>NC_135786.1:1950000-2640000 GCF_051106095.1 Pogona vitticeps
CCTGTGGGAGGTGGGTGCTTTGGCAGGCGCCAACCCTCTCCGTCGGAGGAGATACATGGGGTGAGAGCCTCGGTGGTCTCGGTGGCAGCCCCAGAGCGCTCCACGCATTTGGGGCAGTACACGATGCACAGGGGAAAAGGATCAGTCACAGCCCAGCACGGCCTTACACATAGAGGAGGTTCAACCCGTTTTACCCAGCCACAACTAATACAGGAATCTACTGAGATCATCCTAGCTGTCATCATCATCATCCTCTTAGAACTGCAAAGCTGGAAGGGACCCTATGGTTCATCAAGTCCAGCCCTGCTCAAGGAGGAACAGAGGGGAATCAAACTCCCAACCTCTGGCTCTGAAGCCACAGACCTAAACTATGGAGTAGACACGGGGACGAATATAAAAATTAATCACGGTATTTGTTGAGTACCACTGACTCATCAGATATTCGTACCCCTTCCGATTTGTGAGTTCCTGAGAGCCTGACATATACGAAGGGACGAATGTGCCCTTTTTATATTTGTCCATATTTGTCCCTTCGTATTTGTGAGTCCCTGAGACCCCCAACAAATATGAAGGGACGAATTTGCCCTTGATATTCGTCTATTCGTTAGCTTCCCCAGCCTCTTCTCTGCCTCTGCCCCACGCGAATCAGCCATGTTGGCGATTTGTCCCCATCTCGACCTCTGAGCTATCCAGCAGTTTTTACACATCTGTAGAAGCAACAGGCAAAAGAGTCTCTTCCACCCACGGTGCTGAATTAGGACAATCTGCAAGTTTTTGAGTCTCACTGGCTTCTTTGTTAGGGAAGGTCAGCAAGAAACTGTTTGCCTATAAAACCTTTCTAGGAATACAAGTGCATGCAGGGCTAATCTTCTGTCCATCTGGAGCCATTAGCGATTCCCGGGGCAAAATGCATGCTTGCTTTTCTGTTCACTTTACTTCTGAAACGGCTGGAGCCTTTCGCTGCTCATCTCATGCTTCAAGGGGAAAAAAATGTTTTTTTGGCGCCCAGGTGTTGTGCATGGCCCAGGAGGTTTGCTAGCTGATGAAGAATGTTGTGGGTTGCAGAAGGAGCGGGTTGGCTACTATGTCCTCTAACCTCTCCCAAAGTCCTTGCCTACCCTTTCCTAAAACAGAAGCGGAGATGAGACTACACAGATCCCGGCATTTCCCACTCTTAACAGGCTGATCCCTGTTATGAACCTTAATTTTCTCAACTCCTTCTCTACTTTCCATCTTGACTCTTCCTCCTTTGCCCGTTTTCTGCAGCTGCACAGAAGGACTGCCAGCAAATGACTGGAAGATGCCTTTAACTACAATGACCATACACCCTCCCATCCTTATCTTTCTCCTAATGATAGAAGACTACAGATGGAAGGGACCATGGAGGTCATGAAGTCCACCCTCCTGACGAACCAAAATATCTCCACCCAAAGTGTCCTGGACAGGTGGTCGGATCCACCACCCACAGAGGGGGTCCGGTTGACAGGAGAGCAGATCTTCCTCGCTGTTAGGAAGTTCTTGCTGAGGTTGAGTCAACATCTCCGTTCTCATAATTTAAACTTCACATCCTGCCCTCCAGAGCTGGAGAAAGCAAACTCCACACGACAGCCCTTCAAATATTAAAAGACGGCTATTGTGTCACCTTTCTGTAATGCCTCATCTAAAGAGCGGCCAGGATTCTTGGGAAACGTGGCCCTTGTTCAAGAGCAACCTTGCTCTTCAAGAGGAGGGACGGCTATAGCCCTGAAAGATCCCCTTCCCCCAATTCCCATGACATCAGAAGACCCCTGTGCTGGATCAGGCCAAGGGCCCATCTGGTCCGGCTTCCTGTATCTCACAAGTGGCCCCACCAGATGCCTCTGGGGCCACACAAGACCACGAGAGACCTGTCTCTTGAGCCCCTTCTTCCCCTGCATCTGGCCTTTGGAGGACCCTCCCTTCGAAGCCTGGAGATTATACCTCCCCATCATGGCTTGTCACCTGCGATGGACATTTTCCTCCAGGAATCTGTCCCATCCCCTTTGAAAGGCCTCTAGATGCCAGGTGCCACCCCCACATCCTGTGGCAAGGAGTTCCAGGTCCTTCCTTACCCTCCGCTGGGAGGCAAGCTGTAGGTGACAGAGCGCTGCCCGCAGGGGCTGAGATGGGACAGAAGCAAACCTTCTTGATCCAGCACTTGATGCCTACGCTCACCTCCCATCCCAGTGACCCATCACTAAGCAAGGTCATTGGCAGCCTCCAGGAGGCGAGAAAGGCTCCTGCTGTGACAACTGTATGTCTTTCAACACTCAAGGAATCCTCGCTTCCAAAGACAGGCTATCTGGTTGGGGCTGAAAGATGGAGAGGCGTCAGGAGGTTTCCTTCTCCACCTTCTCCACCTTTCCCCCCCACCCCTCTCCAATGGAGGTCCCAAAAAGCAGAAAACAGGAAAAGCCCGCCACCGAGGCCTCTCTGATGATTCCCGGGTGCTTCCCCCCCCCCCCAGCCTGCCCTCCCTTCTGCTGTGAATCCAGAGAAAACCTGTAGGGTTGGACAGCTGAGAGCAGAAAAGAGGCGAAGCTTGCAAGAGCCAGAGGTAGAAGAGGAATGCAAAGCCGACGTGATTACCATGGCTCCCGAGGGACGTGACGCTGCGGCGGGTGGGGAAGGGGCTCCCCTGGAAGGATCTGAGCCCCCCCTTTCCAACCAGACACCCCTCTTCTCTCTCTTGGCTTGGTGCTCGCTCACTTCTTGGCCGGCTTTTCCTTCCTGCTCCCTCCGGGCTGCCCGTCCTCCTGCTTCCCAGCCATCTGGACAGGTGGGGCCCTCTCGCCAGCAGGTAATCCAGGTGTGTTTCACCCTGAGGCTCTGGGAGGTGGGGGGGCGCTCCGTCGGGCCTTCAGCCCCAGCAGCCCCCCACTGTGGGCCTGGTTCAAGCCCCGGAGGGGGGGCACCACCTGATTCGCTCTTGGCCTGTCTGGCAAAAGTCGAAAGAGGGAGAGAGAGAAAAAGAGGAGAAAAGAAAGAGAGAAGTGAGAGAGGAAAGGAGCGCTCTGGCTGGGAAGGGGAGGGACTGGGGAGTGGAAAGAAGGAAGGAAGGAAGGAAGGAGGAGAGGCTGGTCTGGCTTGAAAAGCCCCGACTCTCCCTCCCTCCCTCCCTCCCTCTTTCCCTCCTCCTTGCAAACACAAGCCGGGGCTGCTGGAAGAGGGTAGCGGAGCTGTGCCAGACTTCGGGAACAGCGGCCCTCTTTGTATCCAGCCCGCCCTGAGCCCTGCCCGGAGCCCAGAACGGGCCAGGACGTTGCTGGCTCTGTGTGCTCTCGCAGCAGCAGCAGCAGCAACAACAACAGGGGTGCAAGCGATTGGGGGGGGCTTCTGGCCCAATCCAGCTGTGATGCAACATGTGGCTTTTATGCTCAGGTCCAGTTGGGTGTGCAAGCTCTTCTCTGGGTGGCCCTCCAGCCCCCCAGGATTCACACACAGACACAGACACAGACACAGACACAGAGAGAGAGAGAGAGAGAGAGAGAGAGAGAGAATGAGTCTTGGAGCATCTTCTTCCTCTCCTGCTCAGGAAAGCAGCCTCCAGTCTATGGATCTTCTCCGCATAAGAGGGGGGGGGGGCTTCCTTTCCTTTAGATGCTAAGCGGAAGTACAGCATCCCCCACCACCACTTGCACTCCTCCTTCAGAGGAGGCTGCGAGGGAGAGAAATCCCGGAGAGGGGACCAGCCTCGTCAGTGATCTTGGAACTCCACAAGGCACGGAGGGGGAATCAAACTCCCAATTCCTGGCAGACGCCTAAACTAAAGCTCTCCAGCAGTTCCTTAAGGATCATCCTCACCCTCATCCTGCAGGGCCGGAAGAAGCCCTCTGGATCATCGAGGCCCGGTGGGGGGGGGATTCGAACCCCCAACCTCTGGCTCCCCAGCAGAGCCAGAGACCTCAACCCCTGAGCGATCCAGCCATTCCACCTCATTGCTGGAGGAGGTGTACAGCAGGTCACCCAGCGCACCTCTGGCTCTCCGCCGGCTGCTTGTTCTTGGCACTCAGGTGGGCGTTTCAAGAGAAGGGCTGCCTTCGCGCAAGGTGCCAAAAGGTGTTGCCAAGCCTCTCTTTGGGCCACAGATAAACACTGCAGATACCAGACCGAAGGCAGGAGCAGAATCCACGTGCGCACGTTCCTGGCTGTGGGCCGCTTCATCATTCGACGGATGCTAAAAGGAGACTTTCTTAACACGCGCAGGCAAAACAACACTGACCCTGAGAACCGTCTTGGCGAGGTCAACATTTAGGGGGAGAAGAGATCGGACAGTCCGGCCAAAGAGTCCCAGGGCTGGAAATCTAGACAGGGGGGTCCCTGGACAGGGCTATCGCCATCGGTTGCCCAAAATCTAGTCAGCTGCTGGGCCAGATTCACTGCGCTAGCCGGGGGCTCGGCTTCTTTAGGTCCACTGATGGCCAAGAGCCTGGAAGGAACGGGTCTTGCATCTGGTGTCGCTGCCCTCCAAGCTTTTCCCGCAACGGGGTTGCAACAGAAAATTTCGTTTCAATAGCAGCACAACTTCAGGGTCAACGGGACTTTGAGGGGATAAGGAGTAACCTCATCTGTGTTGTTTTCGACACTTATTTATTTATTATTTATTTATTTATTCGATTTATATCCCGCCTATCTAGTCGGTTAAGACCACTCTAGGCGGCTTACAACCAAAAACTTACAACTTAACTTTGAAGGGCAACGTTAAGATATTTTAAAAGATGTTTTAACAGGACCTTTGAGAGTATTGATCCATTTGGCGTGCCCTCCCCTTCCACCCACCAAAAAAAGGAGCTGGAAGTGGCCTAAAAGTCACATTGTGGACAGAAAATAATGCAATTCCTTTCCCACACTACCCCCAGTAACAAGTCATAACAGCAGGTTCCTTTCCAAACCTTGGAATAAATTGCTTTTATAAAGTAAATTCCCAAGCTCTGGGGAAAGGAAGAAATACCACCGCCCCACCCACCCCACCCCGGCAGTCCGTGGCACATGAGTCTTCCTTATCGGTCAGTGGGTTGTTGCTGTCACTACACACCTTCAAGTTCTTTCTGACCTATGGTGACCCCATGACCTCTAAAACCTCCTTCAGGGTCATTACCAGCCCCGCTCAGCTTTTGCAAACTCAGTGCTCTGGCTTCCTTTACCGAGTCAGTCCATCTCCTGTTTAGGCTTCCTCTTCTCCCACCGCTTTTCACTTTCCCCATCCTCATTTTCCTTTCCAGTGAGTCATCTTTTCTTGTGATATGTTCAATGTCTGATAGCATCGTCATTTTTATTGTAACTTCTAGAGAGAAGGTCCAGGTTTGATTTCATCTGGAACCCATTCTGTTTAATCTTTCTGGTGGTCCATGCTATCCATCATCACAAGGAGTCTGGCCTCTTGGCCGCTTGCTCCCAGCTTCTTGGACAGATTCAGGGTTTCTTGAAGTCAAGCTGATGACTCCCTTCCTCACGTCTTGCTATACACCATCCAGTCAGAACTGACTAATAGGGCTTTAACAGTCCAGGAGAGACTCAAGGAGTGGTTTCACCCAATTCCACACCCCCAGTGAGCAGCCATTGCTGAGCAGGTAATTCGAACCCAGCGCCTCCTGAGTCTTCGTCTGTAACTCCTTTCACTAAATGGTGCCCTTTGGGCTCCCTGAGGAGTTACACCTGGACCACGAATGTCCTTTCAGTGTGTTATAAAACAAAACACACACAGCCATGTGGTCCACAGTCAGCATCCAAAATTAGGTTAGCGGAATCCAGCATTTCTGGGAACAGCTGAAATATCATGTAAAAGATGAATGATAAAAGTACAGAACCTGTAGCTTCAGCATCTGGCCTGGGTGGTGTTTTCTTTTTTGGGTGGGTGGGGGGGACTGTTTCTTTTCCCACCCTAGGCTCTACAATGACCAAGTCTGGTTCAAAGTTCTGGAGAACATGGAAGGCATTACATTTTATTTTGTTTATGCCTTAATTTAAAGCATCTGTTCACCACCTTTTCTGCCCACCAAACTCCTAAGGCAATTCACAACAGAGCGAAATAATCAAAAACAGATTGGAAACATTCAGGCTAGACACGGTTTGAAATATGAGATTAAAACCCATTCTGAAAGCATTCAAAAACACACCCAAGCCCGTCTCCCAAAGCCGGCTTAAAAAAAACACAAAAACAGCCCCAGTGACCCAAGAGGAAGACTAAAAGTGGGAAGACAGCAGGAAAAGAGGATGACCCAATAGTAGAAGATGGGTTGACTCCCTAAAGGAAGCCATAGGTTTGAGTTTGCAAGCGCTCAGCAGGGCTGTTGAGGACAGGAGATGCTGGAGATTACTCATTCATGGGCTTGCCATAAGTTGGAGGGGATGTGATGGCACATCACAAGAATAAAGAAAGGGCCTTCAGAAAAACGCTGTTGTAGCTGCCCCTGGGAATCCCAGCAGAGATGGAGCCAGACAGACTTCCTCTGAGAGAGATTGGAGGTGCAGAGAAAACCCTGCCTCTTCCAACTGAGTCTCCTCAAGTGGCCAGACAGCAGGAGGGCCTCCCTGTGGCTCAGTCTCCTGGCAAGGGGGTAGGGGATAAGGCGCTCTCTCAGTCACCCTGAGAACCATTCCCTCCAACAAGCAGAAAGAAAGTCTTCTTCAAATAGAGTTTGGGATGTCCTTGGTGCTTGGCAGGTTGGTGTTAACGTATTGCATCCCATGGGAGCTGGGAAGCGATTCCTTGCATGGTGCCCTCTGGAAAATGCTCCCTGGTTCCCCCTAATGGCCCATTCTGATACTGCACCTTTAAAATGTTAAAAAAAAGAAGAAAACAAAAGACAATAATTCCTTTGCTGGTTACGAAGGACCTAAAAATGGAGAAAAATATGTCAAAACACTTCTAAAAATATCTTAAAATGCCCTTTAAAATGATAGGAGAGGACCATCTTTCAGATATCCTCGGCCCGAGCCCTTTAGGGCTTTATAGGTTGAAACTTGTCTCTTCAGTTGACTTGGAAGCTAATGAGAAAAAGGGTGTATTGGTGCCTGACTGTGTTATAGGGGCTCTAAAACAGATGACAGCAGTCCAGGTGAGACATTTGGTGGTCCAATAAAGGCACATCACTGACTCGGGGATTCTAGGCAGGGCAGTCCAAAAAATGCAGCTTTTTCCAAGCTAAGAAGAGGTGTTCCAGGCCACGACGCTCCTGAGAAGCCCCCGTTGGTATCTTCTTTAGAGGAAGGCGCACGTGGGTGTGAATACCCATTCAGGCACACAGAGTTCTTGTCTTCTTTGTCTAAAGGAAAGAATTGAGGAGAGGGTCTCTTTCACCCCCCTCCACCCTTTGCCCTCTCTGCCAGCCCAGACGGCAGCTGCCCCAGCCAGACCCGGGGTCTTCTCGGCTTCCTGGGCTGGTACAGAGTCCTCATTCACAGACCCTAAGAGCCGCTGGAGACCCACACGAGAGGCCCTCGCCAAAGCCCCTCCACCTGGCATTTTCTGCCCGCCTCAGCTGGAACGGCGCTGTGGGTCTCCTTTGTGTTTCTGGCGGCCCCTCCGGGCATCCGGTCACTGAGAGCGGAAGTGCTGGGGAAGGGAGAGCAGGGGGGGAAGGCAGGGGCCGAGGCTCAGCTGGCGAGCCTTGGGAATGGACAGTGGGGCTTTTATACAGTTGACCTCCGGGAGGGCCCCGGACGGCACAGAAAGGAGGAGATGCCCACTGAATGCTCCTTTCATGGCAGGAGACATTTCAGAAGTCAAGGTGCAGGGGGTTGCTCAGCTCATGGTCTCATGGGAAGGAGGCTCCTTTCGGCCAACGACCGCTGTCTCTGTGTCCCAGACAGAATCGTAGAATTGTCGTAGGGCTGGAAGGGATCTTAGGAGGTCTTCCAGTCCAAGGCAGGAGATTTCATACCATCCTGGATGGAGGGCTGTCCCATCTTTTCTTGAAAAGATGGTGCCACCACCACCACCAAATCTCAATCCACACCAGACCGCACTGGTTCCCATTTTCACCCAGTAATGAGGATGGGATGGATAAGATGTAGATACTTTTCCAGGGATTTTGGTGAAATATTTAGCATGTGCTTCCTTCGTGATCAAAAACAGAAAACTGCCCCGTCTCCAGGCCCCACCAGCAACAGTCAAGCATGCTTGTGGGTAGAAAGGGAAAGTATATACAATATTGTAAAAATGCACAACCTTTCTACTACAAACAAATGAACTGCAGCAATTGGAGAAACGGTTTCATTTGCTCAGCTCCCAGAAGAAAAGCACGAGAGGAAGCCCGGGTCCAGCTCTTTTGGGGGGGGGGAGGCGGGAGAGTATACTGTATTTGCTCTCTGGGGCCGATGGAATGGAGCAACGGAGGGAGCAGGCAGCCCCTTAGCTTCTCCTCTCTGCAGACTTCCTGCCTCTTCCCGCAAAGAGACAAACAGTCCTTAAAAGATGAGCTGTCTTCCCAGCGCTTTCCCTTCTTCTGCTTTTCCAGGCCGCTCTTGACCTGCGGTCCTTGCAAAATGGAAACCAGCAGCAGGACTGCTCTTAAAAAAAGGAAAAAGAAAAGAAAAAGAAGCTCCAAGCAAGACCCCAGCTCTTTCAAGAGAGCTGAGCTCCAACCAAAAATGCGGGTCAAAAAAAGCCGGTCCCTCGTGGCTTTTGCTAGATGATGGCAGTCCCCTGGGAAGAGAGAGGCCTTGGGGATCTGTGACGCAGACCGAACGAGAACCTCTGGAAGAGGCACCTGTTCACCTTCCCAGGGTGGCTAGAAAGGATGGGCTTTTCTGATTTCTTCGGCCATGCGTGAATTCCACAGCACCCCATTCTGACTGGCATCTTGCAGGCAGCGACATGAATGTGGCTCGCCTGGAAGAAAGGGCCTATATCCTCTGAGGTTTAGCTAGGCCTAGCTCCACCCGAACGTCCTGTTCCTGCTCAAATGCTAGCTCAAAGCCTTCTTTCTCAACAGGAAGCTAGGCCATGCTAGGGCGAGCGTCAAAGAATTCTAGTTTAGGCCCTTTTATCCCAGGTGAGCCACATTTACAGTAGCTGTCTCTAAGGAATGGGTCAGTCAAGTAGAACCCTCAGAAAGGGAGAATGATGGGATCTGTAGTCCGTGGAACCCAAAGATCTGGGCTTGAACCCAGAGGACAGGTCTGCAGAGAGCTGACAGGTCAGGAGCATCCCATTGATTTTGATCCCAGCCGGAGAACAGGGTGAGAGTTTCTATGATGACACAGAGTCACAACAGGGAAACGTCAGGAGGGGACCCCAAAGTGCTTCTGGGTGGTGAGCTGGTGGTGAAAACAGGGGATCCCGGTAAATGGAGCCACCCTCTAGGAAAATCCAGGTGACAAGGGAGCGTGCCAACCCAAGGCCGGGGGAAAGGCATCACAATTGTGAGCCCCTCCAGCAAGAACAGCAACAGCTCCTGCCTTGCGCGGCCTGGCCTTGAGCATGCAGGACACGACATGTTCCCGCTTGGAGCGAGGCTGGGGGCAGGATTTTCCTCCCCGGAAAAACTCACAAATTGCAACCCTGGCGTTGCGCTTCCAAACCTTGCTCCAAATCATAGAATCATGATGACGTTGGAAAGGGGCCTCTAAGGCCATCAAGTCCAACCCCCTGCTCAGTGCAGGAATGGGCAGGATCATCCCAAAGGGGGGTGCACTGGGGGGGTGCGGCGAAAACTTGCATTTTGTTTTCAATGGCTGGTGCCCGGGTGCCAAAAGGACGGGGAGGTTTTGCTGAGCACACCGTTCTTTGGGAGCATCGCCAGGATGGCAAGGCGGTGGTGGCAGGAGCCATGCGGGGCAGCCTCGCTCTGGGATGGCTTCTCACCTTTCTCTCCCTATGTGTGCTATGTTTCTTCCATGTTTTTTTTTAATTATACTACTGGATCTTGATTAAGTATTTATTGTAAACTGCCCAGAGTAGTGCTTTGGCACCAATGGGAGCAGAATACAAAACAAACAAGCAAGCTAGCTAGCTAGGAAGCAATCAATCAATCAATCAATCAAGCAAGCAAGCAAGCAAGCAAGCAAGCAAGCAAGCAAGCAAGCAAGCAAGCAAGCAAGCAAGCAAGCAAGCAAGCAAACAAAAACGAGTGCTTCTTTTCCTTTGGTCCATGCACCAGTCCTATCCTTTGGGAAAGGGGCCATTTCCCCCTCCAGCTCATTTCATCATTGCTTCCGATTCACTTTTCTGGCCCCAACTCATCCTCCGCTCTCCCCCATCCCCAATAAACAATGTTCAAAAAAGGAAAGCAGAGGCTTGCAGAAGTGCTGTCCGTGTGCCTTTGGAGAAGTGGGGCTGAGCCACCGCGATGCTCGCTGGTGGGGAAAGGGGATTCCCTCTTCTTACCCCTCCCAAGGGGAGGAGGGAGCTGTGTCTTACTTGCAGCTTAGCACCCTTCTGTGCAGTTCTTAGCGTTCTAAAAAGGAAGAGGGTGAGGCTGGAGTGGAGGTGGTGCTGCCACAGGTGCGGTGACTCCGGCCTCCGTGCAGAACCCATCCCCACAGTGGTGGTGGCCGCTGCTGGCTGTGTGGCCTTTCCGCTTGCCCCCTGGCCCTCTTGCCCCCTGTGGCAGCACCAGAAGGAGGAGAGGAGCAGCCGGGCAGCCTCTGTGCCTCTGACCCAGGGGGCACCCCCCCGCCTCTCCTTCTGCCCCCACGGAGTAGGCGAGCCGTGGGTGCTGGCTCTGGCAGAGGGGGCCGAGGGGCTGGTGAGGGTCGGAGGGCTGCTGTCATGGGGGGGTAGCTGGCACAGGGGAGCGAGAACCAACTCCCTTCCAAAGTGCCGTGGATGCCAACGAAACAACTGATGTGGAGAAAGTCAAATACAGTACAGGGTCAAACAGAAGAGGGGCAACCATCCAAGAAGTGGAATTCCTTTATCTGCAGATTTCAGAGGTTCTCTTTCATAAACCCATGAATGGAGACAAAAGTGAAAGATCCTCTCTTTATTCCAACAGAAAGATCCCACCCCAAATCTGCACTCGCCAGCTCTCTCTCCCCCAAGTCCCCTTTCCTGGATTTCTGGCTTTGGGGGAGGGGGGCAACCAGCCTGCATGGGTGCAATGCACACCTTCCTGATGACCAGCTTCCCTTGGTGCCAGCTGGAAAAGGGGGCGGTTGTAAATCCTGGCCTCAAAGCCACCCCAGGCACACAGACAAAAAAATCGCATGTTCTCCTCCTCTAAGATCACACGCTTAGAGACTTGTCTGCCGATCTCGAGATCCGGGGAAGCAGCGCCGTTCCATGAGCACTGGTGAGGCCATAGTTCTCCAACTGGGGTCTCCAGAAGTTCTTGGACTGCATTTCCCAGAAGCCTTCACCCCTTTCTGCGCTGGCCAGGATTTCTGGGGCTCGCAGTCCAAGAATGTCTGGAGAACCCCAGTTGGAGATCCACTGAAGCTAGAGGGTAATTAAGAAGGTCCCCTTCTCCCCGTTACCCCTCCGAGGTCTTTTATCACCCTGGAACACGTCACTCCACCCCAAGAAAGCAATCAATGGGATGATGGCAAGGCGTACGGTGGTGAAGACGGAGGAGAGGGCAGGTTGGGACATTGACGGTGTGTGAAGGTGGTCTGCATCGGATGTGCTATCAAAGTTATTGGGATGCAGCCGCCACGCCCTCAGGTCGTATGGGGAGATGGATAGGTACCATATGTGTATTTTAAAGGAGTACCGCAAAGACAGACTTTACAGAAATGTATTTTTCATATATATTATCAAAAAATAGCAAGGATGAGGTGAACAGAGCCTTGCTCTAGATGCCACCATTTGTACACTGTTTTCACTAGTGCCAGAGGAGATGCTGGGAGCAAGGAAGGAGGAGGCCGGTGTCTCCTGGAAGCACAAGAAGAACGGAATACGAGATTTATTGATCCAACGCGGCAGGAGACCCACGATATAAACAGCTCCGAGTGTTTGGTCGTGAAAGCCCTAAGCCAAAGTGGGAAAGGTCTTAGGATCATCCTGGGGAACGGAAGCGCCAGCCTCTCCTGCTCATTCTCCATGGAAATCTTGGACCAAATCTCGGGAAGAGAGGACTGGATATCCCCAAAGCAGGGCAATCTCTTGCCTTCTCTGGTCAAATGCAACCCCCTGGGAGGGGCGGGAAGCTCTCTCCTCTCTCCGCAGGGTTCACAGGCAGACCCCAGGCTTAATTCCTGAGAAGGGTGCCAAGGCTCAGGCCACGCCGTTGACCCGGAACCCTTGGTGCTCAGCCCTGGAAGCGTGGGGTGACCTCCTGACCCAAAAGTGAGCGCTGGAGACCTTCGGCTCTGCTTGAAGACCTTTCCATCTTCTTGACGAAGATACTTATTATCCCAGCCAGACATCCTTCTTCTGGTCTCTAATGCAAGAGCCGTCAGGAGGCGATTCCTGGCAGGCCATTTGGATAACGGAGCACCTGCGGCTGCCGCTCCTCCCCTCTGGAGGAAAGAAGGCTCTCCTCCCTCCTAGACAAATGGGTGGCTTTTCCACCCAGAGAGGAAACGAGCATAAATCAAACCATCGCTTCTGGGGATCTCCCAGCGCGCTCCATCTCAGACGATCCTTCTTCGTCCAGACGGCCCCGCCAACCCTCCAGGCGATTTTCATGGTTATCGTTCGTCTCCGTTCACCAGGTTCTTGTTACAATAGCCGAAGGCAGGATCCGCTCCTTATGCAAACTCCTCTCCTTCTCATTTGGGTGTGTCCCTTTTAAATGTTACTCTGACAGCTGGTGGGCAGAGAGTATTGAGAAAATGATCCTCGTCCTGCGCCATCAACTTATTCTTTCTCGTCATTTTCTGGGTCGTGAATGCTCCGAAGCACTTTACCATTCCCTGCTTCTTTTCTTGGTGTGCTTTGGGAGCACCATGCAGCTTGCCTAAGGTGACCCAGGCTGGTTCTTCCCCCCGGGAGACATAGAGGGGCCTCAAACACCCCCCGACCCCTGGCTCAGCCACTCCAACTCACTGAGCTATCCAGCTGGGTCTTCAGATCTAAGTGGTCTACAAATCGGCATGCACTAAAGCATAAGGGGGAAAAAAGAAGCTTATTAGCTTATTTGGAAAAGTAACTTTGCCATGCTCAGGATTGGATCTGATACTCAGTAAAGAAAGGGCTGGAGTCTCAGCACAAGAAAACCTCCCCAGAGAGTAGCAGCCGTCCAAAACCCTCTTTTGCCACTGCCTGTTGTGTCCCGTGGATCCTGCCACCCCCGCCCCATGGGTGCATGTGGGCCCAGCAACTGAGCAGGATTCAACCTCCTCCACCCCCACCCTCCAACTTTTTAGCTGCAAAGCTGCAACCATCTCGGTGGTTTGTACTCCGTGATCCATCCAGTGTTTATGAACCCCGGGGTTCGGCAAAACGTGCCTTTGAATGGGAAGTGCTCCTTGTTGTGTTAAAGGTAAAGGTTCCCCTTGACATTTAGTCCAGTCGTGTCTGAGTGGTGCTCATCCTCGTTTCCAAGCCATAGAGCCAGCGTTTGTCCGAAGACGGTTTCCGTGTCAAGTGGCCAGCGCGGCTAGACACGGAATGCCGTTACCTTCCCACCGAGGTGGTACCTGTCTATCTACTCACATTTTTACATGCTTTCGAACAGCTAGGTTGGCAGGAGCTGCGACGGAGACGGGAGCTCCCTCCGTTGTGTGGATTTGATCTTACGACGGCTGGTCTTCCGACCTTGCAACACAGAGGCTTCGGCGGTTTAACCCGCAGCGCCACCACATTCCTTCACCTCATCATGTTGCAAGATCCCAAAAAACCTAAGGGCATGGGTGCCAAGAGATGCAGACCAGCTGTTAACAATTATTGCTACATGGCTTTTTGGCCGAGGCTCCTCCATTCAAGGATGCAGGAGGAAGAGGCAGGGACCACAATCAAAACTCCAGGAAGGTGCGACAGAGAGGGTGTTTCAACGTCTGAATGGCCCTGTCCCTCTTCAGGGACATCTGCTGCCGTCTAGTGCAGAGAAGAGAGGCGGAAGAAAATCAAACCCATCCCACAGCCCTAAATGGCTTGGGTCCAAGCTGTCTCAAGGATTGCATCTCCCTTTATGAGCCTGCCTGGGCGTTAAGATCCTCAAGGGAGGCCTTTCTCTTTGTCCCACCACATTCAGAGGTGCATTTGGTGTAGGGGACCCTGGAGGGGGCCTTCTCTGTGGCTACTCCCAGCCTTTGGAACTCCCTCCCACTGGGGGCCAGGCTGGCCCCCTCTTTGCTGCCCTTCCGTAAACAGACAAAGGCCTGTCTCTTCAGGCAGGCTTTCCCTGAGTGACCGGCTATCTGGGAGGGCGTTTCGAGGCATTGTTGTGCCTTGCTGCTTTGCATATGTTTTCAGCGTTGTGTCTGTCTATCGTTTCAGCATCGTATTGGTTTGATTCTTTTTTAATATTTGTATACATGCTGTTTTTAGCTTTAAACTTTGTCTTCTTCTGATGTAAACTGCCTTGGGTGTAAGGAGGGGTACAAATATTTTAAATGAATAAATAAGCACACAAATTTGAAAAAACAAAATGAGTTTTGAGAACTACAAGTTCCAGGAATTTCCCAGCCAGTTAGAAGATTCAGAGAGTTTTCATCCAAAAAAAGAGAGAGAACTTTTTCCAAGCAGGGTTCAAGTTGCTTGTGAGTCAGGAAGAGCCCTGAGCCCGGGTCTCAGCGGGTTCCTAGTTCCACTGGGATGTGTTTTCTCTCCTTCCTCTTTCTCCTACGTTTCTGGAGCAGCGACCAGGTGCATCGGGGTCAAATTACCTTTGCAGACTTTACCATTACGGAGTAGCCGACACAGCTTTGCATGACAGGAGCTGGACTGCGGGGAAACCCTCCCCACTTCTGAGCCCTCTTTCCCATTCCAGCCTTGACTCTTATTTTCACTGTACGATTGCTTTCATCAAGCATTGGCTGCATTACCTGGAGAAGGATGGAGACTATGGTCCAAAGCAAACTGGAAAGAGCAGGAAAAGGCTGATCGATATGGCGCCGTCATCCTGCACAGATATCTGTTCCAGGCCAGGAAAGGCAGTGAGGGGGGAGAAAGAGCCGAGCTGTTCAAGGTGACGGCGAAGGCCAGCATCCTGTTCGCGCTGGCCAGCCATCTGCTTCTGGGAAGCCCACCAGCAGGACCGAAGCCTCCCGCTCACAAAGCGGTCCAAAGCTTTACATCTCGGGGCGAAAGAGAGGGGGAGTGGCAGAAGGGATGGAGAAGGGAGGGGAGGCGTACAAAACGGTGCCAAGCCTTTGAGTGATCCAAGCGGCTCAGAGTCAGCCACTGCCAGCTGCTGGCAAGCCAGAACACCGGAGAAATTCGGGGGGGGGGGAGATGTAGGAGGAGGGGAGGTGGACTCAAGATTTTCTGGAAACTCTGAGCTTTCTGGAAGGGAAGTAACACAGCGCCTTCCCAAAAACATGAGCCTCTTTCCCGCCTCCAACAATCTGCTTCTCGTTAGCCCACCAAAGCCTAATGTTAGGAGGGGGAAAGCTGGCTCTGTGAGACATGAGCTTCACGGTGGTGGTATGGCAGGCGGGGGGGGGGGGGGCGGGGGGGGGAAGAGATCTTGGACAGAACTTTGGAAAAATCAGTTTTATGGGGATGGATGGGGGATTCTGGGAACTCTTATTCAGAACAGTAACTTTTCCAAGCCAAGACGTGGTGTGTCCGATCCTGTGCTTTATTTGTCCCGCTAGGAGCAGCCCGCCTCAAAAGAGCAAACTTGATCCTGGGGGCATCTTAAACACTCACCAGTCATGTCTGGCACCAGCTTTTGGTGGTGGTTGGGGGGGCTGCAGCTGACGTCAGCTCAGCTTCGTGGAGCGTTGAAACGGGGTTTGAAATTCCTTTATTATGATCCACAGGTCAAACGGAAGGGAGTGATAACTTCAGCTTTAAGATCCTCCTGCTCCCCAAACTCAAATTGTGATTATTCCCCAGGAAACATGGACCAACAGGCTAGCACTACAATCCGTATCTGGAAGAAGTGCTCCCTCAGGTGGCAAAACAGGTGAAATTATGAAATCACATTGGCCGGGATCATGCTACTTAACATCCTCTGGTGTAACTCCAACTGCATGATTTCTAGTGCTGAACTGTTGCTGGTGAAGGAGTCTGTAGTGACTTTCCTTGTCACACAATGGCTGTGGAATTTGGGGACCAGCAAGAAAAGCAAGCAATGATCTGTTAACTGGCTGGAATTTATGCAGCCGAGGTTGCACAATGGCATAAGTAATACAATTCCAGACATTAAAAAGAGAGGCCTGGGCATTATACCTGGAATGGAAACAACAGCTTCCTTTGCACGGCTAATTCTGAAGTTTCATGCAATGAACGAGATCCCATTACTGGGGGGGGGGGCTTGTAGTAGGAACAAAACCATCAAATACACCTTTCACAGTCTACCTCATCAGCAGTTCTACGAGCGAGAAGGATCTTGGAGTTGTCATAGATCACAAGCTGAACATGAGCCAACCATGTGATGTGGCTGCAAAAAAAGCTAATGCTATTTTAGGATGCATTAACAGAAATATAGCTTCCAAATCCAGCGAGGTGCTAGTCCCCCTCTATTCAGTACTGGTTTGGCCTCACCTTGAGTATATTGTGTCCAGTTCTGGACACCATACTTTGAGGAGGATGCTAACAATTTAGAACAGGTTCAGAGGAGGGCGATGAGGAGGATCAGGGGGCTGGAAACCAAGCCTTAGGAGGAAAGGCTGAAAGAATTGGACATGTTTAGCCTCGAGAAAAGAAGACTGACCGGTGATATGATAGCAATTTTCAAATACTTGAAATACTTGTGATACAAAAGAATGGCAGGATCTGTTTTCAATCACCCCAGAGTACAGGACACACCATAATAGGCTCAAGCTACAGGAAGCCAGATTTCAGCTGAATATCAGGAAAAACTTCTGAACTGTTAGAGTGGTAGAGCACTGGAACTGATGACCTCAAAGAGAGGTGGTGAGTGCTCCGACACTGGAGACGTTCAAGGGAAATTGAGACCACCCCCTGGCAAGATCTCCTCTGATTTGTATTCCTGCCTTGAGCAAGGGGTTGGACTGGATGGCCTCATGGGCCCCTACCAACTTTATGATGCAATGGTCATGGGCTCACATATGCAAAAGCTTTATTTTGCTGCACTGTTTCCACAACAAGGAGGGGCCAAATTGAGCCTCAGCATCCCACACCTAATAATAATAATAATAATAATAATAATAATAATAATAATAATAATAATAATAATAATAATAATAATAATAATAATAAAGGGGGTGAGGGAGCTGGGAGCTTGCTAAAACAGACAGTCCACTTCTCTCACAGAGCGTGACTCGTGGACCTCCACCGTGGAGCAGTGAGGAAGAACCCACCTGTATCCAACAGAGCCTTACCTGTTCTCAGAGCCATGGATTCGTGGATTCTCCCCGGAAGGATATCCTGCAACTAAGGGGAGCCCTGCATTTCACAGCTCACAACGAAGGGTTAAATGGGTTAAATATAACACTCCCTCTTTGGGGTTTGCCTTCAGGTTGACCCAGAGACGGGTGCAGGTCCCAAACGTGGCTGCCAGGCTGGTCACGGGTAATTTCATCACATCACCCCAGTCCTGGTCCCCCCACAGTGGTTCCCTGCTGTTTTCTGGGTTGGACTCAAGGTTCTAATGTTTTCTCGAAGGCTCACTGCGCACAGACACAAACAACAGCTAACGATACCCCTCAACCACAGTGGCAGACCATCTCCCCCCCTTATCACAACAATGCATCCACAACAACAACAACAACAACACACACTGATCACCATAATCACCCAATCTCCCGAAAAGGACACAAAGCTGATCCCACAGCTATAAATACTCAACTATCCCACGAACTGCACCAGAACACAAACAGAGTTCTATCTCCCGTCCTCTGAAGATGCCGGCTCCACAGAGACTGGCGAAACGTTAGGAAGAAGAACCTCCAGAACACGGCCAAACAGCCCGAAATACCCACAACGACATTCTGATGTTTACCTACACAGCTCTCCATGTGTTGGGACCCCGCTACTTGTGGGAGCGCCTTTTCTCAAGAATATCTCCGCCTGTCCCACCATGTTTGCCCAGGCTTTGCTCCTCTGTGTGGCCACGCCGACGGAGGCCAGGAAAACCTCCAGCAGAAGCTGGGCCTTCTCTGTGGTGGCCCCAGCTCTTTGGAATCGGCTCTCGGTTGAGCTGCGCCTGGCCCCCTCCCTGCCTATCTTTAAGAGCCTGCTGAAGATGGTGCTCTTTAGAGAGGCGTTTGATGGCAACCTTCATATGATTTTTCTTCATCGCCTGCTGTTACGAAATGCAGCACTTTCCGATTTTTTCTGACATTTTTAAAAAGATATCCTTCCTTCCTTCCTTTCCTTCCTTTCCTTCCTTTCCTTTCCTTTCCTTTCCTTCCTTCCTTCCTTCCTTCCTTCCTTCCTTCCTTCCTTCCTTCCTTCCTTCCTTCCTTCCTTCCTTCCTTCCTTCCTTCCTTCCTTCCTTCCTTCCTTCCTTTTCCTTGCATCCATCATCACCTCCTTCTTCCCTTCCGTCCATCTGTCCTTTCTTCTTTGGCTCTTCTGTTTTTCCTGGAGGCTTTGGCCGTTCCTTCAATGCACCCCCCCCTCCTTGAGACTTTTCTTCATTTTAGCTCTGTTCCCCATCTTGATGGTATCAAGATTTCACACACACCCTCCGAAACCGCTCTGAGATGGAAGGGCCAGACCGAAATATGCTCTCCCCTATCTTGCTTACATATGTTCGCCTGCAATTAATGGGCTTCCTGAAAGCATTTTCTCTTCTGCTGCTGTAAACAAGCCATGCATTACATTCAGTGAGACTGGAAAAGGTCAGGAGGTATTTATTGTACAGCCAAAAATCAGATTAACTGTTCTCAAGGCTGCCTCTTGTTTTTGTATACAGTTTAATCACAAATAAGGGGAGGGTGGAGACAAGCTTAATCAGCCGAACGCTTCAAACACTGGAACATCTCCGAAAGTGTTACAGCCCATTGCGTTCTGAGGGAGGAACATTCAACCTGTATGGCCGTCTCCTACGGAGTTTCTCTCCACGTCAAGCAAAGTGGCATATGATTGAATCAATTATGGGCTCTGTGCCCGTACACTCCTGGAGCCAGCTGGAAGGGCTGGCTAATTCAGGCTAGTCTGTCCTGTCTCTCGGTGTCTGACGAAGGGGTTTAACGCAGAAACCGGACTGCTTTTGCATCCTAATGGGCATATGGTTGGGGGTGGAGAGAACAGCACCCCCTTTAATTCCAGGGCCAAGCAATATAAGATGACGACTTTACATTTAGAAGGTAACAGAATGTTTTTTGGGGGGTTTCATAACCTTGCATGCTGCCTATGGTTCAAGCGATTGGGAGGGACTGTCGATCTACCCAGCCCTTAACCGATCCTTCCTGCCTGCCTCTGAATTCAAAGAGAACCTCACCTCCTCTGCTCAGCGTTCCTTTTCTTTTCTTGAGTCTGTCGAAGTCTGTTTGTTAGTTTGCTGTCGGTCTGTTCACAACTGTACGCAATGAAATGTTTTTATTCTGTTTCCTGCAAATGTCTCGGAATGAGTGCCGGTTAATGGGAGAGAGGAGTGGACTGCCTATGGAACTTGAAGCTAATCCTCTCTGTAAATCGCCAGAAATTCAAAAGTCTGCAGCGTTTTCCTCCGGAGGTGCATATCATTGGATTCTATTGTCTGAGACCAGACATCTTTCCCTTTGGGGGTGGTTTGGGCTATGCTTTCATGTCTGGGACAAGCCGGGACATTTCGCTGCACAAGGGTAAAAGACAAAGCCCTCCCCCCCCCAAAAAACTGGGAGGACCATCATCATTTTAAAAGGTGTTGCTGTGCCAGCCAGGCTCCGATTTCTGCATTCAGCTGTCTTCGGTTCATTTCCCATCCATCAGAAACCTCTCTTCTTGTTTGAAGGCTCATCAGTCACGGCACAACCATTATCTGTATTTATTCAGCCTCCAGAATATGCTTTCCAGAAAGCCTGCCATAAACGGTTGACATATTCTCAGGAAGAATGGGACCGTCTGCCGTGATGGAGCGCAGCATCTTCCCTGCAGGTAGGCGGCGAGGCAAAGGCCGCCTCCAACCCTCAGACAATTCAGGAGGCGTAGCGCAAATGACACGGGCTCTTTCTGGGGGCCACGAAGCCGGACAATCCATCGTGGTGATGCAATCAGCAGCCTTGAGCAAAAACTGACAGGAATGACCGGTGCCTGGCTAGTGGATGGACGCTTCGAGCAAAGGAAAGAGGCTGGAAAGCAGAACAGCAAGCGTGACGGGAGGCTCACAAACCCAAATCTTCTAAACTTCCCACGCTACAAATCTGGGTTTTTTTGCCTTCTTTTTAAAATTGTTCCTGCCTTTATTTTTTAAAAGGAAAGAAGCGACACATCCAATATTGCAAGAAAAACCAAGACCCCATCCTGGGGTCGCCATGGCCCAGGGTGGTGTATTTGTGTTCTTTTCCCCCTCTGGTCTTTAGGACCTGCTCATAGGGACCCCTGCCCTACACTGGGGCAGGCTGATCTGTGTACTTTGTGGCTGTGGGTTACTTGGTGATGTGTCCTTAGTGTGTGTGGGTCGGTGGGGATTCCTGCTGGTCCGTTTCCACCCCTCCACTCTTTACTCCACTTCTGTTTAGTTTTCTTGGGATATCAGCTGTTCCTGCATTCTGTTGTGGTTTCTCTCCCCCCACCCACCCCGTTTTCACTTTTGCACCATAGGACTGGATATGGAACAACGGATTGGTTCAAAATTGGGAAAGGAGTACGACAAGGCTGTATATTGTCACCCTGCTTATTTAACTTATATGCAGAATACATCATGCGAAAGGCTGGACTAGAGGAATCCCAAGCTGGAATTAAGATTGCAGGAAGAAATATCAACAACCTCAGATATGCAGATGATACCACTCTGATGGCGGAAAGTGAGGAGGAACTAAAGAACCTTGTAATGAGGGTGAAAGACAAGAGTGCAAAAAACGGTCTGAAACTCAACATCAAAAAAACTAAGATCATGGCCACTGGTCCCATCACCTCCTGGGAAATAGAAGGGGAAGATATGAAGGCAGTGACAGATTTTACTTTCTTGGGCTCCATGGCCTTCTTGAACATGTCCCAGCATGTCAACGGCCCTACACACGTGGGCGGCCACACACTAGACCTGTTTTTTTCCACCAACGGGAGTGAGAGTGGTCCGATGGTGACTGACCTCGAGTCGGTTCCCTTGTCATGGTCGGATCACCACCTAATAAAATGTGTCACCAAGATGGCTCTCCCCCCTCGCAGGGAGCAGGGACCTATTGTCATGGTCCGCCCTCGAAGGCTACTGGATCCGACTGGATTCCAGGATGCCATGAGAGGAGTTACGGCTGACCTGGCTGGTCCTCCTGTCGAGGCACTGGTTGACGGCTGGTTCACCGCCGCGGCTAGTGCCGTAGACACGATCACGCCTAAACGCCCTCTCCGCCGCAGAGATCGCCCGGCGCCCTGGTTTAACCAGGATCTCCGGGCGTCGAAGCGGGTCAGGAGACGGCTAGAGCGCAAATGGAGAAAGGACCCGACGGGTTTCAATTGTATAGCTGTTAAGGTCGCTACTAACCTTTACCAGGCTAAGGTAAAGGCTGCCAGTCGAACTTACCTCGCTAACCGGATAAGCGAGGCGTCTAACCAGCAGGCGGAATTATTCCGTATAGTACGCGACCTATCCGGAATTGGCCCGGGTGATAGGCCTCCCCCTAGTTTTACACCGGACCAATTTGCAGCATTTTTTAAATCTAAAGTGGAGGCCATCCGCCGGGACCTCGCTCCTTTTTTGAATACAGCGAGTCGAGTTGAGATGTCCAGCGCTCCGTCTTGTCCGGTGATTTTTGATACCTTTCAGCCTGTTTCATCCGATACTGTCGCCAGGACGCTTGATCGCTGTCGTGCCACCACCTCCTCCTTGGATCCTTGCCCGGCCTGGCTAATCAAAGCAGCCAGGCCTTCAACAACGGAATGGGCTACTGTAATAATTAATCGGTCTTTCCTTGAGGGCAGATTTTCCTCTGCCCTCAAGGAAACACTCATTAGGCCCATTAGAAAGAAACCTAGTTTGGCGGCGGACGAAATTGGCAATTATAGGCCCGTCGCCAATGTTTCTTTCTTAAGCAAGGTAGTCGAGAGGGTGGTGGCTGATCAGCTTCAGGCGTTCCTGGATGAAACAGATGCCCTGGATCCATTCCAGTCGGGCTTCAGGCCGCGCCACGGAACAGAAACGGCATTGGTCGCCCTGTGTGATGACCTATTGAGGGAGGCCGACAGGGGCAAAATGTCTCTGCTGGTCCTCCTCGATATCTCAGCGGCCTTTGATACCATTGACCACGGTATCCTCCTGGGGAGGCTCACCGAGTTGGGAATAGGTGGCCAGGCTTTCGCCTGGCTCCGTTCCTTCTTGGAGGACCGCCCCCAGAGAGTACAGCTTGGGGAGAATGTCTCGGCCCCGTGGAGCCTCAATTGTGGGGTCCCACAGGGGTCGATCATCTCCCCAATGCTGTTTAACATCTATATGATGCCGCTGGGGCGGGTCATCAGGGGGTGTGGAGCGATGTGCCATCAATATGCGGATGACACGCAGCTCTACATCTCCTTTTTTCCAACTGCAGGAGATGCCGTTCTGTCCCTTCAGCGTTGCCTGGGGACCGTATTGGAATGGATGCAGGAGAACGGGCTGAGGCTGAACCTGGACAAGACGGAGGTACTAAGGGTGGGCGCTCCCACAGTTGGGGACTTGGGAAACTCCCTCACTTTTGGGGGTGTGACTCTGCCCGCCAGGGATGGGGTCCGCAGCTTGGGGATCCATCTGGACCCGGCGCTCACTATGGAATCTCAGGTGGTGTCTGTGGTCCGTACCGCTTTTTTCCATCTTAGGCGGATAGCCCAGCTGCGACCCTACCTTGATGTGGGGGCGCTTACTACCTTGGTGCATGCGCTCGTAATCTCAAGATTAGACCACTGTAATGCGCTCTACGTGGGGCTACCTTTGTGGTTGCTGCGGAAACTACAGGTGGTGCAGAATGCTGCGGCCAGATTACTTAGTGGAGTGAGAAGATTCCAACATATCTCGCCCACTCTGGCTGCACTGCATTGGCTGCCCATCCGATTCCGCATCGACTTCAAAGTGTTGATGCTTACCTATAAAGCCCTAAACGGTTTAGGACCTCGATACTTGGTGGAACGCCTTCTCCCACCAAGATCTACCCGTGTCACTCGTGCGAGCCAGGAGGTGAGGCTGAGGAGCCTAACGCCGAGAGAGGCCCGGAAGGAGAAGACCAGAAATCGGGCCTTCTCGGCGGTGGCTCCTCGTCTCTGGAACAACTTACCTCCTGAGATTCGCGCGGCTCCCTCGCTGGACATTTTTAAGAAACAACTAAAAACATTGATGTATAGGCAGGCTTTCCCAACAGAAAACTCCTGACGATTTTTCTTTTCTTATATCTTTCTTTGATTTCTATCTTAATCTAGGTGCAATGCTTTAAAATTATATTGTTTCTTTTATTGTAAGCCGCCTAGAGTGGGCTAATATGTCCAGATAGGCGGGATAGAAATAAAATAAATAAAATAAATAAATAAATGATCACTGCAGATGGAGACAGCAGCCCCAGAATTAAAAGACGCCTGCTTCTTGGGAGGAAAGCAATGACAAACCTTGACAGCATCTTAAAAAGCAGAGACATCACCTTGCCAACAAAAGTCCGAATAGTCAAAGCTATGGTTTTTCCTGTAGTGTTGTATGGAAGTGAGAGCTGGACCATAAAGAAAGCTGACTGCCAAAGAATTGATGCCTTTGAATTGTGGTGCTGGAGGAGGCTCTTGAGAATCCCCTGGACTGCAAGGAGAACAAACCTATCCATCTTGAAGTAAATCAACCCTGAGTGCTCACTGGAAGGACAGATCCTGAAGCTGACGATCCAATCCTTTGGCCATTTCTCATGAGAAGAGAAAATTCCCTGGAAAAGACCCTGATGTTGGGAAAGAGTGAAGGCAAGAGGAGAAGGGGATGACAGAGGATGAGATGGTTGGACAGTGTCAACGAAGCAACCAACATGAATTTGACACAACTCCGGGAGGCGGTGGAAGATAGGAGGGCCTGGCGTGCTCTGGTCCATGGGGTCACGAAGAGTCGGACACGACTAAACGACTGAACAAACAAAAGCAAAGTGAACACTCAAAATAATAAAAAAAGAAGTTTAAATTAGAAAGCACACACCTGAAGGGTTGAGAATGAGGAACAGAAGAGGGAACAGATTTGAGAGGAGGAAGGAGACGGCAGAGACAAGAAAACGGGAGGGCAGCCTGTGGTGGGACCTCAGGCAGCAATTCCACAGGTGTGGAACAGGCAGTTCTGGGAAGCCCTAGCACATTTCAGCAACAAATGTACTCCCCAGGTGTGGATGCCAAAAGCAGGGCCATCTGCTCAGATCTGCAGCAAAGCACGCCGAGATGACCCAGTGCAACCCCAGATTGAGTGGGGACAACACTACAGAGTGGGCAAGCCCTGGGTCTGAGTGCTGGACTGTTTACACGAGGATTGTCGACTTTGGCCTTCTTCCAACCCGCTGCCCTGCAGATGGGCTGGACTGGAACAGAGTCTGGTTGTCCTTTGGCCTAACTCTGAACCCTACCCTCCCCCAATCTTCACAAAAATATGTATTCCAATAAAATATACAGAAAAGACTTATTTTCAACGCTGCAGTGGCCAAAAATACTGTACAGTATTCTGATTTTTTTTTAAATGGGGATGTGAAAGACTAAGATTTTAGTGGTGTCCCTTGAAACACAGCAAAACTGCCCCCAGCCCTCCTTGCCCAGGAGGGCACAAGGTAATCTTCTGAGTTCGTTTAGGTCTCTGGCTGCAGAGCCAGAGGTTCGGAGTTTGAATTCCCCGTTGTGGATCATGGAAGGGAATTGGCCAAGCTGCACCCCCCACCCCCCAGAAGAAGAGAATCGCAAACCTCATTTGTGCCTTCTCTTCCCCGAAAACCCTGAAAAAGGGCCGCACTAAGTCAGAAGGGACTTGACAGCACACGAGTATTATTATTTATTTTTGGAGGTGGGGGGAGCTGCCGAGGGGGTGCCTGCCGACCCAGGAGAGAACGGCGACCGAGGGCTGGACGTCACAGCCCCGCCGGCCCAAACGGTTCCAAATGGCTGGGGGAAAGTGGCTCGGGGCTTCAAATGCGTGGGCTCGACGTGGGACCTTTGGAATGCAAGAAAGGTGGGCATCTGCCAAGTAACCTTGCAAAAGCGAGATGGGGATGATGGGTGCCAGGGCGTGATGCTCCATGAGTGTTGGGTCCCATTGCAGAGCACCACTGCCCTCGGTGGCCTCGTTTCGCAAAAACGGACACCTCTGTGCCAGCAGGTGCAGGAGACGAACAGGAAAACGACCCCTTGCAAACCACCTTGGATCCAAATACTCTAAATAAATAAATGTAATAAGTCAATTAGATTCTCAAGGAGGTCCCTCCCTTTCCACTGCTTCTATTATTATTATTATTATTATTATTATTATTATTATTATTATTATTATTATTATTATTATTATTATTATTATTATTATTATTATTATTATTATTATTATTATTATTATTATTTCTATCCTGCCTTGCTCCTTTAAAAGGACCCAAGGCGTCAAGACCTCATTAAAAAGGTGATACAGTATTTGAAAGCTAAAAATAGCAGGTGTGCAAAGATTGGCGGGGGAAAAAAGAAAGTTAAGCAGGTATTTCATTAAAAGCAGCTATAAAATCAGTACTGAAACCCATTTAATGCAACCATGCTATCCGAGGATGGAGGGGGTTTTTGTTTTGCTTTTGCTGCAATATTATAAAAGGGGCCTAAAACGGTTCCTCTCACTAGGTGCACCCCCCCCCCCAATTTTCCACTCTTCTGGCTGAAGAACCCGGTGCTTCCCCAAAGCCTGCACATCTGAAGGAAAGGGGCTTTTTCTGAGTGGATCGGGCCCTCCCTGCCTTTTGTATGTATATATGGAGGGGTCCGGAACGTTTCCAGGCAGGAACCAAAGAGCGGCGGGTAGCAGTTTCCTGAAGGGAAGAGAGAGGCGGGCGCACCGGAAGTCGCTGGAGGCGTCCACGTGGGTAGGCAGGTAGGCAGGAAGCCGGCTGTCCTTGTCCAGGAGGAGCCCCGGCCGGACGGAGGGAAGGAAGGGCGGCCGGAGAGAGGCCGGTGGGAAACGGAGCCCCCTTGTTTTCCGCCGGGAGATCAGGGCCCGGGCGGTCTGGGATGGAAAAGAGGGGGCTGAGAGCTACACAGCTGCCTCTGCGTGTGTTTTTGTGTGTTGTGTTGTGTGTGTGTGTTGTAGGGCTGCACCATGGTTTCCTTGCAAGGTGCTTTCCCCCTTCAGGCCGCCTTCAACCCCCCCCCCCCCGTGCCATTGCTGGGCGTTGACCCTTGGCAGCCTTGGTTTCTCTTTCTGTGCCTTCCTTGCGTTGCAAGAGTTTGGGCTCTTTAAAAGCACCTCGGGGAGATTTTAACCGTCCTGGTGGAATCCCTGAACGCCTCTCTCATGGCAGGATCGTCTTTAACCCTCAGGCGAAACCCAAAGAAACAAAACGACAACAAGAGAGAGGGGGGGTGAACATGTGGCACTCTGCTTTTTCTTTATTCGGTTGTACTTTATTTCTAGTTTAATTGCTTTTTTAAAAAAATGTTTAACTTACTGTGTTCTTTTTCATCTCGTGAGCTGTCTTGTGTTCCCTTATCAGGAGAAAGGCAGCCTATAAATAAAATAAAAAAATAAGAGGACCTGTCCCTTCTGATTTGCTTTCTGTGAGGGGCCCACTGCATCATTGCGGCATTAAACCAGAATATTTGGGAATATTTGTTTTTAATTATTACCTTTGTTTCATGATGTTTAGTTGTGTCCGACTCTTTGTGACCCCATGGACCAGAGCACGCCAGGCCCTCCTGTCTTCCACTGCCTCCCAGAGTTGGGTCAGATTCATGTTGGTCACTTCGATGACACTGTCCAACCATCTCGTCCTCTGTCGTCCCCTTCTCCTCTTGCCGTCACACTTTCCTAACATCAAGGTCTTTTCCAGGGAGTCTTCTCTTCTCATGAGATGGCCAAAGTACTGGAGCCTCAGCTTCAGGATCTGTCCTTCCAGTGAGCACTCAGGGTTGATTTCCTTTAGAATTGATAGGTTTGTTCTCCTTTCTGTCCAGGGGACTCTCAAGAGCCTCCTCCAGCACCACAATCCAAAAGCATACATTCTTCGGCAGTCAGCCTTCTTTATGGTCCAGCTCTCACTTCCATACATCGCTACTGGAAAAAAACATAGCTTTGACTTTGAGAACCTTTGTCGGCAAGGTGATGTCTGCTTTTAAAGATGCTGTCTAGGTTTGTCATCGCTTTACTCCCAAGAAGCAGGCATCTTTTAATTTCGTGGCTGCTGTCCCCATCTGCAGTGATCATGGAGCCTAAGAAGGTAAACTCTGTCACTACCTCCATATCTTCCCCTTCTCTTTGCCAGGAGGTGATGGGACCAGTGGCTATGATCTTAGTTTTTTTGATGTTGAGCTTCAGACCATTTTTTGTGCCGTCCTCTTTCATCCTCATTAAGAGGTTATTTCATTCCTAGTCACTTTCTGCCATCAGAGTGGTATCATCTGCATATCTGAGGTTGATATTTCTTCCGGCATCTTAATTCCGGTTTGGGATTCCTCCAGTCCAGCCTTTCGCATGATGTATTCTGCATATGTTAAATAAGCTGGGGGACAATATACGGCCTTATCGTACTCCTTTCCCAATTTTGAAACAGTCAGTGTTTCCGTATCCAGTTCTAACTGTTGCTTCCTGTCCCACATATAGATTTCTCAGGAGATAGATAAGATGGTCAGGCACTCCCATTTCTTTAAGAACTTGCCATAATTTGCTGTGGTCCACACAGTCAAAGGCTTTTGCGTAGTCCACAAAGCAGAAGTAGAAGTTTTTCTGGAACACTCTGGATTTCTCCATAATCCAGCGCATGTTAGCAATTTGGTCTCTAGGTCCTCTGCCCTTCGAAATCCAGCTTGTACTTCTGGGAGTTCTCGGTCCACATACTGCTGAAGCCTACCTTGTAGGATTTTGAGTACAGTATAACCTTGCTAGCATGTGAAATGAGTGCAATTGTATGGTAGTTGGAGCATTCTTTGGCACTGTCCTTCTTTGGGAATGAGATGTAGACTGATCTTTTCCAATATTCTGGCCACTGCTGAGTTTTCCAAACTTGCTGGCATATTGAGTATAGCACCTTAACAGCATTATCTTTTAAGATTTTAAATATTTCCACTGGAGTGCAATCACCTCCACTGTTCTTGTTGTTAGCCATGCTTTCTAAGGCCCACTTCACTCTCCAGGATGTCTGGCTCTAGGTCAGCAACCACAGTATCTGGGTTGTCCAGGACATCCAAATCTTTTTGCTATAATTCCTCTGTGTATTCTTGCCACCTCTTCTTGATGTATTCTGCTTCTTTGAGGTTTCTACCATTTTTGTCCTTTATCATGTCCATCTTTGCACCAGAAGGTTCCTTTAATATCTCCAATTTTCTTGAATAGATCTCTGGTTTTTCCCTTTCTGAGAAAGGGACGTGATGGCGCTGTGGGCTAAACCACAGAAGCCTGTGCTGTAGCGTCAGAAGACCAAGCAGTCGTAAGATCGAATCCACGCAACGGAGTGAGGGCCCGTCGCTTGTCCCAGCTCCCGCCAACCTAGTGGTTCGAAAGCATGCAAATGCAAGTAGATAAACAGGGACCACCTCGGTGGGAAGGTCACAGTGTTCCATGTCTAAGTCGCACTGGCCATGTGACCACGGAAGATTGTCTTTGGACAAACGCTGGCTCTGTGGCTTGGAAACGGGGATGAGCACCGCCCCCTAGAGTCAAACACGACTGGACAAAAATTGTTAAGGGGAACCTTTACCTTTAACTTTTTTCCCTTTCTATTCTTTTCCTCAATTTCTTTGCACTGTTCATTTAAGAAGGCCCTCTTGTTTCTCCTTGCTATTCTTTGGAAGTTTGCTTTCGATGTTCTGTAACTTTCCTTATCTCCCTTGCATTTTGTTTCCCTTCTCCTCTCTGCTATTTCTAAGGCCTCGTTGGACAGCCACTTTGCTTTCATTTCATTTTCATTCT
Source organism: Pogona vitticeps (assembly GCF_051106095.1). Lineage (NCBI taxonomy): Eukaryota > Metazoa > Chordata > Lepidosauria > Squamata > Agamidae > Pogona > Pogona vitticeps. The sequence continues at coordinate 1,979,181 of NC_135786.1, forward strand.
TAGAAACCTTTATTGGCATTATACACTTTGCTTTTTTGCATTTCCTTTTCTTTGGGATGGTTTTTCTTGCTGCCTCCTGTACAATGTTACGTGCCTCCATCCATAGTTCTTCAGGCACGGTGTCCACCAAATTGAGTTCCTTAAATCTGTTCCTCACTTTCACTGTATATTCATAAGGGATTTGGTTTAGATTATACCTGACTAGCCCAGTGGGTTTTCCTACTTTCTTCAGTTTAAGCTTGAGTTTTGCTATGAAGCTGGTGATCAGAGCCACAAGCAGCTCCAGGTCTTGTTTCTGCTGACTGTATAGAGCTTCTCCATCTTTGGCTGCAGAGAATATAGTCAAATCTGATTACGATATTGCCCACCTGGTGATGTACAAGTGTAGAGTCACCTCTTCTGTTGTTGGAAAAGAGTGTTTGTGATGACTAGCTTGTTCTCTTGGCAAAACTCTATTAGCCTTTGCCCTGCTTTGTTTTGAACTCCAAGGCCAAACTTCCCTGTTGTTCCTTTTATCTCTTGGCTCCCTACTTTAGCATTCCAGTCCCCTTTGTTTCATAGACAGCCATAATTCTAAAGCGTGATGCGAAGAAAGGGGCAGAAATATTCTGATGCTTACACAGATTACACACAGGTCAGTGTGTTCTGCATGCATGTGAAGGAAGCACCTCTTGCAAAACAAGCTGGGCCCACAACCACCTTCCCAACATTTCTCTCTCTCTCTCTCTCTCTGTCTCTCTCTCTCTTTGTGTGTGTGTGTGTGTAAAAGTGTATTTCACATGCCAGTTCTTTCCTTTCCATAACAGTTTTTTTGTGTCTCCTTTCTGAAGTTTCCCTTTGGAAAGTTTGCCAACACAGCCAATGTCTTGTTCTGTTTTAGGAAGCAGTTGCGGCTGGTACCAAAGATGCTTTGCTTACGTAGCATTCTGGGAGGTCCCAGAGCAGTCCCTCAGAGGTGGACACTTCGGGCCACTCCATCTAATCTCCAGGCGTGGGCTTCCACTTGCAGTCCAGAGCCCAGGACTCGCACACAGGACGCCAAAGGCAAAGGGAGTTTGGAAGGCTTTCATGCCAAGTTAGCCAAGGGACCCTCTTTGCAGCACTTCCTACAAGGAGCTGCTCCTGCACAGAAGACCCTTTCTTGGCCCTCTGAAGTGGAGGAGGCCCCCGCATCTCCTCATGGCCTCAGCACCTGCTCTGAGCCATCAAGGAAAGGTTGGTGAAATTGGCCAGCTTTTTTCTATCTGTCTAAAGCTTTGTCCCTTAGGCAGCTGAGGATGACTTAGCAGGAGGAACAGGGGATTCTCAGCTATCCTGTTGCAACCCATCCAGATAGGATACAAATAGGGATTTGCAGGACGGATGGAGGGGCAGCCCTGTTCAAATAAGTCTCCTAATTCCTAAAGTCAGGTGAGAAAGATCTGAAGCTCAGCTCCGAAAATGTGTCTGTGCTAGAGCTCAGCCGTGGGATAATAGCACGGTTTAACGAAGACCAGACTCTGGCTTGAGGGAGTACCTTTGTGAACCCTTCAAAAAGAGCTCTACTCTCTACATATGTTTATGCCTTTTTCTGCTGGGTGCATAAAGCTTTTCACTTCAGTGTGAAAAGCTTCCCTCTGAGCATCCCTCTGAGCATCTGCAGAGTTACAACAATGGAACCCATGACCTTGGGAGGTGGGGAGTGTTCGGCATTCAAGAGAAAACTGGGAAGCCATCGGTCAGATCTGCTTAGATTTGTATTCCTGTACAGAGCAGTGGACCAGATTGGATGGCCTTATAGGCCCCTTTCCACTCCCATTATTCTATGTTTCTGTGAGCTCCCTGGGGCAGGGGCTGCAGTCCACGGTCCATAGGATTCCTTCCCGCTCTGCAGTTAGGCTGACTATCAGGAAAAAAAACTTCTTAACTGTTAGAGCAGTACAGGAGAGGAACCCATGACCTCAAGAGGTGGTGAGCGCTCCAGAGCTGGAGATGTTCAAGAGAAAACTGGACCACCCTCTGACATTTGGTTTGACTTCCTGCCTTGAGCAGAGGGGGTTTGGACTCAATGGCCTTCGAGGCCCCTCCCAACTCCATTTTCTATAATGCTGTGATAGCTATTCTCAGCATGAAGAGGAAAAGTGTTTCCAGGTCAGAGGCCAGTCCCTTTTTTCCTTAGAAAATGGGTGTCCCACCAGAGCGCTTTGTGGGTAGGGTGTCCTCTCGTCTGTGGGTTATGGAGTTGCATTCAACCAAGTGGTAAAAATTCTCATCTTTTTCTCTCCCCTCCACCTCCACCCTCTGCCCCCTTCCCAGTGTACCTAGAGACCTACGGCTGTCAGATGAACGTCAACGATACAGAGATTGCCTGGTCCATCCTTCAGAAGAGCGGCTTCCTTCGGACTGGCCAACTGGAAGAGGTGCGCTGGGTTCCAGTAGCTGCTGGCAGCCATGCTGTTTTTAGCCAAGCTTTTAGCCTTTTTTTCCTTCTCCAGTAACAATGCTCAGAATTTTCTCACAATCCAGAGGTTATCAAAGTTCCTTCCCCCCCCCATTCCCGATGGGTCTTGGCTTTTTTTCCTATTTCCGATGGGTCTTGGGGGGTTTGGTTGCTTTTTGGTCCCCCCCCATTTCTGATGGGTCTTGGAGGGTTTTGTTGTTTTTTTGTTTTCTCCCCATTTCTGATGGGTCTTGGGGGTTTGGTTTTTTTCCCCATTTCCAATGGGTCTTGGGGGTTTGGTTGCTTTTGGGGTTTTTTTCCCCTTTTCTGATGGGTCTTGGCGGGCTTGTTTGTTTTTTGGCTTTCCCTCCCCCATTTCCGATGGGTCTTGGGGGGTTTGGTTGCTTTTTAGGTCCCCCCATTTCTGATGGGTCCTATATGCTTCCCTTGCGTTTTCCTTTGTTTTCTTTGCATTTCCAACCTGCCCCCTTTGTTCTCTGTGCATTTCTGATCTGCTCTATTTTTTTCTGTGCATTTCCAATGGGTCTTGCACGCTTGATTCCTCCCCCCCCTTTTCGGCCGGAAGGGATTAATCACGTTTCTAATGAATCTTGCAGTGATTTTTTGGGGGGATGATTTTTTTTCTTCGGCTGGAACGGATTAATTGTATTTCAATGGGAAATGGTGCTTCAACTTACGACCATTTCGAGTTAACGACCATCTTTTGGGAAACAATTAAGTTCGTAAAATCGAGGCATCACTGTAACATTTTAGGTTTAGAACATGATGGGGAGTAAGTCCACCATTTCTGTATCGTGGCTACAACTATTTGGTTTCTTCCATAGTTTTAGGCGCATGATATTCCTCAGTGACAGGAGAAGGATATCCCCTGATCTAAGCACTGGCTCAGGCTCCTGGTGGATGGGGAGCTCGGGAAGAGTTGCTTGAAATAGTCTAGATAGATATATTTAAGTGAACTAAGGGAATGGGCTTTCAAAATTCCAGCTGTAATGCTAACCAACTGTTCCAAGGACATTGGAACTAGAACTGTAATTCATTGTTTTGTAATAGTGTCCCCAAGAACATTTGTCTCTTGTGCTAAAGGTTAGAAAGTCATTATCCCCCCCCCCTTTTTTAAAAAAATAGAATTCTTCGCATCTCTAGAAACAAGCTAGAATCTGCTTCCACCCAGATGTACTGTGGTGCCTCACTTAGCGATGTTAATTCGTGCAGAAAAAATCGCTGCTAAGCGATAACATTGCTAAGCGATATTAAAAAGCCTGTAGAAACGCATTAAAATGCGATTAATGCATTCCTATGGGCTTAAAACCTTTAAGCGAAGATCCTCCATTGCACCGCTATTTTCGGTGCCTCTAAAGCGAGGAATCCTTCATAGAAAACAGCGGGCGGCAATTTTGAAGCCGCCGATCAGCTGGCCGAAAATGGAGGCTTTGCGACAATCGCTTCCCTGCGATCATTGCAAAGCGAAAATAGCCCATAGGGACAATCGCAAAGCGATCGCTTTTGCGATCGCAAAAACATTGTTGCAAAGTGATTTCTTCACTAAACAGAGTGATCGCTATGCGTGGCACCACTGTAGTATTGAGCATAGGGCTTCAGGGAGGGAACAGAGAGAAATGCTTTGTCAGACCTCCTTTTAGGAAAAAAATCCTTTCCTCTCCTCCAATTTCCTTTTCTCTCTCTCTCTCTCCTCCACTAGGCGGATGTAGTTCTGCTTGTCACCTGTTCCATCCGGTAAGGAATTGTTTGCTGCTCTCTTTGGCTATAGGGATGGCATCCCCCGGTCGCCTGCCGGCTTTAAAATGGAGGGAGTCACCTGGTGGTCTAACTTAAGACTCCCTTTATCGGCGGGTTCTGTTGTACAGTATTCCAGGAAATTAGTAGCCGACACAACCAGCTAAAGAAAGGACAGAACCCTTTAATTTAAAACTTTCCAAGGAGGGAGAGATGGGGGGGCAGTGGAGGGTGGTGGTGGAGGAGAACCGAGTCAGCGCCCACCCAGTGCCTCGGAGGGTTGAAATATTTTTTATTCAGCAGCCTGGTTAAAGAGGCTCGGGCAATGATAGGAGGTGAGGACAATCGGAATGAACAAGTATTATGAGCCAGATCGTGGAAGGCAACATCCGTCAACGCTGCGTTCCCGGAAACAAACTGGGCTGCAGTGCGCAGATCACCCAGAGCGTGGCTGGGCTAGAGTTTCGGCACCAACTGGGAAAGTTACTTTTCCTGGGCTGTAGATTCCAACCCCAGAGAGCAGGTCTCATTTCCACCTGAAGGATTGGGGAAGAGTCGTCCAGGAGATAAGTTTCTCAAGCCTTGTGAAGTTCTGTCCCGGTGAAGTCGCCGCTCGCACCAGACTTTTTCTGTTTGGTGTTTATAGGCAAAAGTTCCCACCAGGGGCTTCCTCATCATAGAATTGTGAAGTTGGAAGGGGCTGGCTATAAGGCCATCGAGTCCAACCCCCGGCTCCATGCCGGGATCCACATCAAAGGAGATGTGCCCGGCAGTGTTCTGTGTTTCTCTTGAAGCCCTCCAGGGTTGGAGCGCTCAACAGCTAACAGGAAGTTTTTCCCGATGGCACAAGAAGGCAACCTTTAAAAAAATGTATGGCTTGCCATCCCACAAGGGGTGCATTGGTTCTACTCTTGTGGGGGACCAGCAGTTAGATCCAGGCCTTTGCTTTTAGGGCACATGAGAAGTCTGGTGTCTGCATCGGTTGCAGGCGGAGACTGGCAAAAAGAACTTGAGCGCCATCCACTGGGTAGAGGCAGTCACTGAGACTCTGAGCTTCTCACTTCTCAGGGAGAAAGCTGAGCAGACGGTCTGGAACCGGTTGAAGACCCTAAAGGCGATGAAGTCCAAGCGGCGTCGGTCACAAGGAACCCTACGGATCGGGATTTTAGGTGAGGAAAAAGCTCTTGGGAAAGGCCGTTAGCAGATGAAAGGCTCTAACTGGCACCCCAGGACAATTTGTGGAGGATTTTTAGTAGAAATGTAAGAAGGCAGTTCAACATATCCTTGTGTTGCCTCTACGGGGAACTTTGGGGAAATCTTTCCATTTTCTGTTACGGCAAACCAGATCCAACCCTTATCTGAGGCTGTGGCGAAGGGAGCTCATTCTGCAATGCTGGTCACAGCCGTGCCAACAGCCCTGTGGGTTTCATACGCTCAGTGCCTTATCTTGGTTGGTGTGGATTCTTTGCACGGTCTGGCAGATAGGCGTGTATTTATTTTTGTAGGTTTATTATTTATTTAAAAGATTCTTACCCCACCATTCTCCTTAAAAAGGACCCAAGGCGGCTTGCATTGTTAAAAGATGATATTTAAAGCTAAAAACAATGAGTTTACAAAGGTAGCTTAAAATATTTATTCAGCTCAGCTCTGCGCATAACAGTGAATCTGCACATCATGCTGCGCGCAGGGTGTTTTTCATGTGTGAGGGGAAATTGTTTTTATTCTATTTTTATTGTTAACTGGCCAGAGTAGACTTGTGTCTAGATGGGCGGGATATAAATTTAATAAATAAATAAATAGAGTCCTAGAATTAACAGAGTTGGAAGGGGCCGAGAAAGCCATCGGGTCCAATCCGCTGCTCTAGGCAGGAATACAAATCTACGCTGATCTAACAGAGGGTTATCCCATTTTTTCTTGAAGGCCTCCAGTGTTGGAGCGCTTCCAAGGTGGTTCCGTTGTTATCCTGCTCTGACTGTTAGAAAGTTTTTCCTGACGTTCAGCCTAAATCTGGCTTCCTGTCGCTTCAGCCCGTTATGACGTGCCCTGCCGTCTGGGATGAGCGTCGATTGGACTTCCATTCTCCTTCACCTGCAAGGGCTTTGGAAGAGCGAGTTCACACCTTCAGGCTTCCTCTGTCTCTGAAACCACACAGGGGCCCAAATCCTGTCGGTCAGTGTAGTAACTCGGCCTAGAGTGGGCCCACTTGAATTGAGGGCCGTTGAGCGAGTCAGCTGCTCCGTACCTCCCACCGATTCAAACCAGCTTCCCTGAGCTGGGACTTACGCTGCTACAGCTGTGGTTAGAGTAGACCTGTTTGAATCAGTGCAACGTCCAGATGCACCAGGTCTCCATTGAGTCAGTGGGCCTACTCTTGTGCAAGGGACTATGCTAAGCAACAGGAAGTTAGCCAGTGAGGTTTGGGAGTGTTCTTTTGTGGTGTTTGTGTGTGAAGGTGGTGTCTGTGTGTGAAGGAATTGCATTTTTAAGCAGTTTCCCTGTGTTAAAAACTCTGGAAAGAGTTCCGCTGGACCCTTCGCCGCCCAGGAAAATGAGGTTTCCTGCCTCTACCGTTAAAAGTGGTAGAAAAGATTGGAGGGCTTCCTTGTTTTGTACATTCAGGCCAAGAGAAGAGGAGACAGGCAAAGGCTGCTTTTGCCAGTCCCGGCAAGGACAGGATGATTGAGTAAATAGTCACAGTAAAATAATCAGTATGTACTCTTTGTTGATTATTTAGCCGACATAAGGAATTTAGGGAAGTTTTGAGAAATTATAAGAGGAAAGTACTGTTACATACAGCACTGATGTTACCTGTCTGTCATGGGTTTGGAGGGAAAGTTCCATCCTATGGGGAGTGGAAGGCGGGACATCAGGAGGAGGGGCTGTACTGTATATATATGTGGAGTGTGTGTGAAGAGTTTAGGAGATGCTGGGAGACACTGGGAGGTGACGAAGCAGCAGCTGGGAAGAAGAAGCTGTTGTGGGAGTCTGTGTGTCAGACAGGGTACTTCTGTGTGTCAGAGTACCAACCTGATAGGTTCAGGTGTCTGTTGGTTAGCCAGAACTGATAGGTTCAGGGTCTGTGCTTCAAGTTAAGGGTTCTGGGTGAACCAAACTGTATGCATGTATGAGTGAGAATAAGCCACGTTACTTTATGTTATTCACCTGATTGTTTATTTTTCCCTGTGTGTATTTAAAATAAACCTTATTCTTTTTATTGTTTAAAAATCCATCCCTGGTCTGTGTGACTTCTTAAAGGGAATGGTTGGTGGCAGCTTAGTGTAACTGTGTGACAGATCCCAGTAGGTCTGGGGTTGTCACATTGATTGGTGTCCAGCGTGTGGGATACGACTGGTCCAGTTGTCCAGCGGTCCAGCAAAGCCTTGGCAAGTGTGCCCAGAGCAAGGGGGGTCTAGTCAGGGACAGTCTGAGGCGCGTAGGTAATCTTCTAGGTGTACCTCACGGGGAGGTGCGCTAGTAGAAGAACGTGCCAACTGGGGAGACTTAGATTAAGGTGCTCTGAGGCAGCCTAGTTTTGGCGGGAAAAAAGCTGAGGCAAAACTGCGTAGTAACAGTGATCTAGCTTGCCAGCTGAGAGGCCCAGCAGAGGGGGGTAGGCTCTGACTCGATACTGTTGCAAGTTTAGTGCTGAAGAACAGCAGCAATCTCTAGGGAGAGCTGGTTCTGAGGCAAGAAGGAAAAAAGTGGTCGTTTTATTTTGAGGCTTGACTTTTAAAGCAGCCTGTTCTGAGGGGGGATTATGCCCTTGACTCGAAGCCAGATAGCAGACATGAGTGAAGTGAAAGACCCCCAGATTGACCAAGGTTCTGAGGATGAATTTGGCTCAGTGCAAGGTGACAGCACAGGAGAGCAGAACCCAGAGATCAGAAAAATACTCCTAGCCCAACAGCATGAACTGAGGGTGAGGGAAATGGAGGAAAGATTAGAGAGAGAGAGAATGGAAAAGGAAGAAAGATTAGAGAGACAGAGAATTGAATTGGAATTGCAGAGAGAGAAAATGGCGTTTGAATTAAAAAAATTGGAACTGATGAACCAGAACAATAATAATAATAGGGATTCTGAGGGAGGCCAATTGTCTAAGGCTGACCTGAAGAAATTCCCTGTGTACCACAAGGGAGATTGTCCTGAGGTGTTCTTTTCCTTAGTGGAAAGAGCGTTTGTGGACTTCTCAGTGAGGGAAACTGAGAAGATGACCATCATGCGGTCTTTAATCAGTGGTAGCCTGGCTGAGGTTTATGCCGAGATGCCTGAGGAACTGATGAAAGATTTTGCAGAGTTTAAAAAACTGGTCTTTGCCAGACATGGGATAAATGCAGAGCAGCTGAGACAAAGATTCAGGTCCCTCACCAAGAAACCAGAACAGACTTTTACCCAAGTGGGGGCCCAATTGGTGAGGCTGCTTGAGAAATGGCTATCGCAGGAAGGGACAGAGACCTATGAACAGCTTAAAGACTTGATAGCACTGGAACAGTTCTATTCAGTCCTGCATGGGGAATTGAAATTCCAGGTGAGGGAAAGGAAACCGAGGTCTGTGGCAGAAGCCTCAGAGATTGCAGATTTTATTTCCCAAATAAGAAAGCCCTTGGGTGAGGGGAAATCTGTAGGTAAACCCAAAGAAACCTACAGCAAGTACTCTCAGGGACCAGGGAAAAGCCAGCAAGGGGGAGGGGCCCATGGTGAAGGGAAGCCCTCAGACATGAAACAAAGACCTCAGATTTTGGAGGGAAAACCAAAACAAGATGAGAGAGAATCAAAATACACCAGAAAATGTTATTTCTGTCAGGGAAAGGGTCATCTAATCTCAGAGTGTCAGAAATTAAAGCAGCTAAAAGGAATGGTGCCTCAGGAGTCTAGTGGAACCAAGCCAAAAGCTGTGTTCTGTGTCCAGAAAGAGCAAGGCTCAGTCTCACTGAGGGAGCCGGTTGCCATGACTACTCAGTCTGGAACAGCTACCTCTGCTGATCAGGCTGAGGAAAATGGTCCTCTTATAGAGGTAAAGCGCTGCTTGCTGATAAAAACAGATTCTCAGTTGTTTGAGACAGCCGGGGTGGACGTAGGAATACTTGACCGTCAGTATAGGGGGCTGCGGGACACTTGTTCCCAGGTAACCCTGTGCCATCCAGATATTATTCCTAGGGAGTTTATAATCCCAAATGAGAGCATGAAGGTGGCAGGGATTGAGGGGCAGGTAATCTCTCTGCCAGTAGCAGAGGTACCTGTCAACTTTCAAGGCTGGAGGGGAGATTGGAGGCTAGCGATTTCATCGACTCTGCCAGCAGCCGTGCTCGTGGGAAATGACCTGGTTGAACATGTGAAACGGGTGCTAGTGATTACACGCTCACAAGCCACCACGGGGACAGTTCAGGGGGGTAATGATGAGCCAGAGACGGAAGCAGAGGGGAGTTCAGAAGCTGTGGTGGAAACCTTAACCACAGACAGCAGATTTGGACAGGAGCAAAAGGCAGACGCCACTCTCCAAAAGTGTTTTGAACAGGTGACTGACGCCCAGCTAACACCTGAAACCCCAGTGAGATTTCTGGAGAAAAAGGGGATTTTATATAGAGAGACCCTGAGGAATATATCAAAAGGGGGAGATGGGATCAGAAGTCAGCTGGTGGTACCTGAAAAGTATCGCCCCATGATCTTAAAAAGGGGTCACTCTGACATGTTTGCTGCACACTTAGGGGTGAAAGGGCCCCTTGATGTGATCAAGCAAGATTGGGAGCAGATCACCCAGGATGACCCACAAGACGTTGTGACATACATAGACACCTTGATGAATGACCTAAAGAGAAATCTAGAGCTGGCAGCAGAAAACCTGCAAGCTCAGAAGGTCAGACAGAAAACATGGTATGACCACAAAGCTAGAGAGAGGCGCTTTGACCCGGGGGAGGAAGTGCTTTGGCTTAGGCCCTGCAGAGAGAATAAACTGCAGCTCAAATGGGCAGGACCATATAGGGTCATTTCCAAGATGTCAGACCTGAACTACCTTATAGAGCAGGAGGAGAACCAAGCAAGGAGGGTGGTTCATGTGAATGCCCTAAAACCCTACTACAGAGGGGAACAGAGGGTTTTATTCGCGATAAAAGCAGCTGAGAGTGAGGAAGCTGAATTACCCTTCTGGGAGGGTAGAGGGGAAGTAAAATACAACCCAGAGGAGGTAAAGATCAGTCCTGCACTCACCCAAGACCAGCAGCAAGAACTAAAAATGCTGCTTAGTAAATATCAACAGGTGTTTTCCAACAAGCCGGGGATAGTGAAGGGAGTGATGCATCGGATCCACACAGGGGATGCACCCCCGCAGGCAGTATCCCCATACCGAGTAACGGGACCCTATAGGGACAAGGTGCGGAAGGAGCTGGACGAGATGCTTAGGGAGAACATAATCGTCCCCTCTTCTAGTCCTTGGTCCTCTCCGATAGTCCTTGTGGACAAGCCTGATGGGAGCATTAGGTTTTGTGTCGATTACAGGAAATTAAACCGTGTAACCACTCCTGATGCCTACCCAATGCCCAGGCTAGACAACCTGATTGAAACCATAGGGGGTTGTCGGTTCATCTCATCATTGGACCTGGTAAAGGGATATTGGCAATTAAGAATTGATCCCAGGGATCAAGAAAAGACTGCCTTTTGCAGCCCTTTTGGTCTCTATGAGTTTCGAGTCCTGAGCTTTGGTCTCAGAAATGCACCAGCCACGTTCCAAAGGCTGATGGACCAGACCTTGGCAGGGCTCAGTGACTTTACAGTGGCCTACATTGACGACATAGGGATCTTCAGTAATACCTGGGAAGATCACCTGATACACCTGGAGTTAGTGCTGCAGAGGTTAAGTGCAGCAGGGCTAACAGTAAAGGCCAGCAAGTGTCAGCTGGGTAGCCCAGAAATAAAATACTTGGGTCATATGGTAGGGGGAGGAGTGATAAAACCCCTGGAGGCCAAAATAGAAGCTGTTCGTGATTGGCCTAGACCCAACACCAAGAAAAAAGTCAAATCATTTCTTGGGTTGGTGGGCTACTACAGAAAGTTCATCCCGAGGTTTAGCGAGATTGCGGCTCCGCTGACCGATCTGACGAGGAAGAAGGCTGATGACCGCATCCCGTGGACCAGCGACTGTGAGGCGGCGTTCCAGAGGTTGAAGGAGGCGTTAATCAACTATCCTGTCCTGCGTGCTCCAGACTTCGACCGGGAGTTCATCATCTACACCGATGCGTCTAACAGCGGCGTAGGAGCAGTTCTGTGCCAGGAGGATGAGAATGGTGACCAACATCCAGTGTCCTACCTGAGTAGGAAACTTCAAAAAGGTGAGAGACATTTGGCAACCGTGGAGAAGGAGTGTTTGGCCATAGTCTACGCGATCCAGAAGGCCAAGCCTTACATCTGGGGAAGACATTTTGTTCTGTGTACTGACCATTCACCATTGCAATGGTTAAAGACAATGAAAACCCACAATAGCAAACTTATGAGGTGGGCTTTAAACCTACAGGACTATGACTTTGAAGTGAAGGTGGTCAGAGGGTCAGTGAACTGTGTTGCTGACGCCTTATCAAGAAGACCTGAAGAATGAAGACGGCGAAAGAACATGGACTATGTGTATATAATGATGACAAAAAGTTAAATGTACCTGGTTTTGAATTTGGTTTGTATGAATAAAGGTAAATTGATGTAATGTATATGGTAAATGTTTAAATGCCTAATTGCTATGGTTGACTTAGAATGTAAGTGTAAGTAAGTATAATATGGTATGTATAAATGTTGTTGTGTATTTTACCCAGGTTGTTTTTTTGGGTAAAAGCACCTTAGCTTTCCCCCTACAAAACAACTTATAAAGAGGGGAGGTGTTACATACAGCACTGATGTTACCTGTCTGTCATGGGTTTGGAGGGAAAGTTCCATCCTATGGGGAGTGGAAGGCGGGACATCAGGAGGAGGGGCTGTACTGTATATATATGTGGAGTGTGTGTGAAGAGTTTAGGAGATGCTGGGAGACACTGGGAGGTGACGAAGCAGCAGCTGGGAAGAAGAAGCTGTTGTGGGAGTCTGTGTGTCAGACAGGGTACTTCTGTGTGTCAGAGTACCAACCTGATAGGTTCAGGTGTCTGTTGGTTAGCCAGAACTGATAGGTTCAGGGTCTGTGCTTCAAGTTAAGGGTTCTGTGTGAACCAAACTGTATGCATGTATGAGTGAGAATAAGCCACGTTACTTTATGTTATTCACCTGATTGTTTATTTTTCCCTGTGTGTATTTAAAATAAACCTTATTCTTTTTATTGTTTAAAAATCCATCCCTGGTCTGTGTGACTTCTTAAAGGGAATGGTTGGTGGCAGCTTAGTGTAACTGTGTGACAGATCCCAGTAGGTCTGGGGTTGTCACAAGTACAAATAAGGGAGGTGCCCTTATTGTACTGACAAGAAGATGGAGCGATTAAGCTCAGCTAATCCTGCTTCATTGACTATGCGAAAGCCTTTGACTGTGTGGACCACAGCAAACTATGGCAAGTTCTTAAAGAAATGGGAGTGCCTGACCACTTTATCTGTCTCCTGAGAAACCTATATGTGGGACAGGAAGCAACAGTTAGAACTGGTCATGGAACAACTGAGTGGTTCAAAATTGGGAAAGGAGTACGGCAAGGCTGTATATTGTCCCCCAGCTTATTTAACTTATATGCAGAATACATCATGCGGAAGGCTGGACTGGAAGAAACCCAAGCCGGAATTAAGATTGCCGGAAGAAATATCAACAACCTCCGATATGCAGATGATACCACTCTGATGGCAGAAAGTGAGGAGGAATTAAAGAACCTTGTAATGAGAGTGAAAGAGGAGAGTGCAAAAAACGGTCTGAAACTCAACATCAAAAAAACTAAGATCATGGCCACTGGTCCCATCACCTCCTGGGAAATAGAAGGGGAAGATATGGAGGCAGTGTCAAATTTTATCTTCCTGGGCTCCATGATCACTGCAGATGGAGACAGCAGCCCTGAAATTAAAAGGCGCCTTCTTCTTGGGAGGAAAGCGATGACAAATCTTGACAGCATCTTGAAAAGCAGAGACATCACCTTGCCAACAAAAGTCCGAATAGTCAAAGCTATGGTTTTTCCTGTCGTGATGTATGGAAGTGAGAGCTGGACCATAAAGAAAGCAGACCGCCGAAGAATTGATGCCTTTGAATTGTGGTGCTGGAGGAGACTCTTGAGAATCCCCTGGACTGCAAGGAGAACAAACCTATCAGTTCTAAAGGAAATCAACCCTGAATGCTCACTTGAAGGACAGATCCTGAAGCTGAGGCTCCAGTACTTTGGCCATCTCATGAGAAGAAAAGAGTCCTTGGAAAAAACCTTGATGTTAGGAAGGTGTGATGGCAAGAGGAGAAGGGGACGACCGAGGATGAGATGGCTGGACAGTGTCTGCGAAGCAACCAACATGAACCTGACACAACTCCGGGAGGCAGTAGAAGACAGGAGGGCCTGGCGTGCTCTGGTCCATGGGGTCACGAAGAGTCGGACACGACTAAACGACTAAACACACACAATCCTGTGGAAACCGTATGGGTCAGTAAGAATGACTGCAAGAAGATTGAGGAAAGGGGAACATGCACCGAATAAGGGGGGGAAATAAATAGGAGTCTGGGGTCTGGCTAATAAGGGGAACGGGGGATGCAAACAGGGACTTCACATGATCGGTTTAGGCGCACCTGATAGGTTGTACACCTTGGAGTACCTGACCAATGGGGAAACAAAGGGAGGGGGACCCTGCGGCCAGGAAGAGGGAAGAAATATCGAGCTGTCTGTGTTGGTCGGTGTGCCTACCCAGTTAGGACCCCGCTTCTACAAAAGTGCTTTTAATAACGGAGAGCCGCTTGAATTTGTGGCTACCTGGTTCCTGTATTAAGTAGCAAGGGTGTGAGCATTTCTCACAAGACTGAGCCTGTGATTCCTCACGTTGTCTTTATTCCGGAGAGACCCTTGCTTCTCCTCGGCTGCTCCTTCGCTGGTCCCACCCGTCTCTTTCCCTCTGACCCTCCGGCGTTCTTCCTCCCTCCAGGCTGCATGGCCGAGCGGCTGAAGGAGAAGATCTTGGACCAGGAGAAGATCGTGGACATTGTGGCAGGGCCGGACGCTTACCGTGACCTTCCTCGGCTCCTGGCGGTGGCCGAGACTGGCCAGCAAGCTGCCAACGTCCTGCTGTCCCTGGATGAAACCTACGCAGACGTCCTGCCGGTCCAGACCGATGCCAGTGCGACGTCAGCCTATGTGTGAGTGAGCGAGACGGAGCTGCAGAGGTCCTCTAGCCAGTATCAGGAGGGGGTGGGGGTGCATTTTGGGGCTGGGGGCTTCAAACACCTGGGGCACCTTAGCTCTCCCAAGATCCCAAAGGGCTGAGGGCTCCTCCACCAGCGGACTGGATTGCCTCCAGCTGCTGGCGCTTGCCCTTGGCGAGAGGTGGGCTCCCAAAGGCACACATCTGTGGTTCTAAAGACATCCTTCCTTTTCACAAAATAGACAGAAGCCAAACCTAGCCATCCTGGGCATTCGCTTCTCTGAAGGGAAGGCGCTGGGCCTCCTGTGTGCAGGAAGAATAGGAAGGGGTGGCGCTGGCCACCTGGGGAAGGGAAGGTTTCCGACCCCAGGTTAAAATCGGCGGTTGGAACAGGAGGTGGAAACTGGGTGATCTAGAAGGAGGTCGTTGGCCTCCTTGGTTCCGGCTTCAGAGCTTCCAAAGTGCTTCTCAGACTCAGGAGAGCCGTGGGGCCCGGTTTCCGCAGCCTCTCCAAGTAGGGCCACAGTCTTGACTAAAACCCAGGGTAGCCGTTGCCGCTCCGTGCAATAATAATAATAATAATAATAATAATAATAATAATAATAATAATAATAATAATAATAAAGGGCACCCTTGGCAAAATGGACCAGCTCTTGACCAAGATTGTCTGCCTTATTTCCTGAAGTTTGAGAAAGTGGTCTGTTTGTGGCCTTGGAGGGGGGGATTCTAGGAACTGTGGTCTGAAAAAGTAACTCTTAGGATGGCTTGTGGGGGGACGGCCGGCAGAGGTAGGGCTGCCTGAATCTGGCTCCTTCACCCACACAGCTCTCCCCCGCAGGTCCATCATGCGCGGCTGTGACAACATGTGCAGCTACTGCATCGTGCCGTTCACCCGTGGCCGCGAACGGAGCCGGCCCATCGCCTCCATCCTCCAGGAAGTACAGATGCTTTCAGACCAGGTGGTTTCTAAATTACTGTAGTTCATTTTATTTTCTGTTCACAGTACAGCAGATAAGGGCTCTCCTGATTCCGGGGGGGTAGGGGGGTTGTTCCTGCTGTGTTTTTTAACATGCAAAGCTCTCCGGCCATCCTACAGTAACAGTAAATTATATCCCAAAATAAAAAGCCGTAAGCGATGGAAGAGAATGCCGAGAATAGTCAATAGTTTTTGGAACGGCAGAAATCTCCTTAAGGGAAATTAAGGCTGGAGTTAATCAGCTGGAGCAAAACGAACCGTCCATGACAGGTTAGCCCCAAGTTAGACCAGTCTTGAGAGTAGTTTAATTACGGATCAGTTTCTGAACTTTTACTCCCATCTAATGTCAAATGAATTGAAAATGACGTGGAAGGATATTACGGGAATAATTGCACTGTGAAGGAATGGATGACTCAACAGAGAAGAACAGGAGAAACATTCTTATCACAGAATCATAACAAAAACATGCTAATCACCCTATCTCCTAAAAAAAGACAAAAAGCCATTTCGACAGCTATAAATACTATCCAACAAACACCAAGAGAGCATGGACAGAGTTCCGACTCCAGTCCTCTGAAGATGCCCATGGCCACAGAGACTGGCGAAACGTCAGGAAGAACAACCTTCAGAACACGGGCAAAGAGCCCGAAAAATCCACAACAATCATTCTTAATGAGAATTTATTAATATTACTGCACTCTTGCATAGTTTAAGGCCAGCATTAAAACCAAGGGTGTAGCTTTTAGCCTGAAGTTAAAATATCATGGGCAAACGTGCATCTCTGTAGCTATGCAGGAGGATTTTGCCTCGGTAGCATAGAACTCCTGGCAAGGCTAACAAAAATAGCTCAAAAATGCAGAAGGTTTCGAAGTGAATCGTGCAGCCACTCCCTTCTGAAGAGAAACCAGTGGGGTGGGGAAAATCGATTATTTTCTCATTGCAGCAGGATCTTTCTTTGTGAAATGTTGTTTCTAGATTTGGCAGGAATTTTTTGTATGGTGTTTTTTTTATTTTTTTTTTATTTTTTCCAGATCGAGGGCCAAACTACACGGGATGCCTCCCCCAGTACAAAATGGTGTCCTTCTTGCTTAGGAAGCACCCAGACCGCCAACAGAATTTGGCCGTTTCTGGTGTGGAAGAGTTGGCCTAAAATAAAAGGGAGACGAGACATTGACCGTGGGTTTTTTTTTTTTTGGGGGGGGGGGACTGAGAAATCTCACTGAGCTGATGAAAACAACTACAGCAGAGAGTTTCCCCCCTGGTGAGGCCTGGAAAATTGGGAGGAGGGGTCATTTTAGAAATAATTGTCGCCTCTGTCGTTCAGGGTCAGAAGGTGTGTGTGTGGGGGGGGGGTCAGGTCTGTATGGTGTGGCTTGGTTTCATAGACAAATCCCAAAGTCATACAGCAGTGTCTTTATCAGAACGTTTCCTCGGGCGATGGAAAAAGAAATGACATGTTAGTTGTAGGATGAAAAATCAGAAAGAGAGCTTCCAAGCCGTCCATGGCTTTCGTTCCTATTTGAAATTGGGAAGTCAAAAGGGAATCCAAGAGATACTGATTTGATGTATCTTTGTTTGGGTTTGTTTCTTAATAGGTTCACCTTTGTTTTTAATTAATGAGGCTCTTTAATTAAAAAGTGGAAAGCCATTTGTAAGACCTCCGCACTCGTTTCTCCTGTCTTCTTCGGCTAAGGAGCTTCTGCGGGTTTAGGGGAGACCCCCCCCCAAATCCCTCTCTGAAGCTGCCTTCTGCTCTGCTTCCACCCTGGATCCGTTTTCTGTAGACCGAATGCGGTTTCTCCCCACCCCCAAACACTGACGGATCGGCTGGGCTTCCCCTTTCAGGGCGTGAAGGAGGTGACACTCCTGGGTCAGAATGTCAACAGTTACCGGGATATCTCCGAGGGCCAGTCTCTGAGCCCGGCAGCCCCGACCCGCCTGAGCCGAGGGTTCAGCACCATCTATAAGCCCAAGCAGGGCGGCTTGCGCTTTGCAGAGCTCCTGGATCGGGTGTCTCAGATCGACCCGGAGATGAGGATCCGGTTCACTTCCCCACACCCCAAGGACTTCCCGGATGAGGTGGGTTTCAGCTTCGCGGCGGCTTCTGTGCCCCAAAGGTGGCATTTGGCTGTCGGATTCTCTGCTACAGGGTGGCTGTCGCTTGAATAATGGCATTGGAAAGAAGGTCGCATCAGTGGGTCCTAACCTTGAGTTTCATGGTTGTTCTTGGACTGCAACTCCCAGAAGCCTCCACCCACTGGCTGTGCTGGCCAGGATCTCTGGGAGTTGCAATCGAAGGACAACTTTTTGGGAAGCCCTGCTTTAGACATATGGCTAGCCGCTACCAGCCAAGATAATTGTGCATCCTCCCCAGCGCCAGAGGCCGTGTGGTTCTTCACAGCCGTCGCAGAGGAGCGTTGGAGAGGCAGGAGGAGGAGGAGAGGGTTGCTGGTTGACCCCCCTGGCGTGCCAGTTTGGGAAGGGAGTGTTGGGCCAAGAGGACCCTTCGGTCGGATTCTGCGCCGGGACTCTTTAAAAAAGGGATGAGTTTTCTCCTGGGCTTTCTTAGCCGCTGCCCCGTCTGTTCCTGACAGGTCTTCCAGCTCATGCGTGAGAGGGACAACATCTGTAAACATCTGCATCTCCCCATCCAGAGTGGCAGCTCACGGGTCCTGGAGGCCATGAGGAGAGGGTCAGTAAGTTCTGGGGGGCGGGGTGGGGGGGGGGGACACACAGTAAGTTCCTACCCCTAGCAGTATGCTAAGGGTAGGAAGACATTTATTTGTTTGTTTTGTGTGCGTGTTTAAAATATTTTTACTCTGCCTTTCTCCTTGAAAAGGGCTCAAGGTGGCTTAACTATTAAAAGACAATATTTCAAGTTGAAAACCATGAGTATACAGTGGTGCCTCGCTTAACGGGTGCCCTGTTTAACGAGGAATCTGCATAGCGATGAAGATTTTGCCATGGCTTTTGCCATCACATTGCGATGTTCCCTATAGGGAAAAATTGCTTTGCGATGATGGCTTTGCGATGATGCTGATTGTCCCAGAAAAGAGCCGGGAGCCAGCTTCCCTGCTCCAGCCCCTTCCCGCCTTACAGCTGATCCGCGGTGCTCTTTCAAGCTTCCCCAGCAGCTAAATAGGCAGTGAAAATGCACTGGGAAAGCCTCTGAAAGCTGCGCTTTGCCGGGGTGGGTGTGGGTGGCAGGGACAGGCCTGCCACCCCCGCGCCCCCCCCCACGACAGAGCACCGCTTTCAGAGGTGTATTTTCACTGCTGAAAAAAGCCCCAGGAGGCTTCTGAAAGCAGTGCTTTGCCAGGGTGTGGGTGTGGTAGGGGCAGGCCCGCCCCCCCTCGTGCCGCTTTCAGAAACCTCCTGGGGCTTTTTTCAGCAGTGAAAATGCACCTCTGAAAGCGGTGCTCTGTTGTGGGGGGCGTGGGGGGGTGGCGGAGGGGTAGCAGGCCTCCCAGGAGAAGGGCCAGCCTGGGTGGCCTTGGGCCAGCTGCACAGTCCCCGGGCCACCCCCAGAAAAGAAGGGAAGGGGGGGGAAACCTGGAAACTCCTGAAAAGGGTTACTTGAAGTCAGAACTCACTTGACAGGAGGTGAGGATGATTCATGGGGTGTCGCGTATGATGCCTAACGTTGCCACCTTCCCACCAGGTATACACGAGAAGCTTACTTGGAGCTTGTTCATCACGTCCGGGAGTCTTTGCCAGGTAGGGGTTGCCGGTTGCCACCACTGCTGCCCTCTCTCCTCTCCCCCCCCCCCCAGGGAAGGTGTGTTGCGATGTCTTGTTGTAATGGAGGGCGGGGGGAGGCGAGGTTTCTGAAGACGCTTCTTAGCCCTGATCGGAGGGATGGCAAAGGTTGCCAGAAGAGGTTTCTGGGAATTCACAACAGAGTTTCCAGCCCATTTTGTTGCTTCTTCATCTCTGCCCTTCTTCTCAGGAAGGCTCCTTGCCAAGGTGAATGTGTTTAAATATGTCCCATATGGACAGCAGTATGGATGTGATACATAGTTTTTGAAATGAGTGAAAAGCATCAGGTTCACAAATTTTGACAACCCCCCCCCCCCCCCGGAGTCCTGCTTTAATAGCACATGGACAGAGTTAATGGGGTCCGTGCATGTGTAGAATCGGGGAATCACGGAATTGGAAGGAATCAATAAGGCCTTTGAGTCCAACCTCTAGCTTGTGGCAGGAACCTCCCTTTGACATTTCGTTCTTAGGGCCAAGCGCTCAGCGTGCACTTTGTCAGGTTTTAAGTCAAGCATGAGTGGCAGAGAGGTAACCCCTGCTCCTTGTCCTCCGTTTCCCATTTGACATGCCTCTCCCTTTCCTGTTGGGCCCTTTGGGGGGCCAGGCGTCACCCTGAGCAGTGACATCATCGCCGGCTTCTGTGGGGAGACGGAGGCTGACCACCAGCAGACGGTGTCGCTGATCCGAGACGTCCGCTACAACACAGCCTTCATCTTCGCTTACAGTGAGCGGCAGGTGAGGGTCCCGTCCAGTCTTGAATCGAAACGCACGCTTTACGCACACTGGCACCACGGTAGGAGACCCGTGTCAGATCCATGGTGCGCCACTGCAAATCGCAGAATCGAGTTTTCGTTGGTGCAGAATTTTGGAACTCCTTGAGATGCAGATTATAATGCAGAATGTGTGGAGACTCTTGCGCTGTGTCTAATTTTGCCCAAAAAGTGTGGTGCGGATGTTCTTTTTTGTGTGTTGAAGGCTGCATACATACTGGGGAGCAAGTCCTGCTGAACTTGGCAGGGCCTACTCTTGGGTAAATGTGCATAGCTGTTCTTTTTAGCCAGTGGTTCTCGAACTTGGGTCCCCAGAAGTTCATGGACTACAGCTCCCAGAAGCCTTCATGCTGGCCAGGGTTTCTGGGAGTTGTAGTCCAAGAACACCTGAGGTTGGGAACCCCTGTTTTAAACCCTTGACTCTTGATTGTTATGGACTTCAACTCCCAAGGATCCCTGCCGGTTGGCTAGACTCGCTAGGGCTTCCGCGAAATGAAGTCCAAGAGACCTGATGGACTTAAGGCTGAAAACTGGGGGTGGATCAGTTATTTCTCGGCCGGTGATGGCTTTGGAGTCACAGATGCTTTGTTCCTCCAGAAAACGCGGGCCTTTCACCGGCTGCAGGATGATGTGCCCCTGGAGGTGAAGCGCCGCAGGGTCAAGGAGCTGATGACTGTGTTCCGGGAGGAGGCGTCCCGGGCCAACACAGCTGCTGTGGGTCAGACCCAAGTCGTTTTGGTGGAGGGTGTGAGTATCAGCTAACAATACAACCCAGAAGCTCAGCGACGAGAGCTTTTCCTTCTTGGCCACCCCCGCCTGCAAGAGGCGGCGGCCCCATTTCCACCCAGAGAGGGAAGGGTTAGGGTGGCTTCGGGACCTCAGAGAGAACACCGAGGATTCTGTAAGTGGTTGCTGGCATTTTGCCACCTCCAGGTGGAGTCCTTTAAAAAACAACAACACACCCACCTACCTCCGTGGTCTGACGGTTTGCTTTAATGGAGATTCTTCCCTGTAAAGTCCGGAGAGTCCTGAGAGTCTCCGGCCATCTAAAGGGGCGGAGGGACTCCCTCTGTGCCTTGGGAGCCCAACGCGTTGGGTCAGAGCAAGGCAGGAAACCAACCCTGCTGTTTTCTTCCCTCCAGCCCAGCAGACGCTCCCCCTTGGCCCTCTGCGGCAGGAATGACGGCAACATCAAAGTAATCTTCCCCGATACGGAGGTAGATGATGGCACTGGTCGGGGAGCCACCGTTGGCCTCAGGCCGGGCGACTACGTGCTGGTGAAGGTAAGCGGCCAGCCTTTATTCCCTTTCTCCCTGGCCTGGGTCGAGGCTCCTTTGCTCCCTTCTCTGGGGCCTCCACCCCACCCTTGCTCTCTTGTGCCACCTTTTTGTTGGAAGATGATGGCGGCCAGGCCCAAAGGTCAGCCAGGGGTCAGCCTCATTTTCCATCTGCTGGCCGGCCGGCCGCTTGCCCTGGAAGCTCCCAGACGCAGGTTAGAGCCGGTGGTTTTAGAAAGAACACCTCCCAGAATCTGCCGCACTGGCTCGGAGATTCTGGAATGTCTCTTCCCAGAAAGCCGCTTTCCCGTCCGCCCCCATGCCTCGGTCTCTTGTCTCACCCACGGCGATTCCTTTACATCTACGCGGAGGGCAGGAGGGCGCGTTGCTGATCCCAGACCTTGCCTGTCTCATTACAGATGGAAGGGGAAGGGGGAGGTGCTTGCTCGCCTTCATTGCATCGGCAGGGGAGAGTTTTCTCATCCGGGGGGGGGGCATAACAACAGCAACAACATGCTGTCGAGTCAATTCTCACACAGTGACCCTGTACAGGGTTTTCCAGGTACCATAGAATTTTATATTAATAATGGAGTTGGAAGGGGCCTCTAAGGCCACAGGGTGCAACCCCTTGCTCAGGGCAGGAATCCAGATCAAAGCAGATCAGACAGAGGATTCTCCAGTTTTCTCTTGAAGGCCTCCAGCGTTGGAGCACTCACCAACTCCCGAGGTCACTGGTTCCACCGTCGTACTGCTCTAACAGTTAGGAAGTTTTTCCTGACATTCAACCAAAATCTAGCTGCTTCTAACTTGAGCCCATGGTTGCAAGTCCTGGACTCTGGGTTGATCGGGAACACATCCTGCCCCTCCTCTGTAGGATAGCCTTTCAAGTCTTTGAAAAGTGCTACCCTATCACCCCTCAGCCTTCTTTTCTCAAGGCTAAACATGCCCATTTCTTTCAGCCTTTCCTCACAGGGCTTGGTTTCTAGCCCCCTAATCATCCCTGTTGCCTTCCTCTGAATATGCTCCAATTTGTCAACATCCCTCTTAAAGTGCAGCGTCCAGAACTGAACACAGGACTCTAGATGAGGCCTAAGCAGAATAGGGGGGGGGGGGACTATTACCTTGGAGGTAGAGAGTACACAGAGGTAGTTTCCCTTCCCCGTCTTCTGGGGATGACCTGGGACCCCTATGCAGCTTGCCCCAGGCCACGCAGGCCGGCCTCTTTCTTTTGTGGCCCAGTGGGGGACCGGAATTCCCAACCTCCGGCTCCACATCCAGAGACTGAAGCCACTGAGGTTCAACGCCACTTCTTTCGTGCTTCTTCGAAGAGGTCCTTCTTCCACCCGCCCCTGTTAATGCACTTCCTGATTTTTTGTGTTCACAACATGCATTATTGTTGTTACGGTCTTTGGGAAGGGCTAGTAGATCTGTGGTGGAGCCTAGGATTAGCCAAAGACTTAGCCACTGCATTGAGCGGTGCAGCCCAGTGGATGCCCCCCCCCCCGAAGCCCCTGAGCGTGGCTGCCTCTGAGCCTAGATGGGCTAAGGAGATACCAGTTGGTTCAAGGCAACGTTTGCGACTCGCCCTTAGCTTTTCACTCAGTCCGGTCAGTTCCATACTAGCCCCCCTTTGACCGTCCTTCTTCTCTTTGACCCTCCCCTCAGATCTCTTCGGCCACCTCCCAGACACTGCAAGGCGTCCCCATCCGTCGAACCACACTGAAGGAGTCGGGGGCATTTTGCTGATTTTTTTTTTTTTTTGGCCGCCCGTGGAGGAGCCGAGGGGACGAGAAGCCAGCTTTCCCTTGTAAGAGGAACAGCAAAGGACTTGGAAACACCCACCAGTGGGGCTCTCCTGCATCCCCAGGCCTGATCCTGGCCTCCCCTTGGCAGGACTGTGGTGGGCCAGGCTTCCACCCTGCACTTTGAGGGGTCACAAGTTTTCTGAAGCTGTTCTTGCCACGGTTGTGTAGACCTACACAGGTCTTTTCGCTGTAAGGAGGTTGTTGATCCTGCTTGCATATTATGGGCAGGGATAGAGCCATGCCCGGGGGCAGCTGGACCAACCCGGAGTAGCCGAGAGAGAGAGAGGCGGGAGTCAGAAGAAAGCGATTCTGCGCTTGTTCAAGGGGCCTGATGGGATTTACTGAGGAAGCTCTTATTTCTTGAGTCCTTCCCCCACCCCCCAAATGCCTGGCTTGCACCAATGGGGTGGCGTCCAGAGTCCATCCTGCAGTGACCTCTCCCTCTTTCCTGTCACCGGCTCACAGCTCCAGGGGCATTGTTATGAGGCGTGGGCTGGCTTGGTTGGCTGGGGACCTCCAGATCCTCCAGATTGGGTTGCTGGCCCCCACGATTTCACACCCACTAGGCTGTGCCTGGCTGGGGATGATGAGCACTGGACTCACCTTTTGCCCACCCCCCTGCCCTCAGAGCAATGTGTGTGGATGGGAAGAGTCAAGAATTCTTCCAGAACATGCTTTGAAGGACTCGCCATTTGGCCTGTTTGGGCCTCGGTAAGTCTGAACAGGGTTGCAACGAGACTCACGGCTGGGGAAAAAGTAAAAAAACTGTTGCCTCCATTGACCCAGATTCTGTATGGACAAATTCTGCATGTCATCAAATAAAGAAAGCAGACGCGTCCTTTGCTGGTTATGCACTATTTATTTATGCATTCTGGCAGATCTGTATGTGATCTTAAGAAGCAGAGCAGCATATCTTGATGAGGGTGGTGGTGTTTTTGACCGTTTCAAACACAAGCATCATTGAAAACACATCTGTCCCACAGTTCGGTTTTTGAAAAGGGTCCCAAGAAGTCTTGGGCCTGGGGGAAAAAATCATTTTCAGCCACAGCAGCCAGCTTCTGATTGATTCTCAAGGGTGAGGGAGTAGATCTGCGGCGGACGTGGGGGGGGGGCAGCTGTGAGCCAATGCCACGGGGAGGGTCTCGGCCGAAGCGGTGTCCATTCTGCTCTTCATGCCGTCTCCTGGATGTGCAGCATGGCCTAATTCAGAAAAGACCGTCAGTGATTCCTTCCTTCTCCTCAGTCCTGATTTAGGAAAGGGGATGTAGCCTTTCTACCGTCCTCTCCCCAGCCCCCGAGATCTGTGGGGACTGGGGTTCAGGCCGCCCCTTCGCCCCACCCCTTGGCTTCCTTTCCCAAGAACTGCGGAAAACGGCGAGGTATCGTCATAAAATCAAAAGGACGTCTTCAGAGTCTGGCAGGGTCAAGAATTCAGCTTTCTTTAAATTCCTGGGCACCTTAATTTTCTTTTTAAAATGGAGAGGTGGTTCACACTGTTAAGAAGTAACAATAACAGAACGGCAGAGCTGGAAGGGACCCTGTGGGACCATCCAGCCTATCAAGGAGGCCCAGCGGGGAATCGAACCCCCAACCTCTGGGTCTGCCGCCAGATATGCCTTAAACCACTGAGCTCTCCAGCTCTCTATGAAGAGACCAGCAGGGAGGTCTGGGCCACTGTTCAGAGCATTGGGAACAGGAGGTCCAGCCGGGGGGGTGAGGAGGTCACCTTCCAGCAGAAGGAAGGGGCCAAGTTCCATTCAGAAGAAATGGCTTACTGGGGAAGCTGGCCGTTTGCGGGGAACTCGGAGGGTCTGTGTCTTGGATCCTCCCATTTTTGTGGAATAAGTGCCCTGTCCCAACCACCCAGAGGCTCAGGGGCTCGCAAATAACATTTTTTTTTTACAAATTACGCTTCTTACCTGCTGAACAGTCACCGCTGGGTTATGCATGGCGCGCAATATGGAGAGGGTCGGGGCGTGCTCTAGGGAGCGACCTAAAAGGAAGAATGGGAAAGAGGAGCTCAGTCCCACATAACGGGGCATCCTGGACGTGGACGACTTCTTTGCCAGATTGCCCCCCCTCCCAGTTCAGCGGCACCCCATGTTTTCCCCCTTTCACCTTGGGGAGATAGAGTTCATTCATTCATTCATTCAATTTTGATACCACCCATCTGACCGATGGGATCACTCTGAGCCGTTCACGGCACAATAAAACATAAACATGGTATAACAAAGTGTTCCAAGTTAAATGAAATGAAATAGCAAGGATTTGGCACCGTTAGACATTCAGATGGGGCTTCCTTCCGGCTTGGAATCGTGTTTCAAAGGGGGACAGGATGCAGCACGAGGAAAGGGCCCATCTCACATCCCAGGGATCTTACTGGCACTGCATGGTGAGCACGGGGTTCTTGTGCTCACAAAGGTTAGGGGCTTCCAGGATAGTGGGGGGGGGGAACCCCCACCACCTCCTTAGTAGCAAAGCTCACTTACGGTTCAGAGCGTCCAGCACCTTTCTCACAATGACTTCACTCTGCTGTTTGTACTGGTCCGTCTGGGAAAACAGAGAAGTGGATTTAGAGCTGAGCCCGGCTAGGAGCCCCCCATGGAGGCTGGAGGACAGCCACAGCCTGCTCTGGAAGTGGGCTTTGGGCCTTTCGGCATGGCGGTTGAATGGTGGGGCTGGGGCGTGCAGAAGGTTCGTTGCCCACACCCCGTTCCCCAAAAGAGCTGAGCACAGGGAGCATAGGCAGAACCCCACAAAATCTGAGAGGAAAATGTTGTTTTGGGCCTCCGCTTCCCTAAGGCAGCAGATGGGGGATTGTCTGAAAAGGGAGCCCTGTTAGCTCACTGGCTTTGGCCTCATCCTGTGAGGGTTCTTGACCAGGTCCCTGGCGCGATGGATGCAAGCGAGCATCGGGTTTCTCTCTATGGGACTGTGCAAGTGGCCTCACTGTGATTCCTATCGCTGCTTGGATAGCTTTGTATCCTACTACCATGTCTTAGCTTCTTTCATTGCCCTTTCTGTGTGAAATTGCACCTGAAGGGAAGAACTCTGTGGGTGTCTTTGCCCTCTCGTAAACATCTCGCACTTGTGCCCATCTTTTTGAGAAAGCTGTTGGCTGTGGCCCTCCCAAACAGAGAGAGCGCCTTCATGTACTAAGGGCCCCGACATGCCTTGGTGTAATCTCAGAAACGGAAGCAAAGGGGACCCACGTCTACTTACATTCCCATCTCCTCCGGGTGTGGAGATTAATATGTCGTCAGCACTGCAAGAGAGAGAGAGAAGTGAAAAGGTGAACCAACAGAAGACTGACTACCTGGCCAGTCCACCAACTTGGAGCAGCAATGCCTGGAAAGTCTGCCTTTCGAGATGACGGGGGGTCATCCGTTGCGGCCTCTGGGAGGGATGCCAAAAAGGAACGTTTCCAAGCTCTGAGCCAAAAGCAGCTTGCGGGGATGTTCGGCCAAGGAATAGGTGTTCCCTGGCCCCTAATTAGCCATGGAGGGATCCCGTAGGCAGCGGGCTGATTGGGAGTTGGCTTCTAGGATTCACAAGAGTCTGGGAAGTAAAGAACGGCAGGTTTCTGAAGGTCCAGCCGTCCAGGGAGGGGAGAAGGCACGAGACGGGGTCCCTCCGTTAAGGAAGTGCTCCTGGAACGGAAGGGAGGCAGGCGCCTTCGAAAGGAGACCGGACGACCGCAAAAGGGTGGCCTGGGTGGTAGGAGCACCCACAGCATCCAAACTGGATGGACCTGTGGTTGGCTCTCTGCTACGCGGCAGTTGCATTCAATGAAGGGGAGTGCTAGACTACCATATTTTTTCCGTGTATAACACTCCTTGATAAGATGCCCTTACCTGTCCAGAGAAAGTCTGATTATCAGCTTGCCACCGGAAACGTCGAAAGCGACTCTCGGATGAACTTCCTGCAATGGCACAAGTGGAGTCAGTCCCTCCCTTCTGCTGGGTTTTGTCCCCCTCGCCCACTGGGTGCACGGTGCAGGAGCCCTGAGGCGCTCGCACCAGGCAAGGGGAGGAAGGCGATGTCCGCGTCAGGCAACGACTCTTGCACAACCCGCCCACTTTGCCTCTGAGCCCCTGAAAGGCTTGGACAACACAAACCTCATTTGTGTTGTCCATATGGTATCTCTGGCCTTTTGGACCTTACTCAGGGGCACTTTTCCCTTCTCCTCTATCTATAGCAATAAACTGTATCGTCCAGCTTATCTCGTTTGGCTCAAAGGCCACCATCTTCACTTTTACAAAACGACGCCACTGCACGTTGTCATACGTAAGACAGTACGAGCCACAATATTTGGTTGTGTGCAATGCAGTACATGCAGGATAAATTGCAGGGGTCTCATGGGAGAAAGATTCCCCCACTCCTCCAGATCTGTAGGAGCATCATCAGGATTATGAATTGCCGGGGTTTTGCAGCAGCTACTGCTCCTGTACCCGGTTCTGAGGAATTCAGAAGAGGACACAGGCTCACCTGGAGGGCAAGCCTACCTATGCGAAAGAACCATCCCAAGACATTCCGAGAACCACACATGATGTCTGTGACAAGAGGCGGCTATTCTCTTCCCATCTCCCTGGGAGTAAACCCCACTGAGCCCAGTGGGCCATCCCTCCGTCCCATGCTGACACAAGACTTCGCATGGCAGTCTCTTTGAAAACTCTATGGAGTGGCAAGCAATTTACTGGCATCCGTGCCTTCTTTGACACGTGCCTAACATTCTTCTTCATTTTTGGTGAATGCTGCCACCTCCCGCTTTTGGCAACAGTGGGTTCCTTCACAAAAGGCTTGTCCCGGACTGAATGCAGCCTCATGTCTGTGGACAGCTCTCCCATCTTCTCCTGGCATTTTCCATCTGTGTGGAAACTGGAAGCTACTGTATTTTTCCATATATAAGACAACCCAAGGTATAAGATGAGCCCCACTTTTCCTAAGCCCTCTGAAAGCAGTGATCAAAGGGCTGCAGAAGTGAAGGGGGAAAGCAGCGATCAAAGGGCTGCAGGGACACAGCCCTTTGATCCTGCAGCCCTTTCATCACTGCTGTACCCCTCCATTACTTAAGGCCTGAATGGAGGGGTAATGCAGTGATGAAAGGGCTGCAGGACCAAAAGGCTGTGATTCTGCAGCACTTTGATCCCTCCCCCCTTACTTCCATGTATAACACGGCCCTCAATTTTTAGTTTAAAGATTTTTGATAAAAGTATCATGTTATACATGGAAAAATATGGTAGTTGGAAAACGGGAGCCATCCCCCCCCCCACAAGACCAGTTGGTTGGACCCACGTTGCCTTGATGGTGTCCCCAGTTGTGCTGGTCTAGTGCACAGAGGACCTCAAACTCTGTCCTTTCCCCAGTGTTTCCAACTATCGGAGGAAACTACGGGAAGGGGAGGCCCAGGGAAGATGAAGGGTGTCCAGTTCGACCAACGGTCCACACCAAGCAGGACAGTAGAGCAAGAGTGTGCTCCTGCTTAAGTTCCCAAGCGACCGGCAGGTGGAGGCAGGTCTTGATGCCTCTGATGCTTTCTTGTTTGGAGCGCTAGGTAGGTGCAGAGCTAAGCGAGACTGCAGACTGAGGATCACACACCAACAGGGGGCACGAAGATCCCTCCACTACCCTTTAAGACACTTACTAGGTTTACGGTAGAGAGCGTGGTGGGTTTTCCCCCTTTGCTGGTGGACCACTGAATGGTAAACGACAAGGTGGGGTTGGCTGGGTTAGCAGCGTAAGAAAGCGACGGCCCTCGGATGATTTGGGCGTTTACACCTCCCTCGGCAACCTGTGAAGGGACCAAGAAGAAGAGAGAGCCATGGGGCAGGGAAGACCTCGATGGAAGAGACAGAATCGGCTGCCCGCCAAAGAAAATCCATGCCCCTTCCTGTCCTAAGGGATTGTCTTCAAGCCAAATTTGGGAAGGGGCTTTCAGGGGGGGGGCGTTCCAGGCTTTACTTTGATCTGTCATGTACGGCATTTGGTGAGAGCAGTACATGAACCAGAGGAAGGATGCCCAACTGCTGGAGAGACCCAGTCATCTGGTGGCAGCTGCCCAGGTGTTTGGCCCCTGAGGTTCTAGGTATCAGGTGCCGTCCTGTCTGTTGTCCCTCCTTGTGAATGAAGAGCAATGAAGCCGCAGCCACGCACCTCTGAAAGAAGTCGGCGTTCCTCTTCAGACAAGACACCCTCGCCGAAGACCTGCCAGGCCGAGAAAAAGCAGAATGAGTTGTGCGGATCCATTGTGGTGTGTTTGCTTTCAGCTGAAGTGGCATTGAAGGTTAACCTCTTGAGGGACTTCCCTGCAACAGACTCTTTGGGGGGGGTCTTCAGGGAGGGACAGAGTAGTTAGCTGGTGGGAAGACCCTAGCTCTGGATTTCCTGTGTCCAAACACAGAGGGTAAGGGCTGGATCGCTGTCCTGACTCCTGTCACATGTGGGACAAAGAGGAAAACTGCTGTGTCCCTGTAATTTTGTGATGTACCCATTAGGAACTTAGAATCCTAGAATAATGGGGATGGAAGGGGCTTGTAAGGCCATCCAGTCAAACCCCCTGCTCAAGGCAGGAACCCAAATCAAAGCAGATCTGCCAGGTGGTTGTCCAATTAACAGTTTGGAAGTTTTTCCTGATATTCAGCCTAAATCTGGTTTCCTGTAAAAAGGTAAAGGTTCTCATTGACATTTTTAGTCCAGTCGTGTCCGACTCTAGGGGGTGGTGCTAATCCCATTTTCAAGCTGTAGAGCCAGCACTTGTCCAAAGACAGTTTCCGTTGCCACGTGGCCAGCGCGACTAGACACAGAAAGCTGTGACCTTCCCACCGAAGTGGTCCCTATTTATCTACTTGCATTTGCATGCTTTCGAACTGCTAGGTTGGCAAGGAGCTGGGACAAAGCAAGGGGAGCTCACTCCGTCGCCTGGATTCGATCTTACAACGGCTGGTCTTCTGACCTTGCAGCACAGAGGCTTCTGCGGTTTAGCCTGCAGCGCCACCACGTCCCTGTAGCTCACGCTTCCTGTAGCTCAAACCTATTATTATGTATCTTGCATTCTGGGATGATCAAGAAGAGATCCTGCCCCTCTTCCATTAGGACTACTTTACAAGTCTTTGAAGAGTGCTCTCCTATCTCCCCTCCAACTTCTTTGCTCAAGGCTAAACAGGCCTGCTTCTTTCAGTCTTTCCTCCTAGGGCTTGGTTTCCAGTTCCCTGATCATCCTTCTTGCCCCGCTCTGAACTTGCTTGTTTCTTGGCACCCTTAAAGTGTGGTTTCCAGAAATGGACACCGTACTGGCTTTCCAGTTCTCTGATCATCCTTGTTCTCCTTATCTCCCCACCACACCCCAAACTTTCTCAGAATCATTGTTGTTCCTCTGTTGAAAATGCATCATAGGGCCTCAACATGTAACCCCCCGTTTTAAAAAAAAAAGTTGAAAGGTGTCAACAGATAATGCACAGAACAAGCGAATTCTTAGGGGGGGGTTGTGTCTCCCCACCCTCCCACCCGCCCCTTACCATGGTCGACAGTGTGCTGGGAGAGACGGCCAAGAGAGGGCTGTAAGGGATAGCGGGGCTCACGGCTAAGTCTGTGTTGCTGCCCCCCTGCTTTGAGGGGAGGGAAAGGGGTGTGCTCTGAAGCACCACCTGGCTTCCATCTGCGTTGGTCACCTGGGTCTGCAAAGAGAGAGGAAGAAAATGAAACGCCAGCCTGGCCAGGAAAAGAAGGAAGTGCTTGTCCCATTCTGGAAAGTATGCAATGATTTGCCACAGGACACCAGTTCACCGGTTTCCCAGCGGCCAGTCTGTGGGGCTCAAGTGGGCAATGAGAAGTCATTCCTCCTTGCCAAGCTCTGCCTTCCGGCTATCGGACATGCCTGAGGGCAGAGCTTGGTAAGGGTCGTGGGGTTTCATTTCATGTTTGCCCTGGAACCCCTAGCATTTGGGGAGTGACAGCCCAGGAATGTTCCCCAGCTCTGCATGAGAGCAGCAAACAGACATTGCTGGGGCTGCCAATAAATAAAATAAATTGTGTGCCCTAAGAGGGAGAAGCCACACTGTGTGGTCTGAGCCAGTTCTTTCCACCCATTTCGTCTGATCCTGAAAACATCTGCTCTGGAGCACCAATTGTAGAGGGAGAAGACTAGCTACTAGGCTCTTCTGCTCTCCCCTTCTGCCAGCAGAGTGCTCTTCTGCCGGCTCACCTCAGGCAGATTTCAAGCAGCAGGGAGGGCTTCTGGCTAAGACCTGTTGTCAGATGAGGAGAGGGAAAAGGCTGGGCAGGGGAGGAACCAAAGTCACCTTGAGATCGACACCTGTGTTCCGTCCCCAGGAACACACAACGCTGGCACAGAGTTGGGTCAGGGCCAGGAGAGTTCTAACGACATTGGGGCACCTGCTCCGAGCTGGGAAGGGCGGGCCTTCTGCCCATCTGCCACTGGCCTCTGCCAGACCCACAGACCCTCCCCAGTCTTGGAGGGTTTGGCCTGTCTCTCGAACAGGCACAAGAACAGCACTCACGGCATAGCGGAAGATACGGCCGTCGTCGGTGACTTCTGTCGGGCCCAATGGGAGGAACTGGATCTCGGGATCTTCTGACCTGAGCGGTTGCAGAGCTGCAAGGATACACAAGTTTGTAGACGTACCGCTTTAAAATGCCACTGGAGCTGGCGCGTGGGCATTGAAAGGGATGGCATTGTCTGAAGGCCCAGGGGTGATAGTGACAGTAACCTCAGAGGGAACCAGTCCAATTCTGGTACTCAGCTGGCCTGGGTGTCAGGCAGAGAAATCTGGCAGGAAGAAGGCACCGAGAATTCGGAGTTCCCCATTCGACTCACCCTTGTGTGCTCCTAACTGGAAAAATCTGGGCACGGTAGAAGGTGGCTAATATTCTGTTCCTGGAAACCTCCAGGAGCAACGCTTTTACTCTGAAATGATGGGCCGATGGAAGCATGTTCCAAAAATATCAAAGGTGCTTCCCTCCTCAGACTTGGTGCAGCCCAAGGGAAAACCACACCCTCCTTGGCCCAGTCCTCTGGCTTTGCACACTCTGGCTTTAACTGGACATCATCATCATCTTTGAACCACAGAGCTGGAAGAAACCCTATGAATGATCGAGTCCAGCTCCTGTCAAGCAGGCCTTGTGGGGAAAATCGAACTCAGCCGGAGACCTCAGTCCCTGAGCTATCCAGCTGCCTATGGCAGGGATAATAACAGGACTTTTTGCACATGTGCTGTTTGTGAGATGGGACACCTTCCCTCTGAAGAGCGGCAGGTGAGCCTGGTGGGGGAGAGCCGATGCTCCACAGCACAAGCCTTATTTGCCTATCAGGATCCTAGGCTGGGGTGGCGCGAGAACGTAAAGCCAATTCAGAGGGATGGAATATTTGCCATCCTTCTGAATTGGCTTTACGTTCTCACGCCACCAGCAAGGCTAGGAGGGAGGCCCTGTTCCTGCTCCTCTCCCCGCCTGTGGAAAGCTCCCACGGCAACTGCTATTTTGGAGCAAAAGGTCAACTGGAGGGCGAGAAGAACAGGAGAACTCATTGACATTTGGAACCAGGGCAGCAGCATCCATTCCCACAAGATTTCAGGGCCAGGTCCTGGGGCAGGGGGGCAAGTAGTGTCACACAGGCAGAGAAAGCCAAGAGGAGAAGGATCCTTGCGTACAAAGAGCTTGATGCTGAGCCTCTGAGCGGCGAGGAGTGTGCAGGCTTCAAAAGCGTGGCACGTGCCAGAAACACAACCTCCTCTCATCCTGAGATTGGCATCCTTGCCTAGAGGCCAGGAAAAGCATAGCAAATTCTCGAGCGATTGAGCAGCCCTAACCAATATCAGTTCCTCGGCTCGATCCCACTCAGTCTCCCCCATGGCGAAGCCGGCATAAGAATGTCTCTGTGGGAAGGGAAGTTATCTCAATGTTTTCTCTGGTCTCAGGAGCAAAGGGGCGATGTGATATTGCCCCATGTCCAACCTGCAGCTTAGTCCAAAGACCCCATTTGGACTAATTTTGGGCCAGACTTCAGATCCTGTCAAAAACAATCCGGAGCCCAAGAGCCAGTCCAGTTCCTAAGAAGTTCATCTTCCACGTTATTAAAACAGTGATCCATTGGGGTAGAGAAAATAGAAGGAGAGCCCCTGTCTTTTCAATCCTGGAACCTAGAGATCTTAGCTTTCGCTGGAATCCATGTTGGCTTGTGTGCCACTTTAAAGACCAATCCCACAACCACCCCTGACCTCGTTCAGGTACTTTTGGGTGTTAGATTATGAAACAGGCGAGCTGGTACAGAATAAATACAACGCTTCATGACTTACCCTGATCCCCTCTTCCGGTGTGGACTCGAACCATGACTGAAGGAGAAAGGGACCCCACGTTTCCTTCTGCGGATGGAAGCTCTTCATCCAAGCGGCTGGGACGTCTTCCTCGGCCGTCGGTACTGCCTTCAGGCAGGGGATCTCCAAGTGGAGGGAGGGTGTTTTCAAGCTGAGGCGAGCTCAGGGACGACACGCCCGAAGCACCAAGGGTCTCGTCAACTAATCCCGTCACGTCGTCCCCACCCTCATTTCCCAAACTGCGTTTCACTAATCGGGCACTTCTCTGAGGGCTTGGCTGTGACTGAGAAGGGAGGGAACTGACTTTTGTAGCTCCACTCAGTGAAAATAAACCTCCTGAACGATTCGGGGCTTTTGCCTCTGAGCCTCCGCCAAACAGTGAGCTCAGGAAGCCTCCCGTTCCAGTTCCCTTTGTGGAGGTGGAACCAGCTTGGGGAATTGGGGCCGCGACGCGTTGCGCAGACCCCTGGCCAGTGGCCTGTACAGAAGAAGAGCCCCCTGGGACCATGGCGGCATTGATCGAAGACCCAGCCTGGGACTGAGGAAAGAGAAAGCCACCCGTTCTGGATGTTGTAGAAGAGGACCCGTCTCTGGCAGGATTCTGGTCATTGGAAGAGCCCCGAGAAGTGGAAAAGCTACCCTCTCCCAATCCGTTTAAGGAGAAGGACGTCCCAGGCTGATCTGGAGCATTTCCTGTGGACGTTTGAGCGGTGAGAGAACCTCCCGTGCCAGATCTCCCCACAGAAGGGATGACACTAGACAGCTTTCCGGCAACCCCACCCACAGTATCCAAGCCAGCTTGAATCCA
Organism: Pogona vitticeps; assembly: GCF_051106095.1. Lineage (NCBI taxonomy): Eukaryota > Metazoa > Chordata > Lepidosauria > Squamata > Agamidae > Pogona > Pogona vitticeps. The sequence continues at coordinate 2,013,352 of NC_135786.1, forward strand.
ACCAGAGAAAAGACTACCCTTTCGTGAAGAGGGATCTCCAGAGAGATTTGGGTCATTGGCCTCCGAACCTGGACGGGCTCCGGAGGGGAGAGAATTACCCTGTTGAGTTCCAGTCATGACACGGAGACCTAAACGATTTGGATCATTGGCCCCTGAATCTGGACGGGCCCCGGAGCGGAGAGAATTACCCTGTTTTGTTCCCGTCAAGATACCGAGACGTCCAGAGACACCTGGGTCATTTCCTGTGGAATCTGGAGAGGCTTGAGCATTGAGAGAACCTCCCGTGCCAGATCTCCCCACAGAAGGGATGACACTAGACAGCTTTCCAGCAACCCCACCCATAGTATTCAAACCAGCTTGAATCAAACCAGAGAAAAGACCACCCTTTCGTGAAGAGGGATCTCCAGAGAGATTTGGATCCTTGGCCCCTGAATCTGGACGGGCCCCGGAGAGGAGAGAATTACCCTGTTGAGTTCCCGTCATGACACGGAAACCTAAACGATTTGGATCATTGGCCTCTGAATCTGGGTGGGCCCCGGAGGGGAGCGAATTACCCTGTTGAGTCCCCGTCACGACACGGAAACCTAAACGATTTGGATCATTGGCCCCTGAATCTGGGCGGGCCCCGGAGGGGAGCGAATTACCCTGTTGAGTCCCCGTCAAGATACCGAGACGTCCAGAGACACCTGGGTCATTTCCTGTGGAATCTGGAGAGGCTTGAGCGTTGAGAGAACCTCCCGTGCCAGATCTCCCCACAGAAGGGATGACACTAGACAGCTTTCCAGCAACCCCACCCATAGTATTCAAACCAGCTTGAATCAAACCAGAGAAAAGACCACCCTTTCGTGAAGAGGGATCTCCAGAGAGATTTGGATCCTTGGCCTCCAAACCTGGACGGGCCCCGGAGAGGAGAGAATTACCCTGTTGAGTTCCCGTCATGACACGGAAACCTAAACGATTTGGATCATTGGCCTCTGAATCTGGGCGGGCCCCAGAGGGGAGCGAATTACCCTGTTGAGTCCCCGTCATGACACGGAAACCTAAACGATTTGGATCATTGGCCTCTGAATCTGGGCGGGCCCCGGAGGGGAGAGAATTACCCTGTTGAGTTCCCGTCACGACACGGAAACCTAAACGATTTGGATCATTGGCCTCTGAATCTGGGCGGGCCCCGGAGGGGAGAGAATTATCCTGTTGAGTTCCCGTCACGAAACGGAAACCTAAACGATTTGGATCATTGGCCTCTGAATCTGGGCGGGCCCCGGAGGGGAGAGAATTATCCTGTTGAGTTCCCGTCACGACACGGAAACCTAAACGATTTGGATCTTTGGCCTCTGAATCTGGGCGGGCCCCAGAGGGGAGAGAATTATCCTGTTGAGTTCCCATCACGACACGGAAACCTAAACGATTTGGATCTTTGGCCTCTGAATCTGGGCGGGCCCCGGAGGGGAGAGAATTACCCTGTTGAGTCCCTGTCACGACACGGAAACCTAAACGATTTGGATCATTGGCCTCTGAATCTGGGCGGGCCCCGGAGGGGAGAGAATTATCCTGTTGAGTTCCCGTCACAACACGGAAACCTAAACGATTTGGATCTTTGGCCTCTGAATCTGGGCGGGCCCCGGAGGGGAGAGAATTACCCTGTTGAGTTCCCGTCACGACACGGAAACCTAAACGATTTGGATCTTTGGCCTCTGAATCTGGGCGGGCCCCAGAGGGGAGAGAATTATCCTGTTGAGTTCCCGTCACGACACGGAAACCTAAACGATTTGGATCTTTGGCCTCTGAATCTGGGCGGGCCCCAGAGGGGAGAGAATTATCCTGTTGAGTTCCCGTCACGAAACGGAAACCTAAACGATTTGGATCATTGGCCTCTGAATCTGGGCGGGCCCCGGAGGGAAGAGAATTACCCTGTTGAGTTCCCGTCACGACACGGAAACCTAAACGATTTGGATCATTGGCCTCTGAATCTGGGCGGGCCCCGGAGGGGAGCGAATTACCCTGTTGAGTCCCTGTCACGACACGGAAACCTAAACGATTTGGATCATTGGCCTCTGAATCTGGGCGGGCCCCGGAGGGGAGAGAATTACCCTGTTGAGTCCCTGTCACGACACGGAAACCTAAACGATTTGGATCATTGGCCTCTGAATCTGGGCGGGCCCCAGAGGGGAGAGAATTGCCCTGTAGACTTCCCGGCAAGATACCGAGACGTCCAGAGTGATTTGGATCAATATTATCTGATTCATTGGTGTCTAAAACAAGAGTTCCAGGAGAACCTTCAAAATCATTAGGAGAATTTCCAGATAAGGTGAGACTAGGGCGCATCTCTGTTATTATGTCTCTTCCAGAAAAGGATCCCTTTGACAAAGCAGGATCTCTTCGATGATTCAAAACATTGGTATTTAAACCAGGAACTAAATCTGGGCTTCCAAAATCATCCGCATCATCACCCTTTGGAGAGAGAATGTCAACTGGGTGATTGGGGAAATCTTCAGCTGCATTAGGGCGAACCTTTGGTCTTCGGAAATAATGTGGAAACATTTGCTGCAAATATGAGAGATCTCCTAGGCGACTGGGATCAATGTTACCAAGATTTGCACAATGCTCTGGCCAAAACAAATCATGAGGATAGGTTCCAGCTGGAAAAGATGGATCTCTTGGTTGATTTTGATCTGACATCGGAACTTTTTCAGGGCGTTCATACTCATAAGGAGAATCTCCATTAGGGTCGCTGACGTCCTTCTTTCCTGGTCTAGGGCGCCTGACTGCCGTTTTACCAGTAGAATCGGAATCCTCTGGGCTTTTGTCTTCCTCGGATGATCCTTCCTCCAGGGTGGGGCCATCTGAGAGGCCTTTGGGACCTTTCTCGCCTGGTTTAGGGCGCCTGCCTGGAGTTTTACCAGTGGGATCCTCTGAGCTTTCCTCATCCTCGGGAGACTCTTCACCTAAGGGTCCTTTGGGACCTTTCTCGCTTGGTTTAGGGCGCCTGCCTGGAGTTTTACCAGTGGGATCCTCTGAGCTTTCCTCATCCTCGGGAGACTCTTCACCTAAGGGTCCTTTGGGACCTTTCTCGCCTGGTTTAGGGCGCCTGCCTGGAGTTTTACCAGTGGGATCCTCTGAGCTTTCCTCATCCTCGGGAGACTCTTCACCTAAGGGTCCTTTGGGTCCTTTCTCGCCTGGTTTAGGGCGCCTGCCTGGAGTTTTACCAGTGGGATCCTCTGAGCTTTCCTCATCCTCGGGAGACTCTTCACCTAAGGGTCCTTTGGGACCTTTCCCGCCTGGTTTAGGGCGCCTGCCTGGAGTTTTACCAGTGGGATCCTCTGAGCTTTCCTCATCCTCGGGAGACTCTTCACCTAAGGGTCCTTTGGGACCTTTCCCGCCTGGTTTAGGGCGCCTGCCTGGAGTTTTACCAGTGGGATCCTCTGAGCTTTCCTCATCCTCGGGAGACTCTTCACCTAAGGGTCCTTTGGGTCCTTTCTCGCCTGGTTTAGGGCGCCTGCCTGGAGTTTTACCAGTGGGATCCTCTGAGCTTTCCTCATCCTCGGGAGACTCTTCACCTAAGGGTCCTTTGGGACCTTTCCCGCCTGGTTTAGGGCGCCTGCCTGGAGTTTTACCAGTGGGATCCTCTGAGCTTTCCTCATCCTCGGGAGACTCTTCACCTAAGGGTCCTTTGGGACCTTTCCCGCCTGGTTTAGGGCGCCTGCCTGGAGTTTTACCAGTGGGATCCTCTGAGCTTTCCTCATCCTCGGGAGACTCTTCACCTAAGGGTCCTTTGGGTCCTTTCCCGCCTGGTTTAGGGCGCCTGCCTGGAGTTTTACCAGTGGGATCCTCTGAGCTTTCCTCATCCTCGGGAGACTCTTCACCTAAGGGTCCTTTGGGACCTTTCCCGCCTGGTTTAGGGCGCCTGCCTGGAGTTTTACCAGTGGGATCCTCTGAGCTTTCCTCATCCTCGGGAGACTCTTCACCTAAGGGTCCTTTGGGTCCTTTCCCGCCTGGTTTAGGGCGCCTGCCTGGAGTTTTACCAGTGGGATCCTCTGAGCTTTCCTCATCCTCGGGAGACTCTTCACCTAAGGGTCCTTTGGGACCTTTCTCGCCTGGTTTAGGGCGCCTGCCTGGAGTTTTACCAGTGGGATCCTCTGAGCTTTCCTCATCCTCGGGAGACTCTTCACCTAAGGGTCCTTTGGGACCTTTCTCGCCTGGTTTAGGGCGCCTGCCTGGAGTTTTACCAGTGGGATCCTCTGAGCTTTCCTCATCCTCGGGAGACTCTTCACCTAAGGGTCCTTTGGGACCTTTCCCGCCTGCTTTAGGGCGCCTGCCTGGAGTTTTACCAGTGGGATCCTCTGAGCTTTCCTCATCCTCGGGAGACTCTTCACCTAAGGGTCCTTTGGGTCCTTTCCCGCCTGGTTTAGGGCGCCTGCCTGGAGTTTTACCAGTGGGATCCTCTGAGCTTTCCTCATCCTCGGGAGACTCTTCACCTAAGGGTCCTTTGGGACCTTTCCCGCCTGGTTTAGGGCGCCTGCCTGGAGTTTTACCAGTGGGATCCTCTGAGCTTTCCTCATCCTCGGGAGACTCTTCACCTAAGGGTCCTTTGGGACCTTTCCCGCCTGGTTTAGGGCGCCTGCCTGGAGTTTTACCAGTGGGATCCTCTGAGCTTTCCTCATCCTCGGGAGACTCTTCACCTAAGGGTCCTTTGGGTCCTTTCCCGCCTGGTTTAGGGCGCCTGCCTGGAGTTTTACCAGTGGGAGCCTCTGAGCGTCCCTCATCCTCGGGAGACTCTTCACCTAAGGGTCCTTTGGGTCCTTTCCCGCCTGGTTTAGGGCGCCTGCCTGGAGTTTTACCAGTGGGATCCTCTGAGCGTCCCTCATCCTCGGGAGACTCTTCACCTAAGGGTCCTTTGGGTCCTTTCCCGCCTGGTTTAGGGCGCCTGCCTGGAGTTTTACCAGTGGGATCCTCTGAGCGTTCCTCATCCTCGGGAGACTCTTCACCTAAGGGTCCTTTGGGTCCTTTCCCGCCTGGTTTAGGGCGCCTGCCTGGAGTTTTACCAGTGGGATCCTCTGAGCTTTCCTCATCCTCGGGAGACTCTTCACCTAAGGGTCCTTTGGGACCTTTCCCGCCTGGTTTAGGGCGCCTGCCTGGAGTTTTACCAGTGGGATCCTCTGAGCTTTCCTCATCCTCGGGAGACTCTTCACCTGAGGGTCCTTTGGGACCTTTCCCGCCTGGTTTAGGGCGCCTGCCTGGAGTTTTACCAGTGGGATCCTCTGAGCTTTCCTCATCCTCGGGAGACTCTTCACCTAAGGGTCCTTTGGGACCTTTCCCGCCTGGTTTAGGGCGCCTGCCTGGAGTTTTACCAGTGGGATCCTCTGAGCTTTCCTCATCCTCGGGAGACTCTTCACCTAAGGGTCCTTTGGGACCTTTCCCGCCTGGTTTAGGGCGCCTGCCTGGAGTTTTACCAGTGGGATCCTCTGAGCTTTCCTCATCCTCGGGAGACTCTTCACCTAAGGGTCCTTTGGGTCCTTTCCCGCCTGGTTTAGGGCGCCTGCCTGGGGTTTTACCAGTGGGATCCTCTGAGCTTTCCTCATCCTCGGGAGACTCTTCACCTAAGGGTCCTTTGGGTCCTTTCCCGCCTGGTTTAGGGCGCCTGCCTGGAGTTTTACCAGTGGGATCCTCTGAGCTTTCCTCATCCTCGGGAGACTCTTCACCTAAGGGTCCTTTGGGACCTTTCCCGCCTGGTTTAGGGCGCCTGCCTGGAGTTTTACCAGTGGGATCCTCTGAGCTTTCCTCATCCTCGGGAGACTCTTCACCTAAGGGTCCTTTGGGTCCTTTCCCGCCTGGTTTAGGGCGCCTGCCTGGAGTTTTACCAGTGGGATCCTCTGAGCTTTCCTCATCCTCGGGAGACTCTTCACCTAAGGGTCCTTTGGGTCCTTTCTCGCCTGGTTTAGGGCGCCTGCCTGGGGTTTTACCAGTGGGATCCTCTGAGCTTTCCTCATCCTCGGGAGACTCTTCACCTAAGGGTCCTTTGGGTCCTTTCTCGCCTGGTTTAGGGCGCCTGCCTGGGGTTTTACCAGTGGGATCCTCTGAGCTTTCCTCATCCTCGGGAGACTCTTCACCTAAGGGTCCTTTGGGTCCTTTCTCGCCTGGTTTAGGGCGCCTGCCTGGGGTTTTACCAGTGGGATCCTCTGAGCTTTCCTCATCCTCGGGAGACTCTTCACCTAAGGGTCCTTTGGGTCCTTTCTCGCCTGGTTTAGGGCGCCTGCCTGGAGTTTTACCAGTGGGATCCTCTGAGCTTTCCTCATCCTCGGGAGACTCTTCACCTAAGGGTCCTTTGGGTCCTTTCCCGCCTGGTTTAGGGCGCCTGCCTGGAGTTTTACCAGTGGGATCCTCTGAGCTTTCCTCATCCTCGGGAGACTCTTCACCTAAGGGTCCTTTGGGACCTTTCCCGCCTGGTTTAGGGCGCCTGCCTGGAGTTTTACCAGTGGGATCCTCTGAGCTTTCCTCATCCTCGGGAGACTCTTCACCTAAGGGTCCTTTGGGACCTTTCCCGCCTGGTTTAGGGCGCCTGCCTGGAGTTTTACCAGTGGGATCCTCTGAGCTTTCCTCATCCTCGGGAGACTCTTCACCTAAGGGTCCTTTGGGACCTTTCTCGCCTGGTTTAGGGCGCCTGCCTGGAGTTTTACCAGTGGGATCCTCTGAGCTTTCCTCATCCTCGGGAGACTCTTCACCTAAGGGTCCTTTGGGTCCTTTCTCGCCTGGTTTAGGGCGCCTGCCTGGAGTTTTACCAGTGGGATCCTCTGAGCTTTCCTCATCCTCGGGAGACTCTTCACCTAAGGGTCCTTTGGGACCTTTCCCGCCTGGTTTAGGGCGCCTGCCTGGGTTTTTACCAGTGGGATCCTCTGAGCTTTCCTCATCCTCGGGAGACTCTTCACCTAAGGGTCCTTTGGGACCTTTCCCGCCTGGTTTAGGGCGCCTGCCTGGAGTTTTACCAGTGGGATCCTCTGAGCTTTCCTCATCCTCGGGAGACTCTTCACCTAAGGGTCCTTTGGGTCCTTTCTCGCCTGGTTTAGGGCGCCTGCCTGGAGTTTTACCAGTGGGATCCTCTGAGCTTTCCTCATCCTCGGGAGACTCTTCACCTAAGGGTCCTTTGGGACCTTTCCCGCCTGGTTTAGGGCGCCTGCCTGGAGTTTTACCAGTGGGATCCTCTGAGCTTTCCTCATCCTCGGGAGACTCTTCACCTAAGGGTCCTTTGGGACCTTTCCCGCCTGGTTTAGGGCGCCTGCCTGGGGTTTTACCAGTGGGATCCTCTGAGCTTTCCTCATCCTCGGGAGACTCTTCACCTAAGGGTCCTTTGGGTCCTTTCCCGCCTGGTTTAGGGCGCCTGCCTGGAGTTTTACCAGTGGGATCCTCTGAGCTTTCCTCATCCTCGGGAGACTCTTCACCTAAGGGTCCTTTGGGACCTTTCCCGCCTGGTTTAGGGCGCCTGCCTGGAGTTTTACCAGTGGGATCCTCTGAGCTTTCCTCATCCTCGGGAGACTCTTCACCTAAGGGTCCTTTGGGTCCTTTCTCGCCTGGTTTAGGGCGCCTGCCTGGAGTTTTACCAGTGGGATCCTCTGAGCTTTCCTCATCCTCGGGAGACTCTTCACCTAAGGGTCCTTTGGGACCTTTCTCGCCTGGTTTAGGGCGCCTGCCTGGAGTTTTACCAGTGGGATCCTCTGAGCTTTCCTCATCCTCGGGAGACTCTTCACCTAAGGGTCCTTTGGGACCTTTCTCGCCTGGTTTAGGGCGCCTGCCTGGAGTTTTACCAGTGGGATCCTCTGAGCTTTCCTCATCCTCGGGAGACTCTTCACCTAAGGGTCCTTTGGGACCTTTCTCGCCTGGTTTAGGGCGCCTGCCTGGAGTTTTACCAGTGGGATCCTCTGAGCTTTCCTCATGCTCGGGAGACTCTTCACCTAAGGGTCCTTTGGGACCTTTCTCGCCTGGTTTAGGGCGCCTGCCTGGAGTTTTACCAGTGGGATCCTCTGAGCTTTCCTCATCCTCGGGAGACTCTTCACCTAAGGGTCCTTTGGGACCTTTCTCGCCTGGTTTAGGGCGCCTGCCTGGAGTTTTACCAGTGGGATCCTCTGAGCTTTCCTCATCCTCGGGAGACTCTTCACCTAAGGGTCCTTTGGGACCTTTCTCGCCTGGTTTAGGGCGCCTGCCTGGAGTTTTACCAGTGGGATCCTCTGAGCTTTCCTCATCCTCGGGAGACTCTTCACCTAAGGGTCCTTTGGGTCCTTTCCCGCCTGGTTTAGGGCGCCTGCCTGGAGTTTTACCAGTGGGATCCTCTGAGCTTTCCTCATCCTCGGGAGACTCTTCACCTAAGGGTCCTTTGGGTCCTTTCCCGCCTGGTTTAGGGCGCCTGCCTGGAGTTTTACCAGTGGGATCCTCTGAGCTTTCCTCATCCTCGGGAGACTCTTCACCTAAGGGTCCTTTGGGTCCTTTCCCGCCTGGTTTAGGGCGCCTGCCTGGAGTTTTACCAGTGGGATCCTCTGAGCTTTCCTCATCCTCGGGAGACTCTTCACCTAAGGGTCCTTTGGGACCTTTCCCGCCTGGTTTAGGGCGCCTCCCTGGGGTTTTACCAGTGGGATCCTCTGAGCTTTCCTCATCCTCGGGAGACTCTTCACCTAAGGGTCCTTTGGGACCTTTCCCGCCTGGTTTAGGGCGCCTGCCTGGGGTTTTACCAGTGGGATCCTCTGAGCTTTCCTCATCCTCGGGAGACTCTTCACCTAAGGGTCCTTTGGGTCCTTTCTCGCCTGGTTTAGGGCGCCTGCCTGGAGTTTTACCAGTGGGATCCTCTGAGCTTTCCTCATCCTCGGGAGACTCTTCACCTAAGGGTCCTTTGGGACCTTTCTCGCCTGGTTTAGGGCGCCTGCCTGGAGCTTTACCAGTGGGATTCTCTGAGCTTTCCTCATCCTCGGGAGACTCTTCACCTAAGGGTCCTTTGGGACCTTTCTCGCCTGGTTTAGGGCGCCTGCCTGGAGCTTTACCAGTGGGATCCTCTGAGCTTTCCTCATCCTCGGGAGACTCTTCACCTAAGGGTCCTTTGGGACCTTTCCCGCCTGGTTTAGGGCGCCTGCCTGGAGTTTTACCAGTGGGATCCTCTGAGCTTTCCTCATCCTCGGGAGACTCTTCACCTAAGGGTCCTTTGGGACCTTTCTCGCCTGGTTTAGGGCGCCTGCCTGGAGTTTTACCAGTGGGATCCTCCGAGCTTTCTTCATCCTCGGGAGACTCTTCACCTAAGGGTCCTTTGGGACCTTTCTCGCCTGGTTTAGGGCGCCTGCCTGGAGTTTTACCAGTGGGATCCTCTGAGCTTTCCTCATCCTCGGGAGACTCTTCACCTAAGGGTCCTTTGGGACCTTTCTCGCCTGGTTTAGGGCGCCTGCCTGGAGTTTTACCAGTGGGATCCTCTGAGCTTTCCTCATCCTCGGGAGACTCTTCACCTAAGGGTCCTTTGGGACCTTTCCCGCCTGGTTTAGGGCGCCTGCCTGGGGTTTTACCAGTGGGATCCTCTGAGCTTTCCTCATCCTCGGGAGACTCTTCACCTAAGGGTCCTTTGGGACCTTTCCCGCCTGGTTTAGGGCGCCTGCCTGGGGTTTTACCAGTGGGATCCTCTGAGCTTTCCTCATCCTCGGGAGACTCTTCACCTAAGGGTCCTTTGGGACCTTTCCCGCCTGGTTTAGGGCGCCTGCCTGGGGTTTTACCAGTGGGATCCTCTGAGCTTTCCTCATCCTCGGGAGACTCTTCACCTAAGGGTCCTTTGGGTCCTTTCCCGCCTGGTTTAGGGCGCCTGCCTGGAGTTTTACCAGTGGGATCCTCTGAGCTTTCCTCATCCTCGGGAGACTCTTCACCTAAGGGTCCTTTGGGACCTTTCTCGCCTGGTTTAGGGCGCCTGCCTGGAGTTTTACCAGTGGGATCCTCTGAGCTTTCCTCATCCTCGGGAGACTCTTCACCTAAGGGTCCTTTGGGTCCTTTCTCGCCTGGTTTAGGGCGCCTGCCTGGAGTTTTACCAGTGGGATCCTCTGAGCTTTCCTCATCCTCGGGAGACTCTTCACCTAAGGGTCCTTTGGGACCTTTCTCGCCTGGTTTAGGGCGCCTGCCTGGAGTTTTACCAGTGGGATCCTCTGAGCTTTCCTCATCCTCGGGAGACTCTTCACCTAAGGGTCCTTTGGGACCTTTCTCGCCTGGTTTAGGGCGCCTGCCTGGAGTTTTACCAGTGGGATCCTCTGAGCTTTCCTCATCCTCGGGAGACTCTTCACCTAAGGGTCCTTTGGGACCTTTCTCGCCTGGTTTAGGGCGCCTGCCTGGAGTTTTACCAGTGGGATCCTCTGAGCTTTCCTCATCCTCGGGAGACTCTTCACCTAAGGGTCCTTTGGGACCTTTCTCGCCTGGTTTAGGGCGCCTGCCTGGAGTTTTACCAGTGGGATCCTCTGAGCTTTCCTCATCCTCGGGAGACTCTTCACCTAAGGGTCCTTTGGGACCTTTCTCGCCTGGTTTAGGGCGCCTGCCTGGAGTTTTACCAGTGGGATCCTCTGAGCTTTCCTCATCCTCGGGAGACTCTTCACCTAAGGGTCCTTTGGGTCCTTTCCCGCCTGGTTTAGGGCGCCTGCCTGGAGTTTTACCAGTGGGATCCTCTGAGCTTTCCTCATCCTCGGGAGACTCTTCACCTAAGGGTCCTTTGGGTCCTTTCCCGCCTGGTTTAGGGCGCCTGCCTGGAGTTTTACCAGTGGGATCCTCTGAGCTTTCCTCATCCTCGGGAGACTCTTCACCTAAGGGTCCTTTGGGACCTTTCCCGCCTGGTTTAGGGCGCCTCCCTGGAGTTTTACCAGTGGGATCCTCTGAGCTTTCCTCATCCTCGGGAGACTCTTCACCTAAGGGTCCTTTGGGACCTTTCCCGCCTGGTTTAGGGCGCCTGCCTGGGGTTTTACCAGTGGGATCCTCTGAGCTTTCCTCATCCTCGGGAGACTCTTCACCTAAGGGTCCTTTGGGTCCTTTCTCGCCTGGTTTAGGGCGCCTGCCTGGAGTTTTACCAGTGGGATCCTCTGAGCTTTCCTCATCCTCGGGAGACTCTTCACCTAAGGGTCCTTTGGGACCTTTCTCGCCTGGTTTAGGGCGCCTGCCTGGAGCTTTACCAGTGGGATTCTCTGAGCTTTCCTCATCCTCGGGAGACTCTTCACCTAAGGGTCCTTTGGGACCTTTCTCGCCTGGTTTAGGGCGCCTGCCTGGAGCTTTACCAGTGGGATCCTCTGAGCTTTCCTCATCCTCGGGAGACTCTTCACCTAAGGGTCCTTTGGGACCTTTCCCGCCTGGTTTAGGGCGCCTGCCTGGAGTTTTACCAGTGGGATCCTCTGAGCTTTCCTCATCCTCGGGAGACTCTTCACCTAAGGGTCCTTTGGGACCTTTCTCGCCTGGTTTATGGCGCCTGCCTGGAGTTTTACCAGTGGGATCCTCCGAGCTTTCTTCATCCTCGGGAGACTCTTCACCTAAGGGTCCTTTGGGTCCTTTCTCGCCTGGTTTAGGGCGCCTGCCTGGAGTTTTACCAGTGGGATCCTCTGAGCTTTCCTCATCCTCGGGAGACTCTTCACCTAAGGGTCCTTTGGGACCTTTCTCGCCTGGTTTAGGGCGCCTGCCTGGAGTTTTACCAGTGGGATCCTCTGAGCTTTCCTCATCCTCGGGAGACTCTTCACCTAAGGGTCCTTTGGGACCTTTCTCGCCTGGTTTAGGGCGCCTGCCTGGAGTTTTACCAGTGGGATCCTCTGAGCTTTCCTCATCCTCGGGAGACTCTTCACCTAAGGGTCCTTTGGGACCTTTCCCGCCTGGTTTAGGGCGCCTGCCTGGAGTTTTACCAGTGGGATCCTCTGAGCTTTCCTCATCCTCGGGAGACTCTTCACCTAAGGGTCCTTTGGGACCTTTCTCGCCTGGTTTAGGGCGCCTGCCTGGAGTTTTACCAGTGGGATCCTCTGAGCTTTCCTCATCCTCGGGAGACTCTTCACCTAAGGGTCCTTTGGGTCCTTTCTCGCCTGGTTTAGGGCGCCTGCCTGGAGTTTTACCAGTGGGATCCTCTGAGCTTTCCTCATCCTCGGGAGACTCTTCACCTAAGGGTCCTTTGGGACCTTTCTCGCCTGGTTTAGGGCGCCTGCCTGGAGCTTTACCAGTGGGATCCTCTGAGCTTTCCTCATCCTCGGGAGACTCTTCACCTAAGGGTCCTTTGGGACCTTTCTCGCCTGGTTTAGGGCGCCTGCCTGGAGCTTTACCAGTGGGATCCTCTGAGCTTTCCTCATCCTCGGGAGACTCTTCACCTAAGGGTCCTTTGGGACCTTTCTCGCCTGGTTTAGGGCGCCTGCCTGGAGCTTTACCAGTGGGATCCTCTGAGCTTTCCTCATCCTCGGGAGACTCTTCACCTAAGGGTCCTTTGGGACCTTTCTCGCCTGGTTTAGGGCGCCTGCCTGGAGTTTTACCAGTGGGATCCTCTGAGCTTTCCTCATCCTCGGGAGACTCTTCACCTAAGGGTCCTTTGGGACCTTTCTCGCCTGGTTTAGGGCGCCTGCCTGGAGTTTTACCAGTGGGATCCTCCGAGCTTTCTTCATCCTCGGGAGACTCTTCACCTAAGGGTCCTTTGGGTCCTTTCTCGCCTGGTTTAGGGCGCCTGCCTGGAGTTTTACCAGTGGGATCCTCTGAGCTTTCCTCATCCTCGGGAGACTCTTCACCTAAGGGTCCTTTGGGACCTTTCCCGCCTGGTTTAGGGCGCCTGCCTGGAGTTTTACCAGTGGGATCCTCTGAGCTTTCCTCATCCTCGGGAGACTCTTCACCTAAGGGTCCTTTGGGACCTTTCCCGCCTGGTTTAGGGCGCCTGCCTGGAGTTTTACCAGTGGGATCCTCTGAGCTTTCCTCATCCTCGGGAGACTCTTCACCTAAGGGTCCTTTGGGACCTTTCCCGCCTGGTTTAGGGCGCCTGCCTGGAGTTTTACCAGTGGGATCCTCTGAGCTTTCCTCATCCTCGGGAGACTCTTCACCTAAGGGTCCTTTGGGACCTTTCCCGCCTGGTTTAGGGCGCCTGCCTGGAGTTTTACCAGTGGGATCTTCTGAGCTTTCCTCATCCTCGGGAGACTCTTCACCTAAGGGTCCTTTGGGACCTTTCTCGCCTGGTTTAGGGCGCCTGCCTGGAGTTTTACCAGTGGGATCCTCGGAGCTTTCCTCATCCTCGGGAGACTCTTCACCTGAGTGTCCTTTGGGACCTTTCTCGCCTGGTTTAGGGCGCCTGCCTGGAGTTTTACCAGTGGGATCCTCGGAGCTTCCCTCATCCTCGGGAGACTCTTCACCTGAGGGTCCTTTGGGTCCTTTCTCGCCTGGTTTAGGGCGCCTGCCTGGAGTTTTACCAGTGGGATCCTCTGAGCTTTCCTCATCCTCGGGAGACTCTTCACCTAAGGGTCCTTTGGGACCTTTCTCGCCTGGTTTAGGGCGCCTGCCTGGAGTTTTACCAGTGGGATCCTCTGAGCTTTCCTCATCCTCGGGAGACTCTTCACCTAAGGGTCCTTTGGGACCTTTCTCGCCTGGTTTAGGGCGCCTGCCTGGAATTTTACCAGTGGGATCCTCTGAGCTTTCCTCATCCTCGGGAGACTCTTCACCTAAGGGTCCTTTGGGACCTTTCTCGCCTGGTTTAGGGCGCCTGCCTGGAGTTTTACCAGTGGGATCCTCTGAGCTTTCCTCATCCTCGGGAGACTCTTCACCTAAGGGTCCTTTGGGACCTTTCTCGCCTGGTTTAGGGCGCCTGCCTGGAGTTTTACCAGTGGGATCCTCTGAGCTTTCCTCATCCTCGGGAGACTCTTCACCTAAGGGTCCTTTGGGACCTTTCTCGCCTGGTTTAGGGCGCCTGCCTGGAGTTTTACCAGTGGGATCCTCTGAGCTTTCCTCATCCTCGGGAGACTCTTCACCTAAGGGTCCTTTGGGACCTTTCTCGCCTGGTTTAGGGCGCCTGCCTGGAGTTTTACCAGTGGGATCCTCTGAGCTTTCCTCATCCTCGGGAGACTCTTCACCTGAGGGTCCTTTGGGACCTTTCTCGCCTGGTTTACGGCGCCTGCCTGGAGTTTTACCAGTGGGATCCTCTGAGCTTTCCTCATCCTCGGGAGACTCTTCACCTGAGGGTCCTTTGGGTCCTTTCTCGCCTGGTTTAGGGCGCCTGCCTGGAGTTTTACCAGTGGGATCCTCTGAGCTTTCCTCATCCTCGGGAGACTCTTCACCTGAGGGTCCTTTGGGACCTTTCTCGCCTGGTTTAGGGCGCCTGCCTGGAGTTTTACCAGTGGGATCCTCGGAGCTTCCCTCATCCTCGGGAGACTCTTCACCTGAGGGTCCTTTGGGTCCTTTCTCGCCTGGTTTAGGGCGCCTGCCTGGAGTTTTACCAGTGGGATCCTCTGAGCTTTCCTCATCCTCGGGAGACTCTTCACCTGAGGGTCCTTTGGGACCTTTCTCGCCTGGTTTAGGGCGCCTGCCTGGAGTTTTACCAGTGGGATCCTCTGAGCTTTCCTCATCCTCGGGAGACTCTTCACCTGAGGGTCCTTTGGGTCCTTTCTCGCCTGGTTTAGGGCGCCTGCCTGGAGTTTTACCAGTGGGATCCTCGGAGCTTCCCTCATCCTCGGGAGACTCTTCACCTGAGGGTCCTTTGGGACCTTTCTCGCCTGGTTTAGGGCGCCTGCCTGGAGTTTTACCAGTGGGATCCTCGGAGCTTCCCTCATCCTCGGGAGACTCTTCACCTGAGGGTCCTTTGGGACCTTTCTCGCCTGGTTTAGGGCGCCTGCCTGGAGTTTTACCAGTGGGATCCTCGGAGCTTCCCTCATCCTCGGGAGACTCTTCACCTGAGGGTCCTTTGGGACCTTTCTCGCCTGGTTTAGGGCGCCTGCCTGGAGTTTTACCAGTGGGATCCTCGGAGCTTCCCTCATCCTCGGGAGACTCTTCACCTGAGGGTCCTTTGGGACCTTTCTCGCCTGGTTTAGGGCGCCTGCCTGGAGTTTTACCAGTGGGATCCTCTGAGCTTTCCTCATCCTCGGGAGACTCTTCACCTGAGGGTCCTTTGGGTCCTTTCTCGCCTGGTTTAGGGCGCCTGCCTGGAGTTTTACCAGTGGGATCCTCTGAGCTTTCCTCATCCTCGGGAGACTCTTCACCTAAGGGTCCTTTGGGTCTTTTCTCGCCTGGTTTAGGGCGCCTGCCTGGAGTTTTACCAGTGGGATCCTCTGAGCTTTCCTCATCCTCGGGAGACTCTTCACCTAAGGGTCCTTTGGGACCTTTCTCGCCTGGTTTAGGGCGCCTGCCTGGAGTTTTACCAGTGGGATCCTCTGAGCTTTCCTCATCCTCGGGAGACTCTTCACCTAAGGGTCCTTTGGAACCTTTCTCGCCTGGTTTAGGGCGCCTGCCTGGAGTTTTACCAGTGGGATCCTCTGAGCTTTCCTCATCCTCGGGAGACTCTTCACCTAAGGGTCCTTTGGGACCTTTCTCGCCTGGTTTAGGGCGCCTGCCTGGAGTTTTACCAGTGGGATCCTCTGAGCTTTCCTCATCCTCGGGAGACTCTTCACCTAAGGGTCCTTTGGGTCCTTTCCCGCCTGGTTTAGGGCGCCTGCCTGGAGTTTTACCAGTGGGATCCTCTGAGCTTTCCTCATCCTCGGGAGACTCTTCACCTAAGGGTCCTTTGGGTCCTTTCCCGCCTGGTTTAGGGCGCCTGCCTGGAGTTTTACCAGTGGGATCCTCTGAGCTTTCCTCATCCTCGGGAGACTCTTCACCTGAGGGTCCTTTGGGTCCTTTCCCGCCTGGTTTAGGGCGCCTGCCTGGAGTTTTACCAGTGGGATCCTCTGAGCTTTCCTCATCCTCGGGAGACTCTTCACCTGAGGGTCCTTTGGGACCTTTCTCGCCTGGTTTAGGGCGCCTGCCTGGAGTTTTACCAGTGGGATCCTCTGAGCTTTCCTCATCCTCGGGAGACTCTTCACCTGAGGGTCCTTTGGGTCCTTTCTCGCCTGGTTTAGGGCGCCTGCCTGGAGTTTTACCAGTGGGATCCTCTGAGCTTTCCTCATCCTCGGGAGACTCTTCACCTGAGGGTCCTTTGGGTCCTTTCTCGCCTGGTTTAGGGCGCCTGCCTGGAGTTTTACCAGTGGGATCCTCGGAGCTTCCCTCATCCTCGGGAGACTCTTCACCTGAGGGTCCTTTGGGACCTTTCTCGCCTGGTTTAGGGCGCCTGCCTGGAGTTTTACCAGTGGGATCCTCTGAGCTTTCCTCATCCTCGGGAGACTCTTCACCTAAGGGTCCTTTGGGACCTTTCTCGCCTGGTTTAGGGCGCCTGCCTGGAGTTTTACCAGTGGGATCCTCTGAGCTTTCCTCATCCTCGGGAGACTCTTCACCTAAGGGTCCTTTGGGACCTTTCCCGCCTGGTTTAGGGCGCCTGCCTGGAGTTTTACCAGTGGGATCCTCTGAGCTTTCCTCATCCTCGGGAGACTCTTCACCTAAGGGTCCTTTGGGTCCTTTCCCGCCTGGTTTAGGGCGCCTGCCTGGAGTTTTACCAGTGGGATCCTCTGAGCTTTCCTCATCCTCGGGAGACTGTTCACCTAAGGGTCCTTTGGGACCTTTCTCGCCTGGTTTAGGGCGCCTGCCTGGAGTTTTACCAGTGGGATCCTCTGAGCTTTCCTCATCCTCGGGAGACTCTTCACCTAAGGGTCCTTTGGGACCTTTCTCGCCTGGTTTAGGGCGCCTGCCTGGAGTTTTACCAGTGGGATCCTCTGAGCTTTCCTCATCCTCGGGAGACTCTTCACCTAAGGGTCCTTTGGGTCCTTTCTCGCCTGGTTTAGGGCGCCTGCCTGGAGTTTTACCAGTGGGATCCTCGGAGCTTCCCTCATCCTCGGGAGACTCTTCACCTAAGGGTCCTTTGGGTCCTTTCTCGCCTGGTTTAGGGCGCCTGCCTGGAGTTTTACCAGTGGGATCCTCGGAGCTTCCCTCATCCTCGGGAGACTCTTCACCTAAGGGTCCTTTGGGTCCTTTCTCGCCTGGTTTAGGGCGCCTGCCTGGAGTTTTACCAGTGGGATCCTCGGAGCTTCCCTCATCCTCGGGAGACTCTTCACCTAAGGGTCCTTTGGGTCCTTTCTCGCCTGGTTTAGGGCGCCTGCCTGGAGTTTTACCAGTGGGATCCTCAGAGCTTCCCTCATCCTCGGGAGACTCTTCACCTAAGGGTCCTTTGGGTCCTTTCTCGCCTGGTTTAGGGCGCCTGCCTGGAGTTTTACCAGTGGGATCCTCTGAGCTTCCCTCATCCTCGGGAGACTCTTCACCTAAGGGTCCTTTGGGTCCTTTCTCGCCTGGTTTAGGGCGCCTGCCTGGAGTTTTACCAGTGGGATCCTCTGAGCTTCCCTCATCCTCGGGAGACTCTTCACCTAAGGGTCCTTTGGGTCCTTTCTCGCCTGGTTTAGGGCGCCTGCCTGGAGTTTTACCAGTGGGATCCTCTGAGCTTCCCTCATCCTCGGGAGACTCTTCACCTAAGGGTCCTTTGGGTCCTTTCTCGCCTGGTTTAGGGCGCCTGCCTGGAGTTTTACCAGTGGGATCCTCTGAGCTTTCCTCATCCTCGGGAGACTCTTCACCTAAGGGTCCTTTGGGTCCTTTCTCGCCTGGTTTAGGGCGCCTGCCTGGAGTTTTACCAGTGGGATCCTCTGAGCTTTCCTCATCCTCGGGAGACTCTTCACCTAAGGGTCCCTTGGGACCTTTCTCGACTGGTTTAGGGCGCCTGCCTGGAGTTTTACCAGTGGGATCCTCTGAGCTTTCCTCATCCTCGGGAGACTCTTCACCTAAGGGTCCCTTGGGTCCTTTCTCGCCTGGTTTAGGGCGCCTGCCTGGAGTTTTACCAGTGGGATCCTCTGAGCTTTCCTCATCCTCGGGAGACTCTTCACCTAAGGGTCCTTTGGGACCTTTCTCGCCTGGTTTAGGGCGCCTGCCTGGAGTTTTACCAGTGGGATCCTCTGAGCTTTCCTCATCCTCGGGAGACTCTTCACCTAAGGGTCCTTTGGGACCTTTCTCGCCTGGTTTAGGGCGCCTGCCTGGAGTTTTACCAGTGGGATCCTCTGAGCTTTCCTCATCCTCGGGAGACTCTTCACCTAAGGGTCCTTTGGGTCCTTTCTCGCCTGGTTTAGGGCGCCTGCCTGGAGTTTTACCAGTGGGATCCTCTGAGCTTTCCTCATCCTCGGGAGACTCTTCACCTAAGGGTCCTTTGGGACCTTTCTCGCCTGGTTTAGGGCGCCTGCCTGGAGTTTTACCAGTGGGATCCTCTGAGCTTTCCACATCCTCGGGAGACTCTTCACCTAAGGGTCCTTTGGGTCCTTTCTCGCCTGGTTTAGGGCGCCTGCCTGGAGTTTTACCAGTGGGATCCTCGGAGCTTTCCACATCCTCGGGAGACTCTTCACCTAAGGGTCCTTTGGGTCCTTTCTCGCCTGGTTTAGGGCGCCTGCCTGGAGTTTTACCAGTGGGATCCTCGGAGCTTCCCTCATCCTCGGGAGACTCTTCACCTAAGGGTCCTTTGGGTCCTTTCTCGCCTGGTTTAGGGCGCCTGCCTGGAGTTTTACCAGTGGGATCCTCTGAGCTTCCCTCATCCTCGGGAGACTCTTCACCTAAGGGTCCCTTGGGACCTTTCTCGCCTGGTTTAGGGCGCCTGCCTGGAGTTTTACCAGTGGGATCCTCTGAGCTTCCCTCATCCTCGGGAGACTCTTCACCTAAGGGTCCCTTGGGACCTTTCTCGCCTGGTTTAGGGCGCCTGCCTGGAGTTTTACCAGTGGGATCCTCTGAGCTTTCCTCATCCTCGGGAGACTGTTCACCTAAGGGTCCCTTGGGACCTTTCTCGCCTGGTTTAGGGCGCCTGCCTGGAGTTTTACCAGTGGGATCCTCTGAGCTTTCCTCATCCTCGGGAGACTCTTCACCTAAGGGTCCTTTGGGACCTTTCTCGCCTGGTTTAGGGCGCCTGCCTGGAGTTTTACCAGTGGGATCCTCTGAGCTTTCCTCATCCTCGGGAGACTCTTCACCTAAGGGTCCTTTGGGTCCTTTCTCGCCTGGTTTAGGGCGCCTGCCTGGAGTTTTACCAGTGGGATCCTCTGAGCTTTCCTCATCCTCGGGAGACTCTTCACCTAAGGGTCCTTTGGGTCCTTTCTCGCCTGGTTTAGGGCGCCTGCCTGGAGTTTTACCAGTGGGATCCTCTGAGCTTTCCTCATCCTCGGGAGACTCTTCACCTAAGGGTCCTTTGGGACCTTTCTCGCCTGGTTTAGGGCGCCTGCCTGGAATTTTACCAGTGGGATCCTCTGAGCTTTCCTCATCCTCGGGAGACTCTTCACCTAAGGGTCCTTTGGGACCTTTCTCGCCTGGTTTAGGGCGCCTGCCTGGAGTTTTACCAGTGGGATCCTCTGAGCTTTCCTCATCCTCGGGAGACTCTTCACCTAAGGGTCCTTTGGGTCCTTTCTCGCCTGGTTTAGGGCGCCTGCCTGGAGTTTTACCAGTGGGATCCTCTGAGCTTTCCTCATCCTCGGGAGACTCTTCACCTAAGGGTCCTTTGGGACCTTTCTCGCCTGGTTTAGGGCGCCTGCCTGGAGTTTTACCAGTGGAATCCTCTGAGCTTTCCACATCCTCGGGAGACTCTTCACCTAAGGGTCCTTTGGGTCCTTTCTCGCCTGGTTTAGGGCGGCTGCCGGGAGTTTTACCAGTGGGATCCTCTGAGCTTTCCTCATCCTCGGGAGACTCTTCACCTAAGGGTCCTTTGGGTCCTTTCTCGCCTGGTTTAGGGCGCCTGCCTGGAGTTTTACCAGTGGGATCCTCGGAGCTTCCCTCATCCTCGGGAGACTCTTCACCTAAGGGTCCTTTGGGTCCTTTCTCGCCTGGTTTAGGGCGCCTGCCTGGAGTTTTACCAGTGGGATCCTCTGAGCTTCCCTCATCCTCGGGAGACTCTTCACCTAAGGGTCCTTTGGGTCCTTTCTCGCCTGGTTTAGGGCGCCTGCCTGGAGTTTTACCAGTGGGATCCTCTGAGCTTTCCTCATCCTCGGGAGACTCTTCACCTAAGGGTAATTTGGGACCTTTCCCGCCTGGTTTAGGGCGCCTGCCTGGAGTTTTACCAGTGGGATCCTCTGAGCTTTCCTCATCCTCGGGAGACTCTTCACCTAAGGGTCCTTTGGGTCCTTTCTCGCCTGGTTTAGGGCGCCTGCCTGGAGTTTTACCAGTG
Source organism: Pogona vitticeps (assembly GCF_051106095.1). Taxonomy (NCBI): domain Eukaryota; kingdom Metazoa; phylum Chordata; class Lepidosauria; order Squamata; family Agamidae; genus Pogona; species Pogona vitticeps. The sequence continues at coordinate 2,033,597 of NC_135786.1, forward strand.
GGATCCTCGGAGCTTCCCTCATCCTCGGGAGACTCTTCACCTAAGGGTCCTTTGGGTCCTTTCTCGCCTGGTTTAGGGCGCCTGCCTGGAGTTTTACCAGTGGGATCCTCTGAGCTTCCCTCATCCTCGGGAGACTCTTCACCTAAGGGTCCTTTGGGTCCTTTCTCGCCTGGTTTAGGGCGCCTGCCTGGAGTTTTACCAGTGGGATCCTCTGAGCTTTCCTCATCCTCGGGAGACTCTTCACCTAAGGGTCCTTTGGGACCTTTCCCGCCTGGTTTAGGGCGCCTGCCTGGAGTTTTACCAGTGGGATCCTCTGAGCTTTCCTCATCCTCGGGAGACTCTTCACCTAAGGGTCCTTTGGGTCCTTTCTCGCCTGGTTTAGGGCGCCTGCCTGGAGTTTTACCAGTGGGATCCTCTGAGCTTTCCTCATCCTCGGGAGACTCTTCACCTAAGGGTCCTTTGGGTCCTTTCTCGCCTGGTTTAGGGCGCCTGCCTGGAGTTTTACCAGTGGGATCCTCTGAGCTTTCCTCATCCTCGGGAGACTCTTCACCTAAGGGTCCTTTGGGTCCTTTCTCGCCTGGTTTAGGGCGCCTGCTTGGAGTTTTACCAGTGGGATCCTCTGAGCTTTCCTCATCCTCGGGAGACTCTTCACCTAAGGGTCCTTTGGGACCTTTCTCGCCTGGTTTAGGGCGCCTGCCTGGAGTTTTACCAGTGGGATCCTCTGAGCTTTCCTCATCCTCGGGAGACTCTTCACCTAAGGGTCCTTTGGGTCCTTTCTCGCCTGGTTTAGGGCGGCTGCCTGGAGTTTTACCAGTGGGATCCTCTGAGCTTTCCTCATCCTCGGGAGACTCTTCACCTAAGGGTCCTTTGGGTCCTTTCTCGCCTGGTTTAGGGCGCCTGCCTGGAGTTTTACCAGTGTTATCCTCTGAGCTTTCCTCATCCTCGGGAGACTCTTCACCTAAGGGTCCTTTGGGACCTTTCTCGCCTGGTTTAGGGCGCCTGCCTGGAGTTTTACCAGTGGGATCCTCGGAGCTTCCCTCATCCTCGGGAGACTCTTCACCTAAGGGTCCTTTGGGTCCTTTCTCGCCTGGTTTAGGGCGCCTGCCTGGAGTTTTACCAGTGGGATCCTCTGAGCTTCCCTCATCCTCGGGAGACTCTTCACCTAAGGGTCCTTTGGGTCCTTTCTCGCCTGGTTTAAGGCGCCTGCCTGGAGTTTTACCAGTGGGATCCTCTGAGCTTCCCTCATCCTCGGGAGACTCTTCACCTAAGGGTCCTTTGGGTCCTTTCTCGCCTGGTTTAAGGCGCCTGCCTGGAGTTTTACCAGTGGGATCCTCTGAGCTTCCCTCATCCTCGGGAGACTCTTCACCTAAGGGTCCTTTGGGTCCTTTCTCGCCTGGTTTAGGGCGCCTGCCTGGAGTTTTACCAGTGGGATCCTCTGAGCTTTCCTCATCCTCGGGAGACTCTTCACCTAAGGGTCCTTTGGGTCCTTTCTCGCCTGGTTTAGGGCGCCTGCCTGGAGTTTTACCAGTGGGATCCTCTGAGCTTTCCTCATCCTCGGGAGACTCTTCACCTAAGGGTCCCTTGGGACCCTTCTCGCCTGGTTTAGGGCGCCTGCCTGGAGTTTTACCAGTGGGATCCTCTGAGCTTTCCTCATCCTCGGGAGACTCTTCACCTAAGGGTCCTTTGGGTCCTTTCTCGCCTGGTTTAGGGCGCCTGCCTGGAGTTTTACCAGTGGGATCCTCTGAGCTTTCCTCATCCTCGGGAGACTCTTCACCTAAGGGTCCTTTGGGTCCTTTCTCGCCTGGTTTAGGGCGCCTGCTTGGAGTTTTACCAGTGGGATCCTCTGAGCTTTCCTCATCCTCGGGAGACTCTTCACCTAAGGGTCCTTTGGGACCTTTCTCGCCTGGTTTAGGGCGCCTGCCTGGAGTTTTACCAGTGGGATCCTCTGAGCTTTCCTCATCCTCGGGAGACTCTTCACCTAAGGGTCCTTTGGGTCCTTTCTCGCCTGGTTTAGGGCGCCTGCCTGGAGTTTTACCAGTGGGATCCTCTGAGCTTTCCTCATCCTCGGGAGACTCTTCACCTAAGGGTCCTTTGGGTCCTTTCTCGCCTGGTTTAGGGCGCCTGCCTGGAGTTTTACCAGTGGGATCCTCTGAGCTTTCCTCATCCTCGGGAGACTCTTCACCTAAGGGTCCTTTGGGACCTTTCTCGCCTGGTTTAGGGCGCCTGCCTGGAGTTTTACCAGTGGGATCCTCTGAGCTTTCCACATCCTCGGGAGACTCTTCACCTAAGGGTCCTTTGGGTCCTTTCTCGCCTGGTTTAGGGCGCCTGCCTGGAGTTTTACCAGTGGGATCCTCTGAGCTTCCCTCATCCTCGGGAGACTCTTCACCTAAGGGTCCTTTGGGTCCTTTCTCGCCTGGTTTAGGGCGCCTGCCTGGAGTTTTACCAGTGGGATCCTCTGAGCTTTCCTCATCCTCGGGAGACTCTTCACCTAAGGGTCCTTTGGGTCCTTTCTCGCCTGGTTTAGGGCGCCTGCCTGGAGTTTTACCAGTGGGATCCTCTGAGCTTTCCTCATCCTCGGGAGACTCTTCACCTAAGGGTCCTTTGGGTCCTTTCTCGCCTGGTTTAGGGCGCCTGCCTGGAGTTTTACCAGTGGGATCCTCTGAGCTTTCCTCATCCTCGGGAGACTCTTCACCTAAGGGTCCTTTGGGTCCTTTCTCGCCTGGTTTAGGGCGGCTGCCTGGAGTTTTACCAGTGGGATCCTCTGAGCTTTCCTCATCCTCGGGAGACTCTTCACCTAAGGGTCCTTTGGGACCTTTCTCGCCTGGTTTAGGGCGCCTGCCTGGAGTTTTACCAGTGGGATCCTCTGAGCTTTCCACATCCTCGGGAGACTCTTCACCTAAGGGTCCTTTGGGTCCTTTCTCGCCTGGTTTAGGGCGCCTGCCTGGAGTTTTACCAGTGGGATCCTCTGAGCTTTCCTCATCCTCGGGAGACTCTTCACCTAAGGGTCCTTTGGGTCCTTTCTCGCCTGGTTTAGGGCGGCTGCCTGGAGTTTTACCAGTGGGATCCTCTGAGCTTTCCTCATCCTCGGGAGACTCTTCACCTAAGGGTCCTTTGGGACCTTTCTCGCCTGGTTTAGGGCGCCTGCCTGGAGTTTTACCAGTGGGATCCTCTGAGCTTTCCTCATCCTCGGGAGACTCTTCACCTAAGGGTCCTTTGGGTCCTTTCTCGCCTGGTTTAGGGCGCCTGCCTGGAGTTTTACCAGTGGGATCCTCGGAGCTTCCCTCATCTTCGGGAGACTCTTCACCTAAGGGTCCTTTGGGTCCTTTCTCGCCTGGTTTAGGGCGCCTGCCTGGAGTTTTACCAGTGGGATCCTCTGAGCTTCCCTCATCCTCGGGAGACTCTTCACCTAAGGGTCCTTTGGGTCCTTTCTCGCCTGGTTTAAGGCGCCTGCCTGGAGTTTTACCAGTGGGATCCTCTGAGCTTTCCTCATCCTCGGGAGACTCTTCACCTAAGGGTCCTTTGGGTCCTTTCTCGCCTGGTTTAGGGCGCCTGCCTGGAGTTTTACCAGTGGGATCCTCTGAGCTTTCCTCATCCTCGGGAGACTCTTCACCTAAGGGTCCTTTGGGTCCTTTCTCGCCTGGTTTAGGGCGCCTGCCTGGAGTTTTACCAGTGGGATCCTCTGAGCTTTCCTCATCCTCGGGAGACTCTTCACCTAAGGGTCCTTTGGGACCTTTCTCGCCTGGTTTAGGGCGCCTGCCTGGAGTTTTACCAGTGGGATCCTCTGAGCTTTCCTCATCCTCGGGAGACTCTTCACCTAAGGGTCCTTTGGGACCTTTCTCGCCTGGTTTAGGGCGCCTGCCTGGAGTTTTACCAGTGGGATCCTCTGAGCTTTCCACATCCTCGGGAGACTCTTCACCTAAGGGTCCTTTGGGTCCTTTCTCGCCTGGTTTAGGGCGCCTGCCTGGAGTTTTACCAGTGGGATCCTCTGAGCTTTCCACATCCTCGGGAGACTCTTCACCTAAGGGTCCTTTGGGTCCTTTCTCGCCTGGTTTAGGGCGCCTGCCTGGAGTTTTACCAGTGGGATCCTCTGAGCTTCCCTCATCCTCGGGAGACTCTTCACCTAAGGGTCCTTTGGGTCCTTTCTCGCCTGGTTTAGGGCGCCTGCCTGGAGTTTTACCAGTGGGATCCTCTGAGCTTCCCTCATCCTCGGGAGACTCTTCACCTAAGGGTCCTTTGGGTCCTTTCTCGCCTGGTTTAGGGCGCCTGCCTGGAGTTTTACCAGTGGGATCCTCTGAGCTTCCCTCATCCTCGGGAGACTCTTCACCTAAGGGTCCTTTGGGTCCTTTCTCGCCTGGTTTAGGGCGCCTGCCTGGAGTTTTACCAGTGGGATCCTCTGAGCTTTCCTCATCCTCGGGAGACTCTTCACCTAAGGGTCCTTTGGGTCCTTTCTCGCCTGGTTTAGGGCGGCTGCCTGGAGTTTTACCAGTGGGATCCTCTGAGCTTTCCTCATCCTCGGGAGACTCTTCACCTAAGGGTCCTTTGGGACCTTTCTCGCCTGGTTTAGGGCGCCTGCCTGGAGTTTTACCAGTGGGATCCTCTGAGCTTTCCTCATCCTCGGGAGACTCTTCACCTAAGGGTCCTTTGGGTCCTTTCTCGCCTGGTTTAGGGCGCCTGCCTGGAGTTTTACCAGTGGGATCCTCTGAGCTTCCCTCATCCTCGGGAGACTCTTCACCTAAGGGTCCTTTGGGTCCTTTCTCGCCTGGTTTAGGGCGCCTGCCTGGAGTTTTACCAGTGGGATCCTCTGAGCTTTCCTCATCCTCGGGAGACTCTTCACCTAAGGGTCCTTTGGGTCCTTTCTCGCCTGGTTTAGGGCGCCTGCCTGGAGTTTTACCAGTGGGATCCTCTGAGCTTTCCTCATCCTCGGGAGACTCTTCACCTAAGGGTCCCTTGGGACCCTTCTCGCCTGGTTTAGGGCGCCTGCCTGGAGTTTTACCAGTGGGATCCTCTGAGCTTTCCTCATCCTCGGGAGACTCTTCACCTAAGGGTCCTTTGGGTCCTTTCTCGCCTGGTTTAGGGCGCCTGCCTGGAGTTTTACCAGTGGGATCCTCGGAGCTTTCCTCATCCTCGGGAGACTCTTCACCTAAGGGTCCTTTGGGTCCTTTCTCGCCTGGTTTAGGGCGCCTGCCTGGAGTTTTACCAGTGGGATCCTCGGAGCTTTCCTCATCCTCGGGAGACTCTTCACCTAAGGGTCCTTTGGGTCCTTTCTCGCCTGGTTTAGGGCGCCTGCCTGGAGTTTTACCAGTGGGATCCTCGGAGCTTCCCTCATCCTCGGGAGACTCTTCACCTAAGGGTCCTTTGGGTCCTTTCTCGCCTGGTTTAGGGCGCCTGCCTGGAGTTTTACCAGTGGGATCCTCGGAGCTTCCCTCATCCTCGGGAGACTCTTCACCTAAGGGTCCTTTGGGTCCTTTCTCGCCTGGTTTAGGGCGCCTGCCTGGAGTTTTACCAGTGGGATCCTCTGAGCTTTCCTCATCCTCGGGAGACTCTTCACCTAAGGGTCCTTTGGGTCCTTTCTCGCCTGGTTTAGGGCGCCTGCCTGGAGTTTTACCAGTGGGATCCTCGGAGCTTCCCTCATCCTCGGGAGACTCTTCACCTAAGGGTCCCTTGGGTCCTTTCTCGCCTGGTTTAGGGCGCCTGCCTGGAATTTTACCAGTGGGATCCTCGGAGCTTCCCTCATCCTCGGGAGGCTCTTCACCTAAGGGTCCTTTGGGTCCTTTCTCGCCTGGTTTAGGGCGCCTGCCTGGAGTTTTACCAGTGGGATCCTCTGAGCTTTCCTCATCCTCGGGAGGCTCTTCACCTAAGGGTCCTTTGGGACCTTTCTCGCCTGGTTTAGGGCGCCTGCCTGGAGTTTTACCAGTGGGATCCTCGGAGCTTCCCTCATCCTCGGGAGGCTCTTCACCTAAGGGTCCTTTGGGTCCTTTCTCGCCTGGTTTAGGGCGCCTGCCTGGAGTTTTACCAGTGGGATCCTCTGAGCTTTCCTCATCCTCGGGAGACTCTTCACCTAAGGGTCCTTTGGGTCCTTTCTCGCCTGGTTTAGGGCGCCTGCCTGGAGTTTTACCAGTGGGATCCTCTGAGCTTTCCTCATCCTCGGGAGACTCTTCACCTAAGGGTCCCTTGGGACCTTTCTCGCCTGGTTTAGGGCGCCTGCCTGGAGTTTTACCAGTGGGATCCTCTGAGCTTTCCTCATCCTCGGGAGACTCTTCACCTAAGGGTCCCTTGGGTCCTTTCTCGCCTGGTTTAGGGCGCCTGCCTGGAGTTTTACCAGTGGGATCCTCTGAGCTTTCCTCATCCTCGGGAGACTCTTCACCTAAGGGTCCTTTGGGACCTTTCTCGCCTGGTTTAGGGCGCCTGCCTGGAGTTTTACCAGTGGGATCCTCTGAGCTTTCCTCATCCTCGGGAGACTCTTCACCTAAGGGTCCTTTGGGACCTTTCTCGCCTGGTTTAGGGCGCCTGCCTGGAGTTTTACCAGTGGGATCCTCTGAGCTTTCCTCATCCTCGGGAAACTCTTCACCTAAGGGTCCTTTGGGTCCTTTCTCGCCTGGTTTAGGGCGGCTGCCTGGAGTTTTACCAGTGGGATCCTCCGAGCTTTCTTCATCCTCGGGAGACTCTTCACCTAAGGGTCCTTTGGGTCCTTTCTCGCCTGGTTTAGGGCGGCTGCCTGGAGTTTTACCAGTGGGATCCTCTGAGCTTTCCTCATCCTCGGGAGACTCTTCACCTAAGGGTCCTTTGGGTCCTTTCCCGCCTGGTTTAGGGCGCCTGCCTGGAGTTTTACCAGTGGGATCCTCTGAGCTTTCCTCATCCTCGGGAGACTCTTCACCTAAGGGTCCCTTGGGTCCTTTCTCGCCTGGTTTAGGGCGCCTGCCTGGAGTTTTACCAGTGGGATCCTCTGAGCTTTCCTCATCCCCGGGAGACTCTTCACCTAAGGGTCGATTGGGAACTTTCCCGCCTGGTTTAGGGCGCCTGCCTGGAGTTTTACCAGTGGGATCCTCTGAGCTTTCCTCATCCTCGGGAGACTCTTCACCTAAGGGTCCTTTGGGACCTTTCTCGCCTGGTTTAGGGCGCCTGCCTGGAGTTTTACCAGTGGGATCCTCTGAGCTTTCCTCATCCTCGGGAGACTCTTCACCTAAGGGTCCTTTGGGACCTTTCTCGCCTGGTTTAGGGCGCCTGCCTGGAGTTTTACCAGTGGGATCCTCTGAGCTTTCCTCATCCTCGGGAGACTCTTCACCTAAGGGTCCTTTGGGACCTTTCTCGTCTGGTTTAGGGCGCCTGCCTGGAGTTTTACCAGTGGGATCCTCTGAGCTTTCCTCATCCTCGGGAGACTCTTCACCTAAGGGTCCTTTGGGTCCTTTCCCGCCTGGTTTAGGGCGCCTGCCTGGAGTTTTAGCAGTGGGATCCTCTGAGCTTTCCTCATCCTCGGGAGACTCTTCACCTGAGGGTCCTTTGGGTCCTTTCTCGCCTGGTTTAGGGCGCCTGCCTGGAGTTTTACCAGTGGGATCCTCTGAGCTTTCCTCATCCTCGGGAGACTGTTCACCTGAGGGTCCTTTGGGTCCTTTCTCGCCTGGTTTAGGGCGCCTGCCTGGAGTTTTACCAGTGGGATCCTCTGAGCTTTCCTCATCCTCGGGAGACTCTTCACCTGAGGGTCCTTTGGGACCTTTCTCGCCTGGTTTAGGGCGCCTGCCTGGAGTTTTACCAGTGGGATCCTCGGAGCTTCCCTCATCCTCGGGAGACTCTTCACCTGAGGGTCCTTTGGGACCTTTCTCGCCTGGTTTAGGGCGCCTGCCTGGAGTTTTACCAGTGGGATCCTCGGAGCTTCCCTCATCCTCGGGAGACTCTTCACCTGAGGGTCCTTTGGGACCTTTCTCGCCTGGTTTAGGGCGCCTGCCTGGAGTTTTACCAGTGGGATCCTCGGAGCTTCCCTCATCCTCGGGAGACTCTTCACCTGAGGGTCCTTTGGGACCTTTCTCGCCTGGTTTAGGGCGCCTGCCTGGAGTTTTACCAGTGGGATCCTCGGAGCTTCCCTCATCCTCGGGAGACTCTTCACCTGAGGGTCCTTTGGGACCTTTCTCGCCTGGTTTAGGGCGCCTGCCTGGAGTTTTACCAGTGGGATCCTCTGAGCTTTCCTCATCCTCGGGAGACTCTTCACCTGAGGGTCCTTTGGGTCCTTTCTCGCCTGGTTTAGGGCGCCTGCCTGGAGTTTTACCAGTAGGATCCTCTGAGCTTTCCTCATCCTCGGGAGACTCTTCACCTAAGGGTCCTTTGGGTCTTTTCTCGCCTGGTTTAGGGCGCCTGCCTGGAGTTTTACCAGTGGGATCCTCTGAGCTTTCCTCATCCTCGGGAGACTCTTCACCTAAGGGTCCTTTGGGTCCTTTCTCGCCTGGTTTAGGGCGCCTGCCTGGAGTTTTACCAGTGGGATCCTCTGAGCTTTCCTCATCCTCGGGAGACTCTTCACCTAAGGGTCCTTTGGGTCCTTTCTCGCCTGGTTTAGGGCGCCTGCCTGGAGTTTTACCAGTGGGATCCTCTGAGCTTTCCTCATCCTCGGGAGACTCTTCACCTAAGGGTCCTTTGGGTCCTTTCTCGCCTGGTTTAGGGCGCCTGCTTGGAGTTTTACCAGTGGGATCCTCTGAGCTTTCCTCATCCTCGGGAGACTCTTCACCTAAGGGTCCTTTGGGACCTTTCTCGCCTGGTTTAGGGCGCCTGCCTGGAGTTTTACCAGTGGGATCCTCGGAGCTTCCCTCATCCTCGGGAGACTCTTCACCTAAGGGTCCTTTGGGTCCTTTCTCGCCTGGTTTAGGGCGCCTGCCTGGAGTTTTACCAGTGGGATCCTCGGAGCTTCCCTCATCCTCGGGAGACTCTTCACCTAAGGGTCCTTTGGGTCCTTTCTCGCCTGGTTTAGGGCGCCTGCCTGGAGTTTTACCAGTGGGATCCTCGGAGCTTCCCTCATCCTCGGGAGACTCTTCACCTAAGGGTCCTTTGGGTCCTTTCTCGCCTGGTTTAGGGCGGCTGCCTGGAGTTTTACCAGTGGGATCCTCTGAGCTTTCCTCATCCTCGGGAGACTCTTCACCTAAGGGTCCTTTGGGTCCTTTCTCGCCTGGTTTAGGGCGCCTGCCTGGAGTTTTACCAGTGGGATCCTCTGAGCTTTCCTCATCCTCGGGAGACTCTTCACCTAAGGGTCCTTTGGGACCTTTCTCGCCTGGTTTAGGGCGCCTGCCTGGAGTTTTACCAGTGGGATCCTCTGAGCTTTCCTCATCCTCGGGAGACTCTTCACCTAAGGGTCCTTTGGGTCCTTTCTCGCCTGGTTTAGGGCGCCTGCCTGGAGTTTTACCAGTGGGATCCTCTGAGCTTTCCTCATCCTCGGGAGACTCTTCACCTAAGGGTCCTTTGGGACCTTTCTCGCCTGGTTTAGGGCGCCTGCCTGGAGTTTTACCAGTGGGATCCTCTGAGCTTCCCTCATCCTCGGGAGACTCTTCACCTAAGGGTCCTTTGGGTCCTTTCTCGCCTGGTTTAGGGCGCCTGCCTGGAGTTTTACCAGTGGGATCCTCTGAGCTTCCCTCATCCTCGGGAGACTCTTCACCTAAGGGTCCTTTGGGTCCTTTCCCGCCTGGTTTAGGGCGCCTGCCTGGAGTTTTACCAGTGGGATCCTCTGAGCTTTCCTCATCCTCGGGAGACTCTTCACCTAAGGGTCCTTTGGGTCCTTTCCCGCCTGGTTTAGGGCGCCTGCCTGGAGTTTTACCAGTGGGATCCTCTGAGCTTTCCTCATCCTCGGGAGACTCTTCACCTAAGGGTCCTTTGGGTCCTTTCCCGCCTGGTTTAGGGCGCCTGCCTGGAGTTTTACCAGTGGGATCCTCTGAGCTTTCCTCATCCTCGGGAGACTCTTCACCTAAGGGTCCTTTGGGACCTTTCCCGCCTGGTTTAGGGCGCCTGCCTGGAGTTTTACCAGTGGGATCCTCTGAGCTTTCCTCATCCTCGGGAGACTCTTCACCTAAGGGTCCTTTGGGTCCTTTCTCGCCTGGTTTAGGGCGGCTGCCTGGAGTTTTACCAGTGGGATCCTCTGGGCTTTTTTCATCCTTGGGAGACTCTCCACCTGGGGAGGTGCCCTCTAAGGGTCCTTTGGGACGTTTCTTGCCTGGTCTTGGGCGACTGCCTGGTCTTTTTCCCTGGCCAGGGATGGATTCTCTTGTTCTTTTGGGATCCCTGGGATTTGAATCTGGACTTTCTCCTGCGTTTATATCATTGTCTTCTTTATCTCCTTTGGCAGAGGTGTTTTCTCTAGGGCGTGTGGGTACTTTCTTCCCTGGTTTACGGCCCTTTCCTGGTTTCTTCTTTTTGCCATTGGTCCCTCTTGGAGAGGAGGGTTTTCCTGGTCTATTGGTATCAGTAGGGTTTGAATCTGGACTTTCTCCTGGGTTTTTGTCATTATCTACCTTATCTCCGTTGACAGTGGTGATATCTCCCGGGCGCGTGGGTACTTTCTTCCCTCGTCTACGGCCCTTCCCTGGTTTTTTCCCTTTGCCTGAATTCCCTGTCGGAGGGGAGGGTTCTTTCGGGTTATTGGCATCTCTGGGATTTGAATCTGGACCTTTTCCTGCATTTATATCATTGTCTGCTTTATCTCCATTGGCAGAGGTGACGTCTCCAGGGCGTGTGGGTACTTTCTTCCCTGGTTTACGGCCCTTCCCTGTTTTTTTATTTTTGCCAGTGTTCTTTGTGGGAGAGGTGGGTTCTCTTGGGTTATTGGGATCACTGGGATTTGAATCTGGACTTTCTCCTGGGTTTGTGTCATTATCTACCTTGTCTCCAACATCAGAGGTGTTATCTGCAGGACGCGTGGGTACTTTCTTTCCTGGTCTACGGCCCTTCCCTGTTTTTTTCCCTTTGCCAGAGGTTCCCTGCCTCGATGATGGGTTTCCTGGGCGATCGAGTCCATCGGGCTCTTGCTGTGCTCCTTCCTCTGGGTTTTTGTTATCATCAGACAAATCTGCATCATGGGAGGAAGGCTCTCTTGGGCTCTTAGGATCTTTTCCCCCTGATCTCGGACGCTTCCCTTGCTTTTTGCTATCAGTAGGAGACGTTCCCTTGGGAGAAAGGGGCTCTCTTTTTCGTTTTATATCAGCGTCCTGTGAGGGATCAGTACCGTCATCTGGGGTCTCATCATTTTTCCAAATATTTTGTGGGGTATTTTTCTTTCTGCATCTTTTTTGTTTTGGATGTCTAATTCCTCCAACTTTCCCATCACCCTTCTCTGCCTCCTGTGGTAACTCTCCCAGGGTTTCAGAGGGTTGTGAATTTTCCCCCTTTCCTTTTCCCCCTTTCTTTTTGCAGCGTTTTTGACCCTGGTGTTTTTGGGTTGTGTCATCCCTGACCACAGTTTCTTCACCCTCTGGAGGGAGAGCCGCCTCCTCTCCTGGGTTCAAGGCATCTGTGTTCTCCAGACCAACCTTTTTTGCCCGACATTTCTTCGTCTTGTTCCTGCCTGGTGGTCTATCTGAGGCGTTTTCCAACTGAACATTGTCTTCCGGATTCACCACAAATCCTGGTTCATTCTGTATGCCAAGTACAGTGTCGTCTCGGATAACATCACTCAGAGAGGCATCTGGATTTTGATCTGTGAATGGTTTTCCTGATACGTAGAAGTGGCTTGCAGCGGCTGCAAAAATAATCAAGCCACATATCGGGGACAATTTCATCTTGGACACCTGAAAGAAAAAAATAATGTTTTCCTTCGTTCAAATGCTTCTGCATATGTAAAGGAAGAATAAATCCTTTTCATTAAAAAAAAAAATAACCATATTAATCTGTTCCAACAGCATCCACACATCAAACAAAGCAAGAAATGAAGGACAAAAAGCAAAGCGTGTTGCTTATATACCGCCCCATAGCGCTTCAAGCACTCTCTGGGCAGTTTACAAGTTAATTATGCAGGCTATACATTCCCCCCCACCCCAAGCAAGCTGGGTACTCATTTTACCGACGTTGGAAGGATAGAAGGCTGAGTCAACCTTGAGCCAGCTACCTGCGATTTGACCCCAGGTTATCAGCACAGTTTTCGTCGCAGTACAGTAGTTTCTTTCATGAGCAAAGTGGTGGAGAGGGTGGTGGCTAACCAGCTTCAGGCACACTTGGATGAAACAGGAGCCCTGGATCCATTTCAGTCGGGCTTCAGGCCGAGCCACGGTACAGAGACAGCATTGGTCGCCCTGTACGATGACTTGTTGAGGGAGGCCAACAGGGGTACAATTCTTTGTTGGTCCTCCTCAACATCTCGGTGGCCTTCGATACCATTGACCACGGTATCCTCCTGGGGAGGCTCTCTGAGTTGGGTATCGGTGGCTTGGCTCTGGCCTGGCTCTGTTCCTTCTTGGAGGACCATCCTCAGAGAGTCCAGCTTGGGGAGAGTGTTTCAGCCCCGTGGAGCCTCAATTGCGGGGTTCCACAGGGGTTGATTATTTCCCCAATGCTGTTTAACATCTATATGAGGCCGCTGGGTGGGGTCATCAGTGGTGTGGAGCATCATGTCATCAGTTTGCGGATGACACCCAGCTCTACATCTCCTTTACTCCAACTGCAGGTGATGCCGTCCTGTGCCTCCAGCGCTGCCTGGGGACCGTACTGCAATGGATGCAGGAGAACGAGCTGAGGCTGAACCCAGACAAGACGGCAGTTGTGAGGGTGGACGCCCCTGAGTTTGGTGGCTTGGGTGGCTCTCTCACATTTGTGACACTGGCTGCTAAGAGTGGGGTTCGCAGCTTGGGGTTACACCTGGCCCCTACGCTCACCATGGAATCCCAGGTGGCGTTGGTAGTTTGCACCACCTTTTTCCATCTTTGGTGGATTGCCCAGCTGCAACCCTACCTTGACACGGGGGGCACTTACTACCTTGGTACATGTGCTCATAATCTCAAGATGACCTCTGTAACACGCTTTACGTGGGGCTGCCTTTGAGGCTGATGTGGAAACTTCAGGTGGTGCACAATGCAGTGGCCAGACTCCTTACTGGTGTGAGAAAACACCAACATATTTCTCCTGTTCTGGCCGCACTGCATTGGCTGCCCATCCGTTTCCGCATTGACTTCAAAGTTCTAATGCTTACCTATAAGGCCCTAAACAGTATAGGACCTCGATACTTGGCGGAACGCATGCTCCCACCAAGGTCTACCCGGATCATCCGCGCGAGTCAGGAGGTGAGGCTGAGGAGCCTGACGCCGAGGGAGGCCCAGAAGGAAAGGACACGAAATTGGGCCTTCTCGGCGGTGGCTCCTCGCCTTTGGAACAACCTCCCTCCGATTTGTGAAGCCCCTACGCTGGGTACTTTCAAATCCAAACTGAAAACATGGCCTTCCCTCCTGTCAACATCTGATCTCTTTTTTCTTTGCTATTTATTATTTATTATAGAGTGGTGCCTCGCTTAACGAGCGCACCGTTTAACGACAAATCCGCATAGCGATCTAATTTTTTAGATCGCTAATGCGCTCGCATTGCGATGTTCTGAATAGGAAAACATCGCATTGCGAGGATCGGTAAGCGTTTTGCTTACCGATTTTCGCATTGCGATGTTTTTTTAAACAGCTAATCGGTGGTTCCAAAATGGCCGCCAGGTGCCCAAAATGGCTGCCACAAGTGTTTTCGCGCCCTGCCCTCGCTTACCGAGGGCGCAAAAATGGCGGCGCTATGGAGGATCTTTGCTGAACTGTGAGTTTGGAACACATAGGAACGCATTAAACGAAGTTTAATGCATTCCTATGGGTTTTTCCTTTCCGTTTAGCTATGTTTCCCCATAGCAACGATTAATCCGGAACGGATTAACGTCACTATGTGGGGCACCACTGTACTTTGCACAGTATTTGTTAGTTTTGAATGGTAATGTTTTTCTGTCCTTTTATGTATTTATGATATCCTGTAAGCTACCCAGAGTGGTAAAATATACCAGATGGGTGGGATATAAATTGAATAAATTAATTAATTAACCACTGCGCCATGAGGACCCACCTCCACTTTAAGCTCATGAAAAAACCTTTGGCCAGAGGTTTTTATACATGGGTCAGAATCCTAGTACTGTATTTGTTTGTGATTGTGCAATCCTAGTAGTGTTAACTGTCTGGTATCGAACTCTGTGGCCAAGATAATGTGCTCCATGTGTCCCAGACAAGTGCATTTTTATTCACACTGAGGGCTCAATCACACATGATAAAAGAACCCAGGGATACCGATGCTTTTCTTATCTCTGTTGTACTGATACATTTTTTGGATCGGTCATGTGGTATATATGCCAACAGGAGCATTCACATTGTTTTTAACTGTATCCATACTTTTCCTATTTGAACTGTTATAGTAGGCTACACTGCTCTATAATTTTGGCTTGATTCATTTTCTCCATTGTTTCTAGACACAATCAGAGTCTCCTTGTCCTTTCAAAAAATTAAAATGATACACTGATGACAGAGAGGTCCAAGCCTTCTCTCCTCCTCCCCTTTTCCCTTCCCTCCTTCACCTTTACTTTACTTTATCTCAGTCTTAAATCTCAGCCTCATCCCCATGTTAGAAATCCTTTCCCACTACTTGGCCCTCTCCCTTTTTTGTTCCTTAAATGGGAGATGCAAAATCAAATGGGCTTCCTCTTCCTAGTTTATTGATTCTTCAAATTTTTCAGCATTTAAAACACCTTTGTTTCAAGAGGTCCATATAGAATTTGGCCTGGAAGCCAGAGACAAAGCAAGAGGATTCTGTAAAGCCAGCAATCAAGTCATGGCGGAGGCATCAAGCATGTATCATCATGCGGGCATCACTGGATGGCCAGGCCAATACAGAAATTAGAAAGGCTATATAATTGGAAGAAGGAGGTGAAGTTGCTCTATTCTTCCTGCAAAAAACAGACCAAGAGGGGACCAGGGTCTAAGCCACTAACACTTCTTATCAAAACTTAGAATTTGTCTGAAGAAAACTAGAACAGTCATACTGCACAACTGCAATTTAAATAACATTACTGAAGAATGTAAAGAAATCACAAAGAAAAGGTTCGTGTTTTTAGACTTAACTGACTCTAAACCAGAAAAAAAATGAAAACAGGGAGATTATGCAATTAGTCCCTTCCTGTGGTAGAAAGAAAAGAAAAACCTCAATGTAGGAATCGCAAAACTCTTGGAATTGTTAATGATAAAGGAGAAAGAGTGGTAAAAGTTGACAGAAATGAGGTCAACTTTTCAGAAACTCTCATGTGGAGAGAAGACAACATCAAGAGTAAAAATAATAGATCTCTTGCATGGGATCCAAGACATCAAAGGGACCTATGTTAGGGATGCTAAAAGGTGAACAGGGAGAGTTATTATCTCATCAGTATAAGTTGAAGAGAAGATGAATACCATAAACTGAAGAATTATGTAGAAGAGATGCATGGATGTCAGATTCTTATAAGAAAGAATCTGTTATGAAGGACCTGCAATTTTAGAAAACAAACGAAATGTGTGCTGCTTATTTACCTCCTCATAATGCTTTAAAGCACTCTGTCAGCACTTTACAATTTAATTAGGCAGACTACACATTGTGCCCCCCGCCCCCAAGTGAACTGAGTATTCAATTTACTGATCTCAGAAGAATGAAAGGCTAAGTCAACCTTAAGCGGGCAACCTGAACCGGCTGAGATCAGGTTGTAAGTGGAGTGGGGTGTGAATTTAAAAAAATAAATCACCACATTTGTTCAAAAAATCACTAATTTGTCCATTTGTATTTGTACAAAAACTAATGCCCTCAATGAATATGAATCAATGATTTTGATCATTTTTGATTTGTCAATCTGGCTAGAAAAGGGCCACTCAGGCACTTAGAGAAGCCAAGCGCACCAGAAAGCTTCCACTGACACTCTTCTACAAGCCATGCAATTGTGGTGAAGTTTGGGTTTTTGATGTCTCTGTTATATACCCACAAGAAGAGGGCTCCCAGAAAAAAATTTCCCCAGGGACCTAGAGACATTAAAATTACAGAGAAGCTTCTACTGACTCTCCTCTACAATCCGTCCATGTTCGGTGGATTTAAGATGCCCAAGTTATACACCCACAAAGTGGGAACGCCCACTTTGAGATCTAATTTAAAATTTAAGATAAATCTAAGACAAAAGCCTCACTCTCGTAACTATCTGAAATATCAATATCAAATCCTGTTTACTTCAAAGCATTGCAGATCCTTTAAATGTTTATTGTTCTGACTTGGTGGCTGTGAGAACTTTCTACTCAGAGGGAACCTCCACTTCCCCTTGTATCAGACATGTAAGGTTTCCCTTGACATTTAGTCCACTCGTATCTGGCTCTAGGGCACAGTGCTCATCCCCATTTCCAATCCATAGAGCCAGCGTATGTCCGTAGACAGTTTCCGTGGTCATATGGCCAGCGTGACTAGACACAGAACACCATGACCTTCCCGGTGAGGTGGTACCTATTTATCGACTTGCATTTTAACATGCTTTTGAATGGCTAGGTTGGCGGGAGCTGGAACAAGCAACAGGAGCTCACTCCGTCACGTGGATTCGAACTTATGACTGCTGGTCTTCTGACCTTGCAGCACAGAGGCTTCTGCGGTTTAACCCACACCACCACCACATCCCTTATTTATAGACATGTAAATAGGATTGAGAAAGGAAGACTTAAACCGCATCCCTTATTTACTTAACTTAAGAAGAAGGGGGAAATACTAATCAATATGGCAACAAAAGGTGGAAAAGACAGAATTCAAAGTGGCTCACTGGCACAGGAACAGATTGGCAGTGGGATATTAAGGCAATCATTTAAGGACTGGCAACAGAGTTTTCAAGAGATGTTATCAACAGGGCTACAGCAACTACAAGGAGGGGTGGCTCAGCAATGTGTACAAATGAAAGATTTAGGGATGCAAATGACTGATATTAAAAGTCAAATTGCAGAAAATAAAAAACAAATACCCAGAATAGATAGGACATACTGTAAAAAAGAATGGAAGCAAGACTAGAGACCTTGTATATAGAGATGGGAGAGCTAAAACAGGAAATGTACAAATGGAAAGACACAATGCCATACTTAGATTCTAGAATCTACCAGAACAAAAAGGAGAAGACACAGCACAAGTGATTACTACTTATTTAGATGCAACCAGAGGATTTTCAACAAAATAAAGACACAGCACAAAGAATTAATACAGCATATACCAACAAAATTATAGCAAAATTCAAGCTTAATCTGAAGAAAATAGGAAAAACCATTGGGCTAGTCAGGTATAATCTAAACAAAATCCTTTATGAATACACAGTGGAAGTGAAGAACAGATTTAAGGAACTAGATTTGGTGGACAGAGTGCCTGAAGAACTTTGGATAGAGGCTTGTAACATTGTACAGGAGGCAGCAACAAAAACCATCCCGCAGAAAAGGAAATGCAAGAAAGCAAAGTGGCTGTCCAACGAGGCTTTACAAATAGCAAAGAAGAGAAGAGAAACAAATGTAAGGGAGATGGGGAAAGTTACAGAAAATGGAATGCAAACTTCCAAAGAAAAGAAAGGAGAGACAAGAGGGCCTTCTTAAATGAACAGTGCAAAGATATAGAGGAAAAGAATAGAAAGGGAAAACCCAGAGATCTGTTCAAGAAAATTGGAGATATTAAAGGAATATTTTGTGCAAAGATGGACATGGTAAATGACAAAAATGGTAGGGACCTCACAGAAGCAGAAGACATCAAGAAGAGGTGGCAAGAAAAACTGTCAAAGATGTATACTGATGTATCAAATAAGTGTTGGAAATGTGAAACACAAATGGGAAGTTATTATCATATGTGGTGGTCGTGTGGGGTAGCGAAAAAATACTGGAAAAGAGTGCATGTTCTGTTACAACAAATTCTGCTTTGTAAAGTACCACTAACCCCAGAATTGTTTCTATTAAGCATGATACCCGATAACATAGATAACATAGATAGGTCAAAGGAACATATAGTTATATATATTATCACAGCAGCCAGAATTATGTATGCTAGAAATTGGAAAAGTACTGCGGTGCCGGAACAAGAAGATCTGATGGAAAAGATACGGGAAATAACCGAAATGGACATCTTATCGGAAGTTATGAAGGACCAATCCTTGCAAAGGGCAACAGAAAGATGGGACTCATTTTACAAATGGACTGAAGTAACAGGTAGTAGCTGAATATATATAGTGAAATGAGAACCTTATACATAAGGCAGAAAAGAGTAAATAGAATGATTTTGGATTTGATATGGCAATAGGTATAGATTGGATATTAGTATGCTATGATTTCCCCTCTCCCTCACAAATCCCCTTCCCTCACAAACCCTAACCCCATGTTCCTATGTCACCCTTTATGTAAAAAATAAAATAAAATTATATAAAAAAAAGAAGAGGTGGCAAGAATACACAGAGGAATTAAACCAGAAAGATTTGGATGTCCCAGACAACCCAGATAGTGTGGTTGCTGACCTAGAGCCACACATCCTGGAGAGTGAAGTCAAGTGGGCCTTAGAAAGCTTGTCTAACAACAAGGCCAGTGGAGGTGTTGGCATTCCAGTGGAACTATTAAAAATCTTAAAAGATTATGCTGTCATGGTGCTACGTTCAATATGCCAGCAAGTTTGGAAAACTCAACAGTGGCCAGAGGACTGGAAAAGATCAGTCTACATCCCAATACCAAAGAAGGGCAGTGCCAAAGAATGCTCCAGCTACTGTACAACTGCACTCATTTCACACACTAGCAAGGTTATGCTCAAAATCCTCCAAGGTTGGCTTCAGCAATATGTGGACCAAGAACTCCCAGAAGTACAAGCTGGATTTCGAAGGGGCAGAGGAACTAGAGACCAAATTGTAAACATGCGCTGGATTATGGAGAAAGCCAGAAAGTTCCAGAAAAGCATCTACTTCTGCTTCGCTGACAACAGAAAAGCCTTTTACTATTTGGACCACAGCAAACTGTGGCAAGTCCTTAAAGAAATGGGAGTGCCTGATCACCTTATCTATCTCCTGAGAAATCTATAGGTGGGACAGGAAGCAATTGGATGTGAACAACTGATTGGTTCAAAATTGGAAAAAGACTACGACAAGGCTATATATCGTCTCCCTGCTTATTTAACTTATATGCAGAATACATCATGCGGAAGGCTGGACTGGAAGAAACCCAAGCCGGAATTAAGATTGCCGGAAGAAATATCAACAACCTTCGATATGCAGATGATACCACTCTGATGGCAGAAAGTGAGGAGGAATTAAAGAACCTCATAATGAGGGTGAAAGAGGAGAGCGCCAAAATGGTCTGAAGCTCAACATAAAAAAAACTAAGATCATGGCCACCGGTCCCATCACCTCCTGGCAAATCGAAGGGGAAGCTATGGAGGCAGTGACAGATTTTACTTTCTTGAGCTCCATGATCATTGCAGATGGTGACAGCAGCCATGAAATTAAAAGACCCCTGCCTCTTGGGAGGAAAGCGATGACAAACCTCAACAGCATCTTAAAAAGCAGAGACATCACTTTGCCAACAAAGGTCCACATAGTCAACGCTATGGTTTTCCCTGTCGTGCTTTATGGAAGTGAGAGCTGGACCATAAAGAAAGCAGACCGCCAAAGAATTGATGCCTTTGAATTGTGGTGCTGGAGGAGGCTCTTGAGAATCCCCTGGACTGCAAGGAGAACAAACCTATCCGTTCTGAGGGAAATCAACTCTGAGTGCTCGCTGGAAGGACAGATCCTGAAGCTGAAGGCTCCCCGGAAAAGACCATGATGTTGGGAAAGTGTGAAGGCAAGAGGTGAAGGGGACGACAGAGGACGAGATGGATGGACAGGGTCATTGAAGCGACCAACATGAATTTGACCCAACTCCAGGAGGCAGTGGCAGACAGGAGGGCCTGGCGTTCTCTGGTCCATGGAGTCACGAAGAGACGGACACAACTAAATGACTAAACAACAACAATACTAGGAATAAAAATCTCCCCAGAGAAATTCATGTTATATTTATGAGAAAGATATTTTGAGATAAAGTTCTAAGAAATATACAAGGCAAGGAACCTAATAGAAACGTAATAGAAAATAAACAGAAAATAAAAACTGAGAACCTGAAACATATTCTGTGGCAAATAAGACAGAAAACGAAACAATATGAGAACTTGACATCCCTCTTGAGAACAAACTCCCTTATGTATAAATGGTTGGTGCCTAAAGGGGTCCTCTTTGAATTCCAGGATCAGAGTTATTATATTAACTCAAAACGGATGGCAGAAGATTTTATGAAAACAAAGGAGAAATGGCTAGGCAGAAAAAGAGGGAAAAAGCAGGTGAGAAACGAGAAGAGGAGAAATCAAGTGGGCCATCAGGATCAGAGGCAGAAAGAAGCTCAACTAGAGCACAAGAGCAGGCGAGAAGCCCTAAAGGAAAGTGCACAATAGAAACAAGAGGATCCAGGAGGAGGAAAGAAAACCGCAACAATAAAAAGGGACTAAATGAATAAAATGGTTAAAGACTGTAGGATATACATAAAGGTCATAAAGTGGTAGAAAAATATTGTTTAATAATCAGTAACTATTAAAGAAAATGCAGATAAAATGTTTTATGGATGAGATATGATTTACTGATGGTACGCAATGTCAACAAACTGTTTAAAAAGACATAAAAATGTTTTTAAATAGTGTGGGAAGCGTAAAACACTGGAGGAGACTTTTATTATGTTTGGTGGATCTATAAGGAATAATTTCATAATCAGACTCGAAAGATATTCTGGAAAGCATAGATTAAAGAAGAATGTGAAGGTCTAATCAGGGAATACAGTGGTGCCTCGCTAGATGATTGCCTCGCAGGGTGAAAAACCCGTAAGATGATTGGTTTTTGTGATTGCTATGGTGCTTCACAAGATGTTTTTTTCTATGACTGTGCTTTGCAAGACTTTTTTTTTAGATCGATGCTTCGCAAGACAAATAAATTTCATTCGTCTTGCGAGGTTCCCATAGAGAAGATGATTTTTTCACAAGACAACGATTTTCATGGAACGGATTAAAATCGTCTTGCGAGGCACCACTGTAAATGGATCAGTAACTATAGTAATACTGGAAAAATTGTTGTTTTTCTTTTTATCTCTCTTTATAGTATAATTGTACAAGTTGATGCAAATGTACTATCTCACTCCCTGGAATTTTACCCTTTCGCTGTCCATACCTACCTTCCTAACTCTAAATTCCCTTCCGTATAATCCTATCCCCATTGAAAAGAATTTAAAAAATCAGAAATTAAAAAAAAACACACACATACACACACATGCAAATGAAGCCTGGCTTTTACTTCCTAATGACAAATCCCCAGACAGAAGCATGCCAGTTGGTTGTTGTGGGTTTTTCGGGCTCTTTGGCCGTGTTCTGAAAGTTGTTCTTCCTAACGTTTCGCCAGTCTCTGTGGCCATGGGCATCTTCAGAGGACAGCACTCTGAAGATGCCGGCCACAGAGACTGGCGAAACGTTAGGAAGAACAACCTGTAGAACATGGCCAAAGAGCCCGAAAAACCCAGAACAACCATTAGATCCCGGCCGTGAAAACCTTTGCGAATATATTGAGAAGCATGGCAATTTACCACTTGCAAAACTGTGAAACGCTGCCGAATAATCTGATATCCTTTACTTCTTCAAGTAACTGTGCTTCTAACGGCAAAGCTGGCAACGTGGCCCCTCTGCTTCAGTTTCTCAAGATCCTTAGTGCTAGTCCTGATGGCTATCTGTCACCCCTAGTTCCACAGGTGGGCTGTATGTATCTGAATGCCATCTGAATGCCAGATGCTGACAAACTGGAACAAGTTCAGAGGAGGGCAACAGGGATAATCTGGGGGCTGGAAAACAAGTTCTAGAAGGAAAGACTGAAAGATCTGGGCACGTTTAGCCTTGAGAAAAGATGGCTGAGGAGAGAGAGGAGAGCGCTCTTCAAATACCTGAAAGGCTGCCATGCAGAGGAGGGGCAGGATCTGTTTTCAATCATCCCAAAGTTCAGGACTTAGAACAATGGGTTCAAGCTACAGGAAGCCAGATTTAGGCTGAATTCCAGGAAAAACCTCTTAACAGAGCAGTACGACAATGGAACCCATACCCTTGGGAGGTGGTGAGTACTCCAACGATGGAGGCATTCAAGAGATAATTGGACAACGTTCTGTCAGACATGCTTTGATTTGGATCCCTGCCTTGAGCAGGGGGTTGGACTAGATGGCCTTAGGGGCCCCTTCTGACTTCATGATTCTATGTGGGTGTAGGAGAAATTACCACTGCGATAACTAAGCGCACATTTTCAGCACACAAGGAATCCCCTCTTCTACTGATGGATATTCTGTAACCTCATTTTGCTCTACCAGCCCAGTCAACGATTCCCTAAGTGATCTCAGGTTGTGGTATTATGAGAAAGGAGGAAAAAACCTCTATTTCCTCCACAGCTATCTTTTCCCTCCCTGCGCCCACCAGTTTTTATTATTAGTTTATTATTATTATTAGGTTTATTTATATGCCGCATTTCTCCCGACAAGGGACCCAAAGCGGCTCATAGCATTAAAATTCACACAATTAAAAACACAATAAGTTAAATATTAAAAGACAAATTAAACAATAAATGGATTAAAATAAAGTTAAAAGCATTTCGGGAGTGTGCGAACAGAAACAATATCTTTGCAATATTCTCTCTCTCTTACCCCCATGGCGCTTCTCCTCGTGAAGAGTTTCAGAAGGCCAGCATGGTGCTCCTCTTCCTCCTCTGGCTTGAGCTGAGTGCCATGGGCGCCCTTGAAGCCTTATATATATTTGCTTGTCCTTGATGTAAAAGGCAGATTAAGGAAAGTGACCAATGCCAAATCCAGCGCCTGGGCGGGACGGCTTGCCACGGTCCACTTGCAGCCAGTGATCCATGCCACAGAAGTGGATCCATCTGGCATTGGGTTGGGGCGTTTGGCTTCCTGCTCTTCCTCATGGCAGAAGGATAGGGACGGAGGGCACGTGCGAGGGCCACAGGGACATCCGTGGCACCGGGCTTGCTCGAATCAAGAGCAGGCACCATGGGAAAGGGTTCGACGCAAGCAACCTGGGCCTCCCCAGATGGAGACATCTTCATGGGGGTCATGGTTACAATCAAGTTGGCAAGTGGGCAATGCCTGCGAACCAGGACCTGCCCTCTCCGTTCTGCTTTCTGAGTGCAAGAAGGAAAACCATCCCTGCCTATCTGTCCTGAAACCCCTTCTTCCATTTGTGAGCCAGTCCTTCTGGTGACTTAGTCCCTCGGCAGGCAGAGCCCCTGCCACGCTAGCCGAAGGATGGAGGTCCAACCCCCAACTCCGAGTCGGGCTATGGAAACTGAGAGCTGAGAGCCATCGCTGCTGGCCAGGGTCAGCGCCAGGTGGGCTGTGGGCCCAACGGTGTGTAAAGGGGCTCCCTCTGTGCCTAGGGGCCCACAGAGAGATTCACATACACACACACACCCGCTTCTGGGTTTGTTGCAGCCTCTGGGAGGCTTTGACATGGGTTTGTGAGGCAGCAACCATCTTTCAGAAAGATAGTGGGCAAATTGGGATGATGCCGGAGCAGATTCCAAACGGGCCCACCCCCACCCCCCAATGAAAACAAAACCAAAAGTGGCCAGAGATCCTGTGGGATTGAAAGATGGGTATTTCATGCACACACTTAATACTGCAACTGGACTCTGAACCCTTTATGGGAAGATGATTCACAGTTCATGGAGGTTTCTGAGGTAAAAACTCTCCTTCCTTCCTTCCTTCCTTCCTTCCTTCCTTCCTCTGAGGAAACCCATTTTTGAAGGGGGGCAGGGGACAGGGGAATGAAGTGGGGCCTTCAGGGCCTTGGTACCTGGGGAGTGGGGAAGGGGGACTCAGGCTTCCTGCTCCCCCCCCCAATACCCAGTGACCCCTGTAATGTTATTTACAGGGCCTATAAAGTCACCTGCTGCTGGAGAATTGCTTCCTGCCTTGATTTGCCCCCTTGAACCTTCCATGTAGAATCACCACCAAGACACTGGAAGCTAAGCAGGGTCTGGCCTGGTCCTCCTTTGGAGGGGAGACCGCTGGGATCCCCAGGGCAGGTGTGGGGAAGAATATTGCCTGAAAGAGAGATGGGATAAGGCTGGCCTAAATGGACCAAGGATTTTACTCTGGGTGGAACTTGTCTGGGTCAGAGCATCTATAGAAAGCTGGGCTCAGGAGGAGACAAGCCGTTTCAAAAGGTGGTGCACCTGAGAACATGCGTTTCCAGGTGTTTGGGTTTTTGCATTTGAGAGGGCCTTTGTCAGCTGCAGCGGCGGCGAAGCTGTGGAACTCCTCCATCTTGACAGCAAGCAAAGACCTCTTTATTCAAGGAGGCTTTGGGCAATTACGAAAGGAGCTTTTCACAGACTGGAACCCAACTTCTTCTTGTGATGGTTGTATAAAATAAATTATCCCTTTGCCTTTACACTCAGTAGGTTTTTTTTTCCTTCTTCTTTTGCTACAGTGGGTTTGATTATATTTTTGTTTTATGCCTTTTCTTTGTTTTTATAGGTACTTGGCTTCCTAAAAGAAGAAAGAGGGAGTTTAGAGAAGCTGCTTTGAGGGGAGGGCACAGCAGGATCTGGGGCCACGTAGGAGAAAGCCCTCTCCCCTCTGTCTGTCAATCAAGCAGGCCCCTACAGCTGCTGACCCTCTCAAGAAGACTTCTCCTGAGCATGTTAACATCTGGACAGGTTCATAAAGAGGCAGAAAGCCCCTGAGATCTCTTCACCTATTTTTAAAAATCTGGACCTGCTTTATTTATTTATTTATTTGTTTGTTTGTTTGTTTGTTTGTTTGTTTGTTTGTTTGTTTATTTATTTATTTATTTATTTATTTATTTATTTATTTATTTATTTATTTCTGTGTCGCCTTTCTCCCCTAAAAGGACCCAAGGTGGGTCTTCTTGTGAGTTGCGACCCTTCTCGGGTCCTTGACCTAGGAGAAGGACGGGCTAGAATTCAAACAAACCAACAAACCCCCAACCTCCTTCCCCCGGCCAACAACGAGAACAGGTCCCCTTTGATACAAGTTCCTGCCTCCTCGGAGCTAAGGCCGAAGCAAAAATATTTGCTCAGCCGCAGCCTGGCTGAAATTATTTGCTCCTCTGATCCCAGTGAGAGCTTTAGGGGTTGACCTTGTGAGGAGTTGCCCCTTGTTCGGTTTCATTGCAAAGCCCAAATACCTCTAAATGCCAAGCACTGCGCAAATAAGATGGCAAGCTCCTTTTCAGTGGATTTCTGTTATTTATACTGATATGGAACAGTGGTTTTCTGGTGAGCTTGCGTCTGTTAAAAGAAGGAACTGCTCTAGGATCTGGTACTTAGAAGAAAGGGGCTTATACTTTATTGTTTCTGGAAATGCATTGGGAGATAGATGAAAAGGAAAAAAGCCGCAATTCAGTGTATAAATGCTTTCATAACCGAAGGCACGGGCTTGCAGTCATTACGAAGACACGTGGCTCTCTCTTTCTAGGACAGCTCCTTGGCTGGGGAAGAAACTGGAAGGAAGTCCAGCCTGGGAACAGTAATCTACATAACAACAAGTAAAAACAACATAGAGTTTTGTAGCAACTTAAAGACTAACGTGGTTTATTTGTCAAAGACTGTAACCCCATCTCTTGCCAATGAATTGAATACAGTTTCACCTAAATGCTGCTAAGTTTAGCAACCCTAGGAACGAATGAGCTGTGCTCCATCTTACGAACTCAAGGCCTGGGTTTCCCTTACTTAGGCTATATACAATTCATGTCTGGTCTTCCGTTTTCCCTGCTGTCTTCCCCTTTCCCCAGCATTATTCTCTTTTCCATTGAGTCTGATCTTCTCATGATGTGCTCAAAGCAAAATAAGTTATTTTTAGTCATTTTCTTCCAAGTATTCACGAAGGCTTTCACGGCCGGCATCTGATGGTTGTTGTGGGTTTTTCGGGCTCTTTGGCCATGTTCTGAAGGTTGTTCTTCCTGACATTTCGCCAGTCTCTGTGGCTGACAGAGTTCCAACTCCAGTCCTCTGAAGATGCCCATGGCCACAGAGACTGGCGAAACGTTAGGAAGAACAACCTTCAGAACACGGCCAAAGAGCCCGAAAAACCCACAACAACCATTTTCGTCCGTGCTGTTTTTACATGCCATCAAGTCTCTTTCAACTCCCAGCAACCCTGTAAATGATTGACCTCCAAAAGGCCATGTCACTAACAGCCTTGCTCAGTGTGTGACCATGAATAAATGTATATATATTTTCCATGTAGTTCCACTCTTGTGTCTGAAGAAGTGGACCGTGTCCACGAAAGCTCACCTTAAAATATAACCACTAAACCTGTCCTTACACTTGATTATCTTTTCTAATTCTTTCAATGCTGTCCTCCTGAACCTCAGTCTTCCCTCACTGGAAGGACAGATCCTGAAGCTGAGGCTCCAATCCTTTGGCCATCTCAAGAGAAGAGAAGACTCCCTGGAAAAGACCCTGATGTTGGGAAAGTGTGAGGGCAAGAGGAGAAGGATTTTGACAGAGGACGAGATGGTTGGACAGTGTCATCGAAGTGACCAACATGAATTTGACCCAACTCTGGGAGGCATTGGAAGACAGGAGGGCCTGGCGTGCTCTGGTCCAGGGGGTCACAAAGAGTCGGACATGACTAAACGACTAAACAACAACAAATACACAGTGACAGCTGGCTCAGTGGTTTAGGTCTCTGGCTGCGGAGCCAGAGGTTGGGAGTTTGATTCTCCACGGGGCATCCTGTGCGTAGAGCTAGCTTGGGTGGCCTTGGGCAAGTGATACAGTGCCAGAAATGCCCCCAGAAGAGGGGAAGGGCAACCCACTTCTGAGTATTGTCTACCTTGAAAACCCTGGAAAGTGTCGCCATAAGTCAGAATTGACTTTACAGTAATGATTATTATATAAAATGATAACATCAAACTATTTGTAAAATTAAGAAAGCAGTTGGACAGAGCATTGGTATCATTTCTTCAGAAGGCCAATTGGTGGTTAGTATCAGTACCGCTCCAAAGCTGCAGGACCTGGCCCACATGGTGTTTGTATCCCGCTGTCCTTTCAAGCAGCTCTGAGTGTCTTTATCCAGCTTTGGGAAATAAAGATGCACATTTAAAATAGCCCATCCGACTGCAAAGTCATCTGATTGCAAACCATCTGGTTTCAGACTTTGGAATTCACTGCCACAAGATGTGGTGAGAACTGCCAACTTTGATTGTTTTAAAAAAGGATTGGAGGTTGTTCCAATTTTTTTTAGCATGTATGCATTACTGAAACAACAACATCTATGTTTGCTCGGGCATGTCATGAGAATGGCTGATGGTCAGATTCCAAAAGATCTCCTGTATAGAGAATTCGTGCAGAGAAAGCGCCCCAAAGGGAGACCACAGACGTGATACAAGGATATCTGCAAATGGGATCTGAAGGCCTCAAGAAAGGACCTCAATAGACGGGAAACCCTGACATCTGAGCACTCAGCCTGGAGGCAGGTGGTGCATCGTGGCCTCTCCCAATTTGAAGAGACCCTTGTCCAGCAGACCGAGACAAAGAGGCAGTCATGAGAGCAGCCAAATCAGGGAGCTGGACAGGGGACAGATTCTATTTGTCTCCAGTCTGGAAGGGATGGTCTCTTTTGAATTGGCATTCTCAGCCGTACTAGATGCGGTTCCAAGACCTCTATATTCAGAGCACGTTACCATAGTCTCTTGAGACTGAAGGATGCCTAATCTAATCTGGAGACTGTTCCTAACCAGGACAGCTGTACATCACCAGCTCTATCAGAGGCAGTATGTTGCTGTGCACATGTTGCGAGGGAATGTGAGACCAAGGGTATGGTTGCATGTGTGTTCTGCCAGCAGATGTCCCATAGCCACCAGGAGGATAGGCTCTTGGACTACCCCCTTAGGACTGATCCAGCTTCAGGGCTCTACAAAGCACCAGAAGAACACTCATTACAACCTTTTGCTCCAGAAGAAGAAGGTTTCAGAAGGGGACCATCCACCAACACCAGAGTGTCTGCTTTGCTGGCTGGTGATGGCAGGGCCCGGGCAGGGACCCTCCAGTTTGAGACGGGCATTTTTTTGCAGTCTTCCGGTCAGCCAAAATGAGAGTTAGATGGGCTGGTGTACCTCAAAGCTTGGAGAAGAGTTTTCTTTGAACCGCAACTTCTGAAATGCCAGCAGCCATGAGACATTCTGGGGATTGTAATAGGAAAAGTAAACTAGTCTAGGTTCTAGGATTGACGAGAAGGTGGCTTGCTGCGTTCTCTACTAAAGAGCCTCTCCGAACAGCGATGAACGGGGCCGAACTCAATGTGGGAATCGAGAAGGTTCTTTCGTAACAGGGATGGTGTGGCTGAATCCCACATGTACCCACTGGGCCTCTCCAGTGCCAAGAGAGAGGGGTTGGTTCGGAACTTCCTTCCTGCTTCTAATACTCAAGACGGTAATCCACCTCCTGCCTGTGGGATAATCCCCGTGTAAAGACCAGCAGGCGGGGCTCCCCGTTGGCCAATCCAGAGCAACCAAGACGTGCTCGAAGGCATCCTTCCCGGAGCTGCAACTCTGCCTATATTTGCTTGAGATTAACTTCCACCGACCCTCAGTGGGATTTATTTTCAGTATATAATTACAGGCCAGGATTTGAAGGGACTATCCGAGACTTTGCATTCTGTCCAGTCATTTGTGTAAACATCCAATTCCCCAGGCAAATATCCAGCACTCCTGCTATATCTATTAGAATGAGAAAACCAGCCAGGAAAGTTTTTTGGTTTGTTTTTTTTTTAAAAAAAATCTGTATTCCTTTTTTTTATTATTTCATTTTTTTATTATTTTCTTCTTTACAAGGGCAGGGCAGGGTAGGGGGTAACTGGGACAACGATACATTTAGAGGGGGTATATTTGAACAAACACAATGCAAATCATTATTTTCGTAATAATTCTAAATAATCCCTTCTAAGAGTAGTTCCAGATAACATACAAGAATATATACAACATATAAGGAAAATCCAAATTCTATATTTTGGATCCAAATCCAAAATATATTTTGTAATTCTAATTAATAATTATGTAGCTGTTAATATTTATCTAGGAGGCTCTTGAGAATCCCCTGGACTGCAAGGAGAACAAACCTATCAGTTCTAAAGGAAATCAACCCTGAGTGCTCACTGGAAGGACAGATCCTGAAGCTGAGGCTCCAGTACTTTGGCCATCTAATGAGAAGAAAAGACTCCCTGGAAAAGACCCTGATGTTGGGAAAGTGTGATGGCAAGAGGAGAAGGGGACGACCGAGGATGAGATGGCTGGACAGTGTCTGCGAAGCAACCAACATGAACCTGACACAACTCCGGGAGGCAGTAGAAGACAGGAGGGCCTGGCGTGCTCTGGTCCATGGGGTCACGAAGAGTCGGACACGACTAAACGACTAAACACACAAACACAATATTTATCTAGTATTTAAAAGTAATTCTTCCTATACTATGATTGTATATCAGTCTACTATTCTATTTTGTGATCATATACAGTGGTGCCTCGCTAGACAGTTACCCCGCATGAAAGTTTTTTTGCTAGACATTGACTTTTTGCGATTACTATAGCGATTCGAAAAACAGTGATTCCTATGGGGTAATTTCGCTGGACAATGTTTGGTCCCTGCTTCGCAAACCGATTTTCGCTAGACAACAATTTGCTTTTTGCTAGACAATGATTTCGCTAAACAGCGATTTCAGTGGAATGGATTATCGTCTAGCAAGGCACCACTGTATTTAGTGACCACCACGTTTCTCAGTGCTTCTCTCTCTCTCTCTCTCTCTCTGTCTGTCTCTCTGTCTCTGTCTCTGTCTCTGTCTCTCTCTCTCTCTCTCTCTTGATTCAGCTAGTCTGTTAACATATTTATTTTTTCAGTTCCCAATATTCTTACTATCAGTTCCTATATTTGTGGTGTTCTAGATTCCTTCCAGTGTTTCACGGATACTAATCTTGGCACTATTGTTCCTTCTATCTTATATATAATCAGTTTTTTTTTCATAATAATTCTAAATAATTCCCTCTAAGAGTAGTCCCAGATATTATACCAAAGTATGTTATATAAAGAGAATCTGTATTCCTTGCTGGAAGCTTGTACGGACAAGCATGTTCAGATAGGAAAGACAGGCATATAATTTTTTTTTCTTTCTCTTTTGCAACATATATGTTCACTGAGGAGTTGAGATCAAACCAGCCAATGCAAAACAGATATAACTGTACCACACAATCTGTTCCTTAGTCAAAGATGAATGTTGGTAATTTGCAAAGGTTTCCATTGGGGGGGGGCATACACAGGATGAAAGGAAGGGATCCTGGTAGTGGGTCACACACTTTCCTAGTGGTGCTGGATTATCCTGCGATCTAGGCAATATCTTCCATTTGCCCCACCATCCCCACCCTGGGGTTGGTCAGTAATCCCCAGTTTTTTAGTATCATCATAACTTCCTGACTTTTGAGCAATCCCAGTGTCTCTTCATTACTCCTTTAACAAGAATGCAGTTCACTGTTAATAATAACAATAATAATAACAATAATAATAACAATAATAACAATAATAACAATAACAACAACAATCATCATCATCATCATCATCGACCTAGGAGAAATTACTTTGAATTTATCTTGTGGTATGAAATATGAAAATTAACAAAATGTTTAAGGTGATACATTTTTCCTCATCCAAATCTCACCACCCCCACCCCCGAATTTCTTTATTCTAGCATAGGGGTCAGTTTGGGACCCAAAAGTCTAAATGATCCTGCAGCACCAGTGGCATGGCTAGAGGTGATGTTGAGGTTTCTTTGCCTTAATCTGGACCCAGTAGAAAGTTCAGAGTTGTGGCCCAAAAGGACCTTATGCCACCAAAACTGATGGGACAAATTCGTTGTAAGTGTTGTCACACCCACACAGATTACAAGTGTTAGAGGATGAAAAAGAGTTGAGGTTAACATAAGTTGAGCAGATTTCAATTTTCCTGAGACATCCTTTATTTGTTGGTGGTTGGAGAAGCTGCAGGTGCCCCCCCCTCTGAAGAAAGCTCAATGTTCAGTTGGTCCATTAAGAGGCGCCAGGACAAGAGAGAGTTTTTCCCCAGCTTCTCAACTTCCAAGGAGATGGTATTGAAACCAGGAGCTAGTCTCTGGAATAGCAAGTCAAAGCTTGAACGCCAATAACCTTGACACAAGAGAGAGAGTTCAAATGGTTGCTGCTTTATTTAGCTAAATAAAAGGCGTGATGGAAGTCATGCCTCCAAGTGTAGGCAGGAACAACCGTGTCATGCACAGGAAGACCAGGATTTTTATAACATTGGTTACACAAAGGAATGGGAGGAGAAATGGGTGGTTCATGACCTATTGGCAGAAGGGATGGAGTTACAAAGGAATCCAAACTTTATCGGAGTGGGAATCACCGAAAGCATAGAATTTTACAACAAGGTCTATAGACAACAATTATGGAAATACATGGTTACGTTGTTGTATTGTTCTGACAGAAAAGCAATTTATTATCTTGCAAAGAGGTTACAAGATTGAGTGAAAAGGAGACTTCCAAGATGATAGGAAATAATGTTGGTACAGTGGTGCCTCGCAAGACAAATTTAATTTGTTCCGCAGTTAATGCTGTCTTGAGAAAAAATTGTCTTGTGAAACACGTTTTCCCATAGGAATGCATTGAAATCTAATCAATGCATTCCTATGGGCAAAAAAAGTCAGAACAAAGTCAAATTTGGTTTACAAAGGGTTTATTAAGTGCTCTTTAAAGCCATACATATTGTGCAGATTATTTCAAAAATTTCAATCAAAAACTGTAACTTTTTAAACATCATAGAAAAACATTTAAAAATCAGCAAACACGAGGCAGAAAAAAACAGAAAACATTCATCTTGTGAAGCATGGCCATAGAAACATTCGTCTTGTGAGTCATCAACTCCATTGCCAAAACCATTCGTCTTGCGACTTTTTCATCTCTCGAGGCATTCATCTTGCGAGGCACCGCTGTATAGGAAAAGGTATTGTGCAATGACTGTCCAGGTTGCTGAGTTCAATTCACATATGATTGGTCCTGGTATTTACCTGGGGGAAGAGAGTCAAAACCCAGCTGTGTCTGTTTGCTTCTCCAATCTAGATTGGAATGCGAGATAACCTGCCCTGGCGAAGGAAATCCAGCCAGCCTTATTCCTTTACAGAGACTCTTTCAGGGAACTAAAAGCATGTAGATATATGTGTATAGCTGGCTGTGTTTTATCCTTCCAAACTGTATTCTGTGTGATCTGATTCTTTTTCAGTTTTATTAAAGGTGTGTTCTTGCATGTTTCATGTAGTGCTTTTGTGTACATGGCTCCTTCAATGGATGGCATTACCGCTGGGGCCAAGTTCAGGAAGGCTAGTAGAATACCTGAGTTTATGTCTCTCAAACCCAATTCGAGGCTTGACAACACAGAAAAGCTGCTCTGTGCTGATTCAGGGTTCGGTATATCACACACCTGGCAGTTTCTGCAGCCCAAGTTGCTGTCGCTGTTCACATGGAAATGATTGGTTATCCCAGGGAGGTTTATTGAGAGACTCCACACCACACTGAAATCAAAAGCCATAAAGCAAAGGGTGCTGCTTATATACCTCCCCATAGCACTCAAAGCATTCCCTGGGTGGGTCCGTGAAGATTCTCAGTCATCCGTGTGAGGTTACCTGGAAGCTGAGTCATGGCAACTGGATTCCTTTCTTGTTAGGTTGAAACATCTCGCTACTCATCCAAATGGCTTCTTCAGTCTGGTCAGGAACGTCCAACCATTCTCCGGGTGCTTTACAATTTAATTATGCAGGCTACAAATTGCGCCCCACCCACAGCAAGGTGGGTCCCCAATTTGCCAACCTCGGGAGGATGGAAAGCAGGGACAACATCAAGCCGGCTCCCTGGGCTTGAACCGAACCCAGGTTGTGAGCAGAGATTTGGCAGCAGTACTGCAGTTTAACCACTGTGCGCCCCTGGAGCAACAGCCTCCTATCCTATTAACACCACCCTTCTTTCTAGTACTTGGACTTCTTCCTCTAACACATTTTCTTGACAGATGATGTAGTACTGATTTGAAATGACCGCCAGTCAGCCTAGTGCAGAGCAGAACTTCACAGCCTCTTGGAATTGCCCTCCTCCCAATCCGGGAAATTTAGAGATGGGAAACCTCCTGACCTGCGTCCACCCCAGCTCTTCTTTTCATGACCCCTCTGACCTTTTCCACCTCTGCCGGTGCCACTGTGTCCCTTTGCTGGAGGCTTCATTCCAAAAGAGGAAGAGAGGGGAGGAGAGATATTCTGCCCTGCTCCCCCCCCCCCCCAAAGACACAGCTCTTCTCTTTGGGCTCTCGTCTCTCCCTTGCCTCCCTCAACTTCTGCTGGTGCTATGGCATACCTTGTCCGCTGGATAGCTCAGCGGCTGAGGCCTCTGGCTGGGGAGCCGGAGGTCGGGAGTTTGATTCCCCCATTGTGGCTGCTTGACAGGCGCTGGACTCGATGATCCAGAGGGTCCCTTCCAGCCCTTCAGTTCTAAAGTGGTCCAAGAGGATGAGATTCACCCACCCCCCCATGTCAAGGGACTTAGAGGACATGTGGTTGTGTAAACCAGGTGCAAATTGCTAACACAAATAGTTAAATAAAGCATCAGTTAATATAAGGGTCTGTCTACAAAGCTATGTTTTTTCCAATAGCGATGCATGGAAGTGAGAGCTGGACCATAAAGAAGGCTGACCGC
Organism: Pogona vitticeps; assembly: GCF_051106095.1. NCBI lineage: Eukaryota > Metazoa > Chordata > Lepidosauria > Squamata > Agamidae > Pogona > Pogona vitticeps. The sequence continues at coordinate 2,067,407 of NC_135786.1, forward strand.
TGAAGAACCGATGCTTTTGAATTGTGGTGCTGGAGGAGACTCTTGAGAGTCCCCTGGACTGCGAGGAGAACAAACCTATGCATTCCGAAGGAAATCAAGCCTGAGTGCTCACTGGAAGGACAGATCCTGAAGCTGATGCTCCAGTCCTTTGGCCACCTCATGAGAAGAGAAGACTCCCTGGAAAAGACCCTGATGTTAGGAAAGTGTGAAGGAAAGAGGAGAAGGGGTTTTGACAGAGGATGAGATGGTTGGACAGGGTCACCGAAGCGACCAACATGGATTTGACCCAACTCTGGGAGGCTGTGGAAGACAGGAGGGCCGGGCGTGCTCTGGTCCATGGGGTCACAAAGAGTCGGACACAACTAGACAACAACAACATGCATTTAACCCTCCTCCTCCCCCCCCCAAGAAATTCCTAGCATCCTCCCCTCCAACTCTGGATTTAGACAAAGGATAGATGTTGACTCGCAAAGTTCCAGGATTTTTTTTAATTCTTGTATTTACTTTTTAACAAGAGCTCTGTCCAGGAGCATCTGGAGACCCAAGGTTGGGAAGCATTGCTGTAGAGGAACACAACTCCTGGCATTTCAGGAGCATTGCTGCCAGCTTTCCCCTCCCCCCAGTCTTCCCCCTTTTCCCCAGTCTGGTTCCTTTGAACCAATACAAGTAATCACATATTCCAAAAAGTGACAAGAAGGAAATTGTTAGCAAAACGGAGAGAGAGAGAGAGAGAGAGAGAGAGAGCCCTTGCTTGCAACTCCCAATGCACCGCAGGACCATTTAAAAAGACCAGGCTTCCTTGTGATTAGCTGTACGTTGTGGAGACAGGCGACACCTCTCGTTCCAGTCCTTTGGCAGGGCTGCCGATTCCTCAGCTGGATGGGTGGCTTTCCTAAGGAGGCCCCAGCAAAAGGTGCGAAGCTGAGCAAATGTCACGAAAGGGTGACCACTGGATCTTTTGTATCCCAAGAAGAACAATACTAAACAGCAAAGGACCTCATAAGACACATTAGTAAATGCAAAATGAATATACTTTATGACCTATTGATTACAATTCTAAATACTGTAAAGGGGTTTCATGCATTCAGCACATTCTCACCACATACATACTCATCAAAGAGAGAATTCTTGATTTGCATCGTCCAAGTTCCAAAAAAGTAGTTGGTTGGTTCCAAAAGCCTCTTGGTCTCATCAGACAAAATTATGGTTGCCCACACCCTTCTTTTTATATTCCTTTTAGGCAGATTACTAGCTGCGCATGCACATTAGATGTTTCTTTGCCTCAGGTTGCTAGCTGGGCATGCGCATTAGATGATTCTTTGTTTCCCCCTAGATATATGGTCCTTATCACCTATTGTGAAGTATGGAATGCTTAATGGGTCTCCCCTCACTTAGTGGACAGGTGTGGCATCTGCTTTGCTCAGGAGGATCCTCCTACCGGGGTCTTCTTAATCCCCTTTGCTCTACTCCCTTAGCAGCAGATGCTTTTTGTGAACTTAGTTCAAAAAGTTCACAGTTCAATAGCTGAATTTCCTACTATGAGGCTTATAGCAGAAATACAAAGTTCTATAGTTCCTCTGGGATCTGTTGGTCTCCATCTTTGTGTCCTAACTCTCTCTCTCGCTCTCTCTGGTTCTTCACCTTATCCAGGCCAAACATGCACACATTCTTCCCAGTGTGGTTTGCAGAAAAGGCGCCCCAGCTCTAGATCATGCACCTTGCTCCTCATCACCACCCCAAAAGTCTTAGCAGTATAAATGTCAAGACTCTTCTTTGCTACAGAAATGCTGATTACACAAGGCTAAAGGCAGCCACTGTCATGTCACTCAGTCATTTCCCTCCCTTCTTTCGTTCCTTGCCAGAGTTTAGTGCAACAGAAGAAGCTGAATGCAAAGGTGGAGAAAATGGCCAGAAAGCAGATGGAGGGACTGTCTTTAAGGTTTGTTGCTTTGGATGATGGATATCAAGAAATAGCTCTGTGGGAGAGAAAGAGAATGTGGTCACCATTTGGCTGCCCCAATGCCTGATCTCCTGACCTTCCTGACCTTCCCTCCTCCTGCCGTGCGGTCCACACCCCCCAGTCTCGTTTTGCCCTCTCCATTCCACCAAGGTGTGACCACGTCTCCCGGCATCCACCTCCCTGACAAACCTGAAGTCCTCTCCTCTTTCATGAGGTCTCCACAACCTCTTGTGCAGCCCACCTTTATTTCTCCCTTGGTTCTTTCCATACCCCATTCCTTAGCCTCTGTGATCTGCTTAAATTGAGTCTCCTTCTTGGGAGGTCTTTAAGCAGAGGCTGGATGGCCATCTGTTCGGGAGTGCTTTGATGGATGTTCCCGCATGGCGGGGGGGGGGTTTGGACTGGATAGCCCCTGTGGTCTCTTCCAACTCTGCGACTCTATGGTTCTATGGTCCTCATGTCCTCCCCCGCCTCTTGGTCTCAGTGTGTGCAGCTGGCAGAGAAACATAATTCTTGCACGATGCAGCTCTGCCTCCATTTTCCACCTTGTGTTGGTTCCCTCCTGCCATAGTTTGGCCTGAAAGCTCTTGGGGTCAAGATGTCATCTGCTGCTCTTCAAAACATAATACACAAAACATGGGCTGCACTCGTAACCTACACCCACCACCCTTATCCGCATCCACAGCCAAGCTGATTCTGATTTATGATGTCCCTTTTAGATGTCATCAACAGTGTTCGCCTCTTCCCCTTTTGGAGCCACCCTAGGCGTGTGCAGCTTGGTCAAAGCCAGGGGTTTTAAATTCAATTTACCTGGGGGCCGCTGGAGGCAGAGTCTGGGTGAGGCTGGGCCGTATCAGATTTTCCGCCAAGCGGAGCAAGAGCCCGAGGAAGTGGCCGAGGAGTTTCCTTAGCCAGCAGAAAGGTGGGCTGGCTGGCAGGCTGCAGTTCTGGATGGAGGGTGCAAGAGGTGCTGTCTTGGGAAAGAGCTGGCGAGTGAGGCAAGGCTTTTTTTTCACTCTTGACAGCAGAGAATGTGTGGGCACTTTGGGGGGGCAGGCAAGGCGAGGGCCACAAACTATCATCTGGGGGGCCGCAAATGGCCCCTGGGCCGCATGTTTGAGACCCCTGGTCAAAGCTATACAGGCTGCCTTTTTTCTCAGGAGACAAAGTGAAGAATTAAAATCTTGACCTACATAAATCAAAACTTGTGGGAAATGCCAAAGACTTACATTATCATGCTTGGTTTGCGTTGTCACCATATCAGCAATGCCTGGAACCAGGGGCAATGGAAATTCATGATCTGGGCTCTCTAAAGAGAAGAAGCATGGAACAGGAACACATGCGTATTGATCCATAAGCACCTTACACCAGAATAAACAAAAATAATACTGCAATAGAACAACTCCATCATTTTTCCACCTTTCTAAAACCAGTGCTTTTATTCCACCTCAAGGGAGAGTCCTCTAAATCAGTGATTTTCAATCGGGAGTCCTCTGGAAAAGTTTTGGATTTCAACCCCCAGAATGCCCAAGGAGTTTTTGAGAATCTCTTCCAAAACCCCTGGAGGAGCAAAAGTTGAGGAGCACAAATCTCGAGAGGTCTTGGCTCAACCTGCAGGTGGCAGCCCTAGGGGAATCCGTAGATCTGATTCAATCTGCTATACTCAAGCCAAGGTCCAGGAGAAGCCAATCGGGTGCAAGACAGGCCAGCGTAGATCCAGGATCAAAATAAAGTCAGACCCAGATTCGAAGGAGAAATAAAGTTTTGAATTAGTTTGGAGTTCATTATTTTTGCCCTTCTGAATTCAGGAACCCCCAGCTTGCTCGTTTCCCTTAAATTAAATTAAATTTTGTGGAGAGCCGGGCTGAAACCTTTTGCTTCCTGAGGCAAAGGACAAAGGCAGCTGAGAAAGCAGACTCTTGGATGAGAAACTGGGCAGTAGCAAGTAGCTCTCCTGTCCAGGAGAGCCACGTCAGCTGATGATGCTCAAGAAGGCTCCAGAGGAAAAGCTGAAAACATTCTACCCTCCGTGCCAAGGGAGGTCACAGCCAGCAATTGGAAAAAAACATTACCTTTATAGAATCTTCAAATCATGACATAGGAAAGGGGCCTCTAAGGCCATCAAGTCCAACCCCCGATGCTCAAGGCAGGAATCCAGAGCAAAGGACATTGGACAGAGGGCGGTCTACATTGCTCTTGAAGGCCTCCCAGCATTGGAGTGCCCACCATCTCTCCAACTCCTAAAACCCAACAACCAGGCTGGGACTGGAAATGTTGTCTGTGGGATTCTGGGAGCTGGGAACCTTCCCAGTCTCTGAAATTTGACTGGGAGGCTCACCCACCCACCCTCTCCCACGCCTGCAAAGATCCGCAGCTGCAGGGAGACTGGTGCTTGCCATCAAGCCCGGGGAACGTATGGTGCTCCAGGTCTTCTTAGGGTACAGTGCTCATCCTCCTACACGACTGGCTCTAAGAGGCACTGCCATGGCAGAAGAGTGTGATCTGGAGGCCCGCCCATCTTGCAGCCATCTTCTGCAGCAGCACTTTCCCACCTTGGGTCTCCAGATGTTCCTGGACTGCAACTCCCAGAAATTCTGGCCTATGCAGCTAGTGGCAGAGGCTTCTGGGAATTTTAATCCAAGAACATCTGGGGATCCAAGGTGGGGATCCACTGCTCTGCAGCTACTCGTAGGGAGTTTTGTGGGGAAGCCTACCCACCATGGGCTACAGTTTCAACCCCCTCCCTGCAATATTTCCTCACCCGATACCTTCCAGATCTTCTGGAAGTCAGTTCTCACTATCCCTCATCATTGGCTGCATTTGATTGATTGATTGATTGATTGATTGATTGATTGATTGATTGATTGATTGATTGATTGATTGATTGATTGATTGACTGACTGACTGACTGACTGACTGACTGACTGACTGACTGACTTACATTGATATCCGACCCAACTGGTTGGCAAGTTACTAAGCTGGGCGGAGAACAGAAGGACACACAATCATAAACAACAGCAGCAACAACAATAAAACAACAGCAAAACAAGAATGAAAATTAAAGGCGGGCTGGCGGCAGAAGGGAGACTTGAGATGACCCGATGAGGGGCCAGCTGTTGAAAGGCTTGGGAGAAGAGCGAGGTCTTCCGTGGCCTCCTCAAACCCACAAGGAATGGGGCCAGCCGCACCTCTGGTGGCAGGGAGTCCCAAAGGGAAGCAGCCCCATTTCAAGTGGCAGATTTCTGGGCCTCCCTTGGGGGGTGGGGGGCACTCGGAGACTCTCGGTGTGAGAGGTGTGAGTGGGATGGGTTGATGTTTTGAGGGAGAGGTGCTCAGCCAGGTCACAAGGTTCTGAGCCGTCAAGGGCCTTGAATTTGGCCAGGCAGGAAACTGTCCAGCCGGGCCAAGAGAGGAGCCCTAAAAACATGCTCCGGAGCCCAGCCTGGCAGCTCCCGCCTGCACCTGCTGCCGCTTCCCCACCACCTTCAAGGGCAGCCCCAGGTAGAGAGCCCTGCAATAGTCTGTTTTTGAGATTACAAGTGCCTGAGCCAATGCTGTAGATGGGCCAGAGCATAAGGTTGGGCAAAAGAGCCAGAGGGCACCCGTTGGGGAAAAGGGGCGGGTGGGTCTTACAATCCAGACTGTGAACTGTGTCTGCTTACCTACATGTAGAGCACACCCACCCCATATTTGTGCCAAAGTCCCCATAAACGACCCACAGTTCTTACCCAATAGCGCAACGGGATCCTCCACATCCATGGCTTTTTGTAGCATAGGAACAAACTCAGAGTCGTCTCTGTCCTAAAAGAAATGCCGTCAATGGTCCCACAGAAAAAAGAATGGGCCCTCCAACCCCGATACCTCTATCAAGCAGGAATCCCAAGGACGAGATCTATGGAGGATGAGGCCAAAGTGGACAGGGTCACGCTGCCTTTCCCATCAACCAACTGTGCAAAGCAGCGGGGCCTGCTCAAGGGTGGCGGAAAGACGCTGGTGGAGGAGCCCTGCTCCTGGTGGATTGTGCCCCAGCGGACGTTTTATCAAGTGTTGAGAATACTGGAGGGGATCTGTCAATCAATGTCCCAAATTATGTCTCAAGAGCAGTCTTGAAGGCAAGGGTTGGGGATCACAGGGCCCATGGATGGGTAGCCCTTGAGAAGATCCCCATGTAGAAAAAAATTATATATGTAGCAGAACCTGGGGGGGGGAGTACTTTTTGGACCACAGTTTGCCGAAACTCCCAGTGGTGATGAATGAGGATTATGGGAGTTGTAGTCTACAACACCACTTTTCCAAATTGGCTCACGCAAACCAAGAACTCTTTTCATGCCCTTCCTAAAAATGTTGGGTGTTCTGCACCAATTCAGTGTGAAGATTCTTTCCCAAGAGGGCAAGGGAGGGTTGGGGGGGTTGAACAGAGAGGGTTTTGCTGATTTGGGGTCTCTGCTAAAAACTGGAGGTTTTCATTTCTCTGACACCAGTGGCTGCAAGAAACCAAGTTTCCAGAGTACAAAACTGGACCCTGGAATAGGGCTTAGAAGCCGTTTCTGTGATGTGCTATGTACGTAGGCTGTGCATTATATCCTGGTATCAGATATGATCAATGGCTCAAACTGGATACCACGTGGGCCACAGGACAGAATAGCTGACCTGGTGCCAAGATTCCTAGTTTCAAATCTCTGTTTAGTCAAGAACAGTGAGCTGGGCTACCTCGGGTACGATGAATATACTTTCAGTCACAGCTCCTTGTAGCTTAATTTTTGACTAGAGATGGGCGCTACCCATGGGGAAACTTCCCATCTTGCCTTCTCTTCAAAGTGGTCGGCTGCCTGAGGAGGCAGGGAAGGGCTGGCCCAGGCACCTGTTTGAACTGGAGGGCTGCTGCCGAAGGCAGAGACCCTCACAGTGCTCAAAGCCTGGCAAGTGGCCCAGCTGGCCCGGGGTGTGTGGGATGGGACCCTTCAGCACCACCTGTAGTGCTGCGCATCGTGCTTTGTATGAAGCACGATGAAGCATGAACTATCCATTTCTATTCTCTACAGATTATATTCAAATACACTTACAAGCTTCATCTGCATGTCGAAAAATCCGCTGAAAATAAAGAAATGACAGGTTAGGCCATGCCGAGGGTGATGTGCTTGTTCACAGCAAACCGCGTGTCCTGGAGATGTCCCAGGGGAGCAGCTCTGACTTTACAGGTGAAGGTTTCATTTATTTATTTCATTTTATTTGAAATATTTTTTTACCCCACCTATCTCCTTAAAAAGGACCCAAAGCGGCCCACATCATTAGAAGACAATATCTAAAAGCTAAAAGCAGGAAGCGTGTTGAAGCATTCAAAAGAATCAACCAGGTTCTCCCGGGGTTCAGTCCCTGCCTGGTTCCCCATCTAAAAGGTCCTCAAATGTCATCAACGTATTGCTGGCACCTCACTCCAAAAGCTTTGAATGACCTCTCCTGGTAGCACCCTATAGATGCCAGATAATGATGGTTCCGTGGATGATGGTGCAGTGGAGCTGCCCTTGATGACTATTTGGAAGCATTAAGTTCAGGACATGCAGGGTTGGCCTTTTCATGACACACACTATGTCACAAAGATCACATCAGAAGCTTTCACTGTTTAAAATCCCTCTTTTTAGGATAGACAAAATAGAGGGTTTCTATTCAGAGCAAACAACTTTTGATAAGCTGCTCCAAAGAACAAATTGTCAGGAAAATGTATAACTATATGTTGGAATTTAAAATGCAGGATGAAATGGTTAAGGAATCTATGATAAAGTGGGCACAAAACATAGGGCATAATATTGATATTGATCAATGGCTGAAAATATGGCAAAGTAACATAAAATTTACAAAATTGGTTAACCTTAAAGAGAATATATATAAAATGTTTTATAGGTGGCACATGACCCCAGAAAAACTGTCAAAGATGTATACAGATGTATCAAATAAGTGTTGGAAATGTGAAACACAAGTGGGAAGTTATTATCATATGTGGTGGTCATGTGGAATAGCGAAAAAATACTGGAAAAGAGTACATGCTATGTTACAACAAATAATGCTCTGTAATGTGCCATTAACTCCAGAATTGTTTCTATTGAGTATGATACCTGACAACATAGATAAGTCAAAGCAACACATAGTTATGTACATTGTTACGGCAGCTAGAATTTTATATGCAAAAAATTGGAAAAGTCCTACGATACCGAAGCAAGAAGGTCTTATTGAAAAAATACGGGAAATAGCAGAAATGGACATTTTATCAGAAGTCATGAAGGACTATCCCTTGCAAAAGGCAACAGAAAGATGGTACCTATTCAACAAATGGACTAAATTAACAGGCAACGTGTAAATAGCATATACTGAAATGTGTGCTTAATCCAAAAGGCAGAAAAGAGAAAACAGAACAATTTAAAACTATGATATGTCAATAAGTACAGAATGGTTGTTAGCATGTTATGGTTTCTCCTCTTCCCCATAAATTCCTAAGTCCCCTTTTCCTTTTTGTCACCCCTTATGTTAAAAATTTTTTTTTAAAAAATCCTCTTTTTAGGCAGACTTTCCATGGCTGCAGTTCTTTGAACAACTGGTGGAATACCCTCTGGGTTCTTTCATTCTCATATGCATAGGGCAATTTTAATTTTGCTTCAAGCTGCGCAGCAGAAAAGGACCCTGCAAGGTGTGCAAACAACTCACAAGCTCACTGTAAGAAGCTTTGGGGTGGGGTCTTGGTGGAGCACCGCTCAACACCTGTGACGCAGCATCCGCGGGCAGGCTCCAAAGGTCTCTAGCCGGCCTCGCTTATTTTTTTTCTGTGCACTAGCCGGTGGGCCTTACCTGTGCAATGTCAAGGAGATCTTGAGCCTGTTGTCCTTCAAGTAAGGGTCGGCTGGAATACAGTACATCTGCCAGGAAAGCCCAAAATGAAACATTAGGCCATTCCTCAGAGACAAATCATACTCCCCAGCATCTCCCATAACTGTTTTTTAAATTCTTTTTTTAAAATCCTTTTTTACCCTTTTTTAAAAGCCTTTCAAGGACCCAGTGCAGCTTACATCATAAAATAGAACATTTAAAGCTAAAAACAGTAAGTATACAAATACAGAGAAGGATCAAACAAGTTAAGGTAAAAGTTCCCCTTGACATTTAGTCCAGTCGTGTCTGACTCTAGGGTGTGGTGCTCATCCCCATCTCCAAGCCGTAGAGCCAGCGTTTGTCTGAAGACAGTTTCCGTGGTCACGTGGCCAGCATGACTAGAAAACGGAACGCCGTGACCTTCCCACCTAAATGCAAGTATTTATCTACTTGCATTTAGATGCTTTCGGACTGCTAGGTTGGCAGGAGCTGGGACAAGTGGCGGGAGCTCACTCCATTGCGTGGATTCGATCTTACAACAGCTGGTCTTCCGACCTTGCAGCACAAAGGCTTTGGTGGTTTAACCTGCAGTGCCACCACATCCCAGGATCAAACAAAGACCACACTAAAATGTGGTAAACCAATGCAAAACCAAGACAAAGCAGCAGCACAGTCCATCCATTTACAAACCCCACTCAGGAAGCCAGTCACTCAGAGAAAGGCTGCCTGAAGAGAGAGGCCTTTGGCTGCTTGTGGAAGGACAGCCAAGAGGGGGCCAGGCTGGTCTCCCGTGGGAGGGAGTTCCGGAGTCTCTGGGAGCAGCCACCGAGAAGGCCCTCCTCTCCCAGGTCCCCACCAGACGCACCTGGGAAGGTGGTGGGATGGAGAGAAAGACCTCCCCTGAGGATCTTAACACTTGAACTGGCTCATCAAGGGAGACGCAGTCCTTGAGATAGCTTGGAACCAAGCTGTAGAGGACTTTATAACAAGCAGAGGCCACGGTCTGTTCTTGGAACCTTCCTGGCATGTCAGTCCTACTAGTATTTACAAGACCATCCAACCTCAAAAGGTCCCCCCCTCCTTTCCCTTTAAAGCTGAGAGGTAGAATTCAAAAACTGGGTTTCTTTTAGCCTCCACCCCACATTTCCGGGGCTGGGGAACCCCAGATTCTAGAGATGGAAATTTCCAAGGAGCGGAGCCCCAGACCTCCAAATTCACCCACCCCCACCCCTGGAGTCCTTCTGCAGAGGGACGGAAGAAGAAAAACCAGGTGCTTACATCTTCTACAGTCCAAACGGGCCTCTCAGGTTTCGTCATGTCAAACACACTGATGTTTACCGGGTGACAGACATAAACACCCCAGGAGGCAATATAGAATCCAGGGGATTTGCAGGCGGTTACGTTCACCAAGTAGTTCTCCAACTCCTACAGAGAAGACAGGAAACCAAATGGTCCTTCAGGTCGAGGGCTTCCAGTCTATATTGTTCGTTTGGGGCATTGGAGAAGGGAAGGTTAATAAGACCACAAGGCTGCTTAAGGGTCAGAGAGACCAGCTAAGCTGGGAGGATCCTTCCCGGAAACCATTGGTTGCAGATTTATTAAATCACAGGCGAACAGCTCAAAAGGACAAGGAAATGCCTGGAATTGGAAATACTTGGAAGACAGTAGCCAGTTTGGGGAAAGGTGTGCCTTGTATCCTCCACCAGACAAACACACACACATGCAAGACTGGAGGATGATGAGCCCGGATGCCGAATTAGACCAAAAGCCATCCTCATTCAGCATTCTGCTCCCTGTGGCCAACCAGTTGCTTCAGGGAGCCCGGCAGCTGAAAGTAAATATATAGTATGGATCACTCGTCGTTGCAGCACGGTTTCATCAAGTGAGAAAAGGTGGTTGCCCCAGCCTGTGATTTTCCTCCCCTACTTATCTTGCATTTAGCGTGATTCATTTTTGTGCATCTCTCTGAAAAAGTAAACACAGACATAATCTGGATGGCTGATCGTGGAAGCACAGCACCAGAGAACGATGGAGTTGGAAAGGGCCTCGGAGGCCCTTGAGTCCAACTCTTTGCTCAAGGCGGGAATATAAATCAAAGCAGGTCTGGCAGATACTTGTCCAGTTTTCTCTTGGAGGCCTGCAGAGTGAAAATGGGTGCATCAGAAGGAATGAGCGTCCCCCTTAATGACTAGTTTGACCGTGTGCGGGAACTGGAGACAGCAGAGGAAAATAACCAATGTTTGGAATCCGAACACTATCTATGAAGCACGCTCACCTCATCGGAAACATTCACAGGAAGCAGAGGCCGAACATTTTCCAAGACCTCAAAGCCCTAAGAGGAATAGATCAAAGGGAGCATTAACGGAGAAGCGAAACCCCTCACAGACCTGGTTTGGTCTCACCTTCCCAGTCTGCCCCCCTTTCTGCCCCACAGTTGCACTTCCGCCTTGAGGCTGGGCTTCAGCGGAACTCTTTTCACCTAAGCCTAGCCTGGACTCCCACACACACCCCATTTCCCCCAGTCTCCGTGGGGATGGTCAAGGTAGAGTCTAGAGGAAGCAGGGCAGACCTGTAGAAGAACCCAAGCAAAACCCTACCCGTTTGCACTCGGAGCAATTTTTCTGATGTCGTGTAGAAAATTATGAATTCATCGACATAGATCAATTCCCCACATATACAAGCCTACTTTTTTTTTTTTTTTTTTGCAAAGTTAACCTTTCCTCCTAAAATCCTAGCAGACTTCTTAAGGAATATTTTAAAGCAGATACTGTGTTTTAAACTCTGCCTTCTGGATTGGTAATGCTTCTGAAAGCAAGCACGCCTGTCTCCCAGAACACTGCTGTGCACCTCCTTAGAGAGAAAGTAGGCTTGGCTGTCATTTTGTTCCTCCAAAAGAGGACAGATTTTCCTGCTTCAAAGCCCTTCTTGAACTCTAGATTGTCTCAGACTCAGGCTTAGAGGACGTGGCCCTTAAGAAGGAACCAAGTAGAACTCGAAGAGAGAGGACCACTCACATATTCATGGCTTTTGTCTACAGTGAGGGGGTTCAGGGTATGCAAGAATTGGGCAAAGTGGGCATCCATCTGGGTCGTCATGAAGGCGATGTCGGCCACTGTTTTGGCCAGCATTTGAGGAAGAGACTCCAAGAAGTTAGTTATCCCTTCTCCTTCTCCTTCTCCGGCTTCTTCTGCCTCCACTTTTGCTCCTTCTTCTTCGACCTGTGGGCCAGAAGAAGATAGCTCATGTCTTACTCTTAAACACTAAATCAGGCCGACAGGTGAGCTTCTTCTCATGAGTCTCTGGACCATTTCCTTCTACCAGATCTCAGAAAATTCCCTCTCTCCCCCTCCTCCCCGCTTTTCACATCACATTTCCTGCCTCTACTTCCTCCCAGGTAGACGCCACTCCTCCTTGAAGTACAGCTGATGGCGTTGGCTAGTGTTGTTACCATAATCTCCAGGAGGTGTTGTGTTTGAAGAGGAGCATTTCCATTCACCTCCTTTTGACCTGCCCAAGATGGGAAATGGGCCATAAGCAATCTTTCCAGCCTTTAAAGCAGGCCTGGCCTTGGAAAAAACCTTGATGTTAGGAAAGTGTGACGGCAAGAGGAGAAGGGGACGACCGAGGATGAGATGGCTGGACAGTGTCTGCGAAGCAACCAACATGAATTTGACACAACTCCAGAAGGCAGTGGGCCTGGCGTGCTCTGGTCCATGGGATCATGAAGAGTTGGACACGACTAAACAACTAAACGACAATGATGGGCGAGATGTACCATGAGCAGGGAGTTGGATCTGGTGGCCATAGGGGCCTCTTCCAAAACCATCCTTCTATGATTGCATGTTGTTTCCTCTTCTGTAGCATTCCAACTAGAGATGGGCAATGTAATGTAATGTAGCCCATCGGCTCTGGCTTGGCTTAATTTTAAAGGGAGCCATTCACGTGACTGGAAAAGTCATTTGCTCAGCAAGTTGCTGGCACAGTGGACAGAGTGGGAGAGAGGAGGTGTGCCCCTGTGCCCTCTCCTTGCTGCCCAGGCTCACTCCCAGCAGATCTTAAGAAAGGGAAGGTCCCTCTGTTCCATAAACAGCTCTGCAGCCCCACCGAGACATCCTGGAAAGGGTTCATCTGCATGCACCAGGAGGTGGGGAATACGATCTTTTCCCCCTGCTCTAACACAAGTGATTTGAATTCATGGTTGAAACTTACATACAGCTCAAAGATCAGAACATCTTCTTTCATCTGTATGCTCCTCACCAAGTACCGGAGCCCCGGAGGCGAGAAGTCGACTGAAAACAGTCCCCAGAGAAAGAAAGAAAGAAAGAAAGAAAGAAAGAAAGAATCAGTAAATTTATAAAGACACGTTCAGGCTATGATCTGAGTTGGGAGGATGGCCTTATCCTGCAACTCCAGGATCAGGTACACCCCCCACCTACTTTTAGTTTGGCACTGAATAAGTGATTGTTCGGTGATTAGAGATGGGCGCGAACTGGTTCGTTCCAATTTTCTTCAAGGCAGCAGCGCAGGTGCTGCTCCTTCCGTCTGCCACCTCCTCTGCTGGTCAAGCCACTCAGCCGTCCCAGCTTGCTTGCTTTTCCCACCTCCTTGGCTAATCTCCCAGTCACGAGCAAGATCCCGGACGTCTCTGCCCCGGCCTTTGGTCTGAGTGGCAGATTAACTAAAGGGGCGGGGCAGAGAAGCCTGAGCTTCCCACTTTACAAACTGGGACGAGTCGGTTCATGGCCATCTCTCTCCAAGACCCTTAAGGAGTAGTGGTTTGATTGCTGTAGGTTGGAAGCACAGGATGACTTTCCATTTCAGCAAAGCAGCTCTTGCTCTCTCCTGGCAAGTAGGAAAAGTTGAAAACGGATTCTGTTCACAAAACCAGCTGGCCAGTGGATGTTGTTTGCCTTTGGGGAAAAAAAATCTGTTGCTCCTCTTCTGCTGTTATATCATATTTGGTTTTATTATACAGTGGTGCCTCGCTTAACGACGATACTCCGTTCCAGGAAAATCACTGTTAAGTGAAAACATCGTAAAGCGAAATTAAAAAACCCATTGAAATGCATTGAAAACCGTTCAATGCGTTCCAATGGGGTAAAAAGAGTGAAGATCCTCCATATGGCGGCCATTTTCGGTGCCTGTATAGCGAGGAATCCGTCCCTAAGCACAGCGGGGAGCCATTTTAAGCACCTAGTGGCCATTTTGAAAACCTGACAAACAGCTGTTTTTGATCGTTGTAAAGTGAAAATCAGTTCCTGAAGCAGGGAACCGATCATCACTAGGCAAAATTCCCCCATTTAGACCATCATTTTGCAATCGCAATTGCAATCGCAAAAATCGTCGTTAAGCAGATTCGTCATAATGCAGGGCAATCGTTAAGTGGGGCACAACTGTAAATAGGGTTTGGAATCTTCTGATCCACCTTGAGATTATGGAGTGAGGACAAGATACTTTTGCCTTTAAAACTGACCTTGAAAGGTATTTAAAAGTTTTTGAATAAATACCTGGAATAAAAAAAAGTTTAGAGCTCATTTCATAGCTCTGGGTGCCTCTTCCCATATATAAAAGGAACCCTTGTGCATATGGAGGTCCCTGCTTATTTCAATGAAAAGACCAAGCAGTTCTGTGTAACTCCATGAGCATATGGCCCCTTGCCTTCCATTAAATTTATGCGGAAATCTGTGTACCTTCTATCTGGAGGTGTTCGACCATAAAACCAAAATATTATAACATAGGAATTCTAAAAGGATCTTCCCTGTCCTCTAATGCAATCTGGCGAATTGTTGTATCAAATCCAAGCTCATGTCAGATTAAAAAAAAGACAAGCCTTTCACAAACCCCAAGACTTTCCACTGTTAACCTTTTGCATGTCTGTTCAAGGAATCTTATTACACTGAGTGGCATTTACTCCCAGATCGGTGTACAGTGATGCCTCGCAAGATGAAATTAATTCATTCCGCGAGTCGTGTCATATTGTGAAAATTTCGTCTTGCGAAGCACGACCATAGAAAATTCGTCTTTCAAGTCACAAAAAAATCGCAAAACGCTTTCGCCTTGCGAGTTTTTCGTTGCATGAGCCATTCGTCTTGTGAGGCATCACTGTATATAGAACTGCAGTCTTTACCAGATCCTAGTAATGCACATTGCAAAGTACAGAACAGAGAGAGAACCATGGGTGTATCCAGCTTGCTCTTTCGTCTCTTTAAAGGAAGCAACTTACACAGCTCTTGGCTCAGCAAATTTCCGGCTGGTCCGAAAAGGGCCGACTCGATGAGGTCGCAGGCCTGCAATGTCACACAAGAGAAACAACAGACAAGGGAGGCTCAGAGGTTAGTGGCAAGCTGGCAACTCTGGACTGCCAAAATATTGTCAGGATAGACGGAAGAACCATTCTGGTTTCTCAGGAAGACTTTGGGTGTTTCATTAAAAGGGCAGCTTTCCTGCTTGAAGTGCCAAGAACAACTGGGGGTATCCTTTAGGACAGTGGTCCCCAACCTTGGGCCTCCAGATGTTCTTGGATTTCAACTCCCAGAAATCCTGGCCAGCAGAGGTGCTGGTGAAGGCTTCTGGGAGTTGTAGTCCAGGAACCTCTGGAGGCCCAAGGTTGGGGACCACTGCTTTAGGACCTTTACCACCTTGAGTTTGGAATCAGGTGGCACAATTTTGTGAACCAACTCTTCCTTCTGAAAATAGGCCATTTTTGTGGAGAAAGCATCTCCTGCCTAAACAGGGTGTAGTGAACTACCTTGTAAGGTGGCCGCCTTTCCTTCCTTAAAGGTCTCTAAGGAACAGCTGCCTCGAGGATGTTTTAGCTGTGGATTTTCTGCTTCAGCTGGGTTTGGACTAAATGACCCCTGAGGGGTGTCCCAGGTCTACAAGGTGATGTTTTTGGGATTTGTTTACTTTTTGTTTTCATTCAGGGCAAAGGAGCATATGCTGCTCACAGCAGGGAGGTGGAAGATACAGAGCATATAGGATCGGGCTCCCCTGGAGACAAGTGTGAAGGAAAGATGCAAGGCCACTGAACAGCTGCGTGTGAGGAAAGCTTTGCAAACATCGCCAGCTTCGGGGAAGAGAGATTGAACACACACTTTCAAGCAGCCCTACCCAGTTTTGGGCTGCTAGTGCAAAGACAATTTGACAGTTCAAATATTTCAGGGATCTTCTTATGCTAGTAATCTCTTTGCCGTTACGCTTATGAACCAATAAGCACAGAGAGACAGGATCATCTTTCCTTTTGCCCGTATGGGACTCGCGAGGCAAGGGTGGTGTGTTAGTGGTTACAGCACCGGGTGTGGGCAGGTCCTGGCCTAAAGTCCTCTCTGAGCCATGAAAGGCATTTGGGTGGGTGGTCTTGGAGGCCCATCGCTCTCTCTCAGCCTGGCCCATCTCACAGGTTTCCTGTGAGGATAAAGCGAGCAACCGGAGGAGTGGCATGTATACGATGGTGAGGGGCCTGGAAAGGAGGCGAGACGGAAACGTTATGGAGCAGCACAGGCCCCAGTTACGCTGGCAATAACCACATATAAGTCAATTTAGATTTTATCGTTCAGATAAGGCAAGGGTGAAATCGATGTACATGGGTTGCAAAGTGAAGTGTGGTGTTTTTTTTAATTTCCCAACAGACTGGCAGAGGCTTTTCAATATTCTTTGCTTCTATTTTATTGATTGATTGGTTGGTTGGTTGGTTGGTTGATTGTATTTATATCCTGCCCATTTAATCAATTGACCACTCTGAAATTGATTTAATTCAACGTGCCTTTGTGTAAATGAGTTGATTTCAGCAGTGTCGATACCAAAACCAGTTTAAATCACTAGAAATAAATCAGTGCATGTGAATGCAGCCACCGGTTGAAATATCAGGTGACCTGGACATGACTTTTTAAAAAAATCTGAAAAGGAATCAATTCAGTTTGCCTGTGTGGCCAACAGTTTACACAGTTAGCCCTTCTCGTGGTTCACGAGAGCCCTTAATGCCATGCCTGGGAGAGATCCATTCCCCTCCACCCCTGTCTGCCCTATTACTGGAAAATAAGACTCATCAAAAGAAAAGTATTTCTGGGCTGAAAAGTCAATCTCAAAATAACATTCCCAGGAAAACTTACTTGTGCATCCAGAATGGGAACCAAGTTATTTTGCAGGACCGTTCGGGCCATTGGCGTGGTACCTGGTTTTGACATGTTGGAAGATCTGAGGGGTTAATAAAGACAGGAAGGACGCATGAAAAATGTTTGCAAAGGTAGCAGCTGCAGATAAATCAAATGAAGGGCTGCAGTCCAGGAATCAGCCATGAAACTATATAACTGATACTTTGGCCATCTGATGAGAAGAGAAGACTCCCTGGAAAAGACCCTGATGTTGGGAAAGTGTGAAGGCAAGAGGAGAAGGGGATGACAGAGGATGAGATGGTTGGACAGTGTCTGCGAAGCAACCAACATGAATTTCACCCAACTCCGGGAGGCAGTGGAAGATAGGGGGGCCTGGCGTGCTCTGGTTCATGGGGTCATGAAGAGTCGGACACGACTAAACAACAACAAGGGCTTTCTTGTTTACTAGTGTTTCTTGCCCCTTTACTAGACAAGACATTTCTGCAGAGAACTGAAAGATGCTCCAGGACACTGGAAAGACTCTTACCTATGCGTGCACTCACACAAATGCACATGCACACATGCACACACAGGGAGTTACAGCAAGGGAGGAGCGAAGGTGGTTTCTCCCCCACCCCACCCCAGATGTAAGAAGCCCAAACCGTCCACCTAGACAGCAAGCCAGTGGACGACGAGGAGGAGAGACCATGCTTCCTTCCCTTTGGGCTCCTGGAGAAACTCTCCCCATCAGTTGTTATACAGTATGTAGAATCACCGCAAAGCACCAAAACATGGGTCCCAGCCATGGGTCCCCATAGAGCCCCATGAGTTTTATATATCTAGGATTGCCCCAAACCATAAAAACATGGGTCCCAGGGATGCCCTGGACTGGTAGTCTGTGGGCACAGACAGGATCTCTAATCTGAATTGGAAGGGAGGGAGGAGAAGAGATGGGGCAGAAGGGGAGGGAAGTGGTGGGACCTGAAAGGGGAGGGAAGGAAGGCTTGCCTCGGCTGACTGGCAGATGTAAAACAACAACAACAACAACAAAGCAACACATAGCAGAGTCATTTACATCTGCTGAATCGATTCGCTGGAATTTGTCTCAAAATAAATACAGTGGACCCTCTACATACGGAATTAATCCGTATTGGAATGGTGGCTGCAGGTTGAAAAGTCTGTAGGTCGAGGCTCCATTGACCTACAATGCATTGAAAACTGATCAATCCCGTAACCGCCCGTTTCTGTTCCAATTTTGTTCCATTTTGGTTTTTTTTTTTTTTCTGGTCTATAGTTTGATTCTCCGGCTGCAAGTCGAACCTAAATTTTGCAGCCAGAGAAGTCTGTAACTCGAAAAGTCTGTAAGTCGAGGGTGCACTGGCAGAGTACTCTGCTCGTACATGTGCCTTGTGTGTACTCCTAAATTTGTGTCATGGCTTGTTTTTTTTTTCCAGCAGAATACAGATTTTATGGTCAGTGGGAAAGGGGCCAAGCTTAGCTTGCTAAGTATGTGAAACAACAAAATACTGAAATGTCGTTACACCAGGAGTGATTCAAGCACTAGTAAAAAGTCATCAAAATACTGTGACTAGTGTATATTAAGGCTTTAATAGGTTTTAATCAGACGGTCAATCAACAACCATTAAGTGAGAAGGAGATATTTTAACTGAGAAGTTAGGAGTTAACTCCCAGTTTCCAGGCAACTTTTTGCTTTGCACCTATAACATTTGCCACATGCAAAACCGAGGGTGAAAACTTGAAGGCGGCCTTTGCTTTTAAGACCACAGGTGAGGAAGATGGCCGGAGGCAAGCTCTCTCCCTCTCTAGGTGTCCTATTCTCAACTGCATCCTTCTGCAAAGCAGTGAAGTATGGTTTTTCCATCAGCTGTTGAGGAGCACGGACCAAAGTGCTATATTTTGGGAGCTCCAGCAGGGGGACCTTTTTGCACGCAAAAAAAAAGTGCAAATGGGAAGGAAGGAGGTATAGCAATAAGATCCATGACCTGGATGATGATGGAAGGCTGGAGGACAAACTTTTGGGTCCAGATCAAAGAAGGTGACTCTCTTCTTGAACCTTCAAAGAAGGGAGAGAGAGAGAGAGAGAACAGGGGCTGGAGATGTCAGATACCCTGAGATGCTCTGAAAGGCAGGCTCTGCTAAGCATGGAAAGTCCAAGGGAAGTTCTCACATCCCTGATGGCCAGCTTCTCTTCTGAAAGGGAGAAGAAGCCATGAGAGGATCAGCTGTCCTGGATCTGGCCCTTTTGAACAGGGAAGACCTGGTCAGCGAAGCGTGGGGAGCCTTTGGTGGAAGCGACCCTGCCTTCATGGGGTTTGCTAACTTGAGGAGAGGGGCAGCTGAAGGAAGATAATGTACACTCCTGGATTGAGGGAAGGTCACATTAGCACATGGAAAGAAATAGTGGATGAGACCCCACAATCAGAAAAATTTAAGAAGAAAGTACAGGAAGACTCTGAGTTTCATCGAGGTGAGAAGGGACCCTCCCTAACAACTCCTGTGAGGGAGAAGTGACCACCCAAATGAAGGTTGACCTTTATGGGGGCTTTCAGTTCCACATTTCTGCCGTTTTTCCAATATTTCATTCTTCCAAAATATAACATCTGGGCTGGCCAACCTGCTTAAAAATTGCTATGTTTGGTAAGGAAGATATTTGCTCCAACTGTCCCTTTTCACTCCCTCCTCCGGGGACAATTAGATGAGGATGCAAAGCTTAATTTAAAACAAAAAAACCCCCCACAAACTCTTGCCATCCAGTCCTGAATTGTTGGCAAGGCATTTGGGGGAAAAAAGGGAAAGGTTCCTTCGGTTCCCTAAGGAAGGGGAGACAGGAGGGGATAAAAACAGGGCCATCTTTCCATTGTTGCTATTTTTAAAATTTTATTTTATTTCACTTTAAAGGGAAAAACTGGCTAAATAGGGTGGCTTGAGGTGTCGTACGGCCTCCTACCCCCAAACCACCTGAGCATGTGGGTGCAAAGATCACCCCAAATGACACACTGCAAAGCAATCTGTTTTGATGGATCCAGCGTGGAACCATCCAGCTGTCCAGTTGCACCCTTAGCACCTCTCAAATGGCTTCTTTGGCACACTGTGTATGAATATATAGCTGTACAGTGGTGCCTTGCTTAACAATTACCTTGTTAAATGACGAAACTGCTTTACGATGAAGTTTTTGCGATTGCTATTGCGATTGCAAAACGATGTTCCTATGGGGAAAATTCGCTTAATGATGATCGGTTCCCTGCTTCGGGAACCAATTTTTTTGCTAGATGACGATTTTAAAACAGCTGATCAGTGGCTCTAAAATGGCTGCCCGCTGTGCAAAATGGCTCCCCGCTGTGCTTTAGGACGGATTCCTTGCTTTACAGGCACTGGAAAATGGCCGCCCTATGGAGGATCTTCGCAAAACAAGCAGGTATTTCACCCATTGGAACGCATTGAACTGGTTTTCAGTGCATTTCAATGGGTTTTTTAATTTCGCTTGACGAGGATTTCACTTAACAATGATTTGAACGGAATGAATTATCTTCATCAAGCGAGGCACCACTGTATTTTTGTTTGTTTGTTTTGGCCCCTACACTCCAAATCTCTCTGTGAAAGGCGGAGAGATTCAATCTGGGCAAATCAGAGCCAGTCCAGCCTTTCCGCAGACGGACAAGTCAAGTCAAAAAAGATTCCATTCCGTCTCTAAATAGCCACCGTTTGTCCTGTCTGAATCCCCTGACAAACCCTTTTCTTTCCCAGAAAATACATTGCCATTTACTTGTAGAGGGTTTTGGCTACCAGTTTGCTGCGGCCATGGGGGTGGTATGCCTTCAGATGGAATCCAGTGCCGTTCCCAAAGACAAGAGCTGAGAAGTTCTTTGCCACTTGAATCTCCACAGAATTACTCAAGGTGTCAACAGACCTGGAAGAGGAACTGGAGGGGGGGGGGGGAGAGAACAGACAAAGAAACCACTATGAAACTCTGAGTCTCAGAGGTACTATGACAGAGGTCGGCGTGAAAGGGAGAATCATAAGGTAGCATGAATCAAGTTTGACCTCATCAAGGTCCTCATTTTCTCCAACTCCAAACCTAGTCTATCTCAAATCCACTCCAGGCCTTCCTAGATAACAAGGAAGCCCCTGCCATTTTGACCAGAAGTTACTCTTTTTTTTTTCTTTTTTTTTTCTTTTTTTTTTTTGGACTATAGCTGCCAGAATAGCCAGTTGTCAGTGGCTGGTAGGTTCTAGGAGCGAGTTAGACAACTACAATCTTTCTTCACAGTAGATCTGTGAGCAGGAATCCATCCTTGGATATTGTCAACTGTTTCAATCATGACCGATTCGCCTTCTGTAGTATGACATTTATGTTCATGGCTTGGATGGTCTTCATAAAGCAATGTGAAAATATGTGTTTCTCAATTCAGTGCCATTCAGTGTCTGAAATCCTGTTGAGCAGCTCTGTGCATGCAGCAACGATGATGTCATCATCTGCCAACTGCTGCTGCTTAAAAGCTTCTTTCAGGGATTTTGGGGTGCACAATGATTTTGTCACATTGCATATGAGTTTACCCCCAAATCACCCGTTTTAATCGCCGGCTATTTGCCACTGTTGATGACATCACAAATCCTGTTGCACACAAGGTGGGTGTGGTAGGATTTCTGCCATTGTGTATTTATTAACTTGACAGGTGATTCTTCATGAAAAGTTGCAAAACAATTTGTAAATACAAATAAAGATCACAAGCACAAGAGCTAAGTCCACGTCAGCAATTTCTCGCTGTATTCTCCTTCTCTAGGTGGAACGGCAAGTATAACACACCCACCCTGGGGATGTGGGAAAATAGCCAGGGAACTGTTACCAGGCCTGCCCGGCAACAGTTGATGAGAAAACTCTCTGAGAAAAAAGACACTGCAGACTTTATCTTGTTAGTATTCAGGTACCGGTAGCGAAGAAGAAGAATATAATATGGCTACCTTCTTCACCCCAGACGTTTTTATTAAGCACGCAAAACAAGCAAAATTAGCATAAGATAAGAATTTGGCCATAGAGGTGTCGTGTGGTTATCAGTCTTAAGGCATTCCACGCCTGCGCACAACAAGAATCACATAACAATGGGATGATTATAAGGAGAATCACAGGAGAATGCATGATTATACTAAAATAATGATTATGTTAAACATCACTGATGTATCCCTAAACAACCACAAGATGGAGCTCTAAACTCCAAAATCCCGACATGGGGACCTGAACCAGTGCCTCCCCATGGTTGAAAGTGAGGTGGGGTATGATTTTTCTGGGTACAACTCAGCTTACACTCAGGAAGCTGCATGTCTTTGCACAGGGAACGAGGAGGGGGAGTCTCTCCTTGTGTTTCCTAAATATTCCTTTACCTCTTCTGACCCTCCTTCCACCTTAGATTGTCATCATCACTTTTCTTCCATTTTTTATTACCTTATTGCCTTGTCCCTCTAGAAATGGAAAGGGCAACTATGGATCCTTATGCGTTTGAATGGCAGAGCTGGAAGAGACCATCGCGTCCAGCCCCTATCAAGAAGGCACAGGCGGGAATCGAACTCCCAGCCTCAAACTCCCAACCGGAGACCTAAACCACTGAACTCTCCAGCAGTTCTGTTGCCTAACATCTCCAGTTGAGTTAGATAAAGCCGGGACTTCTATCGCCTTTCCTATTTCACGTGTATTTCTCCGATAAGCACAAGCTTTCTCATTATGAGAAAGAAGTATTGATTCCTTTGCAAAGGGGGCTGGGAGCAAGAAATGGCTCTTTGGCAAAGGGGGCTGGGAGCAAGCTCAGATGCTCATCCTTTCAAGGGTCCAAGGGCTGAAGCCCCCAGCTGGTGTTGCTCTTGTGGTACTGTTTTCACCTATGCTCCCGACACCTCCACAACGTGTTCCCACATAGCATCCAGAAAAGAAGATGCATTAAAACAACTTACACGTCAAAATAGATGCCAAACAGCACGCTTAGCTGGATGTCCAACAAATCATTTGATCTGTTGCTTATTCCAACCGTTGGGAGATAAGGAGTCTTCACCTTGATCCTGCAATTTAGAGAGGGCTCGATTTAGGTTGAAAGGCACCAACGACAGAGATCTTGAAAGCGTGCTGTGCTCCATAGATAAGGAGACCCTCCAAGAGAACTTATCTGCTCAACCCTCCCAAAATCTCATTAGAGCCACCCGTAAGCCTTATTGTGCTCATCCAAAGATGTTCTTTGAAACAGAGCTGTGCCCCCCCCGTGGGTGCTGTTCTCCCCCCACCTACCCACGCTATGCAAACACCGACCCACCCCAGATCTGGACAGATCCTACCTGGGTGGGATGAGCAGATAGTACCCAAAGAAGGCCCTCCAAGAGCCATGGGGTGGCTGTTTGTTGCGGGCGTTCAC
Organism: Pogona vitticeps; assembly: GCF_051106095.1. Classification (NCBI taxonomy): domain Eukaryota; kingdom Metazoa; phylum Chordata; class Lepidosauria; order Squamata; family Agamidae; genus Pogona; species Pogona vitticeps. The sequence continues at coordinate 2,090,725 of NC_135786.1, forward strand.
CAAGCGGGTTAATTGTTCTCCGAGACTGGAATGGACCAGCCGTTTGGCAAGGTCTGAAAAAAAAACCAAAAAGGCTATTGAGATTTTTCGTTCTGAAAAAGCGGAATAGCTTTGGCAACTCTGATTTTAAAATGTTGGTTTTTCTGGACGGCTGATCCACCCGAACATCTTTGACTTGTAAAAAGAGATGGTTGATATTGTAGGTAAGGGACACGGGAAGTTGCTTCCTGTTTCCATCTGTTTCCATTTAAAGAGATGGGTTCATTTAATTCCCACTGAATTATGGATCCATTTTCCAGTTTTATTCCTTTTGTTTCTTTTACTGATTGCACTAAATTCCCACTGCCCATAATTTCAGTATTTTTTGTGACCTGCTGGCTTTGGTAGGCACACGGCCTGCTCACTTGGCATATTCCCCCGTAATGTTGGTCAGTCTTCACTTAGAAATGCGACTTTCCACGGTGCCTAAATGCCCGTCGTGAATCAAGCCTGCCAGACTTCAAACAGCATGGAGAAAGAGTCCTATTTGATAGACTCGAGGTTATATCTCTCACTTTCCCTGGTTCCTTGAAGCGCCTCGATCTTCTCTCTGCCCTTTTCCTGTGAACTCAACAGAACATCCCACCCAGTGCAAAACAACAAACTCATGCAGCAAAAATGCTGTCTCATTCCATGAAATGTTTGATTATTTTTAGAATGAATGAATTTTAAAAAGAAGAAGACACCTAGTCACATTTGGCTTGTTTGGTTTCCCACTCATTTTTAAAACAAAGGTACAGTATATCCCTAAAATAATTTTCAGGGGGGGCTGGATTCCAAGAAGAGTAGCTGCCAGCATTGTGAGACGATGGGCCAAATAGGTTAAGCTTAATGTTTCCTGCCAACCTAGCCATTTGAAAACATGCAAATGTGAGTAGATAAATAGGGACCACTTCAGTGGGAAGGTCATGGCGTTCCATGTCTAGTTGCGCTGGCCGGAACCTTTACCTTTTTACTCTTATTAGACTGTCTAAAAAGAATGTTCTCAAAATTTCTTCTGAGAATCTTTGATGATGATAGCCTAAGAAACCTTGGCTAATATTGAATTCATTGAAATGTGTTTTTAACTCATGTATGTATTTTACTCCTGCCAACCTAGCCATTCGAAAACATGCAAATGTGAGTAGATAAATAGGGACCAGCTCGGTGGGAAGGTCACGGCGTTCTGTGTCTAGTTGTGCTGGCCACGTGACCACGGAAATTATCTTCGGACAAACGCTGGAAACAGGGATGAGCACCACGCCCTAGAGTAGGACACGACTGGACTCAAGGTCAAGGGGAACCTTTACCTTTACCTTCTAATGTTGGGTTATGGAACCCATGATTATGGGATGTATTGGGCTAGATCAGCTGGTATGTTGAGCTTCAGGCCCTTAAGCCTCCCAGTTGGCTTCTGCCAGTCATGCCATCTGAGGTCGTTGAGGGAACAGGTTGGATGCCCTGGTAAGCATATACCCTGTTCCAGCTTGCCCAGAAAGGGACAACCTCCTAGCCTCACGAGGAGCATCACTGTAAGTGGGTGGCTGCAGGACCTTGACAGCAAAAGAAGGGAAGTTTTAGCTGGAAGTTTACCTTCTTCAAGGTATTCCTTCTTGACTCTCAGGAAGGCCCCCTGGCCTTCACGGCCCAGACACAGACTCAGCAGAGAGCAGAAGTGGACGAGAAGACCCCACCCCCGGGCCATCTTCACAGCTGGTCTGGAAGCTGCAAGAGGGAAATTTCTGGCATGAGAGCCATACAAGAGGAAGAAGCTATAAAACAGAGTCCCGTGGAAGGTAGAACCAGAGTTGCTTTCAGGCCGCTGGACTTTCAGGAAACTGCAGGAGGTTGGGGTTCCGGGGGGGTTTACGATCGTGGCAACACAATGGTCTTGGCCACCTAACCTACAAAGCCAAGTGGGGGATACTTCATGGCCAAATATCTGAGTGACCCCCATCTCCCTACTGGGACCATGAGCTCACCATGTCGCTAGGATAGAAGCAACGGGTGGCCACCTGGAATTAATCTGTGCATGGGAGTATTGTGAGCTCCGTCCGAGGGTGGCCACAGACACATCACCAGAAAGAGGGTATAGCTAGGCAAAGTAAAACCACACACTTTAGTGGGAGAGGTGCAAGTTTAGAAATAACCACTATAATCTTAGAACTGCAGAGCTGGAAGGGGCCCTTCTCCCCTAGGAGGATCAATGGGGAATTGAACTCCCAAAACTCTGTACTCCTCACCAAGTGAGGGAGACAATGACTTGTGTTCCTGCCATTCAGGTGTGCTGAAGATGGGGCTACTTCTAGGCTGTCACTCTGATCTCCCCTCTTAGGGCTTCTTATCACTTGGACCAGGCTACAACTGGATGACCCTTAAGACAGACAATGCCTTTGGGCAGAGGTCTGTTCTCTGAGTAAGACTCACAGCCTCCCTGTTTAGTTCCCTAAACAACCTGCTAGGTAAAGGATTCCTCATCTCTAAGCAAACACCTTTTGTGGGATTCAAGGTTCCACTAAAAGAACAGTAGTAAAGCCCCACTCTGCAAACCTGGAGTGTCCCTACCCTTCTCATGAAGGAGGGACCAGGAATACGCTGTGGGTGACAGGTCAGGTTGACAAAAAAAACTAGCCAACACAGAGTTTTAGCAAATTTATTTATTTCAACCATTTTTACCTTGCCTTTCTCCTCAAAAGGACCCACAGGGGCTTGCAAACCTATCTCAGAGCAGGGATCTAGAACAGCCATGAATGATCCAGAATCTGATAGAAATAAGGGGGGGGGGGCGCTGGATTACACAGGGCTGCCAGGTAATCAGAAAGACAAGAAGCTTTCCTTCTTTGTCCTTGAACAGCCATGTCCTCCGCAGAAATCAATTCTTGAGGTTTTTATTGTATGCAGACCAATGTTGTCACCTTTAAATGCCTGGGAGGAGAGACCTGAAAAAAGTCAGCAACTCTCTAGCTGACTGTTGGATCACCAAAGACGTCTCTCAGGCCTCCGTTCCGCCGAAAGGACAGGTCCTTCATTTTGGATGACCACCCACCCCGGACGCCAAAGGTCGCCGTTAGAGATGGGCTCAAACTGAACCATGCTACCTCCTAGTCCTCCTCAGAGCCACCAGGCCAGACATCCTTTCCTGCAGCTGACTGTCTGCCTCTCTGCGTGCGCCCGCCACCCAACTGGTAGGCAGGCACATGGGCCGAGGTGGCAGCTCTGCGAAGGGAGGCCAGGCCCACTGCATCTGAGGATGGTGGCAACAGCAGCAGCAGTGGTGGCGGCGGTGGTCACAGGACCAGGCATGGAGGCAACAAGGGCATTGGGAACGAGGCGGGGAAAGTCGGGGGAAATGGCCGAGGGCAGGAGCAGGTGGGTTCTCCCCAAGGCACACACCAGACCTCAAAGTGGGTTGTTTTTCTAAGGTTTTCTGATAGTTCACAGTGAGCCACGAACCACGAACCAGCCCGATTTGTCAGTTCTCTGGTTCACGTCCCTGTCTAGTCACCACCCAAACTCACCAAAAACTGGAACTCTCTCTCTCTCTCTCTCTCTCTCTCTCTGGGGCTCAGCAGCAGCTGCTAGGACAAGAGGGCGGCACGCTGAGCCTCATGCCCCAAGGGTGCTGTTGTGTACAGGTAACAGCCAGGTAGCACACCTGAGCCCCCACGGTCTTGCCCCAGGCTCTCCTCCACCCACTGGAGAAACATATGTTCTTCAGGAGCCTTTCTTGTCTTCTCTTCTGAAGCAGCTGGTAGGCAGAGCAGCAGGAAGGAATCTACCTGTCCTGGCAGGGCAGCTTTGCAGCCTCATGGTTTCTGTCTGGTGAGGCAGTTTGGAGCAGGGCAGGGGGAGACGTTGTGCCTGGGGAGCCCTGCATCCACATGCCCCTTAGGGAGGGAGGGAGAGCAAGAAGGGACCCTCCTGTGTGCAGGGCCTGCAAAAACCACACGCCAGCTTGCAGAGAGCCCAAGGAAGGGACAGCAATGCACCCACAGGTACTCGAAAACCTCTGGATCAAAGACAACATACGGCTCAGTGCAGGCACTGCTCTGTGGCAAAAGACTGCAGCCTCTCTGACAGAGAGCCACTCAGGATGGAAGGGGATCCCTTTCACTGGGTTACTTCAGCAAAGGGATCCCCTTCCATCCTGGTGGATCCCTTGTCAAAAGTGACCACTTTTTTTCCCTAGTTCTGTTTGGCCAAAACTGTTCCCCTAAAATTGTAGAATCGTCGTATGGTTGGAAGGGTCCTTGGAGGTCTCTAGCCCAAGGCAGGAGACCTCAGACCATCCCGGACCTCAGACCACGCTGGACAGATAGATGTCCCATCTTTTCTTGAAAAACCTCCAGCGATGGGGCCACCACCACATTGGGAGTTAAGTTGTTCCACTGCTTCTTGGTTCTCACCGTCAAGAAATTCCTCTTTCCTTCCTGGCTGGATCTCCCCTCTGATGGGTTTCCACCTGTGGATTCTTGTCCTACCCTTCAGGCACAGTGGAGGATAAATCGATGCCTTCTTCCTTGTGGCAAACCCTTCAGATATGGGAAGACACCTATCACGTCTCCTCTCAGTCTTCTCTTCCTTAAGCTAATCTTTTCATCTGTGCTCTGAGGACTAGGAAAAGGAGAAGAAAAACGACCCCTCTCGTATCCTGTCCTTTACGAAAATTCTGTCACCTGGCAGGTGAGGACGTTTGTCTTACATCCCATCCACTCCATTTTAACTGGACTGCCAAAAAGACAGACAAGTGGGTCGTAGATCAAATGAAGCTTAAACTATATCTGGAAGTAAAAAATGCTGAAATGGAGGCGGTTCTACCTTGGGCGCATCCTGAGAAAGCAAATTTCTCTGGAGAAGACAATAATGGTGGGAAAAGCAGAAGGCAGCAGGAAAAGAGGAAGGCCCCATAATACGAGATGGATTGAGTTTGCAAGAGCTGAGCTGCTGAGGACAGGATATTTTGGATGTCCCTCATTCATGGGGTCGCCCTAAGTCAGAGGCAGCTTGATGGCGTGTGACAACAACCGCATTTTAACTTAAAACCTAGCAATCTCTCCTATGAGTCACCAGGCTGAGACGATTCGGCATGCTGTAGTTTCAAAAACTAACTTTCCCAAACTGCGTCACTGCAGCAGTCCATGGACCAAGTAGGGAGCACACGCACGCACACGCATGCATGTGCACACGTGCGTGCGCGCGCACGCACACACACACACACACACACAACCACAATTTCAGGAAGCATGCCCTACCAAGTGATGAAAGCACTGTCCCTGTTTTAGCTCCTGCAGCTGATCATGCCTGCAGCTGACCATGCTCTCTAACAGCCCCGAGGACTTCCCACTCCCTTCTCTTCCCGACCTGGAGAAATCAATTATTAAAAATTAATGCTTGTTCACTAGAAGACGGAAGGGAAGCCTTGCCTTGCTCTGGGTTGCCTCTCCTTCTCCCGGCGTCAGAAGGGACTCTGCTCACAATTCCCGGCAAACAGTGGCAGAAAACAATGTCGGTGTTTTGAGCACTCTGCCGAAGGAGGGAGAGGCGGTTGGGGCAGCCGCTGCTGGCGCTAGTCCTCAGGGAAATCATGGGGAAACAGGACAGCAGCTGGGGGCCTCCCTGCACCAGGCACTTGCAATACAGATGGAAACTGAGCAGGATCTTTAAGGGATTGTAGAGAAGTCACTGTTTTGGGACTATAGTATCCAGAATCCTCCAGGTGACATGTCCTAAGGTGAAGGAGGGTTGAGTGGCTGAGAGGCCAGGGCTTTACACGGGCACGCTCCGCAGGCCGGAAGGCACAGCTCTGGTAGAGGTAATGGTGGTTGTGAAAGAAGTGGTCTCGGCCACAGCATTGCTGGATTGAGATTGCTGGGTGGGTGAAAGGAAGAGTCACCCACTACAGAATATCTTCCGTGAGCACTGTTGCCACTTGGCCATAAAGACGGGGGTAGAAGATCCTTCCTTTCCTGGTCAAAGCACAGACCCAGAATCCTAGAATCATTGAGTCAAAAGGGGCCACTAAGACCATCAAGTCCAACCCCCTGCTCAGGGCAGGAATCCAAATCAAAGCAGATCTGACAGAGGGTGGTCTGATTTTATCTCTTGAAGGCCTCCAGGGTTGGAGCGCTCACCAAATCCCAAAGTTATGGATTCTGTTGTCACACTGCTCTAACAGTTAGGAAGTTTTTCCTGATATTCAGCCTAAATCTGGCTTCCTATAGCTTGAGCCCCTTATGACCTGTCTGCGATGACCGAGAATAGATCCTGCCCCTCCTCTGTAGGACTGCCTTTCAAGTATTTGAAAAGTGCTTTCCTAACTCCCCTCACTCTTCTTTTCTCAAATCTATGCATGCCCAATTCTTGCAGCCTTTCCTCATAAGGCTTGGTTTCCAGCCCCCTGATCATCCTTGTCACCCTCCTCTGAACTTGTTCCAATTTGTTAGCATCCTTCTTGAAATGGACAGAATATACTCAAGGTGAGGCCTTACTAGTGCCAAATAGAGGGGGACTAGCACCTCATGGGATTTGGAGACTATACTTCTGTGAATGCAGCCTAAAATAGCATTGGCCTTTTTTGCAGCGACATCGCATGGTAGGCTCATATTCAGCTCTTCGTCTACAAACTCCAAAATCCTTCTCGCTCGTAGTATTGCTGAGCCAGGTATCCCCCATCTTGTAAGTGTGCATGTAGGTAGCTACGTCTGTCATATTCAGCTGGGCTTCTAATTTACCTCGTGCTGTAGCCATGAATATTTCAGCTCACCCAACTGTTCTGTGGACTTTCATGGCTCAATGATAGATGCAGTGGTCCAAAATCCAGGTATATAATTATACTAGAGGCAGGTTGATGACATAAGTTGTGATAGCAAATGGGGGCTGCTTAATGGGTCCTCTGTTTGATTCCTCATCATGCCTTCATTGGGTGGCTTTCTCGATGACCAAGAATCCAAGCTGCGACTCATGGATGAGTGGGAAGGTGCAGCTGTGAGCGACTCTATTGTCCTTTCACGAGTGCAACGACTCAATAAGATTTTGGCCCCTGCATTTCATTTTTAAGTTAATTGAAATGAAGAAGAAGAAGAAGAAGAAGAAGAAGAAGCAAAGCAAAGCAAAGCAAAGCAAAGTGTGCTGCTTATATACTGCCCCATAGCACTACAAGCACTCTCCGGGCGGTTTACAGTTTAATTATGCAGGCTACACATTGCCCCCCCCAGCAAGCTGGGTACTCATTTTGCCGACCTTGGAAGGATAGAAGGCTGAGTCAACCTTGAGCCGGCTACCTGGGATTGAACCCCAGGTCGTGAGCAAAGTTTTAGCTGCAGTACAGCAGTTTAACCACTGTGCCACGAGGCTCAAGAAGCTGGTTTGGTGGCCATTTTAGAGAATAAGAAATAAGAAGCATTTTTAGAAGTATATAAGTGTATACCAAAATGAAAGCTGGGACTCAGAAAATAATGGCTATAATGGTCTAAAGCCAATGTGTGCCCCCCAGCCTAGAGCTGCTGTCACCACCACGGCCCTAACAATGATTTTTGTTGTTGTTGTTCAATACTGTATGGTTATTGCTGAGGTATTAGCCTGGCAGCATTGGGTAGGAAGTGCAGAACAGAAAATGAGGGGCATGATCAGGAGATGATTAATTTAAAAAAACACAAAACACAGTAGCATTCTGGTTAAACATGTTACACCGTCTGCCTGTAGCCGATGTGACGCCCTTGGCACCTTCAGCAGGATGATTAATTTTTACGAGGTTAAAAGTGGGGAGGGTTCAATCCTTCTGGGGGCTCCATCGGCAGTCTAAAGCTGCCTTCCATTGAGCAGGACCGCTTGTTCCGTGTGATCAGGGTGGAGAAAGAAACAACTTAACTGGAGACCCACCTATCCCAGCGGGCCATGTTCCTGTCACAGGACTCCTTTATTCTGTGGTTTCCCATCTTTTGTGTGGTTTCCCCTACTCCCACCCCAATTCTAGAAGACTCACAACCCTCTTCTAAGGGATGGTTCCTGATAGTGAGAGCTTGATATTAAAATATGCTGGAATAGGTTGGGAGTTTTTACAACCTTGCATGCAGCTTGTAGTTTCTTTGGCCAGGAGGGACTTTTCTGGGCTGGGGCGACTGTCAATCTATCCAGCACTAGCCAATCATTCCTTCCCTGCTTTTGATTTCGAAGAGAGACCCGCCTCTCTGCTCAGTGCTTTCCCCCTCTCTAGAGTCTGTTGAGGTCTGTTGCTGAAAGCAGCCATGTGTGTTCTTTGTTTGTTGTTTCACCTGTTCACAATGGTGTCGTTTCACCTGTTTGCAACGGTGTTGTTTAACCTGTTCGCAACGGTAAGTCAAGAAAATGGTTATTCTGTCTGCTCCTGATGTCTCAGAGTGAGTTATCAAGACTGCAAGGGCCAGTTAATGAGGAAAGGGGTGGACTCTTCTGCAGAACTTGAAGTTATTCTGCTCTGTGAATCCCTGCAGCGCAGCGAGAGGGATTTAACCAAGAATTCAGAACTATGCAACTGAGTATTGGGTCCCACTCATAGCTAAAATAGGGCCCTCCTAAGAACCTCTCCAAACTGAATCCTGATCTCATCCCGGAAGACGTTGCCCAACCATTTATATAAGCCTAGATCATCTCCTCCATCTGACGGCCAGGAGATTCTCCTCCGTCCTTCAACCAGAGATGTTTTGACCCAGAGATTTTGGAGGAGCTGCAACTAGGATATGCTGCATGCCAAGCAGCTGCTTCTTCTTCTGCCCTCCCCTTGGGTTTTGGGATGAAACACACCCCTCCCTGCGCCTCCCTTGTTTTGGGAGAATTTGGCAAACAGGATCTGGAGCAAAACTGTCATTTCCCTCCCCTGCATTTCAATGAGGCGCTGGATCCGAAACCCAAGAGGAGACCTAAGATGCCACCGTTGGAACAAGAGCACGAAAATCCTTTCCCTTTGTTGTGTTTAAAAAGGAGAGACTTCAGCCACTAAAGTGCTGTGAAAGAGCACATTTTATTGTTGTACATAAGAGAAGCGAGCAGAGCCGAACGGAGGAAAACCTCACAGCACAGAGCAACCTTCTGACCTGCCAGCACTTCACTCCTTTCAAATGATTTTCTTTTCCTTTAAAAGCTTTGTTGGGCTCAGAAAGGTACAAAAAAGAAGACAAAATCTAATCTTCACGTGTTTCTAGCCCTGACTTTTTGCTGTGTTGAAAGGCAGGAGATGACTCCATCCTGGGACGTTCAGCATCCTTTCATGACAAAGCATCATCTTTTCTTGATGTTGGCTCCATGGACAGAAAAAACCAAAGCCGGTCTCCAACCGTTTCTGGGCTCTTGAGGATTGAAGCGGCGAAAGGGCAACCGGGGTGGAACCGGGGGGGGTTGTGGGTGGGTGGGTCAGGTCGCAATGGAGGAGGAGCGGGGTGATCCGTCTCCTTCCTGGCTCAGACTTCCTCCCAGGTAACCCATTCGACATAGGTCTCCTGTGGCTGCACCTGCTGCTCCTCCCAAGTATACACCACAAGAGAATCCTGCAGAACACAAAGCGACACAGGCGTGTGAGTCCCGTCCAGGCGCTCAGTCTCAGCAACACTCAAAACAGCTTTACCATCACCAAAGAGGCCTAGAAATCGGTCAGAGGAAAACGCTTGTTCATTTCTGGTTTTCTCTCCTTCCCTTTGCCTTCTCTCCCTCTCTGGTCTTCCTTGTGATCAGTTTGAGATTGGAAGACTCTTGGGGCAGAGACTCCCCCGCAGAACCCTGGTAGGGTATTCTACCTGGACTATACACACACACACTGCATTTTTGCCTGGCACTGAATTGTTGTGATCCGCAGCACTCACACAAACAGGGCAGTGATTACAATAGCCAGAAGTCCCAATGTAATGAATAATGGTTTTAAATATCCTTTTAAAATTTAACGTACCATGTTGTACCTTCTGTTTCAGTCTGACCTTCTGCTGAAGCCACAGCTTTGCGCTCTCTCTCTCTCTCTCTCTCTCTCTCTCTCTCTCACTCACTCACTCACTCACTCACTCACATATACACACACACACACACACACACACACACACACACACACACACACACACACACACACACACACACAGAGCACCACCACCTTCTCTATGTAGCACCAATTTTATAATGAATTGTTTGGTTATGTACCTGGGAAAGAGGGAGCATGCCACGTTTCATTTCAGTGACATTCAGCAAATTGAGTATTTTAATAATTCCGAGTCAGATCCAGATGTAATTAGGCTTACAGTAAATACATCAAAAGCAACGGGATGTGGCCACACTAGCAACATGAATCAATTTCTGTTCAAACTTCTAAAAACTCTGCTTCAAGTCACGTGAATGAAAATCGATTCACTTCCAGTGATTTAAACCAGTTTGGGTGTCTACACTGCCGGAACCAACTCATTTCCACAAAACTGCATTGAACCAAATCCATTTTAGAAGCAAAGTATTTAAAAAAAAAAAACCTGCAGGCCAGCTGAGAAAAAGACTCAATTGGCAGGCCATGGAAATCAATTTCACCCTTGCATTGTGTGAACCATAAAATCTAAAATAAATCTCAATGGCATTTAGATGTGGTTCTTATCACCAGTGCGACCACAGTTATGCTTACGTTAACTCCTGTTGATTTCAATGAGCCGACTGGAGGGTTGGCCAAGCCTGGGTCTGGCCCAACATTTTTCCAAATTTGCCCGTAGTAACTTGCACTTCCCACCTTCTAGGGAGGCACTGAAATTCTTACCTTGTCAGTGGCAATTTGGAAGTGCTCTGTTTCAGAACTTTCTACCATAGGCAACGTGTAGCCGTCAGAGAGCAGACCTGAAAGGGAAAGAGAGGCTCACACCCGGGCGGATGCCAGCAGCCAGCCACGGCTGTTCCCACAGGTTGTAACAAACACAGAGTCCCCGGGGGGAGAGATTGGGATCAATGGCAGTGCACACGCTCCAAATCGGAGCCTAGGAAAATTACGTCTGTGAACTGCCACCACGACAGACCCCTGTCCAGCACGGCTGGAACTAGCGGTCCAACATTTCGCATTTCTAATCTGGGTTCCCGAATGTGGTTGGTCAGCGGGAAAATGTGGAAGAGACAGATGAAATACAGACGGTCCTCGTCACGATGCAAACCCCTCCCTTCCCTGTTACGCCTGCAAACAGCAATGGCTCTCCTGAACTTGGGAAAGGTGCTACCCGGTGGTTGCTTCCAGTCTTGGCTGGAAAGGGATTGAAGAAGAGAGGAGGGACCCACCCCGGCCATATCATATGGCCTGGACTGTAGAGGCCCTTGGAACGGCATTGGCAGCCCCTAATGTAAACCTTACCAGGCTCAGGAGAAAAACAGAAGCAGAGAAGGCCAGCCTCACATTGGGCTTCTTTGGGCTCCATAAGGTGGAGGAGGAGGAAGAGAGAGGAGGATGGAGAAGAAAGGCTTCAGCAGCTGATGTACGAATAGAGAGCGGTTAAAGAGAATAAGCCCCCAGCACAGGAGCTGAGATCTGAAAGCCCACAACAGGAGGCCGGGAATAAGGAGAAGAGAAGAGCAAGAACAAGCCCGTCTGTTACTGCACGGGGTCACAGTTTCCTTCTGTTTCATCTGCCTTCTGCATGAAATCGCACTTTTAAAATGCATCTGCAGAAACCTACATATTGCCCCCATATCATTTTATCTCCTGCATGAATTGAACAGCATGGGGGAGAGTGAGATCTGTTGGATAATGAAGCCCCGATCCTGACTGAGGGGCCACAGAGGAGCCAATGAGGCCTCTTCATATGGGCTGAAGCCAAGGTTGCATCCCCCCCCCCCATATATTGGTTTTGCCCTTTTCCTGAACATGAGTGATGCTCCTTAGTTTCAGACCTTCCTTTAGGGCTGATCAGAACAACTGCACCCTCACTAAATTTAACAGCGAGAGCTCAAATCAACTTGCGTTTTTGGGGAGGGAGGGGATTGGACGTCTCCAGCCACTCAGAGACCCACTGACCAAGTGCTCCGCTCTGCCTAAAGCTGCTTAGGGATCTGCTGGGAAGGGGCGAGGTGTCAAACCCTCCGTTTATTGTGCTATTTTTATGCACACAGGCAGAGAAAGGGTGTGGCCGTGATTTCTCACAAATTGTTTTCATGCCAGTGGGCCGCTTTGATTCCTCCCCACACACTCCAGAAACATCTGTACAGATGCTTTTGAAAGGCAGATCCTCTGGGATGCAGAGGTGGCAGGCATTACAGGTGTGCAGATCTGCGGTCTTGGGCTACAATTCCCAGGGTTTCCCAGGCTGCAAAGCAGTAAAATGCGCAGCCGTGCTTGTCAACTGCCATCCGCATCATCATCATCACCACCACAGAGTGCTTACGGTTGGCTTTGGGGATCAGCGTGGCGCTCAGCAGCTCTGAGATGCCGTCATACGTGGACCAGACCTGGAACATCATTGAAAGAAATAAAAAAGAGCAGAGATGGATTGATTCATTTTCCTGCTATCAGAGAGCAGGGTGTTGGTGTTGTTGCAGAAAAGATCTGAACACAACAGCTTACCAAACCAGCAAAAGGCAAACCCCCATCTGAAAAGGGGCCTCCCAACCCTCCCCTCTGCCCTCGTTCGCAAGCCACTGAATGGCTTTTCCGTGCTTCTGTCCATTGTGACACTAGTCCACACGATCTCCCCTAAAGACAGCTTTGCAAATTCAACCTTTCCCTTCATTGACCCAAGTGCCTGTGATGGAGCAGGGAAGGTTGCTTTCACAAGGCAGGATACCTAGAAACCAGAGGCGCTGGAGAGGGCAAAGCATCCTCCTGCCTCCTCTTGACCTTGCCTGTGGGCTGTTTTTCTGGGGTGGGGGGTAGGGGTGGCCCCCAGGTTTGCCCCTGGCAGACCTGACAAGAGCTTGCCCAAACGGTCAAAAGCCGAGGAGAAGAAACAGGAATGAGCTAAACACAGGAATACCATCAAAGCAGATCTGCCAGGGAATTATCTAAGTTCTTCTTGAATGCCTCCGGGGTTGGAGCGCTCCCCAACTCCAGAGGTCACGGGTTCCACTGTCATTCGGCTCTAACAGTTAGGAAGTTTTTCCTGACATTCCACCAAAATCGGGCTTCCTTTCACTTGAGCCCATTGTGTGTCCTGCACTCTGGGATGATGGAGAACAGATCTTGCCCCTCCTCTGTAGGACAGCCTTTCAAATGTTTGAAAAGTGCTGTCATATCACCCACTAACTTTAACTCACTTCGTGCAAGCAGACTCAGCAGGGACATCTGCCATGAATTTTTCAGACTCTAGCCTGCCATTTTTATGCACTGTCCATGTTGGATGGTGCACAGCCTGAAGAAGTGAGATTTTAATCATGAAAGCTTGCAATTTCTCTCTCTCTCTCTCTCTCTCTCTCTGTGTGTGTGTGTGTGTGTGTGTGTGTGTCTGTCTGTCTGTCTGTCTGTGTGTATGTGTGCGTGTATGTGTGTGTTTAATGGTTCAATGAAGGTGTCACCTTTCTCCTGTATCTCAATGCCTCAGGCAAGTACTATAATGAGAACTTCTTGAATCTGTTTTCATAAATGTAATGTTCCATCCTCTGCTGTGGTGGAGGGAGGGAGTGAAAGGCCGCCCATGTGCATGAAACCTATGGCAGAGCTGAAATTTCCATAGGGGCAGTTCTGGCTGTGTGGTGATTGTGTACTTACATCAAAGGCTCCAACAGAAGAGTTTTCCAGGGTAAGCTCGCTAAGGCTGGAAGAAAAAAATGAAACAGGAGGGTTTTTTTAAAAAATTAAGCTCTTCTTTCACTTTTAAAAAATGTTTCTGTTTTCTAAAGAATACAGTACCTGTTCTGCATCCTTGAATCAACCTGAGCTATAACTACCATATAGGCTGGAACTGCAAACTGCAGATACCCTGCCGGAAGCTTTTTACTACAAGTTCTCTGCAGTACGCACCCTTCAGTCTTGAGAGACGAGGGTCACGTGCTCTGTATGGAGGACTTGGAACAGCATCTAATCTAATATTGTGCCAGCCTTGCTTCCATTTTGGATATTTTGTTTTTATTGCGAACTTTCTGTGAACCTATCATTTGTTTTCTGGTGCTTCTGACTGCAAACAATGTAAATTGATATATTCACGAAGGCTTTCATGGCCGGGATCTGATGGTTGTTGTGGGTTTTTCGGGTTCTTTGGCCATGTTCTGAGGTTGTTCTTCCTGACGTTTCGCCAGTCTCTGTGGCCGGCATCTTCAGAGGACAGCACTCTGTGCTCTGGTGTAGCTGGCTTGGGAGTGCAGTATTTATGGCTGTGAGATAGGCTTTTGTCTTTTTCCTGTAGATGGGTGATTAGTGTGTATTGTTGTGGGTGTATTGTTGTGCTAAGGGGAAGAGATTATCTGTTCCTGTGGTTGATGGGTGTCATTAGCTGGTCTTTTGTGTGTAGTGATCCCGTGTCCTTGTGGGTGGGTAGAGTTCGTTGACCTTTTGCAAAATTTGGCTCCCAGCTATCAAACATACTACGTGCAACCCAGAACAACCAATGTAAATTAACATTCTAGTAAACAGACTACATATAGAAAACAGGACGAAAAAAGATGTTTGGGAGCCATTCAAAATGAAGATTTGATTTTAAAAGACACAGAAAAGGGAATGAAACAAAAGAAAAAATTGATTCTTTTTACCTTCCGAAACTAAGGCTGAAGCTCAGTTTCCCGTGACTGACAGAAAAGGCTACAGCGAAAGTTGCTTTCTGAGATTTAAAAAAAATAAGATTTCTGTTAGCCGTAAAGATTGATACATCCAGAGCTAAGCTTGAAAGGAAAGGAGAGGGCCATTCCCAGTGTGTCCTGAAAGATGGTCTCTTGGCCAGGGTGAGAAACAGGATCTGGGACTTGAAGAGAGTTTGAAACTGGAGACCCAATCAGGGACAGTGCAAGTTCTGCCCCCAGGGATTTCTCAGTACTTTGGGGTGTTTTATGAGTCAGTTGTGGGGGCACAGAATACAGTTCCCTGAGTTCACCCTTGAGTTCTTGGATCAGGAAGTTGAACACCAAAGACATTTTCAGGCCTATAGTTCTGAAGATATAACGGTCGAAAAACAAACCAACCCCCTCCCCATCATAAACACATCAAATGCAAAAAAGCAGGCAGGTGATAAGAAACAAAATGGTACAGGTTGTTAGCAGCTGATCCTTCAAGGTCACAGGAATAGGAAAAGAGGAGCCGGCAGGAGAAGGGTGTATGGGTTGAGGAGTGTTGGAGACTGGCCGGCTTGCAACATGGCATCGTTGTTCTGAGCATGATCTCAAGTCAAGACTGGCATGGTTACATCCAGCCTCCACTAAGAGAGGAGCCAGAAGCAGACGCTGGGCGCAAGCCGGGCACAATACGGTGGGAAGTAGCTGGGTGGCCAATGGAGACGAGGGACACTGTGTCGCAACAAGATGGCTCAAGGAACAGGGGCCACTGGGGGAGCCTGGTGCCTCCTCTGAAAGGTTCCCTTCCATATTCTTGAACATTTTGGGCGCATCCGCCAGACTGGGGCACTACCAAGGCTGCTATGAACCAGTCTTACAGATTGGTCAGGCCCAGAGTCCAGAAAAACGACTTCCCCAGAATCCTCCAGCTAGTGTGACTGGTGTGTGGAGAGCGCAGAATCAACACCCGTCTGGAGCCGCACGTGGAGATGAACTTGCCAATCCAGTACTTACCCCTTTGATGGTAAAGAAAACTTGATTTGCAACCCGGGGACGGCTACCAAAGACCGTGAGGCTGATCTCCTGGACCATTTCAGCCTTTCCGGAAGTCATACGGACATTTGGAGCTCCATAGGAGATCTGCAGTGCCTCTAACGTGGCCCCCTGTAAAATTAAATAAAAGACATGAGAAGACCCCCTGATTCTAACCCAGTTGACACTGAGGAAGGAATTGTCCATGAAATGCTTCAGATTGTTTCTCAAGGTCCTTAAGAACAACCCAGTTGTCAACAGAGACTATCTTATCACCTAAGCTGGGTAATTTAGAATTGTACCGTACAGTATTATTATTATTTAGATAATCTCCTTATGAGCACCCACTCCCACCCTGCGGCCTCAGATTCCTTTTTGCTTCCACAAATCATGACATCAAAGTGGGCGTGTTGTAGTCACACAATTAACCAGTTCTGTTGAGGAAGTACCCCAATATTGGGCTCTCGCTAGTAAGAACAAGAACGGCCTCCCTTGAGGACTTCAGCTGCCAACTCGCGGAGCAGAAGGATTCAAATGGAAGTACTCACCCGAGGGAGTGAAAGACCACGGATTGCTTCTATAGATTTCTTGAATATAGCAACCTTTGGGGAAACGAATAAGAAAAATCTTAGAACTCCCTAAGTTTCTTTTAGGAAAGTGGAGCTGAAATCCAGCTCTCGAGAGGGTCCCTGGAAGTTCAGAAATGAAGGATGAGCATCGCTCAACTGAGCCAGGGAAACCCCTTTCTGGAGAGACCAGGTGCCATTCTCTGTAGGCTTCACACCACCAAACCTCAGGGACTCCAGGTCAAAGCTATGGGTGGTTTCCACCATCCAGGGAGCCTATGTAGGGGGTACAGGATCTATGGGGAGGGGGAGAGTTGATGCTCTCCTCCCCTCCCAGCCCAGGATCCAGATCCACATTTTCGTTCATACAAAAAAACCCAAACAAATTTGTAGGCAGCAAATGTCTGGATGCGTCCAGAAGAAGGGCATGGTCAACCACTTCTGAGTATCCTATACCAAGAAAAAAACCCTGGAAACTCAGAATTGATTTAACGATGCATGCTTATTATTGTGTATTAAAATAAGGGACCTTTTGGCCCATCAAAGACCTTATTTATTTGGCCTTATCCTCCATGGACTGCAGATGTTTCATAAGATGAAAATGCATGGATGCAATATGTGTTGCAGTGTGCCAAAGCTTATGCCCAATTAGAAAAGAAAACGTCTTCAAGCATGGCAAGACTGTGATTTTCACTGCAGGAGACTACTGTAGTTTGGCTTCCTTCTTTCCCCTTTCTGCTCTAGCCACTCCTTTTGAAGGAACAGTTCCACGGCAATTTCCAAAATCTTACATTCAAAATTTTGCAACGCAGAACCAATCTCTAAAGTGGATTCAGGACATCACTTGGGAAGATCTGATAAAACGGCGAATGTTTACAGCTGACCTGTGCTTCATTGTTGATGGTGAGGGTCTGGGCAGGCATCTTGGACAGGAACAGTGTTTTAATTAAGTCGTCGCTCATGACGATGTTCATGGAGGAGTCGCCCAGGGGCACGGAGGGAAGCGGGGTGGAACTGGGGGGCAGCTCGTAGCTGCTTCCTCCGGTCATCTGCATGCTACCCTGCGAAGAAGGGACGAGCAAGAACAGGTCACATGACAAATATGAGCCCTGCTACTGAGTGTTACGGAGTGTTTAAAAATATTCCAAGTGCTCAGAAATGGAACAACAGTATTTGCTCTTTGGGCCAAAGACTGGCAGTCTGTACATGTGTGTGTGAAAACAGACAAGAAATCAAGGATGCTAGACAAAACCCACAAACACCTTTTTCAAGTGCTGGATATGGCAAGCCATCTAGGTCTCCAGTCCCCGTGTGGCATTTCCATTACACCTTATTTTACACCTTACAAGAAATTACATGATCCAGATAAGTGACACCAGAGACAAGCACACTGAATAGGACTTTTGGACCCATTTCAGAAAGCTGTTTCCTCTCTGTAACAATTTGTATTTAAAGTTATAAAAAAAAGAGAACACAAATATTTACTTGATAATCAATTCTCATGGACTCGCCGGAAATAATATAGGAATCGGCAGAAAGCTGGATCGATTGTCCATTTGCTGCTGTTGAAATTGAGCCTGTGAGAAAATGGGAATTAGAAGATATTAGCCCTCCTAGGTCATCCTGGCAGATACATAAGGCAGACCACCTTTTCAGGCTGTTCACCTGCACAAACCTCCTTCGAAAGGAGAGAAGTGATGGAAGATCATGTGTCTTCCAGTGGAACTTGTGTGGGAAAAGCATCCTGGAGCACTGGGCCCATGGCTTACGAAAGGTAGGTGAATAAATCAGCATTTAAAAAACAAAGAGGGAGAAGCAAAGGGGGTTGAAAAATTCAGCATGCAGAAGAAAAACAAGAAATAAGAATGGTTGTTGTGGGTTTTTCGGGCTCTTTGGCCGTGTTCCGAAGGTTGTTCTTCCTGATGTTTTGCCAGTCTCTGTGGCCATGGGCATCTTCATAACAGATCATGGACAGAGTTCTAACTCCAGTCCTCTGAAGATGCCGGCCATAGAGACTGGTGGAACGTCAGGAAGAACAACCTTCAGAACATCGCCAGAGAGCCCGAAAAACCCACAACAACCATCAGATCCCGGCCGTGAAAGCCTTCGCGAATACAAGGAATAAGAAATTTATTGCTGGAATACAACTGTGCTCCCGCTCGAAGGCAGATGTCCATAGCTCCTTGTTTCATTGATAGCCTAATGTCCAACTAGGGGGTTGGGGAGCATTAAATCAGAACTTCCCCCTTTCTTAGCTTGAGGTTTCAGCGAACATCTTTCAAGGGCTCGGGGACGACCACGGGGGATAGAATAGCAAATTAGAACATTTCAGGCAGGGCAAATTGCTCGAATGTAGGTTTGGTCTAGGGAGAGTCAAGTTCAGATCCTCACAAATCCACAAAATGTCCAACGTGGCTGGTCTTTCTCTTGGATTTACCGACAGGGTAGAATGGCCCGAGAATACAAGGCACGGGTCTCCGGGGTGGCAGGTCAGAGGAGGGATATGGATTCTCCCTGGTTCCTTCTTCAAGGGAGGGGGGGATGCCACCATCACCAATATGAGTTGTGTCCCCTCTCTGCTTGATCCCCATGGGATGCTGCTGGCTTTTGACCACGAGCCATGGGCGCAGGACTCCTCTACTCCATGAGCAGAGAGGGCCTGGGGAGCATCCCCAAACGCCAGGTGCACCCGTGGAGAAGGCGATGGCACGGAAGGTGACTCTGGGCCTGCTTTTCAAACTTTGCCGGCTACTCGCGGTCATCACTAGGACAACTGGCCTTGACCTTCACGACAGGGTTGCTCCCCACAGTCCTGAATTTGAGCCACCCATCGCGGGTCAGAAGCTAGCCCTGTCCAGGGAGTGGATGGTACGTGTCTCTGTGTGCGTTTGTTTGGCCAAGAACACATACGAGCCCTTTGGGAAGATACTGAAGGTTCAGGATGTAGACAGGGTCACAGGAAAAGACAAACCGCTCCATCATCTCAGTCCTGGAAAACTGCCAACCACCCACCTTTTTCCCCCCATTCCCTGCTAAGCTGGGCTGCTATGTAAGAAGATAAATTAAGGATGAAGTTTTGGATGGCATCCCATTTCATTGTTTAATAACTCTCTCTCTGTGTGTGTGTGTGTGTGTGTGTATGTGTGTGTGTGATTTTGTGGTTCTAATGCACTGACATGCTTCAAATGTGCGTGTGTGGGTGTGTGTGTGGTAGGTTTGGTTTGACTACCATTTTATGATTTGTTTAATTACATTTAGTTTCAGTTGTGTTCATTCATGAAGGCTGCAAGTGCTGCTTTCTGGTGAAAAAGTGGAGCAGAACTGAAATTAATTAATTAATTAATTGATTGATTGATTGATTGATTGATTGATTGATTGATTGATTGATTGATTGATTGATTGATTAATACAAGTGACACTTCTGATCCTCCATGAGAAAAAGGGTTATGTCTTCACCAGAATTCTGCCACCCAGGGATATTGGGGTGGCAGGGAAGACACAGCCCAGTGTGCCCTCGCCCCCCCCCCAAGGTTCTGCAATAATCTCCAGGTGACTATGATGTGTCTCTGATGCAGGAAAAGAGAACAGGAGGAAAAGAGAGCTTCCCATATTTACATGGGCGATCATGGCAGGACGCTGAGCCAGTCGGTCACTGTGGGTGTCATTGGGTCAAAGAGGCCTCAGGAGAAGTTCCCCCAAGTCTCCTCTGTTCTGGAGGAAAAGCAGAACTCCTTCTCCAGCTTCCTTGACCGCTGTATTTTCTCAACCTGCCTTTCCTGACCCTTCCCATCTGTAATACTCAGAAGAAGGAAGTCAGAGAGAGCGCATAGTGAAAAATGGCTCACCTTGCAAGATGTTCAACACCGTTTGCATCAACCCATTTGCAAGTGGGCAGAGCTGTGAAAAAAAGAGAGGAAGGTATCAAAATCACCAAGAGGACCCACCAGGAGCAGGCATCGCAAGCTAGTCTGTGAGCCCATGAGAACAAACCTCAATAGCGGTCATATCTCTCTAAAGCCATTGTTAAGGCCAGTTTAAAATAAAATATTTTTTTAAAAAACAGAGCAATGAGTGAGTTTTCACATTTCAAAAAATGCTGCAGCTACCTAGAGGTTAAAAAGGGGGCAGGAGAGAAAAGCAGATTTTCTTGGGTTGAAACAGATCCACAGATGATAGCTACGTCATGTAGAATGGAAGTAGGTTTGGGACATAATGATAGCACGATCCGGTGCATGTCCTCTCCAAATTCAGTTCTACCATGTTCCATAAGGCTTGCATCCAGATGGTCTCAGGAGGCAATGTTAATAGATGAGATTGGACTGGGGTAGGTGTCAAAGGACCTCAACATGTGCTAATCCTCTGGTGGGGCAAGGGGGCAGCGAAGCCTAGCCTTCCCACGCTTCGAAACATAAAATCCCCCCAGGCTAGCTCAAGAGAAGACCAACTCTGCAAGGCACTTTATCAATTAGCCACAGTGGGTGCCAAAAACCCTACAAGAAGGACAGCAGGATTTGGGCAACTCTTTCTTGACTGTGTTTTAAGCCACGTTCGGTCCAAACCATGAAAGAAAGACAGCTTGTTAAATAAATCCCTAAATCCATGTTCTGGTGAGAATAGAATAGAAGCAAAGCAAAGCAAAGCGTGCTGCTTATATACCGCCCCATAGCGCTTCAAGCACTCTCTTGGCGGTTTACAATTTAATTATGCAGGCTACACATTGCCCCCCCCCCCCAGAGAGCTGGGTACTCATTTTACCGAGCTCAGAAGGATAGAAGGCTGAGTCAACCTTGAGCTGGCTACCTGGGATTTGAACCCCAGGTCGTAAGCAAAGTTTTGGCTGCAGTACAGCGGTTTAACCACTGCGCCACGAGGCTCAATAGAATAGAATAGAATAGAATAGAATAGAATAGAATAGAATAGAATAGAATAATAAAGATATCAACACAACATGCATCTTGGATTTATGGCTTGCCCTATATTTTTATATCAAACAAATAAATAAGCAAACCATCTCAGTGCCAAACTAGTGTTGTTCCCCTTGGAGAAATAAAATGTGCAAACACAGGAAGCAAAGCAAAATGGTCTGATTATTTAGGAAGACATAAACAGTCACCTCCGGATGCTTCTGATCCATAAAAGTCAACACAACACAAGGATGATGGTAATTCTGTGCCGTTTGCCTTACAGAGTCCTCTTTTTGATTTCCCTTACTCTTTCTTTTTTCTGATTTGCTCCTTTTGCTGAGAGTGCAACAAAATGCCTTACTCTCTCGCAGGGCAAAGAGATGAATTCTGAGGTTCGTCATCATTCAGTGAGAGGAGAAACAGGAGAGAACATAGGTCTCTGACCATAGTCAGATTGATGCTTTGCCTTAAAGTGGGCCTAAATATGATCTCCTAGGGCAGCGGCTTCCACAAGTTTGAACATTATGCCTCTCTTTCTGGTTTTTTGAGAAGCCCAAATGGAAATTAAAAAATTAAAAATAAACCCCCCAAGCGAATAAACCTCCTTTAAATTCAAAATAAGCACAAAGAGTTCCCCTTGAAAAATCTTAAGTTCTGGGAACAACCTCCATCATAGATGTTTGTTTAAGCTGGTTTTTTAAAAAAATCTTCAAGAAAGAATCATAGTCTTGTGCTTCTCCTGAAATTTTTAAGCCAGCCCTCTCCACCAGTTTAGGAACCAATGTTTTGGGCTCTCCTGCCAACTGCCTGAATCCTGACCAAAGTGGGTGTATTTGGTGAGTCGGCCCTGGAGTTTTGCAGGGAGTAGCACTCTATTTGTTGTGAGCCACCCAGAGTAGACATTGTCTACATGGGTGGCATATAAGTCTAATAAATAAATAAATAAATAAATAAATAAATAAATAAATAAATAAAGAAAGAAAGAAAGAAAGAAAGAAAGAAAGAAAGAAAGAAAGAAAGAAAGAAAGAAAGAAAGAAAGAAAGAAAGAAGCATCACCTGTTTCTGGAGGAGGTTTGGAATCACCTTCTCAAGAATGTTCGTCACGACCTTCAGAATGTCGTTCAGGGCTTTGAAGAGAGGTTGGTCACTGGAAGAAATTGTTAAGATCAAAATCAGCCAAGCCCAAATACAACCGTCACTGGATTTGGTTTTGAAAACCAGCACAACATGTAGATTTTAGAAAGCCACCAACTGGTCCCGTTTGAGGGGCGTGCCAGTCCTGACCCTTGTATTTCAGCCCTTGGTGAGGCAGATGTTCCCACCTTTAATCTTTTACAAAGCAGTCCTTATGCAGAGTGCTTGAGCACTATGAGTAGTAAGGGGGGGAACATAGTGTAATTAGCACCCTGTTGTGTTTGTGTGCCTTATCTCAGAAATGGAACTACCTTCAACCCAACCATGGACAGTTGGGTTGATGAATCAATCTGCAGAGGTACAGCCGGCATGGTCAACTCAGAGACAGCCTCCAAGTAGAAAGTGTTAAAAACCGAAATGCAACCATCAATGAGTTCCGGTCTTGGGGTCAGGAGATCCATTGCAGGAAGAGGTGTCGTTCATGTGGGACTTCCTTCCTGTTCTGCCCTAAGCTGGTCTCTGGACCAAGGGGAGACCTGCTGCCAAAGGAAGGCCTGGGGAAGGAAGAATGTTAAAGGAGGTGACCAGGGTGTGTGTGTATATGTGTGTGTTTGTGTGGAGTTGTGAGGTTGCAGAGCAGGTAGGGAAAGAGCTGGTAAGGGCAAAGGACTTAACTTCTTTTCTTTCCTCAAACTTCTTCCTTCCACAGACCCTTGGACAAAACTTTATATTCCTATGAAATGAAACTGGGAAAATAGTTTCCATTGGAGGCCATAAATGTGCAGGCTGGTTCACCCTGAGCATTTTTCCATGGAGTCTCTTACACACTGATGGGGTGATGTGAAGCCAAGATGCATCTGTGGCCGTTGATCATTTGGGGTGGGAATTAGCTAATATTTGATGCATTGGAGGGAAATGTAAACGATTCCTTTATAATGTATTCTCAAAGGCTTTCATGGCCAGGATCTGATGGTTGTTGTGGGTTTTTCAGGCTCTTTGGCCGTGTTCTGAAGGTTGTTCAGAACACAGCCAAAGAGCCCGAAGAACCCACAACCAGATGGAAAATGGAAGATGGAAGGAAGGAAGGAAGGAAGGAAGGAAGGAAGGAAGGAAGGAAGGAAGGAAGGAAGGAAGGAAGGAAGGAAGGAAGGAAGGAAGGAAGGAAGGAGATGGAAAATGGAAGGAAGGAAAGAAGGGAGGGAGGAAGAAATAGGCCTATTAGTCAACAGTGCTGTCACACAATAGGAAACATGACTCACTTGTTGAAAAGGGTGATTTTGATGTGACCAGGAGTATTCTCACAGTTTCCAAGGACCAGCTGCATGCGGCGAGTGGTAGGGTTTCTGTACAGTTGGACTCCAACCTGGAGGTCCAGAGCCACGTTTAGATAGAGAAGTCTCCCCAAATTCAGTGGTCTACAAATAGAAAAGAAAGGTATCAGGAGACTTGTCTCCTAGTTGCCTCTCGTCTGCTCCCAGAGGCATCTGGTGTGAAATACAGGGAGCTGGACTAGATGGGTCCTTGGCCTATTTCCAGCAGGGCTCTTCTGAGGTTCCTTATGTATTCTGAAGAAATACTTCCAGTATAGTGAGCAAGACTTCTAGAGTGATGTCTTTTCAACCACCTGAAAGGCGTTCCATTGACACACTCATGCAGATACATGCCATTCACCTGGACCCTCCTTCAGACCTCAGAGATGGATGCTGGGATCCCAGCCCCCGGTTCTATCCCGCTCTTCTTAAAAGAACCATGGAAAACTGCTCACATGTTTAGTTCGATCTCCAGATTGGCTGGGACTCTCAGGAAGATGCGCTTTTCGGTCTCATCAAAACGGATGTCGAGCTGGAGAAGGTCCACTTTCTTGATTCGCAATCTACTCATTAAAAGAGGAGGAAAGGGAAGTCAAGAGCAGCCCACCTGACAATGCGGACTCTGTGGAAACATTCACCTCTTCTCCCGCCTCTGATTCAGTCCTCCTACCCACCCCCCAGCTCAAATGTGCTCCAAAGAGACAGGAGTGCTGACACACAGCATCCTCCGTGGCGACGGATGTCCATGGCCCTTGTCGTTCCTTGCTTCGTTGGAACACTTTCTATGACCTGGGCCACCCAGCCACAGGACTGAAAGCAGGACACAAGGGTGACCCAATAAAGAAAGCCATCAAGTCCCAACACGCGGCTCTGCTCACCCTAAGATGTTCTGAACAACGTTGTTCACCATGCCTCCAAGGAGATTGCCGACTCCCAGGAAGCCTTGTGAGCCGCCACCTTGCGCCATGTTGCTTTTCAGGCTCTCCTGGAGGGGCATGTTTAGCAGCTGGTTCTTCCAAGCCTGCTTGTCCATCCGGGCTGAAACCACTGAAAGCAAGAGTCAGAAGCCTGGTTAGAGGTCAGCAAACCGACAGAGGTGCATTCGCAGGGTTGCTGGACAAGGGGCCAAAGTCAAGTGAGTGAGTTTGTCACAGGGGTGAGCTTTGCACACAGAGGATGCTCTGAAGCGCAGGCGCAGAGCTCCATGCCATAACAACAAGGGATTATTCTTTGCTTTGACAATGCTAATAATGTTGATGATGATGTCCCATCAAGTCAATTCTGACTTATGGTGACTATTTTATTTTATTTTATTTATATACCACCCAGGGAATTTGCAGGGAAGTTACCCCGACCCACCCCTACAATCCCTCCAAGTTGGTAAAGATTGGGATTCGGACATCCAAGTTAGTGCATTACATCCAACAAAGTGCATTTCCCCAAGGAAGTGCCCTTTGGCATCTGGCTTGGGGAATCAAACTAGTGCAAAAATGCGCTAAAAATTTGTTGGTTCATGATTTATCAGGGCCATTGATTTGTATGAATACGAACTGACAAATTAATGATTTTTGTATGAATTTGGTTATTCGTTCTTTAATTCATGCCCGTCTCTAGCGGCTACTAGCCCTGGCAGACATCTACAACCTCCTGTACCAGGGACAGCATGTCTGCCTCTGTGCATCCTTGGTTCCTGGGGAACAGGAGTGGAAAGGTCATGCTGCACCGTTGGTGGGCTTGCTGGGTCGTGTTGGGATGTGAATGGACTGTTAGGACAGGTTAGCAGCCTTGGGTCTGACCCAACTTCAGGAATCTTCTTATATTCTTGGAAGACAAAACTGGTGTTGATTTGAAGTTTGCAAAGCAAATTCTCTCCCCTGTTCTTCCTCCGGTCCGTCAGGTAAAGGGAGAGAAGGTAGTATGGGGAGAAAGGGGGTTTGAAGCTAGTGTCGACTTACTTTGCTGGAACCTTTCAGGGCTGATATTGACCGAGACTTGAGGGAAGCCATTCCCTTGGACATTCTGGGCCAAGACGCCACAGACAACTGCGAGGACAAGAACTGGAAGCATCTTCGTGGCCCAGACCTGATGAGAAACATTCTGTGTTAGGAGTGTCACAAGAGGGAAAAAAACAGAGAAGACAAGGAGGGCTTGAGGAGGGAGAAGACAGGGAAGGAATTGAGACAGCATGCACTTCTGCAATTTGGTTCTTGATTCCTTCAGGTGGCATCAAACACGGATTCCCTCCAAAGGTCCGATGACGTTTGTCAATGTTTGCCTTGACCAGATGGGCTCCATAAATTCGGTGCCATCAATCTTTGGTCCTGCTGCTTTTTATGCCCAGAGGATTATCGACACTATGAAGAAATTATTTGGAACAAGACAGACAGGTGACAGTATACTAAGTAATGAGCTGGATTCAGGAGTTCTAGAAAGTGGTGTTAAAACAGCCGTTTTTGCTAAATTTGTTTTCAGTTAGGGAGACTTCCTTCAGGTGATTTATCTGCTTTATAGCCAGTTTAAAAAAGAAAGGGGGGAAAGAACATTAGCCAAAGTTTAACATTTTAATTACTTAAATCTTACTAAAACTAGATGACCATCTGAAGCCACAGATTTTTTTGGTAGCAAATTTTAAACATTTAATGGTGTTGGAAGGCCACCCTCATGGCTTGGCCAGCTAAACTGTATGTGTCCTGTGGGCTCTATCTTGCCCACACCATGTTTACTAGGAACATGATTTAAAACAGATTTTGAAAAGCCAGGATTTGAAGTACTTTTCTCAAAGCTTTTCAAAAAGCAATAAACCTTTAATGTAGACGAGGAGGATTTTGACAACTCAGAAAGGCTACCAAATTTGAAACATACAAGAAATGTCAACCCAGTTCCTGTTATTAGTCAAGATGGAAGCCATGAATGATAAATTTCTTCATATTCGAAAACAACATTTTTTTCACTTTTTTTCTTTCATCTTGCACCCTTCGAATCGAAACCACAGTGTTTTTGGTTTCAGAATCCAAAATCTTTATTCCTTAATATTTACATATTAATTCCTCCCTCACCCTTACTGCTGACTCTGGGCAACCCGTAAAGAAATCTGCAAGCAGAATACAATCTGGAAGGAGGAAAACGAACATACACAAACACACAAACATGCAGACACAGGAAGAAACCCTTCCTAACGAGGCATGGAATGGAAAGAGCTAGGGGTAGCTTATAACCACATGCACAGAAACAAAGTAAGAACGGAAGTGGCAGCCGGTGGAGAGCATTATGTTTTACACCAGCAAACAAACAACTTAAGGAAGAGATTTTCTTCCACCATCACCGTTTGGAGACCATGCTGTAGTTCTGATGGTCAGTCCAACAGTTTCTGTGCACCTGGATTTTTCTTACCTAGACCTTGAAGAAATCTTCTACCCCCTTGGTCTCCTCCAAGCTCACAAAATCCAGACCACCACATTTATATACTCTACCTAGAAGGAAAAATGAATGCCCCTATAGCTGTTGTTAAGTATTAGCCAAATATTTGGGTATAGAATCCTCCTGAATAAACAAGGTTAAGCTCAAAAGCAGAACAGGGTGCACGTTTTCTGGAGTCTGCAGGATTATCTGTAATCTGCCATGGATCAGAGATGAGGTGGCGACTGGCTCATGGTAACTGGGCCTCAGTGTTCTCAGAAGAGTTCTAGACACGGTGGATTTATAGGGCCACCCCACACATTGTGGTTCTCGGCTGCCTCTTTATTGGGGCAAAAGTGACAGAGAAATAGTGTTGGTTGGTTTGGGCTTTCTTTATATATAAAGAAAGCCCAAACCAACCAACACTTTTATATATACCTTATATACTCGAGTATAAGCCGACCCGAATATAAGCCGAGGCACCCAATTTTACCACAAAAAAACTGGGAAAAGTTATTGACTCGAGTATAAGCCGAGGGTGGAAAAGGCAGCAGCTACTGGTAAATTTCAAATATAAAAATAATTACAAATAAAATTACATTAATTGAGACATCAGTAGGTTAAATGTTTTTGAAGATACTGCTCTTCTGAGCTGCGAGACACACTTCACTGCCTGCGGAGGGAGGACTCATACCAGATGCTGTGCCTATCTACTGCTGTATTGCTGCGTAACAAGATGGAGGGAGACGGAGGATGGAGGAGGAAGGTGGGAGGAGGAAGGTGGGTACATAGAATATGCAGAAGGAGGTGGATGGGAGTGTCCTGGAAGCAGAAATGCAGCGTACTTAACCCCGGTCATTGGACCACCCACAGAGGCTGCAGGCACCCGTAGATGAGCGTGGTAGTCCGGAGAACACCCACATTGCAGGGGAGAACATGTAATTTTGACACTGACTTGAGTATAAGCCAAGGGGGGGTGCTTTTTCAGCAAAAAAATGTGCTGAGAAACTAGGCTTATACCAGAGTATATACAGTATATATAAAAGGTGGGATTTAAAGGAAAGGAGATAGACAGCATCGCATGCAAGGAGCTAATCTTTGTGTGTCAGGGCTAGCAAGAGAGGAAAAGTAGTATTCTGTCATATCAATGGTCAATTAATTATTGCAATGCTGTCTACATGGGGTTGCCTTTCAAAGCGATGTGAGAGTGACAGCAGGTGCAAAATGCAGTGTCCAGGTTCCTGTTTGGAGTGTGGAAATATAAATATTTCTGTATTCTCGAAGGCTTTCATGGCTGGGATCTGATGGTTGCTGTAGGTTTTTTGGGCTGTTTGGTCGTGTTCTGAAGGTTTGTCTTCCTAACACTTCACCAGTCTCTGTGGCTGGCATCTAGATCAGATCTCTCAAGGAACGGACGTAGCTGCCACACTAGTTTCAATTGTGCAAAAGCACTCTGGGCCACCGCCCAAAGCCCTTAATGGTTTGGATATCAATAGCTGTCAGAGCAGCTTTCCCTAAGATCATCTTCCCAGGCTACTTGGTCTAGCCAGGCTTATAGGCTTACAGGTTACAGGCGGTCACCCCAAAAGAGGCCTGGAAATCCACCACCCGGAACAATACACTCTTTGTTGGTGGCTGTGATGTGATGGAACAGGTTGCCGGCAGATATAGGCCAGGCTCCCTCCCTCTTGACCTTTAGGAAGCATGTGAATTCTGAGTTTTTAAAGCAAACCTTCAGAAACAACCTCCCCCCCTATGATTTTCTCGCTGTCCCGTGTAATTGTATTTGAATTTAGTTTGCACTTGCCTTTGGGGGTCCATTTCTCTTTATTTCCTGTTGTGTTTATGACTTGGGGGTGGGTACATGGGTGGTTTATGTGTTTATTTCTTCTTAGGCCTCCTGGCTAGTGACTTGCTACTAGATGGGCAGGATATACAGTGATTGATTGATTGATTGATTGATTGATTGATTGATTGATTGATTGATTGATTGATTGAGTGAGTGAGTGAGTGAGTGAGTGAGTGAGTGAGTGAGTGAGTGAGTGGGTGGGTGGGTAGGTGGATGGGTGGATGGGTGGATGGATGGATATTGTGGAGGGAGTGGGAGATCTTTAGAGCTGAAGAAACACTGGGCATGGGCAAGAATGGAAGGAGCCAAGAAAACTGTGGAGGATAGCTCTAAGGGCTGAAACCCAGTTCAGCATCAACAGTACAAAGAACTTGCTCTGGGTTGCACCACTATTTGTGGAAAGGTGGGAGTGTGAAAACTGATCTAATCTGACTCCCTTTTGCAGCTTGAGTATTTCTTAGTGATTGTCCGGGAATATGAACAAAACTCTGGAAAAATCAGGGTATAGGAAGATGGTCAGTTGGGTTTGACTTTAGGGTAACTGTGGTTGCCCTGCTCGGCTCTAGCCGAGCTGTAGAGTAGCTCGTGATTGATAAAAACTGGATTTTCTTGACTACCCTTGGAGTAGAGTATAACCCATGTTGATTGTGCAAAAGGACAAATAACTGGCTGAAATGGGCATCACCAGATGAGATAACAGTATGAGATCATGGCCATAATCCTGCTCAATGTAGTAAGTCTTACTAGAGTAAGCTCACTGATTCAGTGACAATTTGTTGAGTGAACTCCTCCATAAATACCATGGATTGAATGAGCCCACTCTAACAGTGACTTACTATGTTGAACTAATTCACAACTAGAGTAGGCCTATTTAAATAAACAGAACTTACAGAGGAGTTGGCTCACCAAATCCCAACCGTTTCAGTGGGCCTACTCTAATGGGGGCTACACACTGTGGTATAATACACTTGTTTCCACCCTTGAATCCCCAGATGTTCTTGGACTAAAACTCCCAGAAGCCTTCACTCACTAGCTGTGCTGGCCAGGATTTCTGGGAGTTGTAGTCCAAGAACATCTGGGGACCCAAAGTTGGGAACCACTCTGGTGGACAGAGTGACGGAATATGATTCAGGAGGCCTGGGTTTGAATCCCCAATCAGTCTTGGAAATTCACAAGGGATGTGGAAGCTTATCTCACTTATCTTGAACACTCTTACTAGGGTCATTGTAAGTCAGTTCTAGCTTGACAACACACACAGCCGCCACCACCAAAAACAAACTCTAGTACAAGTATGTTAAGCAACAGTGTGTTGGCCAATAAAACATCTTCGTGCAAAGTCTGTACACCCACCCTTCTCTGCAACTACACTCTTCCTACAGGAGAAAAGGGCAAATTCTGCCCCTGTCCTCAGAGGTGGCCAGGTAAATCATGCAAGAGAAGGCCAGACAAACCCACCATACTTGTTGCCTTCCTTTGGCTGGAAAGGACATCTTGGGCCATGAGAGCCCCCCATTCCAATAATTAAGGGTCAACCTCCCTAGCGTTTGAGTGGCTGATGTGTTGAGGAGAAGTCTCTGGCTTCAGCTGTCACTGGGCTTCTCCTCGACCACCTGCTGCATCTTCCCAGTTATAAGGTGCATTGCTTTTAATTTCCCCTTCCTTACTTGGAATCACAGTGTGTCTTCTTTATATATAAAACACACACACCCCAGATTGAACATGAAGCATCGATGCAGGGCAATGCGCACCCATATGTTCCACCCCATTGGTTGATCCGGAGTCATGCATATACCCCTGCTATGGTCCTTTCCTCCGCACACATTAGTCCACATGTGATAAGGGGCCACACTATCAAGGAGCAATGAAGATGTGACTCTGCCATTCCCAGATCAAAAGCGTGCAGATGGCCATGAGGGCAAAGGAAAGGCCTGACCATCCATAGAGATCTTCCATAAGACCTTCCATGTCAGGACATCAGTGTCCAAATTCCCCTTTTTGGCTGGGGGAAAAGGACTGCCAGCTTTATGCCCAACCTGGCCACCTGGCTTGGGACAGAGGACAGAGCAATCTTTGCACTGAACAACCTGTCTGCTCACTGGAAGGATGGATCCTGAAGCTGAGGCTCCAATCCTTTGGCCATCTCATGAGAAGAGAAGTCTCCCTGGAAAAGACCTTGATGTTGGGAAAGTGTGAAGGCAAGAGGAGAAGGGGACGACAGAGGAAGAGATGGCTGGACAGGGTCACCGAAGCGACCAACATGAGTTTGACAGACCTCCGGGAGGCAGTGGAAGACAGGAGGGCCTGGCCGTGCTCTCTGGTCCATGGGGTCACAAAGAGTTGGACACGACTTAACGACTAAACAACAACAACAAAACCAGGCTGTAATTATGTAACTGGCCCTTTTCTTCATTAATTCTTCTCCAAACAGAAGAGTAGCATTTAAAGGCCTTCCTGCCTTTCCAGTGCCCATGACGCCCCGCTCTCAGGCCAATCATCACGACCTTCCCCCAAGGACGCAATTGGCACTGATTTTTCTTGGCCTCGCAGCTTGTCCTCTCCCACGGCTTAAACCTTCTGGCTGTCCTCGTCTTCCTTCTGTCAATATCCCAGAAGGATCACCGCATTTTCTGCATGGCATGACGGATCCACATCAGGCACAGCTTTGCTTTGAAGGTTCTGGACACGGCGCAGTCTTTTGTCCGCGCTCATTCACCGAAACTAATCACAGAGATGAGGAAAGATTAAGAAATGCCAGCAGGGCAAAGGAGGTCTAAGATCTCGTTGTGGGTCCAAGGAGGCCACCCAGTCTTCTGGCTATGTGCCAAGGATTGTCATGTCCACAACTGTCCACCATCTCACCCTTTTCAAATGTATTTTAACCTGTTCGTTAAAACAAGTTTTTAAAAGCAGCTTTTCCTTTCTATGGGAGCTCGTATGTTTGTTTGTTTAGTCGTTTAGTCGTGTCTGACTCTTCATGACCCCACAGACCGGAGTACGCCAGGCCCTCCTGTTCTTCCACTGCCTTCCAGAATTGGGTCAAAGTCATGCTGGTCACTTCGATGACCCTGTCCAACCATCTCATCCTCTCTCGTCCCCTTCTCCTCTTGCCTTCACACTTTCCCAACATCAGGATCTTTTCTAGGGAGTGTTCTCTTCTCCTGAGATGGCCAAAGGATTGGAGCCTCAGCTTCAGGAGCTGTTCTCCCAGTGAGCACTCAGGGTTGATTTCCTGCAGAATTGATAGGTTTGTTCTCCTTTCAGTCCAGGGGACTCTCAAAATCCTCCCCCAGCACCACAATTCAAAGGAATCAATTCTTCGGCGGTCAGCCTTCTTTATGGTCCAACTCTCACTTCCATACATCGCTACTGGAAAAACCTTAGCTTTGACTATGCAGACCTTTGTCGGCAAGGTGATGTCTCTGCTTTTCGAGCCAGTATAGGGTATGCAAATATAAAAGTCACAAACACACCCCAATGGGTTCGTGTAGATGTTAAAGAATGTAAGGGATAAGAGTGATCCCTGTCAGGGCTGAAGCAAAATGCTGAACTATTATCTGCGGTGGCGATTTGTATGCTTTGTGAGTCATGCAATTTGGGGTTTCTGGGAGTGATCAAACAGCCCCCATATGTGTTAGAGATGCCAGGCTTGCAGTGAGTCTCCACTGACTCTCCTTCGCACCTCCCCCATGTTTGGTGGAGATTGGATTTGGGTTGTATCAGTTACCGCCCCCCAAAGCAGGTATCCCCAGGAAGGTGCTCTTTAGCAGCTGGATAACTTATGGGGGGGGGGGCGTTCTACCACCTCCAGAAGCCCTGAATGGCACAGACCACAAAATGGTTCATTTCATGGGATCGTTTATGAAAGTGAAAGTTCACAGTTTGTGCTTCATAAATAGTCATCAAACCAAGAACCGTTATGAACAGCCATTTTCCCCAATTCGTGCCCATTTCTAGTTCAGACAAGTCTTTGGGTCACCCCAATTTGTCCCCCTTTCAATTAATTCTCCTTCCTGCCTCCTGCCTCACCTTTTATATAAAAAGGGGCAGGATGGGTCGCTCTAAGTCAAAACACACGTGGCTGCTGTAAACCAATCAGCACCCAAAGCGATCCAAATAGTAAGTTTTTTGGCCACTGCAGGCGTCCCCTTAGTCCCCACACGTACAAGTGCTCTCATGCAAGGCCAGTTGTCCTGTGCCCTCACCACCACCACCACCATGCAATGCCTCGAATTCCCAAGGAAATTAAGAGGAACATGTCATGAAATAAACACACAAGTGGACATTTGACGGTAGAAGATCTTCTTCAAAAGCTGCCCACCATCACAAAGGAGGCTGGGTCATCATTAAGCCGAGCTTTTTTAGCTGAGAAGGAAAGCTTTCCCTGATGATTATGTAGGGAGTGACCAGCTGAAAAATCTGAAGCCCTGAGAAGAACACGTGTTGCCTTGCTGGACTGTGGCAAGCAACCCCACCTCAAAAGGTGTGAAGAAGAAGACGTTCCGAAATATATGGCTTTCACCTTTGGGCATCAAGAGCAGTAAGGGCCAAAGGCAGGAGCCCCACTCGCCAATCTCATCCATTCCTCCATGAATTGCGTTGGCCAGGATGACGTCCATGGGAAGGGCAGACTGGAGAATTAAGTATGACCAGAAGAACTCCCTAAAGGCCACTGCCTAGAAAGTCACTCTGGTCAAACTACAGCTTCCAGAATAATTTAGCCAGAACAGCAGCTCCTGGCCAATACAAAAGTTCTTTCATTTGGAAGCAATGCATTTGAGACCAATTCAGCTCTAAGGGGATTGACAGCTATCCGTTCACTTCCATGACATTATATAGGCTTGCAAACAAAGGACCAGAATTATATCAATCAGCATTCAACATACATCCATTACGTAGAGAGGAGGATCAAGGAGGTCAACGTATCAGCGACCTCATCAATTCATAAAGCAAATTTTGCATCGTGGTGTTTGTTCTTCCTTCTTATCTGCTCTCTACCTCCTCGTTAATTTATAAAGTTAGTTAGACCCCTTTCTCTCTCTAACAGATTCAAGCTTTTGAATTCCTGGTGCTTCTGACCCTGGGCTTAGTAATAAATGTCCATGAGGTTCCTATATAGAGCAGACCTTCTTGTGCCTGGATGTTTCTTAATGAATGCATTTCCTCCTGACTCGGCTTCAGTGTTAACCATCAGTTGGTAGCACACCAATACTTTATAGAAGAGTTATATAGGGAGGGGAGTAATGAAATTCTGGATGGCCCAGTGGTTTAGGCATCAAGCTGTGGAGTCAGAAGGTGAGAGTTGGATTCCTCACAGTGCCTCCTAGCTTTATCTAAGTCAACTGGAGATCTTAGGTGCTAGAACTGCTGGATAGCTCAGTGATTTAGGTCTCTGTTTGGGGGTTCGAGGCTGGGAGTTTGATTCCCCACTGCATCTTCTTGACAGGGCTGGACTTGATGATCCATCGCATCCCTTCCAGTTCTGCAGTCCTAAGATTGCTGTTATTGGTTGTTGTAGGTTTTGGGCTGTTTGGCCGTATTCTGCAGATTGTTCTTCCCAACATTTCGCCAGTCTCTGTGGCCGTCATCTTCAGAGGACAGAAGTCAGAACTCTGTGCTCTGGTGCAGTTTGTGGGATAGTTGAGTATTTATAGCTGTGGGATCAGCTTTTGTCCTTTTCAGGAGATTGGGTGATTATGGTGATAAGGGGAAAGATGATTTGCCACTGTGATTGATGGGTGTCGTTAGCTGGTCTTTTGTGTGCAGTGATCACCGGTCCTTGTGGCTGGGTAGAGTTCGTTGACCTTTTGCAGGCTGTATTTTTTAGTGCTGGGAGCCAGGCTTTGTTGAGTTTTAGACTTTCTGCAGAGCTTCAACAAAAAAGAAGGACCCACAACAACAACAACAAAAAACATGCTGATCACCATAATCACCCAGTCTCCTGAAAAGGACAAAAGTTGACCCCACAGCTATAAACTATCCCACAAAACTGCACCAGAGCACAGAAAGAGTTCTGACTCCTGTCCTCTGAAAATACCAGCCACAGAGACTGGCAAAACATTAGGAAGAACAACCTTCAGAACACGGTCAAACAGCCCAAAAAACCTACAACAACTATCAGATCCCGGCCGTGAAAGCCTTCAAGAATACATTACTGTTATTGTTAGACTGAATTTTATTTCCAGTGTCCCCAACACAGTCTGACACAGCAACATTTCATTTCCAATTTCCCCAGCACAGTCTGACAAAATATACAGACACACAGTAAACTGTACCTAAAAGTCACATTTGGAGTGTCAAGAAGCAACGAGGAGAGCATTCTACCGTGATCATGGGAAGCTTTCTGTTCTTTGAGTCCTGAGCTTCTCAGAATCCAACCCAGGCCCTCTTGCTTGAAACCAAGACGGCAACTACGCTCTCGGTTCTTAAGCTTTTAGAACGTGGTTGGCCTAGGATAGATAAGATAAAGGGCAATGTGTCCCCCTGATATTTTGAGGGCCACCATTTTAAAAAACACAATATTCGTTATTGCCATGGACAGAAGGACAAGAAATGAATTCTGGAGATGTAGAAAAGATGTCCATTATTTCAGCATTTCAGTTCTACATGAGTTCAGGGAGGTTATTGCTCAACTGGATATCGTCCAGACGTGCATCACAAAGAGAACCGTAGGCCTGGAAAGACAATCAGCAGGTGCAAAAGGGCAAAAAGAGCCCCTGGCTATGTTTATCCTAAAAAAAATAGGATTACCATTAAGTGAGGGCATCTTGACAGTTCTTATACAGTTCTGACCTCAAGAAGGAAGAACCTTGTTCTATCATGTGCCCTTTGGATACCAAGTGAGATTCGGGTTCAAAATAAGGACAGGATGAGGGAGGGGAGGCAGAAAGGGGATGGAATTTAAGTTCAGCCGAGATTGCTCCCCATTTTCATTGGGAGAATGAATTGGATGATCTGTGTTCTGTCTAAATGATACCAGGCCAGCAGGAGGTGTTCCCATGATTTAAGCGCTAGGCAAAGGACAGGAGAATCCAACACAGCTCTGATCTGACCTATGGCCCCAGCTGTTTCCAGTGGCCGCTTGGTGGGGCCAGCAACTTCCAGAAGGGCCAACATTGGCAGAAAGGTGGCAACTGGTGCTGCTGGAGAATAAAACCTGGGCCTGGATAGGTGAGTAGACAGGTGAACAGGGGGACTCCGTTTCTGGCAGTTCCTGCGAAAACCACCGCTGCCCTGCCTGGTCCTCAGGTGGGAGGGATTTTCAGGGTTTCAAGACTGGTATGGAAAGAGCAGAATGCTTCAGCAGCCCTTACCCATTAAGGAACAGTTCAGGTTGAGGTCCGGCTGCCGATCGACCCTACGACTAGAAAGATACAAACGGGTTAATACACGGTAGATCCACCTCCATCTCTGCCGCTACCTTCTACCCTTGTTCTGATCAGGCTCAAACATCAGCCTGGCATGAGCAGTGGAAGTCTTTTGTTGTGTCGTGTCAGCTCCTCAGAAACAGAAAGCACACACACCTCATGCTAATTCATCCCTCCCCAGGGTCTGCAGGTCGCGGATGGGGACTTACCCCTTGGAAACCCATTCTTCCTAGCACGGAGGAATTCTACGTAGGGATCATCAAGTAAGTCTCATGCTATGCATTCTGTTCTCCGGAGATAATTGAATAGTCATACATTTCTGTGTCATTTTGTATAAAGGAGGTTTCGACTCCTCAGGGCATGCTGTCCGTTTTTTTAAAAAAAGGATGGGGCAACCACCTGAAGAATATTTGCTCCTCTGTGACAGCAAAAAGACAAGTCCTTTTTCCCCCTC
Organism: Pogona vitticeps; assembly: GCF_051106095.1. Taxonomy (NCBI): domain Eukaryota; kingdom Metazoa; phylum Chordata; class Lepidosauria; order Squamata; family Agamidae; genus Pogona; species Pogona vitticeps. Next base: position 2,127,420 of record NC_135786.1, read on the forward strand.
CAAGCAATAATATTTGGCAAAAAGTATGGGCTTACCCAGGGAGAGAAAGCTTACACGCTAAAGACTAAATCCATGGGCTATCCATGTATGCATGCTTTTTCCAACATGGTGGCCATGATGGAAATGTCTGGGGAAACAGAAGACTGCCTGGTCAGGTGCCATCGGATTAGCAACCCACCTTTGGTTGTGAGAATCACCTTTTCCCCCACAGTTTCCTTCCATCTGGGTCAATGGGGCCAAGGCATGAATGACTAACCCTCGTTGCCCTGTCATGTCAAAGCTTGATTCTCTGACGCCACTTGAAGAAAAGTTCCTGAGGCTCACCATGTTGGCTAGGGCATTCTGGGAGCAATCATCCCAGAAAGAAACTTTTCTAAGCTCTGTCGGATCCTTCCCATTGGGATCGGCCAGCAGCACACACTTTCCAGGTCTTTGAGACCAGAACCTCTCTAATCCCTGACTGGTGGGGTGAGCATGGGAGTTGTAGTCCATACCCTCTGGAGGTTGCCTCCCTTCTGATTTAGACAGTAGGAAGGAGAGGAAAACTTACACTTGAGAAGCCAGTCAAGGAAAGCGCCTGGGAATGGTTTATCCTGGGGAAGGAGAAGACAGTGTGTGACACAGGAGGAAAGAAGAAGCATGCCATTCTTTTCCAGGCATATTTTCTAGATTCCCACATTCCCTCCAGAGCAGAAACATCTTCCCAAAATGGAGACCATCAACCCATACCTTTGTCCTCACTAGCAAGACCCCCCCCCAAAATTCTGTTTCCTGACATTTATGTTAAGAAACATAATAGCATGAATATAGGGAGACAGTTGGTTTTTTAAGAGGGAGACATTGAGTGTGATGTAGTGGACGGCGCAACAGACTAGAACTCTGAAGACCTGGGTTCAAAGCCTCTCTTGGCTATGGGAACTCAGCCAGAGAGCAGGGCATGGGTAAAATCACTCCCTGAACATCTTAATATAATCATGATGTGCCGTCAAGGTGACTCTGACTTATGCAGACCACTTCAGGGTTTCTAGATAGAGAATACTCAGATGCTGTTTACCACCGCCTTTCTCTGCCCCCCCCCCGGGACAACGCAGATGGCCCAAGGCCACACAGGCTGGCTTTACTTTGCAGGAGGCACAGCAGGGATTTGAACTCCCCACGTAACTCACTGAGCTATCCAGCCAGCTCACTGATAATCGTGGGTCATCAAGTCATTTCTGACCGATGGCAGCCCTTACTCAGGGTTTTCCAGGTAGAGAATACTCAGAAGCGGTTTACCTTTCCCTTCAACTGGGGGGGGGTGCCCTGGGACCACCAAGCAGCAGCTGGCCCAAGGCTCCACAGGCTGGCTCTGCTTGCAAGAGGCACAGTGGGGAGTATTGAGTTCCCAGCATAAGATCTCTCTCTCTCTCTCTCTCTCTCTCTCTCTCTCTGTGTGTGTGTGTGTGTGTGTGTGTGTGTGCACCTCTCAATGCTGTCTGTCTTCTTCCATACTTGAATTTTTAAACTGCTTCATCACCATTCTGATTTTTTTGGGACAAATTCTTCCATAATGAATCTAAATGAAATCTGTCCATCAGTTTGTACTGGCACAAGTTAACAGGTTCCCAGAATGGAGAGGATGGTGTTTTGCCTCTTTCCATTCTGGGAATGAAAGACAAGGAGCCCTTCAGGGGAAAAAAGAGCTGGTCACTCAAGTCTATCGATAACACCGCTGAACCTACGGAGATTCCAAGCCAGATGCTGAAGAATTAAAACCTCCAGCGTCAGAGCCCAGATGGACATTCCTTCATCTTTCCATTAAAAAATAAATAAATCTCAAGTTCTTCTCCCCTTGAACCTAAAAATATTCGTGTGGTTTTTAACAGATGTCAACCACAAAACAATCAATGAGACAGAGGAAATATGGTAAAACAGAGGGAGGACGCACCTTGAAATCTAACTCCGAAAACTGTCCTGTCGAAAATGGCACACTGGAGAGAGCCGTGTGGAGTTTCCCAAGGAGGCCAAGGAAGACAAAATCTGAACAGGCAGGAGAAAAAGGTAGGAGGTGGGTCAACACATCGGCCATTCAATCTCTCTCATTCCCTCATTTCCTCTGCCTCTCCCTTCTTCCCCTTTCACTCCTCACTATTCTCTTATGCATGTCTTTGTCTGTCGCTGATGCCCCTTATCTTTCTCTCTCTCTCTTCCCCCTACCCAACCATCGCAAGCCCAGAATGTCCAAGGGAGGTAGAAGCCTTTAATCTGCTTCTTCCTAACTTTAAAGCCATGCCTCCAGGGCAGAGAGTATCTTTCCTAGCTTCCATCTAAGATGGAACTCCTGGCCAAAACCACTTGGAATGAATGTTTGGGACCCTTAAGTTCATAGAATCCTAGAATCATGGAGTTAGAAGGGGGCCTATAAGGTCATCGAGACCAACACACACACACACACACGGCTTACCATTGAGAATATGGAGCTGTATGTTGATGAAACCAAACCAGATTTGAAACAGAGGGCACACCTGCAATGAAGAAAGGCTTCAGCACGTGAGAGCTCAAGGATGGTGTGATGTTCACCAGCACCTAGAGGTTGTGGGTCAGTGAACAGAATGCTCAAAGAGAAGGATAGCCTGGTTATTCTTCACTAGGAAGAAGTTTGCCTTTTGGAGCATAATGCCAGAGGCCAACCTCATGACCGGGAGGGGGGGTAAAAATAAGAGCGGGAAACTCTCTAGCGAACTTTTCGTCATTGCATTTCAAATGGTGTTGATGCCTACAGCATTGAAGGTGGGAGGTTTCAGAACAGATGTAGAAATGCCGACAAGGATGCCCTTCTCCCTTGAGCTGAAAAAAGGCTCCCAGAGGAATTCAATGAGCCACAGGAAGAGGTCACGGCTTGCTCACAAACTCAAGCTTTGAAAGACACAGCACAAAAAGAAACACGGATGGAGGAGGAGGAGGAAAAATATATATATAATCCCAGACACCTGTGCTTAGAACCCCAAGCCGATCCTGAGCCGGTAAAAACACACCCGAGTGAGGGACGAGAGCCAAAACAAGGCGGATGGATCACTTTCTAAGCATAGTTTGTGTGAAGCAGAGAAGCTCAAGATCGGCCTCTTTTCTGTGCAGCCCATGAACAGGGGGGAAAACATGGAATAGGATGTCACTCTGGCTGGACAATCCTGGAATTTGTAGCCCCCCAGACATAGATTTCCTAAGCTCCGATTAGCCAATAACTCTATACCGGTTGCAGGGGACAGTGTGAGGGAGGCGATTCTTGGCACTCATTGGCCACTATGGGCCTCCTTCTGGGGCGTTGGACTGTCCGGTTTGGGTAACCTGAGCTGGTCCCGGGAGGCCTCCATGGGTCCCAGCCCAGCTGTCCTTCTGCCCTGTTGCTCTCTTTGGCTGTTCTAGAGAAAGCTGCGAAGACGCATACTTGCTTTCCTCTCTCTGGCTGCTGGCAGCCTCTGACAATGAGCCACTCACCAGCGTAGGCAGGATGGTGCGGAAGGCGATGTTGATGACACCATTTAGTAGGCTTGACAGGAGGCTAAAGGAAAAAAAAGGCAGAGAGAATCTGAGCAGAGTTCCATATATGGGAATTCCCAAACTCTCCATGGACTTCCCATTTTGACCTTGGAGGATGTACATCGTCCAGCATCCTTGCTGGTCACAATGACTGTTTCACACATTGCCTGCGGGGAGAGGGGTCAGTTGTGCATCAGTGATTATAAAAGTGCACACCTAAGTGTCCGGTGGCTCTCGTTATGTCCCTGTCACTCCTGAGGGACATCTCTACTCCTGAGGACAAGATAAAAGGAAGAAAAGGAAAGGGCTCATAATAAAAGGTGTGCAGAATGGGGGTGCATGGCGCTCTGAAGGAGGCAGGAAAAAACAGATTCTGGAGGGTGGATTCATTGCTCCAATAGTTAAAAAGGGCTGTCAGTTTGTAAAAACGACCCCATAAGAATCACAGCTTTCAATGGTTTAGGGACTTTTCCTCCAAAAAGGACAGAAGGCAGAAACAAAATCCAAAAAGGTCTTGGTAGGTTTGTAAGGTGTGTACATGTTTGGCCTGGAATAAGGTGAAGAATCAGGGAGAGAGAGAGTTAGGACACAAAGATGGAGACCAACAGAACCCAGAGGAACTATGGGGGTTTGTATTTATGGCTATCAGCCAGAAATTCAACTCTTGAACTGAACGTTTTGAACTATGCTTTCAGTAAGTTGACAAAAAACATATGCTGCTAAATGAGGGAGTGGAGCAAACTCGGGGTTAAGAAGACCCCAGTACGATGATTCTCCTGAGCAAGCAGATTCCACACCTGCCCACTAAGTGAGGGGAGACCCATTAAGCATTCCATACTTCACAACACATGATAAGGACCATATATCTAGGGGGAAACAAAGAAATATCTAATGCACATGCCGAACCAGAAACAAAGAAAGAGCTAATGCACATACCCAGCTAGCAAACTGCACAAAAAGAATATAAAAAGATGGTTCGGGCAACTATAATTTTGTCTGCTGAGAGCAAAAGGCTTTTGGAACCAACTACATTTTTTGGAACTTGAGCGATGCAAATAAAGAATTCTTCTCTCTTTGGTGAGTATGTATGTGGTGTGAATGTGCTGAATGCATGAAACCCCTTTTATTAGAATTGTCAGATGACTGACTCAGTAAAAGGTACAGTGAGTAAAATTTATTCACTTCTTAATTTAGAGGAAGAAGAAAGTGAGAAAGAAGGATTGAAATTGGTGTGGGAACAAGATATTGGGAAAAGAATAAATGAAGAAGAATGGGGGAGGATATGGAAAATGAGGATTTTAAGATTGATGTCAGTAAGAAAATTTTTTAAAACTTAGTTTAAGATGGTATTTAACACCGGTAAAATTAAACAAAATTAACACCAGTCATCCGAATGTCTGTTGGAAATGTGAGAAAGAAGTTGGTACATACTTTCATATGTGGTGGGAATGTGAAAAGGTACAAAGTTTTTGGAAACAAATTTTTAAAGAATTAAGTTGTATCTGTGGAAAAAATATAGAATGTAAGGCTGAGATTGCTTTGTTATCAATATATGAGAACGTGGAATATGACAAAATGATTAAAGAATTGATAACTAATCTAATAACAGCAGCTAGATTGATTATTGCTAGACAGTGGAAATTAAAGACTGAATTACAAATTGAAGAATGGTATAAAGAAATATGGAATATAGCATTAAATGATAAATTAACTTGTAATTTAAAGATGAAGAAAGGAGAGTTGAAAAAGAATAATTTTTATGTAATATGGGGCAAATTTTTGGAATATGTGTTAATAAGGGGAAAAGGGAGAGCTCCAAATCAAGAATCTATGCAGTTCTGGAGAGGAGGACAATAGAAGAAGAAGAATGAGAAGAAGAAGAAGAAAAAGAAGAATATGGCAAGAGGTCCCGTATATGGTGGTGGGGAACACTGTTATTGTGTTGTAAGTGTATATGTTTTATGTATATGATTTGTTTTTGTTATAGTTATAAATAAATAAATAAAAAAATTTAAAAAAAAGAATTGTAATCAATAGGTAATAAAGTATATTGATTTTGCATTTCCTAATGTGTCCTGTGAGGTCCTTTAATGTTTAATATTGTTCTTCTTGGGATACAAAGATCTAGTCGTCACCCTTTCATGACAGGCTCCAGCATTGGGCTGAAAGCAACAACTTGAAAACAAACAGGGATCATGTAAAGTTCTACACCTGAGGGGGAAAAAAAACAAACACACAGTTACAAGATGGGGGATACTTGGCTCAGCAATACTATAAGCAAGAAAGATCTTGGAATTGTTGTAGATCACAAGCTGAACATGAGCCAACCATGTGATGTGGCTACAAAAAAAGGCCAGTGCTATTTTAGGATGCATTAACAGAAGTATAGTCTCCACTTTGAGGTGCTAGTCTTCTCTATTCGGCACTGGTTAGGCTTCACCTTGAGGAATATGTCCAGTTCTGGACACCACACTTCAAGAAGGATGCTAACAAATTGGAATAAGTTCAGAGGAAGGCAACAAGTAGGATCAGGGGGCTGGAAACCAAGCCTTAGGAGGAAAGGCTGAAAGAATTGGGCATGTTTAGCTTTGAGAAAAGAAGACTGGGGGGAGATAGGATAAAAGCATGCTGCTTGCTGCTTATACCTGAAAGGCTATCCTACAGGGGAAGGGCAAGAGCTCTTCTCAATCTATCCAGAGTGCAGGACATGCAACAATGGGCTCAAGTGAAATGAAGGCAGATTTTGATACAATATCAGAAAAAATTTCTTAACTGTTAGAGCAGTACAACAATGGAACCCATGACCTCAGGAGATGGTGGTGAGCACTCCAACGCTGGAGACCTTCAAGAGAAAATTGGGCAAACCTCTGTCAGATATACTTCCCATTGGATTCCTGTACTGAGCAGGGGGTTGGATTCTGTGGCCTTAGATGCCCCATCCAGCTCCATTATTCCAGGAATCCGATTTTGTGAATGGTGTCTTTTTCAAGGTCTAGTCGTGGTGCTTGAGAAGACCCAGGCATTGGGGGACAGTGGGGGATGGAATTTAGAAGGAGCCACCCTCACAAAGGTCAAGGAGAAAACAGGGGGTCTTCTCTCTGGTTGTTTTTGCCCTCACCACCTGCCGAGGTGAGAAAAACGCCTTGCCCGTCGCAGGGAGTGGGAGAGAGCAGGAAGAGAAGGGCATGGCGCTGACCTGCATAGAAAGGAAAACAACTCGACTGTACGTTCTGCACTCAACAGATCCAGCCCAACGAAAAGGACATTTAGATTTCATAGATTAGATAAGCCATTAGGACAAGGAAGAGCCTGTTTGGGAGCACCTGGCCATTCGTCAGCGCCTCTCTCCGCCAACCCGACGAGCGCCATTCCAGACTCACCCTTTCGGCAGCTGGATGGTGAAGCCACCAATGAGGTCTTTGCAATTTTTCAGCTCCAGTCGCAGATCTCCAGGCTTGGTTTGGGTGATGGCCAGGTGGGAGGTGATGTTCATCTCCACGGAGGACCCACTCAGGAACTTGAGCAGCCTAGGAAGCAAAGGCAAGCAAAGGATGACACCGGGTGAGGGTGCTTGGAGGGCTCAGGGACCCCACTGTCAGTCTTGGGGCGCACACAGCCTTGGCATCATCTTTCTGGGCAGAAAAGAACACTGGCCATTTTATCAGACTTTAAGTGGGACCCTTTGGTGCTCCTGCCAACCTAGCAGTTTGTTGTTGTTTAGTCATTTAGTCGCATCCGACTCTTTGTGACCCCATGGACCAGAGCACGCCAGGCCCTCCTGTCTTCCACTACCTCCCAGAGTTGGGTTAAATTCATGTCACTTCAATGACCGTGTCCATCCACCTCATCCTCTGTCGTCCCCTTCTCCTCTTGCCCTCACACTTTCCCAACATCAGGGTCTTTTCCAGGGAGTCTTCTCTTCTCATGTGATGGCCAAAGTATTGGAGCCTCAACCTAGCCGTTCAAAAGCATGTAAAAATGCCAGTAGATAAACAGGTACCACCACCATGGGAAGGTAACAGCGTTCCGTGTCTAGTCGTGATGGCCACGTGACCACGGAAGCTGTCTTCAGACAAATGCTGGCTCTATGGCTTGGACATGGGGATGAGCACCGCACCCTAGAATCGGACACAAGTGGACTAAATGTCAAGGGGAAACTTTACCTTTGGTGCTGGAGCAGCACCAGGAGCACCTGGCTGGAAACTGAACTGACCGTTAATCTTTCAGGGCTTCGTTTGAGAACAGACAGGCAACATACTGCATACTGTACTCTGATTTTAGAAATCCAGCTTCCAAATCTGCTCTCTCTCTCTCTCTCTCTCACTCACTCACAGAGAGAGAGAGAGAGAGCAGTGAAAACATAGTGGAACACCTTGTCATAGTCCCTTCAGGGCAGACCACAGAGCATACTTGGAAGCTTGTGAGCAGCGCCCCGACATCCCCCACTCCCCCCCCAAAAATGGAGCGGTCAGTTATGAGATGAGCCTAGATCCAGACCACTTGCCGGGGAGGGAGGAGCCCATTTTCTTTCCCAAACAAGATTCCACCTGACTTAAGTGAACAAAAAAGGCATCCACAACAGCTGCTGGGATGGGTAGAATTTTGGTATGGAAAATGTGCAGAGCAATGGGGAGCCATTTCCCTGCCCCCATGCCTCTGTACCCAGACGGTCGCTGCTCAAAACCCATGGCTAGGTTACAGCTGCTGCGCTTCGCCTCTGTTGCCTCTTCTCGGCACTCCCTCCTTCTAAGCTGTTAATAGGACCGAACTTCCCTGTTTCCAAAATCCTTGCCCTTCTTACCCCTGCAGACAGATATACGGGTGAGCTGGAATTGGAGCGCATGCAAGGTTCAGAATCCGGTTCAGAGAAATGACGTATGCACCAAACCAGGAGGGGTGTGCTTTCAAAATGGAAACAGCTAAATGTGTTTGGAGTTGGAAAATATAAGCCAAAGCACATAACCAAAATAGGTACAAGCAAAAAGCAAAGTGTGCTGCTTATAGGACACCCCACAGGGCTTAAAGCATTCTCTCTGTGGTTTAATATTAAATTATGTAGGCAAGACATCCTCACTCACTGTGAGCTGGATACTCCATTTACTGACCTCAGGAGGATGGAAGGCTGAGTGAACCTTGAGCTGGCTGCCTGAGCCCATCAAGATCATACTCAGTTGTGAACAGAGTCTCTACTGCAGTATAACCACCATGCCATGAGGCGCCTTTATAAACAAACTTTAGCCAGTGGAGAAAGTGTGGCAAGAATGCATATGGTAGGGAAAAGGTGTAAATAAATGCAGAAAAATGAAAACAGGAAGACCAAATCCCATTGGGGTGGGGGCAGGGAGAGAGAAATAATGACCATGAGTGACCAATTTCTACTGTGGTTTTCCTCATTTGCACCACTGGTCACTCAACTGGCCACATGCCCAGGCCCCAAAGTGACCCTGCCCGGTGGTGGGGATGCTTGTGTCATTGACCCTTATGACATGGCATGAGGCAATAGCCAGTTTTTCAGGACTGCTCTGGTGAATGTTCTGCAGAGCTGAGGTGATACTATTTGCACAGGATGTAGAGGATTCTCCAGTAACAAAGGGAATTAACAATGCAGCTTAGTAACAAGCAAATCATTCCTTCCTTCCTTCCATTTTCCATCTCCTTCCTTCCTTCCTTCCTTCCTTCCTTCCTTCCTTCCTTCCTTCCTTCCTTCCTTCCTTGAAGCAAGTCAGACAAGAAGTGCATCAGCCAGCTGCCTTCCCTAGCATAGGAATAGTCTCTCCCCAAGACATCAAGGTGCGCTTCTTGGGATCCTTTAGTCTGGAAACACCAAGGGTCAAAGCAGTGAATGTGAATTCCGCACCCTTCCACCTCTAACAGCCTGATGATGCCTTTTCAGCCCTTTTCATGTTGATCTCAGAACAAACAGAATATGAAGTAAAGGTTCACCTCTCTGTGTTAACTCACCCTGGAAAATTAGCCAAAACTTTTGACTGCAGGTTGAGAACAATCTCAGGGCCAGGCAAGACCTTCCAAGATCCTCGGACAATCTCGAGGCTCAAAGCATTAAACCTTTGCGGAGAAGAAGATAAAGGGAGATGATGAAGGGGAATGTAAGAATGTGCTCTGGAGGTAGCGGGTAAGACCCTTGGTTTGTATTGTCTACAGGGGCAGTCTTTCTTTACCTACTCAGAAATAGGAAGCTGATACTGGTCAATACGTTTTTATTTAATCTATATTTTATACACAAGGAATCTATCACTCCAAAAAGGTAAGACGCATTAATAATAAAAAATATAGTCAGAAGAAGATATTTTAGTTGCATTCTGAAATGTAAAGAATATATTTCACAGCCTTAAGGCATTATTACATTGACATACAAAAAGAGGTTCTCTTACCCAAGAGAATGACAGCAGCCCGCTCAAATTACTTACAAGCTCATTGCTGTCATTCATGTTGCTTAGTCTTCTGTCTTCCTCTTCCTCTCCTCTCCCTTCTTTAAAATGTACCTTATTTATATCCTTCTCTTCTGTTTGGTATTGCCTTAGAAGCCTAGCTCTTGTCTCCCAACATTCTATTATTTTTTGATATAAAGCTACTTCTATAGCAGTGTCTTTAAACAGATTTCTTCAATATTTGCTATTAATTATAACAGGGTTTTTTTTTGTCAACACAACACACATAATCTGGCCTTGGTCAATATCTCGAAATACTAGCATGGAACCATAGAATCACAGAATCATCTGTTATAAGAGATGTGGTCTAAACAAGCAGTTTATCTCTATGTGCATGCAATTTAAGAAAATATAAATTTTAAATGATTATCTTTTTAGCAAAATAAGCAGAGTAATGTAAAAACAACAAAAATATAAGAAACCATTAACGGCATCTTTGCTGCCATCTGGTGGAATAATTGAAGTGATCTGAACGCCGGCTTTGACAGGTTTTCCAGGGTTTCAGGAAGGATTCGGTCATGGTCCTGTTTGGAGGACCCCAGGATTGGACGTAGGTCCCCTTGGATAGGCAGTTTGTTAGCGAGGTACAGGCCCTCTCGTATTGCTCCTGCTTGGAGTCTGAGCCTTCCACTGGAGACCTTGCTACACGCACCTGCCCCACAGAAAAACTGAGTTGGCCAGCATGCGAGACAATCAGTTTACTCAAAAGGGTTTGTATCAATTAATGCTGAGTAGAGATATATGATTAGTAAAGCATCATAAAGACAGTCAAACTAACTAGACATGGGGCCCACTGGAAAGCCTGGGAAATTTTTCAGAAAAGTCTTTAGGGCCAGAATTACCTCAGGGTAGGTGACAGGAGAGCCTCTGAGGAGAAGACAGGATACCTTAGTCAAGGTGTTAAGGACTGACAGAGTCCTTTCCCTGGTAGACACCCACTGCTCTGGTGCAGGTGCTTGAGTAAGAGTCCCAAGGGAAGGTCTTAAGCTCCAGCTTGGTCCTTCAGCGGACAGGCCAGTCTTAGTCTTGTGGTCAAAGGACGCAAAGGAAGGAAAAACTGGTCTACACATGAGCAAGGTAGTGCCCTGTTCCTTTGTTGGCCAAGTGTGGGCATAGCTTCTTTATTATAATGGTTAGCCCTGAAGGTCACATTTCACCATTCTGATTGCTGTCTGAAGGAATTCATGGAACCATAGAATCATAGATTAGTGAAGTTGGAAGGGGGCCTCTAAGGCCATCAAGTCCAACCCCCTGCTCAAGGCAGGAATCCAAGTCAAAGCAGATACAACAGGTGGTTGTCGAAGTTTCTCTTGAATGCCTCCAGCGTTGGAGGGCTCGCCACCTTCAAAGGTCATGAGTTCCATTGTTGTACTGCTCTAACACAACATTTTTCCTGATATTCGACTGAAATCTGGCTTCCTGTAACTTGAGTCCATTAATCATCACCCTCTAAGTATGATTCTGTAACCAATTGTATAACCACCTGACGCTTGGTCTATCCAGCCCACATCTAGTTAGCTTGCTAATCAGGATATCATAGGGCACTTTGTCAAAAGCTTTGCTGAAATCAAGATATACTATGTCTATAGCATTCCCTCCGTCTATCAGGGAGTTTACCTGATCAAAACATGAGATCAGATTAGTCTGGCAGGATTCGTTCTTGATAAATCTGTGTTGGCTTCTAGTTATTATTGCATTGTTTTCTAAGTGCTTGCACAATGACCGATTTATGATTTGTTCCAGAATTTTCCCTGGGATTGACATTGGGCTGACTTGCCTGCAGTTCCCAGGTTCCTCTTTTTTGCCCTTTTTGAAGAAAGGGACAACATTAGCCCTCCTCCAATCTACCATTTTCTGCATCTCCTGCCAGAGAGAGCTGAATCTCAGCACCAGCAATGCTGAAGAGGCTGGCATCTGACATCTAAAGGACCTTAGGTTTCAGCCCTGTCTTTGTACCCCATCCTAACAGATACCCACTCATCCATGTTGACTCACCATTTGAAAGGCTCCTTGGATTGTCCACCACCAAGGAGACCTCCAAGGCCAAGTAAGTTTCCACCAAGAAGGCCATCTTTGCCAAGGATTCCTCCAAGTAGACCTTCACCACCGAGGAGGCCTTTCTCCCCAAGAACTCCTCCAAGTAGACCTTCACCACCGAGGAGGCCTTTCTCCCCAAGGACTCCTCCAAGTAGACCTTCACCACCAAGGAGGCCTTTCTCCCCAAGGACTCCTCCAAGTACACCTTCATCACCGAGGAGGCCTTTCTCCCCAAGGACTCCTCCAAGTAGACCTTCACCACCGAGGAGGCCTTTCTCCCCAAGGACTCCTCCAAGCAGGCCACCCTTTTCAGAGTCACCACCAAGCAAAGCTCCAGTTGTATTGCCAAGAAGACTTCCAACGCCAAGGAGACCACCTCCTCCACCACCACCAAGACCAAGGAGGCCACCTCCGCCGCTACTACCTCCACCAAGTAAGCCTGTACCGAGCAGTCCACCCTTGTCGGAATCTTTTCCAGAGTCACCACCTGTACCTCCAGAGGCGAGAAGACCTGTGCCCAGAAGACCCTTTTCACCACCGATGGCTGTACCGAGCAGTCCACCTTTGTCGGTATCTTTGCCTTTGCCAGAGTCACCACCTGTACTTCCGGAGGCGAGGAGACCCGTGCCTAGGAGACCCTTTGTGCCACCGATGCCTGTACCAAGTAGACCTCCTGTCCCAAGTAGACCTCCTGTACCAAGAAGAACATCACTGTTGGTTCCATTTTCCTTGTGAAGAAAAAATATTTCCCCTTTCCACCCTTAGCCCAACCTGGATGATTTTCAACTGGATTTTCAAGTCGTACGATGTGGAACTTAACAGGTTTCTTCTTGGAATTAGTACGGGTTAGTGAAAGTACAATGGAACTTACCCCCCTTCCCAGGACAGCTAAGCCAAGATAGAGAAGGGAAAGCATCACACACTGGTTTTCTCAAGTATTTTCCCTCCTCCCCAAAAAGCAACCTGTTCATCATTTACGGTCTAGCAGGGCTCACTGACTCCCAGTGTGGTGTAGTGGATAGACTGATGGACTAATTCTCTGGAGAACAGGGTTCGAATCCCCGCTTAGCCATGGAAAGTCACTGTGTGTGTATGTGTGGAACTGGTAAAACCTTATACAGTATGTCTTACTTACTTTGAAAGTCCTGGTTTGCAAAAATGACCAAAAACCATCATCCACCCGTTCAAATTTGGACCCGTTCCGTACTTTGGGGAGCACTACGCAAGTTATGCATGTTGAGGATGAGGATGCATGTTTGTTTGTTTTATAGGCTGCCTTTCTCAGTAAGGGGACCCAAGGCGGCTCATGATCGTAAGAAGAATAGAACTTTTTTCAGCAAGCTGGCTCAAGGTCAAATTGAGAGAACAGTGAGACAGAAATAGCTGGTGTTTTTGTGAAAAAAAATCCCAGAGAAATTAACACTGGACAGGCTTTAAGGGACTAAAACTTGGTGAAAGTTGTGCACACTGGACGTTTTTCTTCCTCTTCCCTTATTAGACTGTGTGGGACTCTGATTAAAAAACTGAGCTGGGTTTCTTTTTCTGTGAATTGAGAGCGATGCAATTTAAACTGAATAGACTGAGGAGTTTGATGAATGGCACTTTGATAACAGAGCCTTGCTGGGTGAAGGGGGAATAAACTCTGGGGGAAAAAGAAACGACCTGGAAATCAACAGCGAGACAAAGGACTGAACGGACCGGCTTACAAAACCTGGACAGAGTCTGACGGAATATAACAACATCTAAGAGAGAGACTCATTTCCTGTGTTTGCTGACTGAATTGACTCTTTGTTTTGGTTTTCTTGTTCTTCTCTGACAATACTGCCATAGTTGTAATTTAATGCATTGGACGAGAGGTTGATTTATATACTATAATATCTGGGTAAGGGGGGAGAGAAAGTATCAAGTGGGGGTTTGGTTTGTTGATAAAATAGTGGAAGCTAAAGAGTGTTATATATACAGATCATACATACTGGAAAGATGGAATTGCTCCCCGGGAAAACTAGAGATCAACGGCCAGAGACTTGATCAGATAAAGAATGGCAAGTTACTTTTCAAATGACAATATTGACAGGATTTAAGCAGGTAAATGAGCATCTTAATCAGATCGAAGACTTAATCAAAGATTTTAAGGAAGAGAAAATATCAGATGTTAAACCACAGTTAAAAGAAATGCCAGAATTGTGTGTATTGAGGGCCATACCAGACAATATAAAGGGGATGATGTGTCACCCAGTTAGCTATGTAGCTACAGCAGCTAGAAAAAACTGAGGTTCAAAATCAAACTACTGCTCTGAATGTGTCTTTCCCTTTCAAAATATGGAAGAAAACAGAGTCAAAGAAACAAAAGAAGCACATTGAGAAAATGGGAGAAGTGAATTAAATGTATACTACGTTAGGCCTGTTGAATGTATTTCTAAGACAAAAGGAGAGTGAAAGAGGGGATGTATTTCACAACTGGTCTTGGTTTTCTGATGGTGTTGGAATAACTTAGATTTAAACTATAACATAATTCCAATATGAAAGCTAGGGGGGTAATCAGATAGTTAAAAAAAGAAATATAAAGATGAGCTCTTATTGGAAAATGAATAGTTTATATGCTTATATACTTAATATGAAAAGATTGGATGATTATATATTTGGTGTTCTCTTATCCTCAAAACCCTTTTTCCATCCCCTCCACTGCCCTTTACCTTCTGTATTCCTTACCCTACCCTTAATAGTTTAAAAATAAATAAATAAATAAATAAGAAGAATAGAACTAAAAACACAATGTTAGATGTTAAAATCAATTAAACTATACATTGATTAAAATATAATTGAATAATTAAAAGCAAATAAACATTAAAACCGATCTTAACTTCAAAAGGGCATTCAGTGACTGAGTCACAATTGTTAAAAGCCTTCCTGAAAAGACGGGCCTTCCGCTGTTGGAGGAAGGATAGAAGGGAGGGGGCCACCCTGCGGATCCCTTAAAATCAGAACCAGCCTTTTAAGCCCAAGGAACCAGGCATGGACTCCTTGAGAGGGGTCTCCTGAGTCAGAGTTTGAACTCACCACCACTTCCACCGCCTGAACCAAGGAGACCATCGAGCAGACCTTGTGATGGAACCAGGAAGGTCCAGAAGAGGGCGAGGTGCCATGTTTTGGCCCCGGTCAAGGTCTTCATCCCCACGGAGTCCTCTGAAAGAGACCAAGGCAAGGCAGCATGAGCAAGGGCTGAGGAGGAAGGGGAAAAATCTGGAGGGGCAGAGACCGGGGGGCAGGGCGGTCCAGAGAAACCTTCTACGAGAGGTCCTCTTGGTGAAACCACCTCCTCCCGGAGGAGCTGTGGCTGACCCCTTCCCTTCCCTTCCCTGTGGACATCCACAAGGCAATCCGAAGACGTGGCTTTTCAGGGGCGCTTTCCACTCAGTCCCTAATTGAGCTGAGGCTGATCTTAATCTCCATCCAGGTACTATTATTATTTTATTTTCATGACATATTTTATTTTATTTGCTTAGTTTTATCTTTACTCTGGCACCTTTTGACTTCCTGTGGTTAGTTCATTTTATTTTTTTTTATTATATTATTTTTATGATGACTGTGTATTTTAATGTGAACCTCTCCACCCCTCCACCCCAGAGTAATGCTGCAGCACTTATGGGAGTGGTGAATGAATGAATGAATGAATGAATGAATGAATGAATGAATGAATGAGTGAATGAGTGAATGAGTGAATGAATGAATGAATAATCTTAGAACTGCTGAGCTGGAAGGGACCTGATGGATGATTGTCCAACTCCTTTCAAGGAGGCCTAGTGGGGAATCGAACACCTAACCTCAGATAGCCAAAGACCTAAACCCCTGAGCTAGCCATCAGGAGCAGCAGGAGCACAAAAATGGTGTACTTTGCAGAAAGGAGCCATTGCATTTTGTGCAAAACGCAAGGTGTTCCCCACAGAACACAAGTTATTTCCGTAAAAACCTGGTGCAAATATTTTGCACAGAAGCGTCATAATGAAAAAGAGTTGGGGGGGCGAGCGAGCGAGCGAGTGAGAGAGAGAGAGAGAGAGAGAGAGAGAGAGAGAGAGAGAGAGAGAGACTAGTTTGTCATCATCTCACCTACTAAGGGAAAACATTTGAAACACGTTGCTTTCACCTACGAGGACCAAAAAAGGGGAAAGATTCACATTCCTCCCTGGGAGGCCTGGATTGCACCTCTGGTGTAGACAACCAAGCTGGGCTAAACCGACAGTCAGCTAGGCTCATTATTCAGAAAATCTCTTTGGATGAGAAGTTTGGCTAGGGTGTGGGAGCGTTTCTGGGCAAGCCTTCAAAACGAACACTTTCCATTGCTGCAGGATGAGCCAAAGAACAAGAGAAGGCATGCCTTAAATATCTAGCGTTGCAGAATAAACGGATTTCAATTGCAACCGGAAAACTCCTTGATTGTTGGGGACCATCCCCCTTTCCGTGGGTGTCTGTGGTGATATTAAATGAGATTTTAATTTGCTAGAACGTCTGTCTCATTCTCTCTTTGATCGACACCTAGCTGGGCTCAGTGCCAGGCCTCGAGATTAGCCAGAAGGAGAGGAAGCTCAGCCACCCATCAGCCTTTGATCGAGAGCGACGTCAAATACAGTTTTCTGGCACGCGTCTCTTTCACAGACCTGGGAAGCACCAGAGCTAAATTGCAGCCTTCGAAATCCTGTAACCCTGGCATCCATTGCACAGGCATTGTTCATTTATTCAGTGCAGACTCAGCCGAGGTGATTTCTGGTCCATTAGATGTGCTAATTCTGACACTGAGACCTAAAGAGGGGGAAGAAAACACCAAAACCCTTGCTCCCATCCCATTTGTAGAACGAGTGACCCGGTGGTCTCTTTCAGACCCAGGTGGATAAAATGATGCAGGAAGGCTTCATTTGAGCTGGCAGAGTGTCAGGTTGCTGCTGAATTTCCATCACTGGGACTGATCCTCTCCAGAAACAGATGGAACGTTATCTTTCTCTTTGGCCAAGAATTCAAATATGTGGGAAGGGAGGGCTATCGCTTCAAGAGGGGGGGGGGGTGGCCTGTGTTTGTAGGAACAGAGGAAGCAGCCCTCATCCTGACTCGGAGGCTTGATTGACCTGGACCAGTACGGTCAGCTGTGGTGGGCAGCCACAGCTCTGCCGGTCCCAGGCAGGACCCCTTTCCAGCCTTATCTGAAGATCTCTGGAATTGTCTGGTGGTCTCCCAGCCAGGTTGTATCCTGCTTAACGTTCCACAACCAGACCAGACAAGTTATGTTTAAGGCACTGTGGCACAGTGCATTGACACAGTTCCCGGAGGGCTGTGTCAACACACCCCATGAGGTGTTCCTAGGTTTTGATCACTGGCTGGTGAAACACAACGGATGACAGAACAAATCCGTTCCACGTTGCTATGAAGGGAAAACCCCAAATATAGGTTCAGCTTCAAACAAAGGAGACCTTGGTATGAAATATGTGAGCTACTGAAAGTGGAGCCCTCATTAATGAAGGAAACGGCCTTCATTAATAACTTTTGAACAGACACCGGATGGCCTTCTGTCAGGGTTTGTTGCAAGAACGGATGCCCTGAATAGGTGAGGGATTGGACTCAATGCCCCTTTCAATGAGTTTATGATTTTAAATATGTTTGTCTCCATAACACGAGAGAGAGAGAGAGAATGGAAAATAAATTTTAATATTGTGTGCTGCCTTGGGTCCCCTTATCGGGAGAAAGGTGGCCTGTACATAAAACAAACAAATAGAAGGAGATAAAATGGAACAAATGATACTCAGAACCACCTCGTGGGAAGGGAAAGAGAAGATGGAGAGGGGAGAATCCGTTCCCCGGAATGAACCTCTTCTGGAAGAGAGGACATGGCTGAATGGCTAGGTGCTGGCTCTCTCTCTCCCAATCTCTCTCTGTGTGTGTGTGTTTATGTGTGTGCGCACACACACACACACACACACACACACACACACACACACACACACACACACACACACACACACACAACAGAGAGGTTCTGAAAAAGTCTTACACAGCTCCAACTGGTGATGCTAAAAAGGAACAGCATCTTTGAGTCATCTTCTAAAGTGAAGGAGGCACTGTAGGCAAAGAGGCCGTCTTGAAACCAGCAAAACCAGGGAGCTGGACAGGGGACAGATTGTATTTGTCCTCAGTGTGGGAGGGATGGTCCCTCTTGTATTGGCCTTCTCTGCCATGTGAGATGCTGTTCCAAGTCCTCCATACAGAGCACGTTATCATAGTCTCTTGAGGATGCCTGCAGAGCCTGAACAGGGACGTGGTGGCGCTGCGGGCTAAACCGCAGAAGCCTGTGCTGCAGGGTCAGAAGACCAGCAGTCGTAAGATCAAATCCACGCAACGGAGTGAGCGCCCGTCGTTTCTCCCAGCTCCCGCCAACCTAGCAGTTGGAAAGCATGCAAATGCGAGTAGATAAATAGGGACCACCTTGGTGGGAAGGTAACAGCGTTCCGTGTCTAAGTTGCACTGGCCACAGAAGATTGTCTTTGGACAAAAACGCTGGCTCTATGGCTTGGAAATGGGGATGAGCACCACCCCCTAGAGTCAAACACGACTGGACAAAAATTGTCAAGGGAACCTTTACCTTTACCTTTACCTTTTACAGAGCCTGAAGACTGATAGTCATAAATTTGTAAATAAACAGCACAAATAATATTGGCAACACAAGCATTAGGTAACATAGAAAAGAAGCTCTAAGGTGATCTCTTCCCTTTCCTTCCTGTCTCCTGTAGAGCTCCTGATGATAGTCAAGGAGATGTATTTTTCCAAGTTGCTCTTTTTTTAAGTAGAAACAAAAAGATATAAAAGTAGAAGCCTCTTGCACCCAAGTCACTCATGGAAAGCCCAAGATTCTGGAAGCAGTTCCTTAAAAGATGCATCTCCAGATGCAGAAGAGATAGAGAAAAGAGGGACCTGTTTTGGGAGGGGGGTGTTATTGCAAGGCAGATACTTTAAATAAGTTGGTTCATTTTGAAGAGAAAGGAAAAAGCCAGCTTCGTCAGATGGCTATCTCACTTTTAAAATATCATTAAAGGCACAGCACTTCTCCGATATTCACCTCCAGAGGAAGGAGCTTTTAAAGATATGACTCCAGAAATGAAAAGATTAAAAAACAAGCTTGCTCTTCTGAAAAATTCCTCAGTCAGAACTTAAATAAGATTTTTTTTTTTGTCTCACAACTGCAAACAAAATCATCCCCAGTTTTTGGGCTGGTTGGGGAAGCATCCAAATGCCACCGGCCCCTTCTGTGGCACGGAAAGGGTAAGAGGTTTTGAGCCACCAGAACTTCGGAGGTGGCTGGAATATCAATCCCCCCCCTCCTGCCCCAACCAATCCAACTTAGATCTCCTAAAGGAAACAGTCACTGGCTCTCTGAGTTGCCCTTTCAGAACTCAACTCCACTTGGCACAGGGAGAAGAGAAAACCACCGCTTCAGCTGGTGGCAGAAGTTACACGGCTCTTACCTGGGCAGCTTTGACAACGCGCAACGAGCGCCCTGGGACTCTCTTATCTCTGTCTGCAGCCCTGGCAGTTCCAAGAGCCTTTATATCTCCCAGCCAAGGGCAGGTTTGATCGGAAATAGCAGCGTCTAAGAGGATGATATTCAGAAAGATGGTCCCTCAAGGGGGTGTAACCTTCAGCTCTCGGGACGCCACCCTCCAAAGTCTGTGGGACCAAAATGGGAAAAAAATAAATGTTTTCTCCCACTTTCATGTTCTAAAAAAGGAATCGCACATTTAAAAGAAGGGTGAAAAAACCATGTTCGTCCCCTAAATGAAGAAATTCGTATAAAAAGGAACTGAATGAAGTTCTCCACTTCTGCACCAGATGAGTGCAATAGCTTCATCTATTCTCAGACAGGTACTACACATTTCAGATCACCCACAGTAAGGGTTTTGTTTTTGTTTTGTTTTTTTGAAAAAAAAAACTGCTGGTTATCTGAACCTAGTCACAAAACTGCCGGTTTGATAGGTCCCATTTTAAAAGTATGCTGCTTATATATCACATTATCTGCAGGGTTTATAACTGAATTATGCAGGCTACGCATTGCCCCCATGAGCTGGGAAACTCCGTTTACCGACCTCGGAAAAATGGAAGGTTCCAGATACCTGAGTGTATCGGGATTGAACTCAGGTTTATTTACAGTATTTAGTTATTTATTTACAGTTTATCCACACTGCCTCGAGGCATTAAAAGTGGGATGTGGAGTAGCCGCCAGCCTGCAGACCAGCCCATGCTTCCTGTCTCTACTGGCAGCACTTGGGTTGGCGCACCCTTACCCTCTCACCCTGTGGGGGGAAAAGCAGGCACTGGGGCTGCCTTCCCTTGCTCCCCGAAAAAGCATCAGTGAGCCAACACTGAGGTGTCCAGGAAGCCTCCCCAGCACCACCAGGGCAATGATACTGTCCTTGCCTTAAGGGCATCTCCAGTGGCTCTGTTTTGGCCACAGGTTTAACCTCAACTCCCTCCTATAGGGACGTGATGGCGCTTCAGGTTAAACTGCAGAAGCCTCTGTGCTGCAAGGTCGGAAAACCAGCTGTCAAGATCGAATCCACCCAATGCAGGGAGTTCCCGTCGCTCATCCCAGCTCCTGCCAACCTAGCCGTTCGAAAGCATGTAAATGTGAGTAGATAAATAGGTACCACCTTGGTGGGAAGGTCACGGCGCTCTGTGTCTAGTCGAGCTGGCCACGTGGCCACAGAAACGCTCTACGGACAAACGCTGGCTCCACAGCTTGGAGATGGGGATGAGCACTGCACCCTAGAGTCGGACACGACTGGACTAAATATCAAGGGGAACCTTTACCTTTACCTAATCTCAACCCAGCACCGCCAGTAGCCGGGAAGTCTCCTGCCCCTGGCCAGCTGACAATAGAAACCCCAGTGGGCTTTAGAAACACTGGCCATCCTGGCATCACGTTGAATGACCCATTTTGCTGCCAAGTGACCCCCGTCCTTTCTGGAAGTGTTGTCGCAGCCTCAAATCTGGAGAGAACCAGGTTGTATCTGCCCATCCTTCTGCCATGAAAGGTGGGAGAAATCTCAAGAAGCAAAGAGGGGGGAGACCTGAATTCGGTCGTACCCGCTGGGGCTGGGCACCAGATTCAGACACTTTCCAAATTCTGATGTGAAAAAGCCTGATTTGGGCCAACTATTGTGTGGTCCAGACTGAAGGGAGAATTGGCAGGTCTCCTTCCCAAAGGAGAGCAAACAGAATTTACCAATCGATGTGTGTCTGCGTGTTTCCCCCCCCCCCCAATGGCCCCAGAACAATTGAGGTTTTCTCACCTGGACGACCCACAGAGAGGTCTTTCTGTCCCGCCCCCCCGGGGGGGGGCTTTGAATGGATCGGTAGCAGCAGGTTTTACCGTCCCATTCGCTCGGATTTTGCAATATATTAGCCTGCTTTGCCTGTGCTGCTTTCTGAAAAGCTTCATTATTGATTCATGTTGATGTATGCTGATTAAACGTTTTAATAAATATCTTGGCTCTTGCATTTGCTTCATGAGAAGCAATCTTAATTTCCCCCTTGCCTACTTAAGCCTCTATATCCATTTATTTATTTTATTCATATAAAATATTGATAGGTTGCCTTTCTCCTAAAGGATTCAAGGCCGCTCACAGTATTAAAAGAAACGAAGTTAAATGCAAATAATAAATTATTACAATATTAAAATATTGAAAATATTAAAAAGCAGTAAACAGTTATATTAAATACTGTACTTATATTAAGAGCAATATGATTAACACAAGTAAAACACTGACTAAAATAGTCCCTTTAAAAGCTCCCCTTGGCCAACCAGTCATTTAAAGGAAAGCCTGCCTGAAGAGAAAGGTCTTGACCTGCTTGCAGAAGGACAGCAAAGATGGAGCCAGCCTGACCTCCAGTGGCAGGGAGTTCCACAGTCTGGAGGCAACCACAGAGAAAGGCCTGCCTTGTGTCCCCACCGGTGAGGGTGGTGGGACTGAGAGAAAGGCCTCTCCTGATGATCCTAACACCCAAGCAGGCTCATGAAGGAAGATGCCCTCCTTTAGAGCAGTGGTCCCTAACCTTGGGCCTCCAGATGTTCTTGGACTTCAACTTAACTGACTTAACTGACTCCCAAAAGATCCCATCTTTGCAGCCCTGCTCAGCTCTTGCAAACTCAAAAGTTGTGGCTTCCTTTAGCAAGTCAATCTATCTCACGTCTGCTCTTCCTATTTTCCTGCTGCCTTTCCACCTTGCCTGGCATGATGGCCTTTTCCAGTGAGTCTTTCTCTCTTCTGTGATGTGCCCAAAATAGGGCAGCTCCAGCTTAGCTGTTATTTCTCCTCGACGGATTTCAGGCTCGATTTGTTTCGCCCTTCTAGCCATTTGTGACTCCACACCATAACCTCTAGGGATTCAGAGTCAAACCCCCGGCTTGAACTAATTTAATCTTAAACAAACGCCCTGTTCTAAAAGAGCTGTAACTCATCTTCGTTCCAACAGACAATTAATTTAAACAAACAAATTAAACAAGATGCAGACTCTTATCAAATTTCCCTCGTGCAGGCTCAAATATTTATTTTTAAAAAAACGCAACAGCATTTTTTATTTTTACTTTTTTTGAATGGAAAAGCCAACCTGTACTGAAAAATCGGATAGGGGAAGAGGGCCCTCTTCTGGCTGGTCTCAGGAATGGCAGTGTGGGTTTCTGAATCTGCGCAGCTGATTTTTCATTTCCGTTTACAGGACTGGGAGACGTGAGCACCTGGGAGAAAGCCATGGGAGGATTTGCTGGTGGTTTCACTCTGGTTCCCAGAAGCATAAGCAAGAGACAAAAGCGACAAGGTGAAGGCAAGCAGCCAAGAAGCCTCTAAAAGCTTCAGGGTTGACTTCCTATTTTACGGCCCCAGAGGAAGCAACAGGGAACCAGGGAGGTTTGCCGTTTGGTGTCATTCTGTCAAATGAGGTCCAATCAGAGATGGGGATGAACCAGAAAAACAGCTGTTTGTGATGGTTTGTGGTTTGTGGCTAACTACGAACTCCCTCGAATCACCAGCAAAATAAACCAGTTTGCAGGTTGTTTTTCTGTTTCATGCCAGTGTGGGCTGTGTGTGTGAGTGTGTGTGTGTGTGTGTGTGACTTGCTCCGGCCACCCCAGCCACCCTGGGTTCATGCTCAAAAGCAGCGTCCCCCACCTGGCAGGGAAGCTGGGCCTCTGGCTTCTGAGAATGGCACCCATGACATCTGCAGGACCAGGCAGGTGACGGGGCCGTGGGAAGACACCGGGGAGGGGGGGGATTCACTGTTTTGTTCCACTTTGGCAAAATGGGATCCCCCAACTGGGTTGTAAAATGAACCATGAACCAGCCCAATTCATTAGGTTATTATTATTATTTATTTATTTATTTGGTTCATGGTTCATTTCATGCTCATCCCTCCTTCTGACTCACCGTGGTCCTCGGAGAGATTTTGAGGGGCATTAAGAGGCTCTGAAGCACAGCTAAGCAGGGAGGTGGAAAAAAAAAGTTCCCCTGATATTTTTTCCCCTCTCACACGTGCTGGATCTCCAGGTGTGAGGAGGGGTTCCTCTCTTGCAGTCCCGCGAAAGCCCACGGCCACCCATCTGTTCTGAGAGACCGCTTCACTCCCCTGAAGACTAAGATGGGCTTGCCTTGCTCTAAGTGTTTTGGCTTGTTTCGTTGCCGCCCTGAGTGTTGTCTCCTGCTCCTTCCTCAGAGGGGCCGGGCCCTCCCAATGGCATGCCAAGGCACGGCACCTGGGGGTGTGTGTGTCGGGTCTGCCACGCCATCAGCGTTTCCTGTTGCCCACGACTCATCTTCCCAGAAGACATCCGAAGGGGCTTCTTCCTTGCCTCCCTCTTCCTCACTGCCAGCTGTTTTGTTTTGCAACTGAATCAAAGGACTCACATCACTCCAAATGCAGTGGGAAGCAAAAACTTTTATTAGGATGAGAAAGCAAAGAAAGGCGGGCTCGGTGTACCCCCCCTGCATGCGTCCAGACGCCGATTCCTGTGTGCACAGGTCTGCGCGCACCCAGCAGCTCGGAAGTGACAAAACGACAAAGAAGCATACAGAACCCCAAAGAATGAAGGGTGAGAAAGAAGCCCCATCATCCATCCACTTGTGCTCAAAATCAAGTTTGTGTTTGTTGGGAAGGAACAAGTTGAGATTTGAAGCCGTTTGATTTGGGGGGGGGGGAACCTGGAGGATCTTGGTTCGACCTGAGTCTTCCTCCCCGATGGAGTGTGTGTGTGTGTGTGTGTCTGTGTTTCACCTTACACCTCTCCTCCTCGACTCAAGCAGACAACACAAGCAAGTCCTGTGGGGACAGAAAGAACCAGGAAGGATTAAAACACACACAGATAGACACAAACTTCAGTCCCTATTGCTGTGACAATGGGGTTTCGTCTGGCCTTCCCTGTAAGTAAACTAACCGTCCCACCGGGCTGCTCGTCTTATGACTTCATCTGTCCAAAGCAGCATCTCTGAAAAAAGGGGACCTGGGAATGGAAGGCTAGGATGACCCTCCTTGCAGATTGAATCCCGACAGCTTTGCATCACCCCAGCACCCCTGGACATGAGGCCCCCCTAAAAGCTCACCGTTCCAGCTCCCCCAGATTGGCACTCTTAACCCTTCGGCTCTTCTAACCCTGCCTGATGTGTTTTGTCTACAGATGGAGGTGGTTCTGGAAAGCCGCTGGATCTTATATTTTCAACCACGAGGGCACAGTGAGAATTATTTTTGGGGATTTGTTTCCCTCCCAGCAACATTCAAGAGGGTCTTGAGAGCCACCAGAAAGCATCCAGGCCTCTGGAAGGGGCTGCACGGGACGCCTGCCGCCGCATCCTTCCTCCCCAATCAAGACTGTAACCAGATGTTAATCTCAGTGACTTGAACATCGGCCAGAATTTTCCTCCTTTGCACTCATTTTTCAGGGATTCCGCCCCCTTCCCCCCCCAGGAAGGAGCAAAGCTATATAGTGGTGTGTTAGCCTATTTCATGCACACGACAGCATCTGCCGCTACAGCACAGTGCGCCCGTCTTTGTCCATTAAAATAAGGCATCATTTTAAAGTCCCCCATCCCTTGATCTGAGCCAACCTCCGTCCCAGAGCGTGAAGGCTTGGCAAGGGCAGGTCTCCTGGCACGTCCGGATATTACACACTTACTTCAATGACATCAATGTCAGCGTTGTCGAAATCGATGCCCAGCAGCTTTGGCAGAGGGACCCCTCCACCCAACACACCTGCAATCAGAAGGAAGGCAGGCTTAGTTCTCTCGTCTCGAGAGTTCCCTGCGCCCCATGTTCTCTCCTCTCCCACCAAATTCTACAGAAGAGGAAAGCAACCTTTCCACAAACGCACGTGGACCAAGTCATGGATCTCAAGGGTGCGTGTGTGTGAGAGTGTGTGTGTAACACTGCAAACGGTGCCTGCTATATCCGCCCCACGCCAGGTCTCTTGGCCAGAGGTGCACCACTTTTCCAAATTGTGCAGCAGGCCCGTGCCTTTCAAATTGCGTTGGACTACAAATCCCATTGCCCCCAACTAGCCTGGCCCATGGCCAGTTAGAAGTGGTTGGAAATTCAGCCGGACATATCTGGGAAGGGAGATGTTGAAGGAAGCCACTGCGTGGTAGCCATCCTTGCCCAGATTGAAACTAAATGGGTCCTGCTCCAAACTGTCATGGGAGTTGACTTGGGGAATGAAAACAGAGGTCGGGGTAATAAAAGGAAGCATTTTGCACAGTCTTACTGTTCATGGCTGGTAGGAAAGCGACATCAAAAATCTTGCCGACCAGTGGCTCCATTAGGGAGACCTGCATGGATGAGAAAAATGGTTTAACGGTCTTCTCACAACCAAGATCTGGGGATGCGGGAGGGAGAGGGGAGAGCCCGGATCCGAACTTCACCTGCTTTTAAGGCTCTCTCCAGTCTCAAATGAGTGTGGGGCTTGCCAATCGCCCTTGACACGTTATTGCCCTTGGTGAATGGCAAAAATTGCTGTTTGGTGTAATGCTTCCCCAGGGACTAGACAAGCATTTATCTTTCTTGTCTCAGAGCCAGAGTTGCAAGAAGTGGTAACAGCGCTTCTTAATCTCGCTTGGTGCTTGTCAGGTCATACCCGAGGTTTCAGAAAGGATATAAAGCAAGCCATCGTATGTGACAAATTCACAATGAAATAAGCGGCACAAAATTGCGCAATAAATTTACAGGAAATACAGCCCATCAAAAAAGGTGCTGACATCAGAATGCCGTGTGCAAATGAGGCAAAGCAGAAGTTCAGAACACATGTGTGACAGGATCACAAAGGCTGAAATCCTGTCGCACTCCTACACAAAGGGCATAGGTTTCGGAGGTGAAATACCTCAAGTTAAGAAATCTCTGTGGATGGTATAGGTTTCACAATGAGTCGCGTGGCTTGCTGTACCCCAAATTAAAAAAATAATCTATGGAGACTTTTTTAACTTGAGGTAATTTGCCTTCCAAAGTGACACCTTTTACGTAGCAATGGAAGAGGATTTCAGCCAATGATTCACACACCAGAAAGTCAAGGTCAGCAGGAGTTTGCTCTTTTATTTTATTTTATTATTTTATCTATCTATCTATCTATCTATCTATCTATCTATCTGTCTGTCTGTCTGTCTGTCTGTCTGTCTGTCTGTCTGTCTGTCTGTCTGTCTGTCTATTTTTGCTTCCTGTTCGTATGAGGGGCACAGAGACATTTTAATATCTCTGCAAGAGATCGAGGAGCTTTGAGGCACTCTCAAGAAAAGAATGAGGATTATTACTATTATTACTATTTTGGGATACGCTAAGCAAAGTGGTGCAAATGACACAAATCATGAAATAATGTGAAGTGCTGCTTTGTTGCCCAGACTAGGGCCCTCAGAGGGGTTGTCTGGATCTTCTCAGACAATCAGGCAGGCCTTTTGCACTTGTCCTGTGTGTGTCTGTTTGTGTTTGTGCATGTGTGCGTCTGAAATGGAAAAGACAGCCATTTTGCATAGAGACAATTGCAGACATTAAAGAGAACTTTACAAGGGGGAAAAGGGGCACCTTTTCTCTCTCTCTCTCTCTGTCCTGGAGGTCAGGAACCTCACAGGACTGGACCGTTCCCCATCAGGGTCGCTCATGGGGTCAAGACAGCCAAACCCAAGACTTCCGCTAGCCTTCTACGCCTTCCTTTGGTGATTGGCCTCCTCTTGGCTCCCATCCCTCCTTCTTCCCTGGCTCTAGGGTGAGAGGGAGGACAGGGAGATAGCCTCATGTTCTGGCTTGGTTCAGAGATGAGGGGCCTCAATTCTGCAGGAAGACCCTCCAGTCCTTCCCACCCATCCCGGTGCTCAGCCAGGCCGCATTCTTACATCAAACTTCCCAAAGGTCGAAGAAGCCAGCGTGATGTGGGACCTGCGGGCGCAAGAAGAACAAACAAAATGGAGTCACACAGAACCCATCAGTCTGAAGACCATGTCCTTACCCTATCCTGGGGGCCCTCCTTGACCGCCCGTGAGGTCCCCTGAGTGCAGTCTGAGCAGAAGACGCAGCCCGGTGGCTGTTCCACAAGCTGGATCCCCATTCTGTCTCTCTGGCCCGAGACCTCTTGCCCCAGTTCTGTGGTAAAATGGGACTTTGGAGGCAGAAAGGCACACACACACCCAACGGCAAATCTCCACTGACTCTTCCATCTGCCCGGGTGCTCCAGCACCACATGAACGCAGTCCACCCCATCCAGACCTTTAGGTTTCCATATTCACGATTAAATCAAGCATTTGCTCAGTTTTAATCCAGGGAGACCCGGCATTCATCAAGAAGAGTCTGATGCGAAACTGTGGGATTTGCTAGTACCTCAAGAGGCAAGCAGGGTCTTCGGTCCCAGATGGCTTCAGAAGGAGAATTACAGTAGGTGTGCAGAGGCACCCACCTCCCTCTTGCGGGCTTTTCCTTGGGACTCCCACCTGAGCACTCCCGGTTCAGGAGGCTGGGCTAGATGGATGTTTGGCCTGGTCCAGAATGGCTCTTCTAACTTTATTACAGAACGTGATGCCTCGAAAGGTTCCTTTGCTTCCCACTAACTTAATTTTTCTCGGCTGCCTGAAGATTTTGGCCTGGCTGATATCTCTTGTGCTTGTGACTGACAGGCGCTCACACAGGTACACGTGTGTGTCCTTATATGTGTGTATGTGCGTGTGCGTGCAATTTGAAGGCATCATTGTTTTTAAATTTAGGCATGTGTGCTTTTTGCAGTAGAAATGATAAATGATTACATACAGAAGGGAGGAGGGGGGAGGAGGGAAGGGGATGCACTTCATCTTTCCAGCCTATTTGACTCCCTCTGGTGAACGCAAACTCCTAAGAGGCGCCCAACTTACTTCTCAAGGCTGACACTGATTTTCAGCTTGTTGTCGTCAACAGAAAACTTGGCCAACAAAGAGCTCTCCTAAAAGGAGAAATTGAGAAGTGGGTTACCTGGACTTTCCTGCAAAGGAGCATCTCCTCTGCCTCCCCTCGAGTCTCAGTCATGATTGGACCCACTAATTAGGACCCATGGACTACACAGCCTCCTGTGGTTTTTTTTCTGAAGCCTTGCACATGGTCGAGAGGGATTTTTCTGGACTGGGGTGATGATCTGTCTCTCCAGCGCTAACCAATGATTCCTTCCAGCCTTTGACATTCAAAGAGAGGCCCATGTCTCTCCAGTGAGTCTTCTCTCTACCCCTCTCTTTTGTCCATTGGGGGCAATTGTTTCTTGGTGTTGATCTGTTCAGTTAGTTGCTAGTACGTGTGCAGTAAAGAAAGCATTCAAGAAATTCAACAAAGTAATTCTTGAAATTCAAGCAAGCTGTGATTTCAAGAAACTAAATAAAAATGTTTTTTTATTCTTTCATCTTCAAATGTCTCAGAGTGTATGATTGAGAAGGTGCCAGTTAGTGAGAAAGGGGTGGACTGTCTGGAGAACTTGTAGCTATTTGTGAATCTTTGTACAGTACTTCTACTGTGTTATCAAAAGGAGAATTTTATCAGAAATTCAAAACTCTGCAACAGCCCCCTCATGCATCTAATAAGAATGCAGGGTCTCCTTGCGCCATGCCATACAAGGTGGAAGTAGAGGGGCCAGTTCCAAGAGGACTCTGCATTCTTATTAGATGCACGAGAGGGCTCTTACAGAGTTTTCCCTGTGTTAAAGAAATAGCAGCTGTATCTGTTAAACTATAAACACAGCAAAATTTCTCAGGTGGAGTCAAAGAAATAAACCTTTCATCCTGAAAAAAAGAGTTGTGGAGAATAAGTCCGGGGTCCAGTCTACCCGGATGTGCGGAGATGGTAGCGTGGCACCATCTTCATAAACCACATTGGGACGGCCAATCAAGAACAGGGCCGCCGTGCATTGACCAAAGCTTGCACAATCTCTTCCTGGAATTTATTACAAGAAGTGACCTTGATAGATGTCCTCCAATGGAAGTTGGCCACTGCATGTCTGATTTTATGTGCCCAGAACCTATGCCAATGGTAGGCACTGAGCTGGCACCGAGAAAGATGGCCAGGATGGGGGCCCGGCCGGGGGGGGGTGGAATCTCTGTCCAGCCAGATGGGAGAGGTAAAAGATTGGGCAGGATTTTCACAAACAGCTGGTCCGTCAAGGGAAAGAAAGCAATGGGAAGTTCTGGGACAACAGGAGGCTCTGTAACAGCAGCTGTTTCTGAGGATGATGAAGACTCACGATGTTTATGGTGAAGAGAAGCTGGTGGCGATCATCGGGCTTGGAGGCCAGGACTTCCGCGATCGCCGTGAGTTCAATCAGGCCCTTGTCCTTCTTCAGCTTCACCGTTGGCACCTCTGGGACTGACACCTTCAGCAGTAGAGGCCGGGGCTCTGGGAAAAGCTGGAATACCTGTGGGTCAACCCGGGAAAGAAGAGGGGGAGAGCCGCATCAGTCTCCATCCAGGACCTGCCGCTCCAAACAGAAGCAGCCTCTTGGGAATCACTGCTATGAACCCCTGACTCTACCCGAAGGAGGAACATTTCAGGAAGGGGAGGGAATGCCAGTGGCCAAACTTCACAGGGTCCCCGTTTGCATCCTATAAACCAGGAGCAGACAAAGGCCAGAAGTCCAGAACCACAGAAGCCCACATCTGGACACGGAGGGGAGGCAGCTGCTTATATGCATTCAACACACCTCCACTTATTTTTCTATTTTAAAAATCCCCTTTATGCTTTTTAGTAGGGGGGGGGGGAGAATTTCACCAGGGTTTTTAAAAAATCTCTTGTTTTAATTCCTTGTTTGACACCCAGATTATTCCCTTAAAAAAAAAAAGAGGTGATCAGAGGTTTATTTCTTTAAAATATTTTTACCTGGCCTTTCTCCTTAAAAGGGACCCATTCTTGAAAGACAATATTTAAAGCTGGAGACAATGAGTAGGCAATGGTGGTTTACATCATTAAAGCCAATGTTTAAAGCCAATAGTGAGTATAAACAGGCAGCTTACATCATTAGAAGACAATATTAAAGTTTTTAAAAAGTATATACAAGTATTAAAAAGGAACAAAAACCACTCTGAGATACAAGCAGTACTGAACACTTATTCAAAACAGTAATGATGCATAATAATCCATCTGAAAAATGTCACTCAGGTAGCCAGACCCTGAGGGAAGGCTTTCCTTAAGAGGAATTGTGCCCAGCTTTGGAAAAAGATCCTCACCTCATGAGCATCCAAAATATGGCAAATTCACTTCTAGGGAGAGGAAGGGGGTTATCTCTAGAGAGTCATATATGGGGTTATCTCTGGGGCGAAGAAGCCACCGTTAGGCTCCCAAGGGTGGCCAGCAGACCATAGTTACATTTTCTCTTCCTGTCGCCCTTTGGTGGCAGGAATAAGGAGAAGTACTGCCTGGACCTCAAAGCTTCATTCTTATTTTTAAAAATCGGAATTGGCTCTCCTGAAATACTCCACGATGCATTTGACAGGTTTTCTCATAGAATGCTGCTTGTATTCCCAAATTTGCTCGCTAGTTTTCATCACACCGAAGTGCCCTTTCAAAGTCAATTTGAACAGCAGCACATACTACAGTTTTAGGCATGGATGAAGCAACGTGGGCTCACCTCGGGAATGAGAGCTCCCAGCGTGGACGTGGTCAGCGGAGGAAGCTCAGGGAACTGGAAGAAGAAAAACAGACACATGCAAGAGATGTACGAGGGCATTCCAGTGCTCTGTTCTTTATTTGTTCTATGGGTCATCAAACCAGTTCCAATTTATGGTGAAATTTTTTTACCCTAAAACGTTAGCAGTTGCAGCTGTGTTTCCAAGGTGTATGAAATATTTAACTGCCACCAAATGAACACCTCCACCCACCCCATTGATTAACAGAGATTTGGGTCATGTCTTCTTATCCGCAATCTGACTCTTATTTGCTCAATACAGAGGGCTTCATCTGCACAATGGTTCCCCCAATTCGAACCCAGAGCTTGGTTTTGTTGATTTGGTCACTAACTCTTAGCCTGTCATCTGCAGGGATCCTGGGAAGTCTTTGGGTTGGAGTCAGAGTCTTTGGTACCAACCCCAAGTCCAGGTCCCTATTAAAAAAAAACTCCCCCCACAAAAAAGAGGGAGGGATGGGTGTTATCTGAGTCAAAAGTTGAGTTTGAGTCATTGGAAAACAAAACACACCATGAGTTGAGTTAGTGGTGCGATTGAAGTCCAACTTGACCGTGTTTCCTGCAACTCAAGTTCTCCATTCCTGGTAACTTGACTCAAAGGGAGAGCTTTTCAGCATAGACAGAGGGCTTTTCCTTTCGACTGGAGAACAACAGTTAAGAGACTGTAGTTTTGGGATGAAGTGAAGATAGTCGCTTCCATTTTAGAAGGGAAGTCTGGTGGGCAGGGGACCTTCTCTGTTTGGAAATCAAGGCTGTTAGTGCCAAAAATCGTAGATCCCCCCCCCACTTCTATTCGTTCTGGCTCAGAGGTGACAAGGGCACCAGAGAAGAGCTTACTTCCCCAACTCACCATCCCATATGAGATGACAATGTCCAGAGCACCATCTTTCTGCAGGACAGCGACGACTGACCGGAGGAAGTTCACAGAGAGTCCCATCTGGGAGATGCTCTTTTCGGCCATCGGGGGCAAGGGAGGGACGGGCACTCTTGCTGGGAGGGGGACAACCTCCGGCTTGCCTAGCGGATAGTCAAGGAGGGGACCGGCCACTTGCCCAACGATCGCCTAGAAGAAGGAAGGGAGATGGCTTTTGCAGGACCCAACAGTTTTCCCATAATCAGCAGGGTGTGGGACAAGAGGACCCTTGGGGTCCCTTCCAACTGTACAGTTCAACCATTTTCAAAACTCCAATAAATGTTCGGCAGGAAGTTGACATTCAGCCATGTGCTTGAGCCTAGTCAAGAAAGGATTTGGGGCCGAGGGTGGATCTGATAAAGAATGGAAGTATCACTGATCTCATCCTTCTGAAGATGGGGAGTGGGGGAGGTTATCAGTTAGGACTAACAGAACACAATGCACCTGAGCTCAGACGGAGAGTAGAGAGTTGTGGATTAAGCACATCCTCATCAAGGGTAAGGATATGTCACTGGAGACACTGGCACATCACAACAACAACAGCAGCAAAGGTCATGTGCCACTTTGCGCAGTCAAGCGCTTTCTCTTGTGATGCTCTTTTTAGAGGAGCTCAGTTCAAGTTCTGCTCCCATGCTACAATGTAATAATATGCAATATATAATCGTAGAACTACACAGCTGGAAGGGACCCTCTGGATCATCAAAGTCCAGCCCCTGTCAAGGAGGCACAGAGGGGGGAATCAAACTCCCAACCTCTGGTTCTGCAGCCAAAGACCTCAACCCCTGAGCTATCCAGACGTTCCAGTCATGGTGGAGGCTGGCTCAGATGATTCAAAGACAGCAATGCCAATTTCCTGCTCCTCATTTGTTCAGACAGTCAATGCTGCTGCAGGAGGCACGGCACAGTGCCATCAAATCCCATCACCACCAAAATGGACTTACATTCAGGTCAATCTCTAGAAACTGGCCTGTGACCAGTGGAAGGCTGGAGACTGTGTACTGGATGCTTCCCAGTAGACCCAGAGGAACCAGAGCTATAGGGAAAGGAGAGAAGAAGAGGGGACATCCGGAATGTTTTTCACCGCTCTGTAAATGGCTATCTTTTCAAGCTCTCTTGGCTGAGCCGCAGACCCAGGGAGTGAGTGCCAAGGAACTGGAAACCATTGGACCTCAGCTGAAATCCATTAGCCACAAGTTCTCCTAATCAATAGGTTGTCTAGTTATAATGCATCACAATGCATTGTTGGTGCATATTTAGCACAGCCTTCTGTCTTTTTGATGGGGCAATTTGTTGCCTCCTCATCCTCATTTATATGTTTATTTTAGTGATGCTGCCCTACTGCTTTCTTATTCCACCCGTTCACACTATCCCCTCTATTCCTTAATGTTCCACCATGGAGGGAAACAAGAAGGAGTTTTCAAAGAAGAGGAAGACAGAACCAGGGTCAAAAACTTACAGTTCACAAGGCCGAGTTCATCATTGACAAGACCCAGGACAACGTCTAGGACAGGACAAAGCTGGAAGAGGTGTGAAAAATAAACACATATTCAAAATAACAAAAGCAATTGTGCTAGCAGCCATTCCTTTTCTCTCTGTTATCAGGTCAGGAAATCTGATGCCCAAGCATCATCCTAAGAGGCCTGTAGCCCTTGATACTGTAGACTGATGTTAAACTTTTATTTTTGAAAAACATACATATTTTTTTCGGGCTGTTTTTCTACATTCCCTTAATTATAACTCCCTATATATTCAAAAATTCACATCTTGACACCATGTCCTTTAACCTTCATCAAAGTTAATTTAAGGGAAATTTTCTGGCCTCCATATCCAAACACAGTTACACACAGTTCTTAAGGGCATCGGTCAAGTGTACAAGTTCCCAATGACTTCAGCGGAGATTTGGCCTAGAACATGCATAGCGGGCAGAGCTCGCTCTACCAGAATAACAGAGGGCCAAAGCTTAATTTCAAACCCTTTAGTTGCAGATGGATATGGAGTTCTCAGACACGGTGGATATTCTTAACTCTTCCTATGACTGGAAATCACTCTCAAGACTGTTTGCAAATTGTAATTTTGGCCCCGGGTCAGAAATAATTTAACATCACTGGTTTAGGACTTTAGGAAAGACAATCCCAACCTGACTATGTAGATGTACAACACTTAGTGTGGGTACTTTGGTAACAACCTTTTTATAATGTAGTATACTCAATTGTGTTCTAATAATATATATTTTTAAAAATTATATTTTATTGCATTAAAATATAATAAAATACTAAAAAAGAGAATGTTTTTAATTGCATTCTAAAAATGTAGGAGCTTATAACCTAATAAGGTACAATCAAAAAGGAGAGAATACCTTTCTAAAAGACATCACTAAAAAGTAAGAAAGCATTATAACTTTGAGTAATCTTTAGGGTAATCTTTAACTCTTAAGCATATTATAGAAATATAGAATAACTGAGTTGGAAGGGGCCTATAAGGCCATCAAGTACACCTCCCCTTGCTCAATGCAGGAATATTATAGCAGTGACACACAGAGAAAATTACTCTAAGTGCTCACCCAGCCAAACCAATTTGAATCTAACAAGTGTGTTGCTTATATACTGCCCATAGTGCTTCAAGCACTCTCTGGGCAGTTTACAAGTTAATTCTGCCGGCTTCACATTGCCCCCCTGCCCAGCAAGCTGGGTACTCATTTTACTGACCTCAGAAGGATAGAAGGCTGAGTCAACCTTGAGCCGGCTACCTGGGATTGAACCATGGGTCGTGAGCACAGTTTTAGCTGCAGTACAGCGGTTTAACCACTGCACCATGAGGCTCTTCCGTCACTTCCAACCTGCAGAGCACTTTTGGTGAAGTTAATCCTCCAAAGGTGGACATGGGAGCTGCAGCCCAGAGGGAGACACTAGAAGGCTTGGAATGCCCTGCTTACCTCTTCCCATTGAATCTATGGAGGAAAATCCATGTTGTCCTCATCTGCTGTTGTTGTCATTGCTACATTATGCTACGTATAGACTTTAGGAAGAGACTCCCTTCCTGCTCTACATGGGTGCATTGAGCAGGACTTGATGGCCCTATAGGTGCCTTCCAACTCAATTATTCTATTTTTCCATGATTCTATGATGTGTGTTATGAAGTGGGAGGAGACCTTTCTGTGTCCTGGTGCTGTTTATTTCCTTTCTTGAACCCCCACCCTATAACCTGGATCAAAGTTGCCAACACTTACCAGATCAGGAAGAAGTCTGTTGAGAACACGTGCTAATAAATTATCCACAATGGGGAGTAAGCTGAGAAGGAAAGGAAAAGACAAGAATTACCAACAAGCTGAAGGAGGAGAGACTCTGGGTGACCAGCAGAATCTATTAAATGGCTCTCCAAATAGAGGAAATGTTGGCCAAGAACTTGGATGAGGCCTCCGAATTTTGCTTGCTGATGGGGCCGGGTGGCCTTTAGGAAGTTGCTGCTTTGAACTGTAACTCCCAGAATCCTCCAGGCTCAGGATGATGGGAACTGCAGTCTTTACAAGTCACATTTCTAAGATGTGCAGTGGCCACACCAGCAAGATAGCAACATAACCCACTATCTCTGTGGATCTTCAAATACGTAAGTAGAACTTTTTGAGTATACATCGTTGGATGAGGCTCACCCTCTCAGGAGTCTAATTTTAATGCCTCCAAGGAGAGTGTCGCAGTGATCAATCACGAGCTTGGGGTAGCTGGCACCGTCCATCGTCAGCCGGACAATGGCCGTGATGTTCACCTCCACCGCGATGTCCAGCAATCCGAGGAGGCTGCATCGGAAGGGAAAGGAATGGCCTGGTGAAGCTTTTCTCACCAAGCTTTCAAGCTGGATTTGTGCTCCGTCACTTACACCCTGCAGAGCCCTTTCAGTGAAGTTAATCCTCCCAAGGTGGATGTGGGAGCTGCAGCCCATAGGGAGGCACCAGAAGGCTCGGAATGCCCTGCTTACCTCTTCCCATTGAGTGCTACCCTGGTGTATAAATCCAGGTGAATCCCAATGCCAGGTAAGAGCTTCAGGTTTATCTTGGGAAGAGTCAGCTCCACAATTCGCAACCTGCAAGAAAGAAGCAGGAAATGAGTCCCTAAAGGGAATACTCCCTCTTTCTAGGAACAAGAAGCAACAACGACAACCTAGACATGGACCCCTGCAGGGTGTAGATCAGGAGGGTGAGGCAGAAATATTTTGATTGCTACTGAAGGGCCTCTGACAGCCCACTCTTCTCTGTGTAGGCCAACGGTGAGCTCTGTATCTGGGTCACAGAAGAAAGTGAAAGCCGCTTTTATATAGGTCTGGGTAAATGCAGACATTTAGATTCCTGCCTTGAGCAGGGAGTTGGACTCAGTGGCCTTAGAGACCCCCTTCCAAATCCATTTTTCTATGATTCTATGGCTACATATTATTTTACCCAGGCTTTGTGCTCTGGAGAGGACACTCCAGCTTCGTATACAGGGTCGAATAGATGCTGTTCCAAGTCCTTCATACAGAGCACGTTACCATAGTCTCTCGAGACTGAAGGATGCATATGAATAATTATTATTAATTATTATTAATTATCATTATTATTAATTACTACTACAACCACCACCACCACCACCACCACCACCACCACCACTACCACTACTACCACTACTACTACTACTACTACTACTACTACTACTACTACTACTACTAGTAGTAGTAGTAGTAGTAGTAGTAGTAGTAGTAGTAGTAGTAGTAGTAGTAGTAGTAGTAGTAGTAGTAGTTACCAGGAAAAAAAGTGACAAAGGAATGAGAATCCATCTCTAAAATGCCAACCCAGCAGTGGTGAATGCCTTTGCTGGACCACTAAAAGAGTGTCACGAAAATATCACAGACAGCCTGGACCAGGAAAGATATTATTTGGGGAGTGCAGCACTTAACACAAGATAACGCAGTTCCTGCCCATGTGCCACGGCTGACCGACCAGGCCACTTCAAGACCCTTCCCCTTTCCCACCCCCTCAGCCCCACGGAGAAGAGGCAGGGCTGTTCCTTTTATCATCAGAGACAGGTCCCTTCCATAACCCTAAAAAGTAAAGTACCCTGAGGGAGCAGCCAATCCTACTAGCTTCGAGACTGTCCCCTAAGGCTGTTCCATGAAGACTCATGGGCCCAGAAGACTCCTGCAACTCCTCATGGTGTGTGCCATTTAGATTAGGCATCCTTCAGTCTTGAGAGACTATGGTCACGTGCTCTGAATGGAGAACTTGGAACAGCATCTAGTGTGGCTGAGGAGGCCAATTCCAGAGTGACCATCTCTTCCACAAATACAATCTGTCCCCTGTCCAGCTCCCTGATTTTGCTGCTTTCGGGATAGCCTCTTGGCCTTGGCCTCTTCAAATTGGGAGAGGCCGTGATGTACCGCCTGCCACCAGGCTGAACGATCAGATGTCAGAGTTTCCCATCTGTTGAGGTCTATTCCTAAGGCCTTCAGATCCCGCTGGCAGATCTCCTTGTATCGCAGCTGGGATCTCCCTCTGGGGCGAATTCCCTGCAACCATACAGGAGATCTTTCGGAATCTGACCATCAGCCATTCCCAAGACATGCCCGAGCCAACGTAGATGTTGCTGTTTCAGTAATGTGTAGCTGTTTCAGTAATGTATACGTGTGCCATTAAGGTCTCCTGATACGTGGATGAGGTTAAGCTTGGCATCCTGGCTGAGCACTACCTCAGCAAAGGAAGCCCCTTGCGGTCGATGCGTAGGGGTGGGGCATTCTTTCCATACAGGGATGACTATCCCTGCCCTTCACAGGTCTGAAATGTTTATAGCAGACTAATATAAGACGAGATTCAAAAGAGCCTCCCCTGGTCATATCCTGTGATGGTGCTTGGTGCTCAGGGCCTGCTCCGTCCCTTCATAGATTCAACACTTTGTTAAGGACAATGTCCATTGTCCTTGAAAGTCGCTTTGCAGGCTACTCACCTAAATCGGAGCCTGCAGACCAGTGGTTCCCAAACTTTTTCAAGTTGCAACCCCCTTTTTATGATAGCCAAGTTACCCGTGACCCCTGCCCCCAGCATGTTTGCATAAAAAGCCATTTCTAATGGGGTCATATCATTCCCCTTCTCAGAAAGTAGAGGCTTCTTTCTCCCCCTATATATGTTTCTCATACATGCACATACATTATCTTTATATGCAGACAGGGGCCTCTTCACATGCTCAGGAACCTGGTCTTTGCTGGGCTTCAGACCAGGGAGATATATAGGAGCAAGATCCGAGGTCTAAACCAGGGGAGTGTAACTCAGGGGTGAAAGCCGTCCTTCTGTGGTCATGGACTGTAAATGCCCATGAAATGGAGTCCATGGCAGGTCTGCGTGCATGTTGCATTACTTCTTCCACATGCTTGGCCTTGTCTGGTATTGCGTGGTTTAATGACCATCTCCCAAGGTCTGTTTTGCTGTAAGATCCCTTTTCAATGCTTGGGTTTTTGCATAGATCACGGGTTGGCGCAAGGACGGAGCCCTTCTGTGTTTCCTTACCCTGTGAGGCCCTGGACCGTGCTGAGTAGTCCTCCTTCCCCAAGGATGCCAAGGATGCCTCCTCCTCCAAGTAGACCTCCATTGCCCAGCAAGCCTCCGTTGCCAAGGAGACCGCCACCGCCACCAAGAATTCCTGCAACGCCAAGCAAACCTCCATCACCCAGCAGACCTCCTGGACCCAGCAAGCCTCCAGCACCGGGGCCGCCACCACGGCCACCACCACCACCAGCACCTGGAGGGGAAGAGCCAGCCTGCCCCACACCGTAAGCGCCACCAGCGCCTCCTCTTCGGTCTCCTCCTCCACCCAGCAGACCTCCTGTGGCTCCCCCAAGAAGCCCTCCACTGCCGAGCAAGCCTCCTGTCAACCCGCCGAGAAGTCCTCCACCGCCTCCCCCAAGTAAGCCACCAGTAACACCTCCCAGGAGGCCTCCACTGCCGCCACCACCACCGCCAAGGAGGCCTCCGAGAAGACCACCGTCACCACCACCTCCGTTGCCAAGGGGAAGTTCTCTCATGGCGCCTTGGAGGGCATTGCTCTGGGCCATCGAACTGGCGACAGCTGCAAAAAGAAATCAGAAGAAAGGCACATCTATTGAGCATAGAGAGAAGGTGCTTTTCCTGGTGAGTCTCTGGCAGAACTCTTCTGTAAACGGCCTGCCAGCTCACAGGCTGGCTGCTTTGGTCCATAAATGCAAACTCAATATTGGGAGAGACATGGGAATGCTGCCAATGCTTTGGCTCTCTTTCTGGTGTTCCTCACAACCTCGGCTTTAAGAAGACAAGTGCCCTAAACAAGCAGATACAAAATTATTCTGCACTGCCCTATCAGACGGAAGGTCATAGGAGCCTCCAGGTGAGACGGCAGGACATGCTGGCGTGAAGCCAGGACAGAGGAAGTGATACGAACAGTGACCTTGGGCAAATGCATTCCCAGGTTAAAAGAGAGATTGCTAATCAGATATAGATAAAGACCTTCTGCTCGGGCCGCCCTCCTGCCCAGGACAGAGAAATGAAGAGCATCTTTCAATTCTTGAGGTCAAAATAGGCCAGGCTACTCTTGTCCACTTCACTACTGGCCAAGGGTCAGTGACTAATTTTGGAATCTGAGACAGACTATCCCGTAAGTCCCTCTCCTAAGGAGTGAACAGAAACAGCCAATGGTCTCCATTCCATGATACCTGAAGTTAGGCCACTGGGACAGCTGCCTCATGGCAGGGCCAGCCCTGCCTTCCTCCAAGGCAGACCCTCAACTGTCTAGTCTAGTGCTATGTACGCAGAAAAACAGCTGCAGTCCAAGGCCTGCCCCTTTTCTACAAAAAACAGAGGCACACTCTCAACTGAGCTGTTCCAGAGCCAGAGTGTCAACAGCAGTAGGGTGAGCATACTCTGAAGAACCTATGCAAGATATTAATTGGCTGGATAGCCCAGCAAGAAGGAGTAGGGGCTAGGCCAGCTTCCCCACCCCCCAATCTTTGCATGCTTCAACTCACCATTGTGCAAAACATCCTTTTTGATTCTGACCACAGCATCTGTTGGTTGGAGGACCTGGCTCTGTGACGGGGGCAGCAAAACACCAAAGAACAGGATGCACCACACTGCTAACATCTTGGTCGGATCCACACCTGCCGAGATGGGACCCACGTCTTACCAGCAGAAGACTTTGTCCAGGAAACAGGAAAGTGGGGGAGGAAAGAAGGGAGGGAGGCCAGAGTCAAAGACATCACAAAAAGGATTGGTAATGAAAGAAAAGAAAATCGTGATCCAGAGCGCTCTGAGAAAGGTGCTGAGCTGGGCCTGTTTTACCTGAGTGTTGCCAGCTGGGACCAAAGGGAAACAGTGATGTTTGGCCTTATCTCTGTTGATCAGTAAGAGCGCTTGGAGGCCTCCATAGGCTCCTGGCTCCCAACTTCTTCTGGCTCAAGTGGCAACCACCATTTATATCAGTGGCAAACGGTGGGAGGACCAGAACACAGCGCCAGAGACACTGAGATAATGGGCTTAAGAGCTGTCAGGGTGGGGTGGTTTTTAAGTAGGAGGCTTCCCGTATTTCTGATAAGCAATTATTTGTCAACCTGGTGTTAAGGGAGAGGCATCAAATGTACTTTGGTTTGCAGAAAGCTGATATGTCCTTCTTTGCTCTTAGCAGGAAGGATGGGGCAAGGGGAAAAAAACCTCCCACCCAGTAAATATCCTTTTCAGAAGGCTCCGGTCCAGCCACCTCTTCCTGCTAGGAACAACACCTTCGAGGAGGTGCCAAGAGACCGCTGGTGATGGGGATGAGGAACTTTGTGCCAAAACCCAGAGTCTTCACCATCTTGATGTTCAGGGCTGAGCTGCCATATCGCTCCTCGCCAACAGTGCCTGGAAGTCCACAAGGTGATGCAGAGGATTGGCCACTTTCCCAAGAGCAAGAAGAAAACTTGGAGGGGGGGGGAAACGTGCCCGCCATGCCTTCTGGCCTTTTGATGCACTTCATGTCAAATAAGTGGATGTAGCGCTTAATGGATCATGAAGGATGATTACTGGTTGCCTGCAACCTAGGTAAAGGTAAAGGTTCCCCTTGACAATTTTTGTCCAGTCGTGTCCGACTCTAGGGGGCGGTGCTCATCCCCGTTTCCAAGCCATAGAGCCAGCGTTTTGTCCGAAGACAATCTTCCGTGGTCACATGGCCAGTGCGACTTAGACACGGAACGCTGTTACCTTCCCACCGAGGTGGTCCCTATCTATCTACTTGCATTTGTATGCTTTCAAACCGCTAGATTGGCGGGAGCTGGGACAAGCGACGGGAGCTCACTCCATCACGTGGATTCGATCTTACGACTGCTGGTCTTCTGACCCTGCAGCACAGGCTTCTGCGGTTTAGCCCACAGCAGCACCACGTCCCTTAAACCTACAGCCATTGAAAAAGTCTATCATTCAGCTGGCTTTGCCCCTCCAGATGTATGTTGAGAAGTTCTAGCAAATAATGAATGAAATAAGGTAACATAGCACCAAACCCATCCAAACCTTTAGACGATGACTCAAATCAAGCTTTCTGCAAACATCTCAGCCTCTAAATATGGAACCAGGAAAGGCTAGGTTGAACCTATGGAGAGCAAAAAAACAACACATTTCACTGTACGGAAGAACGCTGAACAGTGACTCCCACCGGGAAAAGACTCCATCCGGAGCAGCTGGAATTCACTCAATAGACTTCCAGCGTGCCTGCGTGAGGAGGAAGCCAGGGACCATCGGCCGGCCACAGCCACTGGGTGAGAGGCAGTGGACTGTGGTTGGGCCCCTGCTGGATGCCAGCCCTCTTTTCCAGCAGAGCTGCTCGGCCCCCTCTGTGTCTGCAGGACCAGGTCCTGCTGCTCCGGCTGCCTCATCCCCTTTGAACATCAGCCACCTGGCCGAGGGAGAGAGAGAGCTCTTAGCCAGAGCTGCTTTTGGGACCTGAGCAGACCAGCGTGCCTGCGTGAGGAGGAAGCCAGGGACCATCGGCCGGCCACAGCCACTGGGTGAGAGGCGGTGGACTGTGGTTGGGCCCTGCTGGATGCCAGCCCTCTTTTCCAGCAGAGCTGCTCGGCCCCCTCTGTGTCTGCAGGACCAGGTCCTGCTGCTCCGGCTGCCTCATCCCCTTTGAACATCAGCCACCTGGCCGAGGGAGAGAGAGAGCTCTTAGCCAGAGCTGCTTTTGGGACCTGAGCAGACCAGCGTGCCTGCGTGAGGAGGAAGCCAGGGACCATCGGCCGGCCACAGCCACTGGGTGAGAGGCAGTGGACTGTGGTTGGGCCCCTGCTGGATGCCAGCCCTCTTTTCCAGCAGAGCTGCTCGGCCCCCTCTGTGTCTGCAGGACCAGGTCCTGCTGCTCCGGCTGCCTCATCCCCTTTGAACATCAGCCACCTGGCCGAGGGAGAGAGAGAGCTCTTAGCCAGAGCTGCTTTTGGGACCTGAGCAGACCAGCGTGCCTGCGTGAGGAGGAAGCCAGGGACCATCGGCCGGCCACAGCCACTGGGTGAGAGGCGGTGGACTGTGGTTGGGCCCCTGCTGGATGCCAGCCCTCTTTTCCAGCAGAGCTGCTCGGCCCCCTCTGTGTCTGCAGGACCAGGTCCTGCTGCTCCGGCTGCCTCATCCCCTTTGAACATCAGCCACCTGGCCGAGGGAGAGAGAGAGCTCTTAGCCAGAGCTGCTTTTGGGACCTGAGCAGACCAGCGTGCCTGCGTGAGGAGGAAGCCAGGGACCATCGGCCGGCCACAGCCACTGGGTTGAGAGGCAGTGGACTGTGGTTGGGCCCCTGCTGGATGCCAGCCCTCTTTTCCAGAAGAGCTGCTCGGCCCCCTCTGTGTCTGCAGGACCAGGTCCTGCTGCTCCGGCTGCCTCATCCCCTTTGAACATCAGCCACCTGGCCGAGGGAGAGAGAGAGCTCTTAGCCAGAGCTGCTTTTGGGACCTGAGCAGACCAGCGTGCCTGCGTGAGGAGGAAGCCAGGGACCATCGGCCGGCCACAGCCACTGGGTGAGAGGCAGTGGACTGTGGTTGGGCCCCTGCTGGATGCCAGCCCTCTTTTCCAGCAGAGCTGCTCGGCCCCCTCTGTGTCTGCAGGACCAGGTCCTGCTGCTCCGGCTGCCTCATCCCCTTTGAACATCAGCCACCTGGCCGAGGGAGAGAGAGAGCTCTTAGCCAGAGCTGCTTTTGGGACCTGAGCAGACCAGTGTGCCTGCATGAGGAGGAAGCCAGGGACCATCGGCCGGCCACAGCCACTGGGTGAGAGGCAGTGGACTGTGGTTGGGCCCCTGCTGGATGCCAGCCCTCTTTTCCAGAAGAGCTGCTCGGCCCCCTCTGTGTCTGCAGGACCAGGTCCTGCTGCTCTGGCTGCCTCATTCCTCTCAACATGAGCCACATGACTTGGTGGGGGGGAGAGAAGGGGCTTTAGAAATGTTTTATTTTATATATGTTTTAAATGTTTTTTAAATTGTTCTTAATTGCCATCAATTAAGAAGAGACCCACAGCGGATCTAATGGAACAGGAAGGGGGGAGGGCGTTGGAGGGGGCAGCCATTGAGGTGGTGCTGGGTAGGGGAAGGAATGGCGGTGGGGGTAGAACATGCCCGCGTAGGAGAAGAGAGGTTAGATATCTTACATCTATCCCCTCTTCTAGTCCTACTCCCAACCAGATGGTATCC
The DNA here is from genome assembly GCF_051106095.1 of Pogona vitticeps. Lineage (NCBI taxonomy): Eukaryota > Metazoa > Chordata > Lepidosauria > Squamata > Agamidae > Pogona > Pogona vitticeps. Next base: position 2,171,199 of record NC_135786.1, read on the forward strand.
GGTGACCATATCAGCAAACCCTCGAGCCACACGGTGCTGTTGATGAACGCCAGGTCAGTACAAAATAAAACTGCCCTCATCCATGATGTAATTCTGGATGAGGGGGCTGACCTGGCGTGCATTACTGAGACCTGGGTGGGAGAGGAGGGTGGTGTTCCCCTCTCCCAGCTGTGTCCACCTGGGTACTCGGTCCAGCACCAAGGTCGCTCGGAGGGTCGGGGAGGGGGAGTTGCTATAGTCTATAGGAGTTCTATCTCCTTGACCAGGCTTCCTATCCCTTTGAGAGGAGGTCTCGAGGGCCTGTATTGTGTGTTGGGCTCGCGAGACAGGTTAGGGATTCTGTTGGTGTACCGCCCACCCTGCTGCGTACCAACAGTCTCCCTGCCTGAGCTGACGGAGGTAGTCTCGGACCTGGTGTTGAGGACTCCCAGGCTGTTGGTGCTGGGGGACTTCAACATTCACGCCGAGGCTCCCTTGACTGGGGCAGCTCAGGACTTCATGGCCACCATGACAACCATGGGGCTGTCTCAATGTGTCATCAGCCCAACGCATGAGAAGGGCCATACCTTGGACCTGGTTTTCTCAACGGGACTGGAAGATGGTGGTTTGGATGTGGAGGGGTTGGTTGTGACCCCATTGTCATGGTCAGACCACTTCCTGGTCAAGTTTAGTCTATTAGCTTCTTCTTCCCTCTGCAAGGGTGGGGGATCTATTAAGATGATCCGCCCTCGGAGACTAATGGATCCAGATGGATTCCTGAATGCTCTGGGGGATTATCCGTCTGATATGGTCGGCGCTCCTGTCGAAGCTCAGGTCACCCTATGGAATAAGGAGATGACCCGGGCTGTTGACACGATTGCGCCTAAGCGCCCTCTCCCTGCTCGCCGAGCCCAGACAGCCCCTTGGTATACTTCTGAACTGCGGGCGATGAAGCGAGAGGGGAGATGGCTGGAGCGCAGGTGGAGGAAATCTCGCTGGGAGTCCGACCGAACACGACTTAGAGCCCATTATCGGGCCTATTTCGTGGCAATACGGCTGGCGAAACGGCAATATTTCTCCAGCCGTATTGCTTCCTCAGAATGTCGCCCAGCCGAGCTGTTTCGGGTGGTCCAGGATCTTCTTCAACCGGGAAATCCGGTGGAGGTCCTGGACTGCTCATCAGCTCGCTGTGATGAGTTTGCCATCCATTTTGAGGAAAAAATCGCTCAGATTCGCAGTGGGTTGGACTCCACAGTTACTGCAGAATCAGAGGATGTGTCCAGCGCACCGTGCTTTGGTCAGGTATTAATGGATGAGTTTCAATTGTTGAGACCTGAGGATGTGGACAGGGTGCTTGGATCTGTCCGTTCTACCACAACTCCGCTCGACCCTTGCCCATCCTGGCTAATTAGAAGATCAGCCAGGGGGGTTCGCACCTGGGTCCAGGAGGCCGTGAACGCCTCTTTGAGAGAGGGAGTGGTCCCTACCACCTTGAAAGAGGCGGTAATTCGACCACTCCTTAAAAAGCCAAACCTGGACCCAAGGCTGGTGGCTAACTACCGACCAGTAGCGAACCTCCCTTATTTGGGCAAAGTGTTGGAGCGGGTTGTGGCTGGGCAACTCCAGGCGCTGCTGGATGAAACGGATTTTCTGGATCCATTTCAATCGGGTTTCAGGCCGGGTTTTGGTACAGAGACTGCCTTGGTCGCCCTGTATGATGACCTTTGCCGGGAGAGAGACAGGGGGAGTGTGACCCTGTTGATACTCCTGGACCTCTCAGCGGCTTTCGACACCATCGACCATGGTGTCCTTCTGGATAGGCTGGCTGGGTTGGGAGTTGGGGGCACTGTTTTACAGTGGTTCCGCTCCTTCCTGGCTGACCGTGTCCAGAGGGTGGTGCTGGGGGACAGTTGCTCTGCCCCATGGCATTCATGTCATGGGGTTCCTCAGGGCTCGATACTGTCCCCCATGCTGTTTAACATCTACATGAAACCGCTGGGAGAGGTCATCAGGAGGTTTGGGCTGAGGAGTCAGCAATATGCTGACGACACTCAGCTCTACCTCTCGTTTTCCACCAATCCAGGTGAGGCGGTTTCTGTCCTGAACTCGTGTCTGGACCTGATAATGGACTGGATGAGGGTCAATAAATTGAAACTCAATCCAGACAAGACGGAAGTGCTGTTAGTGGGTGCTTCGCCAGACAGGCTGGAGGGCCATCTCCCTGCCCTGAATGGGGTTACACTCCCCCTAAGGGACAGGGTCCGCAGCTTGGGGGTGCTCCTGGACCCCAGTCTAACACTGGAAGCCCAGGTGGACTCGGTGGCCAGGGGCGCCTTCCTCCAGCTGCGGAAACTATACCAGCTACGGCCCTACCTGGACGAGCGGAGTCTCATGACAGTTACACATGCACTGGTAACATCCCGTATAGATTACTGCAATGCGCTTTACGTGGGGCTGCCTTTGAAGACGGTCCGGCGACTGCAACTGGTTCAGAATCGAGCGGCGCGGCTGGTGAGTGGTGTGGCCGCCAGGGACCATATCAAGCCGATTCTGTACAAGTTACATTGGCTACCAGTTGCTGCCCGGGCCCAATTCAAAGTGCTTGTTTTGACATATAAAGCCCTAAACGGCTTGGGCCCTGGATACCTGAAGGACCGCCTCCTTCCATATGAGCCTATCCGGCAGTTAAGATCTAGCCAGGGGGCCCTTTTGAAAGAGCCATCCCTCAAGGAGGTAAGAGGGATGGCTTGTAGACAAAGGGCCTTCTCGGCAGCTGCCCCCAGACTATGGAATGCCCTCCCGACTGAGATTCGTCTGGCGCCGACACTGATGACATTTCGGCGCCAGGTCAAAACCTTCCTGTTCCAGAAGGCTTTTAACTGAAATAATATTAACTCTGGGTCTGATGGCAATTTTATATATATTTTAATTGTATTTTAATTGTACATATTTTTATTGTATTTTAAATGCTGTAAGCCGCCCAGAGACCTTTGGGTAGTGTGGGCGGCATATAAATTAAATAAATAAATAAATAAAATATAAATAAGTAGGCAGATCAAGGAAGAACCCAGTAAAATGGGGCTACTTGAATACAGGACAAATTTTCTGTGACTGTGGAGAAATTCGATCAGTCTAGCACTTAGGTGCATGCCATTTATGCCTCACCACATGGACAAAAGAAAATCTAGTTAAAGTTAAAGTAGAGTAGCTTGTTTCAGGTCAAAAAATAGTCTAATTATCTTAACACTTTAATTTGTTCTTAATTTACCCTATATTTCCTATACGTCTTTAATTTTAAATTGTGCAATGCTCTGATATGAGTAAAGATGTCGTAAAGAAATGTTCAAGAGCCATGGATACTAAATCCTCCAGATTAAAATCTTTGCAAATCTCAAGACTGTATTTATGTGATATTTACCACTCGATCAGAAAGACCAGTGCTGTCGATGTGAAAAACACACGGCGAGGAACCTGTCTCCGAGGGGAACTAGGGCAGCATATGTTCATAAAAGTGGTTAATGAAGTGGGCAGGGGATCTTCATCTGTTATTCAAAACCACCAGGCACAGTCAAAATTATAAAAAAACATTGACTGGTATTATATAACAGAAACAAGTTTTGACAAGAAATCTAAGTATCAGTTAAATATCAGCACAATATGTATCCTGTTTCTAATATTGCCATTTTTAATTTTTATTTTTGTAGCTCTAATAGTGTTACCAACATGACTTTGACCCAACTCTGGGAGGCAGTGAAAGACAGGAGGGCCTGGCGTGCTCTGGTCCATGGGGTCACGAAGAGTCGGGCACGACTGAATGTCTAAACAACAACAATATACAGTAGTGTTATTTCTGAGATCTGCAACTGCTTATAGTACTGTGTGAAGTTTCTTGATATTGTTCCCAAAATCCAATGGCTACGGGGACCACGGAAGTGTGTTTCTTCCCGAGGCGAGATGTTTCAATGGCCAGGTCTCTGTACTTCATTAGTTTTTACAGTTCTTTATTTTCAACTCTGGCATCCCCTGGAATTGCGACGTCAATGATCTGGGCATTCCTCCGTTCTATGACTACCATGTCTGGTGCGTTATGTTCAAAGCGTCTGTCTGCTTAGATCCAGAAATCCCACAAGATCTTGACTTCCTCATTTTCTGACGCCTTCTCTACCTGATGTTCCCATGGGTTTTTGGAGGCTGGCAAGTTGCTTTTTTTTTTTTTTTTTGCATCAGTGAAGTTCACTAATTTTTCCATTCTATCATGTCTAACATAGTAATCTGTTTGTGCAATCTTTGGACATTTTTTAAATTATTATTGCTGTTGTTCTTGTTCTTGTTGTTGCAAGCAACTGCCCAATAGCAGAACACTCACCTTCTGCAGATTAAGTTATTGTCTGTTTGACTGCACTGAGTGTTTTTAACACTTTGCTTCCCCAGTTCAGAGCTAACAAGGTTTCAGGTGACTTGTATAACTACGTTTTCCTGTATAACTACTTTTTCTTTGTTAGAGAGTTCTCCTCCCCCTAATTATTACAACTGCATCTCTGTACATTTAATACAATTAATTCCGTATCTCCTCATTCCTAACATTATAAACTGATCAAATGGCAGAATATAATCTTTCATATTTTACATTTCTTCCAGAACAAAAATACAAGGTGAGACCAAAATGTGTGCTCAATAGCTTGTAGATGAAACCCTGAACCTCCAGAAATTATTAATAATGCAACCTAGTTCCATCAATGTTCTAACTTATAAAAAGTATTTTTCCCCCTTCCAGTTCTGACTGCAGGTTTATATTTCCAGGTCCATTTCTAATTTCCCATTAGTCTGATAGATGTTGTGCTTACCGTTGAATCTTTCCCCAAAACATCATCTCGAATTCTGTGTAATCTCTCCAGGAACCAGATTTTCTAAGCAAGCCAAGAGTCCTATGTTGTGTCGAAATGAAGGTGTTTGTCTTGAATTTGCTGCTGAAGCTGTGAATAACCTTTCACGACTCCATGCTTCAGCATTTCTTTGAACACTGTTGATCCTCCTTTTCCCCGAGCTTGGTATTGCCTATTTTTTTCCTCAATGAATAAATAAAGCTGGAAGGGGGCCCTATGGGTCACTGTGTCCAATCCTTGCCAAGGAGGCCCAGTGGGGGAATCAAACTCCCATCCTCTGGCTCAGCAGCCAGAGACCTAACCCCCTGAGTTATGGTTTGCCTTTCTTACCATTCCTGACCACTTTTCGACTTGGGGTTGGTTTCTAGTTTAGGGAACAAACGCGCAGTCTTTGCCATGTTTCTAAAGTGGCTCAAATCTTGCCCTACGTTGGGTTCTGCCAGTCCCATTTTGTATATGGAATACAAAACCCATTACTCCCCACTTTCACATGCTATGTAGTTCTTTTACACATCCGACAGCATGATCATATCTGCGACTCATCTTTCTGCAATCTTGTTGTGGCCACACACGTGCCATAAAAAAAAGACAAATTGAGCTTCTTCCTCCATCTGCTCTCTTTTTGACAAGCATGAACTGGGAAATATTGCAGTTATGGTCTTTGGCTAGGCAGACACCATCTTTTAAGATGTTTAGAAATGTGCATGGTTTACTAGCTAATGATTTACACCCAGTAGTCATGGATAGCTGATGGCTACAAAAAACTAGTGTGCCAGCTGCTCATGTCCTGGAGAGGTCTGGCCACAGTGATGCATGCCTTAGTTACATCCCGCTTGGATTACTGTAACACACTCCGTGTGGGGATGCCTCTGGAAATTACCTGGAAACTTCAGCAGATCCCAAATGCAGCAGACTGTTTACTGGGGCTGGTTACAGGGAAAATATAAGTTCACTGTTAGAACAATTCCACTGGCTGTCGGTCCATTTCTGGGCACAATTCAAAATGCTAGTTCTAACCAATGAAGCCCTAAATGGCTTCAGTCCAAGCTATCTCAAAGACCGTATCTCCCATTATGAACCTGCTCGGGTGTTAAGATCCTCAGGGGACGCCTTTCTCTCAGTCCTGCCACCTTCACAGGTGTGTCTGATGAGGACACAAGAGAAGACCTTCTAGGTCGCTGCCCAGACTCTGGAACTCATTGCCACTGGAGGCCAAGTTGATCCCATCTTTGCTGTCCTTCCACTAACTTTTTCCCCAAGTGATTGCCTGCCTGAGTGGGTTTTTTTAATGGACGGTTGTGCCTTCCTGCTTGGAATGTGGTTTTGGTGTTGCTTTTGTTTACTGTTTTTCAGTGCGGTATTTCCTTGTTCTCTTTAGCGATTTTGTGGTTACTGTTTTAGCTTTAAATATTGTCTTTTAATGACGTCAGCTGTATTGGAGTCTTTTATTTTTGAAAGAGAAAGGTTAGGTTAAAAATGTTTTAAATAAATAAACAGTTTGCAATGTGAAGGAGGCAAAAGATTAGGGTTTTGCCAGAGGATGTGCCAAAAATAAAAAGCCATTCCTTTAACGGGGGATAATGAGTGGTGTCTTAGAAGGCAAACATTGCTTGTTTCCTGCAAAGGAATTTTCCCCTGTCACACACAATTGTGAGGTATCTGAGAGACTCACCTCAGAAGATGCCTCATGCTTTAAAAGCACTGGTGTCTGTGAAACGTTTAGGCCCTCAAAGAAGGTCTGGGAGGGGCTCGAGGGGGTATGAACATTCTCTGAGAAAGGAAGATGGCAGGACTATGAAGGTTAAGTCATGTGGAAAGGCGTCAAAATAAGCCTCTAGACTGTGGACCAAATCAAGGGTTTTCCCAGACTGCGTTGTTCACATGGGGTACCTGTGAAGTGTTAGCTTTCAGACATTTTGTTCATTTACACCTGTGCAGCTTTTCCTCAGATTATGCTGAGTTCTCTGGCGTCCATCACGATACAGCCGATGGATGCCCCATCTTGGCAGTTTTGGGCGCCCGTCGGGGCCAAGCCTTTTCTCCAAGAGCTGCAAATGTCATCAACAGACTGAACTCGACAGCCAAGATCAATTGTACTTTTGTTCTGGTTAGCGGAACACTTAATACCTCGCTGAGCTTATAATCCATGGTTAGTTTCCGGGCGGGTTGTGCAACAAGGGGAATTACCTGCCCCGCTGCCAATCAAAAGCAATTTCAAAGCCCATTAGATCGTTTTCTCCAGATAAGAAGAGGGAAATTGAATAATCGCTTCTTGTAGAACATCCCCAGGCAGCATGCTTACAAAGGCTGCTGAGCGTTGACTTTAATTCCAAGAGCGGATGAATTAAAACTTGGGGGAAGGAAAAGAGAGCGTTTGAGACCGTATCATTTAATTGTTAGATCATTTTCTTTTTCACCTGTTGACTGGGCAATTTGGAGAGTGAGATACCAGCAAGGTCCTTGAACAATCATCTCTTTTTCTCCAAACAATTGACTTGGTGTTTGTGTGTGTGTATGTGTCTTACCCATTGATTCGCATAAATTTGCCTATGCTAAACGTATATGTGCCGAAGCAAAACTTGAAATGATTTTTACAATTGCAACAGAACTACAGTCATCTGTCTCAAGTGGGGAGGATGATGAGCAGTTGTTGACCTCTGTGTGCCTGATGCTGAGTCGGCTCTTGAGACACTCCTCATGCTGGATGATGGTCAACTTCAGGGTCCCTCATCTCCCTCCTTTTTATGGTTCTTGATCTTTCCAGAAGACTAGGACAGTCTTTCTGACAGAGAACCGGTCCCCCCCCCCTCCAAAAAAGGACTGGTCTTTGTTAGCCCTTCATATAAGGACTATGAAAACAGAACGTGTGTGCGCTCTCTGGTGCCACTGCTACAGGAGTGGAATTGTGCTTTGGAAGAGGCTGTATGTTTCAAATTGGTGCTCTACAGGAGAACTTGAGCCTCCATGCTAGCTGTTTTGTGAGGGACTGAGTTCCAAAGGAGACTTGGGATCTGTCCATCCATAATTTCCAATGCTTCTGAGGAAGTAAATGGGATTCCAGGCCATTGGTAAGGAAGCTTCTTCCCTCGTCAATACCAATGCAGCCTCATGTTGCTGTATTTCAGAAAGTATGTAAATGGAAGCTTTCTCTCCAGGCTGTGGTCCAAGACTCCCTCCATCACCATCCCATGGTTTAAGCCTTTTTTGGAATTACTAGTATGACTATTCAAACAGGAGACTGCACTCTGGGATGTTATGTCCAGTGAGTAATGCCTTGGGTGTAAATCTCATTAGTAAATTACTGCACGTAATTATAGAAGACTGAGTGGAGAGAGGATAGCTCTTTTCAAAGACTTGAAAGGTAGCCCTACAGAGGAGAGACAAGAATATGTTCTCAGTCATCCCAGAGTGCAGGAACTGTAACAATGGGCTTCAAGCTTCAGGTAGCCAGATTTAGGCTGAATTTCAGGAAAAACCTCTTAACTGTTAGAGCAGCACAACGATGGAACCCATGACCTCGGGGGGAGGTGGTGAGCACTCCAAAACTGGATGAATTCAAGAGAAATTTAGACCACTACCTGGCAGATCTCCTTTGACTTGGATTCCTGCATTGAACAGGGGGTTGGACACGATGGCCTTAGAGGCCCCTTACGACTCCATTATTCCATGATTCTATTTTTCTAAGTTAAAACATTGTCTAAACATTTGCTGTCATGTGCTATCCAACAGCAAGTGCCTAGAGCTGGGCACAAACGAAATATATATATATATATTGATTTGTGATTCGTCAAAGTTGACAAATCCTAAATTATGAATTTGTGATTTTTTTTCCCAATTAAAAAGGCGGCAGGCCAATTTCCCCGCTAGCAGGTTCCAGAGATCTGGTCATCAAAGGATGCTCCTTTACAAATGTGTGATTAGCTGGTTGATTTTTCTGTTAAATGGGATACCTTGTACACTCTTCCATCTCCTCCAAGTGCATTAAAGTAAAAGGAAAACGCACAGACATTCTAGAACTGCAGGACAAGTTGGCCTCTTTTTATTGAGCAATCAAGCTGTTACATGTCAAGGAGAGCTCTCCAGCTTAAGGACAAGGAGAGGTTTTATAGAAACATATAACATCAACAACAAAAGATGGTGTGGATCAGATTGAAGTCGCTATGCATCTTAAATGGAAATGGATAGATAAGACAGGGTTTCTTCCAAGTCTTCTGACAGGATGCCACGGGGAACAGCAGGAAGAAATGTATTCTGTGCCACAAACTCATTTTGCAGCTACTGGAAGCAGGTCGACTGAAATTGCATTCTGTTAAAGTGACACAAGATCGAGACATAGTCAGATCTCTGTTCTGGAGTCTGTCTTGCTTTTCTAAAATCCTGTCCAGTTCCTGTCTCACTGAGGAGATCATACCGTCCCCACCTGCTTTAGATATTCCCAATGGGAAGCCCAGAGAGACACTGAATCAGTGCAATAGGCATACGTGTTCACCTGCGATTGGGCAGTTGATTTAGTGGGTCCTTTTGGGAACAGCAAGAGAACATTGCTGTCCAGATCCTGTTTGGCCACTTAAGTCATTGATTTTTTGGAGGCCGAAAAAGAATTCTGAAATTTGAAGACCCAATTCTAGAATGTTCTGAAAATCATAAATGTTCAATTTAGTTTCTTGAATTCGGAAAGCCCAAACCAATTTTTTTTGGCAAGCAGAAGGGTCGTTGTGAAGGAAATCCTGGCCAGTCCGCTGCTCAACGGGATGGCCTTGTGATTGGCTGGGTGCCATACGTGGTCAGCCTATCCAGAGTACACCTTTGGTTTAGATGGGCGGGATAGAAATCCAATCAATCAATCAATCAATCAATCAATCAATCAATCAATCAATCAATCAATCAATCAATCAAATATTCTGGAGCCCAGAGGAAAAGGGGGCTGGAGGGCTGGCGTAATGAAAGAGAGAGAGGAGCCCGGAGGTTTGGAGGGAGAAAATAAAATAAAATAAAGAATTTAATATAAGGGTTATGATGAAAAGGAGAGGACATGGATTTGATGAAAAGTTAAAGCTAGGGAGGAAGATAAGGAACCTACTGAGGGTATGAATTATCTTAGTTGGTTGTTGTAGGTGAAGAGAAAACTCTGGCTCAAATTTGTTCCCAGGTGGATGTTTGGATGCAATTAAAAGCTGTCACTTTCACACTTTAGCCACGGGGTCTGGTGGTTGGACGTGCTACTGGAAAGAGGCTTTGAAAGGTGACCGGCCTGGGCTGGAGTTGGTCACAGCACCATCTGCTCTTGCAATGTTCTCAGGTGGATGGAGACCCCCAGGTTGTGGGCCCTGTGCCACGGACCAGCTCCAGAAAGAGTCTGGGAAAACTTCCAGAAATGAAGAAATGACCTCTTACCCCAGCACTGCCGACGGCACCACTGGCATAGTCCATGTTCCCGAAATGAGGGAGGGGGAGTATATTGCTCAGCATACCTGGAGCAGAATCAAGAAGAGAGGATGACTCTCATCATATGATGTGCGCCTAAATCCCACAGGAAGAATTTCAACACTCTGCGAAAGCAACTTAATGGTAGGAATAAGGCAGCCTTACCATTCAATGATGGGAGGTAATCGTTTCTGAGAAGGTTTAGGAGAGAATCTTTGAGGAGATTCGCCTACAACAAAGAGAGCAGTTGCTTATAATTTTTCAACATTTATATCAACAGTGTAGAATAATAAAGTCACGGAACAGGGAAGTTGGAAGGGGCCTCTAAGGCCATCAAGTCCAGCCCCCTGCTTAAGGCAGGAATCCAAATCAAAGCAGATCAGAGAGATAGTGGTCCAGTTTTCTCTTGAATGCCTCCAGTGTCGGAGCGCTCACCACCTTCCCCTGAGGTTGTTGGCTCTATTGCCATACTCCTCTCACATTTAAGACTTTTTCCTGATATTCATAATCCACATATTACAATACTACTACTGTACTACAATTACTGCTGCTGCTGCTTCTACTAACAACAACATGTGCCAAATCAATTCTCTTTTATGGTGACCCTTTTCACAGTTTTCCAGGTAGGGACTACTCAGAAGTGGTTTCCCCTTCTTCCCTTCTTCTAGGGGCATTTCTGGGTGGCCTTGGGCCACTGCTTTGTAAATGGGTAGACCAGAACATAAAAGATTTTTGTTTTAATTCAGTGGTTGAAACATGTGCTTTTTTAATGCACATCATGGCTAGAGTGCAATTGTGGGTGAAACATGATTGTCAATCTGTTGTATCAATGGAATCTGCAAGAGTTTTGTCTTGGCCAATTCTCATTTATTCAACGAGGCTACTTTGAACCCAGGCTCACCACTGGGTTTAGAACTTAATGTTGGGCCTTTAAAATGTTTACTTACATCAATGTCGCCAATTTGAGAAGAAGAGACTCTGACGGAGAGCCTGTAAAAAAAAGAGAGATGAAACTGCAAGTGGAATTTTAGGCTAGGCATCTGACGAAAGTAAACAAGCTTTCGTGACCATTGGCAGTAAACAGCCCAAGCCATCAGAAACCCCTCTTTCGAAATCAGCAGTACATCTCTTGAAAAATTGCAGTGTACAGCAACAATATAAATTGATAGTTTTTTTTAAAAAAAGTGCAACTCTTATACTGTATTCTGATTCTTGTTTTGCATCTACCGTATAGGGCCATACTGTGAGTGTCCCCACGTGGAACATCACATCACTTTGGTATTCTATTGTCTACATAATGCACCACTATGCAATTGGTTTACAACCATGTACACCTTCATCCGTGGACATTTGTGGGTGACTACGTGAGATGCCATAAGAAGTATGGAAGTCCATGGCTTCTTAAATAAGGACATTGATCCGTGGGAAGTAGCCGAGCACAGGTCTGACTGGAGTGAAGGGAAACGGTGCAAAAGAAAAAGCCACTTGGCCGTTGCCCAAAAGCCGTTGAGGAAATCCATAAATTCATTGTCTGCCCTTTGTTTTCATGGGGGCTGGGAGACACAGTTAGTTGAACATCGTGGAAGAGGGACCCACTTACCTCTCCAAAGAAAGGTTGACGCCCACAGTATCTCCTGTAACTTTTATGCGTCCCTTCAGGTCGATGTCCTAAAATCACAACAAAAATGTTTTGCATGAGATAGATTTTTTCCCTACCACCCTCTGGAACCTCTTTTGCTCTTGAGTCTTAGTGATTGTGTGAAGGGGTTCTTCTTTTTCACCGTACATGTAGTCTTGCTTTCCCGTCCCTTTTTCCCCACTGTGCTCCTAGGAGTTATCACATCCAGGAAGAAGAAACTGGGGGGGGGGGGCGCTATCAGCTGGAGAGATTTGTGGACAGAGCAAGGTGGGGGCGTCAAACTTCTCCAAAAGGGCAGAGTCATTTGCCCTTTTCTCACCCCAAGCTGTGAAAGATCAGGAGACGTCTAGCAACACTCAACCCTATTTTAAATGGGCACAATTCAGCAAGACTTTTGCTCTCTGGCCAGTCCCCTTCCTTGGGACCAGAAAGGACGGAACTGTCTAGTTAGGGAATGGGTGCTAAGCTGGCTGGCTGACTTGGAGCCCCCCCTGGCTCGCTGTCTTTGCAATCAGCATCAGTGGTAAGTGCACTTCCTTCAGAGTGCAGCCAGCGTCTGTTTCTCAAGTCATGGGCAGAAGAGGAGGGGGGCTTCTGGATGGATAGCCCGACCACATGGCTATAGGAAGGGTTTGGATGTCCCTGCATTTGACACTTTCTGATGTTCTCTTTTCATATTACAGCTTGACTTTGCCTACGCAAATTCCCATACACCTCTCACCCAATAGATAGTGGCTGAAATCCCGTTGCTGAGTGCAGTACGTTACACAAGAGGAGCCCCACTGAGCCAACTCTAGTGAGATTTACTGTGCTCGGATACTGACACCAAGGCATTTGGATAAGATGCTTGGCTTTGGTTTACTGAAGTTCTGTCGGTTGTGAAGGAGACTCTGTGTTGGTAATCAGGCGATAAGAAGTTGGAGATGAGAAAGGCAGAGCCAATAAATTAGAGAGGAGTCTCGCGCTTGTCTTTTACTGTTGGAGCCTGCCACCCGAGATTCCTCACCTCTTGGTCAATAGTCCGGAACTGGTCATCATCTGACTTACCGCATCCGCCGCAAAGAGGGGCACAAGACCACTGTCTGTTTGGGCTGACACAGTAACATCAACAGGAAGTTTTACGTTGATATCTGTATTCTCCACTGTCACTAGTGGAGTTTCGCCAGTGTTAATGGAGACCTTCAGAACCGAATTAGCTGGAAGAGTCCCCTGTAGGGAAAAAAAAAGGGAAAGGGCTTGAGATGCAAGGCAGGCAGTGCTGAAGATGCAGGAGACACATTCTTGGAAAATGACACGCCCGGCAGAAATACCTTACCTCAGGTAGCACGGACTGAAGCGCAGAGGCGGCCAGCGAAGAAGACCCCTGGAGTTGGAGGGAAGGAAAGCCAAAGCCAAAGTGAGCGCACGGATGTCTCTTCTATGCAATGAACACCTGGCCCAATCCCTGCAGCCCAATTGGGTGGCTTCCCTTGACACGCATCCTCTTGAGAGTCAACCAAGAAATGTTGCCTTAAAGGCCAGCTGTTCCCAATTGACAGGAGCACAACTGAGGCTGACATTAACCAGATCAACAATACTAGGCCGAGTTGGGATTTGAACCCCAGGCATTTCAGTATTGGTAAGAACATAGTAGCGAGAGCATAAAAAAGACCGATGAGGGGTCGGTCACAGGCCCACCTAGTCCACCATCAGATTCACACCGTCTGATTCACACAATAGCCAACCAATCAGCTGCCCCAGGTGATCCGCTGGCTGCTTTGTGAACAGGACTTTGGACTGGGCCTTAGAGCTGACCCAGCTTCCAGGCTCCTCTTGGGTTTTTACTGATGGCATACCAGAGAATTGGCTTAAAGGGAAGGGGTCTCTTAATTAACACTCCTGTGTTCCTCTGTCAACAATCCTTTTCCTAAATTCTTTTTTCCCCCCACTTAACGAGTGCACCGTACAACGATGAAATTGCATAGCGATACCTTTTTTGGGATCGCTAATGCGATAGCTGAACGAGCTTTAGATAGGGCGAAACTCGCATAGCGAAGGTCGGTATGCGGTTCGCTTACCGACCTTCGCTTTGCGACCTGCCGATCAGCTGTTCGGCAGGTCCAAAATGGCCGCCGGAAGCCCCAAAATGGCCGTGCGCAGCGTTTTCGTGCCCTCGTTAAGTGAGGGGAGGGCGCGAAAATGGCTGCCGGCCATCCTGGAACATTGCTGAATGGTGAATAAAGGAGCCTTTTGGAATGCATTAAACGATGTTTAATGCGTTCCAATGGCTTTTCCTGCCCCGTTCAGCGATGTTTTCACATAGCGAGGGTTAATCCGGAACGGATTAACCTCGCTATGCGAGGCACCACTGTATGTGAAAAGCTATCATGCAGAGGAGGGGCAGGATCTGTTCTCAGCCATCCCAGAGTGCAGGACACACAACAATGGGCTCAAGTTAAAGGAAGCCAAACAGTGAGGAAAAACTTCCTAACTGTTAGAGCAGTACTACAAGGGAACCTGTGATCTCGAGAATGGTGAGTGCGCCAATGCTGGAGGTATTCAAGAGAAATGTAGGCAACCACCTGGCAGATCTGCTTTGATTTGTATTCCTCCACTGAGCAGGGGTTTGGACTCCATGGCCTTATACGCCCCTGCCAACTTCATGATTCTGTTATTCTATTATTATTATTATTATTATTATTATTATTATTATTATTATTATTATTATTATTATTATTATTATTATTATTATTATTATTATTATTATTATTATTATTATTATTATTATTATTATTATTATTATTATTATTACGACTACGACTACGACTACGACTACGACTACTACAGTTCCCAGAATTCTCCCAGCCAGCAGTTTCAGTGAAGTGACACCTGCTAGCTGGGATAATTCTGGGTGGGTGGTTTGGACCTGGGTGGATCACCTCTCCTGTGATGTCTCTGTTGAAGGATCCTTTCTTCACATGCAGATCAATCAAAGAGGAAATAAGTTCTGTATTCAAAAGCACTCTGGAGGTGTGGTCCCCAGGCCGAGTTGGAGGCAGAGTAATGGAGTTCATTGGGGGAAGCGGAACTTTGTTGCCTGAAGAATCGAGAAGTCCCACCTGGAAGAAAAGTCAGAAGAATCAACGTTAAGAGCCAACATTCTGGATGCCACCAAAGTATGCCCCAGATAGACCAAAAGCACAGTAGTGTGAACATATCAAGTGGAAGAAAGAGGCGCAACCGTCCCCAGAGGAATGGCCAGTGGCTCTGGCATCAGTGAAGCGGAGAATCCACCCTGGTTTTTACTCGGAACATCAAAGGAGCTGTCCAAGGTACTGAAATGAGTTTGGAAGGATAGGGTTCAGCATTTTGCATATCTCCTGTAAAGTTTGGATTAAAACCCAGAGTGGATTGATTGCACTGTTGACTTCAGAGCCGCTCCCGGCATTGCTCCCATGGGTGCGTGTGTGCACACGAGCAGAAGCAGTTCTTTCAACCAACTACAGAGCTACAAATATGTTTTTCACAAAAAGATTGCTCACTATTTTGGATACAAGTGGAGGGCATGGGCGCACGGTCCCTTGACCAGATTGCTCCCATTATGTCCGAGGAAATGAACACCTCCGCTGATGGCCTAAATGCCATTAGATCATTTGTAGGGGTGGTTATTGTTTAATCTTGCCATGTTGGTGCTTTCAAGCAACCAGTCCCTGCCCCCCCAATTTCAGCCTATGTTACCTCCATGGTTTCCGTGTCCGCAGAGAAGATGGGTCAAAAGGTACAGCTTGGGGGCCAAAGCAGACGAAGCATGCCATCGTTTGCACCCTTCCTCTGCTTTCACACAATTTCACTCTGCCTACACCTTGCTCTAACTGGACCTATCTTGTTCTTTTAAAAAATCACGGGGCCCCTACATACAAATGAGGTGGGGTGAAGCTTGGCCTTTTAAAGAATACCCAATGTGTTGTTGCATTGAAAGAAGAGGAGGAATCAGAGACCTCTTTTCTGACCAAGAAGATGATCAGGGGACCTCAGGGTTACTTGGAAGTAGGCACCCCACCTACATTTTCAGAGTTCTCTTTCATTCAAGCTGACCTGATTCTACTGAAAAGAAGTGGCGCCCACTCTCAGATGGTAGGACGTCATGTCCAGCTTTGTTACCTGAAGCAGGATGTACCAAGGACCAGAGCTGGGACTTTCCATGGAGCAAACTAAGCAAAACACTTTCCTAAAGAGTTATGTTGACTATAGAAGTAGCCCCGTTCCTTTTGCTGCTATAAATACTCAACACTAGGGGGGAGGGTTTCTATGACATGTCACCTTTTTTCTGCAACCTACATTTGAACTGAGAAGCAAGTTCAAACTTGTTTATGGGTCATCTGGCCTTTCTCACCGGATGACTCATCAACAGGTTCAAGCCCACCCATTCTCTCAAGCATAGGCTGCAGGGGGAAAAAAAGTGTGACATGTCATAGAAATCCTGCCTCTGCTACATCACACTGCACCAACCCAAAGATTTTCCAAAGAACATTTTGTGGGGAGGGCCTCCTGAAACCAAATTTGGGTGAAATGTTGTGCTAAAGTGATTTTTTTAATTAAAAAAATGCCTGGAGAACTTTTAAAAAATTCTTTTCTAACAAAGCTAAAATCCGTGGAAGTTGCAGCGACTCTGATGCCTACAACATGAGCCTGGGAGCCCTGTACTCTTAGTACAGTCGTGCCCCACTTAACGCTTACCCTGCATTACAATGAATAAGCTTCACGACGATGTTTTAAATGGGGAAATTTCGCTGCGCAATGATTGGTTCCCAGTTTCGGGGACTGATTTTCACTTTACGATGATCAAAACAGCTGATTGTCCAGTTTTCAAAATGGCCACCGGGTGTACAAAATGGCTCCCCGCTGTGTTTAGGAGCCATTTTTCGCTGCACAGGCACCAGAAAATGGCCACCCCTATGGAGGACCTTTGCTGGACGGTGAGTTTTTAGCCAATTGGAACGCATTAACCGGGTTTTAATGCATTTCAATGGCTTTTTAATTTTCGCTTTACGGTGTTTTCGTTCTACAGCGATTTCGCTGGAATGAATTAACGTTGTTAAGCGAGGCACCACTGTAGTTTGTTGGGAAGCAGCTGCCAAGAAGGCTGGATTGCATTTCCTCTATTTGCCAACTTGCCCACTACTTGTCTACTCGGCGCAAGAACTAAAACAAAACATGGAAAAGGTGTCTCACGTCCAGGTCCAGCATGAGTTTATCCCCACTGGACTGGAGAATGCTGCCCAGAAGGTACTCCACTGATCCGACACCCTCCACAGGATGCACACCTGGATGGAAAAGAAACAGAAGCCTGAGGAACAGCAAACATCTCCCAATGATCCTGAAGGGCCGCCTGCTAGCAGCAGCTTCACAAATGTTACGGGAAAGTGGTTCACGCAAAACAGATTGTGTAAAATAACAGAACTTGCAATGTACCTCTGGGGGCCATGCTAGGAGGGTGGCAAACTTTTTTTTTACACTTTCCACACTTGTAAAGACAGAATATTTCGACATGGGAGGGTAGCTGGTCAAGGGTCTGTTATCTTCCTAGCCAGAAATTCTGCCTTTAGCAACAGAATGAGGCAAAGAGTGGAGTTGCATTTTGTTATAAAGGTTTCGGCAAACTGCCCATAATACTATGGCTCAAATGGAATCTCCTCTCCTGTTTTGAAACAAAGCCCTCATGGACATGCAGGGACACAAAGCAAGCAGAGAAGGACCCCGACGGTTGAGCCACAAGGTAGAAACAACCCACCCAATGCATCTTATGGTTCAAGGTCCTCACCGCAAAGGAGCAGCTATCCTAGTTTTGCAGAAAGTTGTCCTTGCAGCTGCGAGGACTCTTCCCAAGTGGGTCCCCACATATATTTCTACATTTTGCACACAGGTGGTGGCGGGGGGGGGGCAACACATTGTTTCTCATTTTTCTTGTGAGATGGGTCAGAATTGAAATCTCTACCACCTGCCAAGGGGGAAAGGAATCAGAGAAAGCCAAAGCCACAAGCAAAATGGTTGTTGTGGGCTTTTCGGGCTCTTTGGCCGTGTCCTGATGGTTGTTCTTCCTGACCCACAACAACCATCAGATCCCGGCCGTGAAAGCCTTCGAGAATACATTCAACAAGCAAAACTTTGAAGATTTTTTTCTGATGGAGGGAGAAGGCTGTGAGCATTTCAGGTAAGGAATATCGCTTTGAGAATGTCACAACAGATGCATTTTGGACATCCCTGATTATTCAATTTAAACAGAGATGTCTGGGCTGTTGCTGTGAGCCCTCGAGCCCTTTCCAAAGGGAGAGCCCTATTTATTTATGATCTCCAGAATGTCTTTGCCAGGCCTGACTAATTCAAGACCCTGATTTAAGTCGATCTAATTCATGTCTTCATTTTCACCCCTCTACTGCCTTCAACATAAGCATCTGCCTAAATTCCATTAGTGTCCTTGCTCAGGGCTAACAAAATGCACAGATCTCATATAGGATCAAGAGAAGGAAGGAAGGAAGGAAGGAAGGAAGGAAGGAAGGAAGGAAGGAAGGAAGGAAGGAAGGAAGGAAGGGAAAGAAAGAAAGAAAGAAAGAAAGAAAGAAAGAAAGAAAGAAAGAAAGAAAGAAAGAAAGAAAGAAAGAAAGAAAGAAAGAAAGAAAGAAAGAAAGAAAGAAAGAAAGAAGTTTCCCAAACAACATACCGTCAACAGTGCCAATAAGACCGTTCAACAAACCCGTGGCCAAAGTCAGAACTGGACAGAGCTGCAAGGGAGAGGAGAAAAAATAGTGTTGAGATGAGAACTGAACTGGTATCAGAGCTTTTTTGGGAGGTATGTAATGAGTAACTCTGGTCGAGTGAACAATAAGCCAATCCTGCATGGGTAAAGCTGAGCGAAGGGAGGGAGGGAGGGAGGGAGGGAGGGAGGAAAGGAAGGAAGGAAGGGAAAAAAACAAGAAATAGGAACTGTTGATCTAGGACACATCAGGAGGGCTTGAAACAACAAGGAGCTGGATGAACTTTCTTCCTTCACACGGAGGAAAGTGCTGGACATCAAGAAGGGTGACCATCTACAAGTTCAGCTTTTTCCCCTCCTGCATTGCTTCCAGTCTGCGCTGCAAGCTTTAGGGAGAAAGAGAACTAAGGAAGACGGACCAGCAACAGGGGCTCCTCCTGTCCTCTCGTGCTGGAAACTGCCTTGTATTGAACGTGAGGTCACAAATCCACCCACTCCCAGGTGCTCAGTGATTCTGGCCAGTGGATCTGAGGTGCTGTAGCATCCAGACACTTCCCAGGCATGGGAAATGGAGTTGCTGTCAAGTTGTACTTAATTCGCACCAGTGACTCGACTCGGATTTGGGTTGTTGTTGTTTTTTCAATGACTTGGATTGGGCTCCTAGCCCAGAACCCACCCGCACCCTCCTTTTTTTCCTGGGGGTGGGCAAGCTTGTTTTCCATAGGGACTCCGACCCGGGGCTTGGCAGCAAAAACTCAGTCTTGGGATTCAGACCCCAAGAGTCGTCAACATCCCTAACTTTTTGTCGGGGGGGGGGCTGGAAGGGAGCAGGTCAGGCTGGGATTGCCTCTACGCCTGCAAGGGGCTGTCCTGAGTCTCTCCACTCAGCAAACCTAAGAAGCTTTTAAAAGGGGGGAAGGACAAGAGATCCAAATGAGGAGAGCTTCTGGAAGACTCACCACAGCAGGGAGGGCGTTGTTCAAGACATTCGAGACCGTATTGATGAGCCCAGAGAGCAAACTAGGAAAGGCAAAAAGTGACCAGAGGTTAAGGTTGCCACCATACCCTTTATGCAGCGTTGATGCTTTTTACCACGGGTGAATGTGGCTATGGCTATGGACGTTAACAGCAAATAGCAATCTCTCATTTTGCAGTATTCATTCGTTCGTTCGTTCGTTCCTTCGCTTGTTTTTCTGTCTGTCTGTTCATTTGTTCATTAATTAATTCAATATGTATCCTGCTCCCTTTAGTGTCACGGCATTACTTGGCGGAACACTTACTCCCACCCAGTTCTACCCGTGTCACCCGAGCGAGTCAGGAGGTGAGGCTGAGGAGCCTGACGCCGAGGGAGGCCCGGAAGGAAAAGACAAGAAACCGGGCCTTCTCGGCGGTGGCTCCTCGCCTCTGGAACAACTTACCTCCTGACATTCGCGCAGCTCCCTCGCTGGGTATTTTCAAGAAACAACTGAAAACATGGATGTTTAGGCAGGCCTTCCCCCTTTCTACCTAATACCTTCTTTTTCTGTTATAATATATCCCGTTTCTCGCCATCTTTGGGGAAAAAATTTATTCTATCTTTTAATTTATGTAAATTATTATCTGTGATGTGGTTTGTTATATGTTTATTTTTTAACTGCATGTTGTAAGCCGCCTAGAGTGGTCACAATTGACTAGATAGGCGGGGTATAAATAAATAAATAAATAAATAAATAAATAAATAAATAAATAAATAAATAAATAAATAAATAAATAAATAAATAAATAAATAACTCTGGGCGGGTTAGAACCCATAAAGCAGAAAGCACAAATAAAAATAGAAACGTGAAAAGCAGCAACAATAGCCCTAAAAGAAAGTAGTCGGACCTCATCTTGTTCAGAACTTGGAAAAGTTATATTTTTGGTCTGCCCCTCTGCAACTGCCTCATGCCAGGCAGCGGCTTTGTTCAACCTACGCTGAAGCTGACTTCAAGGCAATGTGAAAAACTAGGCGAGACATGTTCGGTCCCGCTGGCCCTCACTGGGAAGGAGGCACGGGCATTTTCGTAGGCGAATCTAAACCCAATGAGTTTGTTCTTCATTCCTATCCTGAATAAACTCAGGATCTTTATCTGACATTGATTGATTGATTGATTTGATTTATATACCCACCCATCTAGAGCGTGTCTATTCTAGGCGATTGTTGCTACATGCTGTCAAGTACCCTGTTACTTACGGTGACCCAATACATGAGCAACTTCCAAAAGGCTGTGTCTTCAACAGCGCTACAAACCCAGGGCTGTGGCTTCCTTTACTGAGTCTGTTCATCTCTTGCTTGGTTTCCCTCTTTTCCTGCTGCCTCCAACTTTTCCCAGCATCTCTGCTTATTCCATGGAGCCTTGTCATGTCCTACATGGCTCAGGGCGTGATTGCTCAGTTTCATCTCTTTTTCCCTCTAGGGAGAATTTTAACTTGATTTGACCTAGACCCCATTATTATTCTATCTGAGGAGCCACAAAGCTCGCTCCCAGTGTCGCATTTCAAGCGAGTCCCTTTCTCTTTCCCCGTGAGCATTCTTGTTCAGCTTTTGCATTTGTACATTGCGAGCTTGCGATCCTCTTCTTCAGAAACACGGAATATAATAAAAGCCCAGTCGTTGTACAATCGCCTACAGATTCGACTGCCTTGCTGTTATTAAACAGAGTCCCGGGATGTTAACCTAATCTACCTTTTAAAAAGGCCTCAGATGCCTTCTTCTGTTTCCCAGTTCATCCATTCTCCAGCCCCATCCACCTTGCCTACTGTGTATGTAAATAGATCCTCTACAACTCACGTTAATAAATCTATTCGTCTTAAAATCACTCTAGACTTTATGTGTGTTTCGTTTTCCCTGAAACCTGTGTGCATACCTGAAATCCTGGGTTTCAAGCTCTTCCACTCCCTAAACCCCTCAGCCGGCCATGGAGCAACAATGAACAGCATCATGAATCTCGCAGGGGGCTAATTGGACTGGCAGGGGCCTGGGGGGCCGGACCAAAGACTTAGGACTTTTTTTAAAACCACTGAGATACAGAGAAGGATTCCCCAAAACTTCATGGAGATTTATGAGCACCACTCACCTGGACCCAAGCTTGATTTGGACATTGCAGTCATCTGATGCAACAATCCGAGCAGGCTGATTTGGGTCTTGCACCAGTCGGCTACTTCCTGTGATGTTCACGGCCACGTCGAGCTCCAGCAGCTGACCCCCGAGCCTGGAAAATGCAGGCAAATCAGATAGGGTGCCCTTTCTTGACCCATTCTAGTTTCAGAAATGTGTTTCACATTTCCAGGTCCTCCTGGCTTCTTCCTCAGGGGACCAGCATCCGAATCACAAATAATTATAATGCAGCCAGCATTTGTTGTGCCTGCTGACCTTGACTCTGAGAGTAAACACAGCCCTTATAGATGGCCCACCATTCAAAGGGGAAAAGCTGCACAGGCTGTTTTGTCCATGGTTGTCACTTAAGAAGCTTCTCTTACCCTTCAGAGTGGATATGTCATCCTTCTTTGGCCGAGATAGATAGATAGATAGATAGATAGATAGATAGATAGATAGATAGATAGATAGATAGATAGATAGATAGATAGATAGATAGATAGATAGATAGATAGATAGATAGATAGACAGACAGACAGGCAGGCAGGCAGGCAGGCAGGCAGGCAGGCAGGCAGGCAGGCAGGCAGGCAGGCAGGCAGGAGGATGGATGGATGGAAGGAAGGAAGGAAGGAAGGAAGGAAGGAAGGAAGGAAGGAAGGAAGGAAGGAAGGAAGGAAGGAAGGAAGGAAGGAAGGAAGGAAGGAAGGAAGGAAGGAAGGAAGGAAGGAAGGAAGGAAGGAAGGAAAGAAAGAAAGAAAGAAAGAAAGAAAGAAAGAAAGAAAGAAAGAAAGAAAGAAAGAAAGAAAGAAAGAAAGAAAGAAAGAAAGAAAGAAAGAAAGAAAGAAAGAAAGAAAGAAAGAAAGAAAGAAGTTGGGAGAAACCTTCCACCCCATCTCTACAATTTCACTTATTATTCTCCCGCCACCTTCATTTCTCCTTTGTTCCCCGCCCCCCTTGGATCTGAGGTGGTGATACATCCCCCCCTTTCTAATGCTCCATGTCTGTGTGGGTGAAGAATCATGGACAGTCACAGAAAGAAGTCTCCCATTATAGATTTCAATAGTTTTTGTCAATGACTTTGCAGCAGGAAAGACCTGGGAGGTTCATTCTGCGGTACAGAGCAGAGTCTCCTCCTCTCTGGACACCAGATGAGCACGTTTCCCCTTTCCTTCCCCCATGTTCAGTCATAGAGACTCAAGCCGAAAGATGCAGGAGGGGTGCCGCTCCGCCCTTTGTGTGGCACTGAGCTCCGGGCTCCACCCCTTGATTACCCTAGAAATAGCCTGGCAAGATATCCTTTTCCAAATTGCCTTCTGGCAATGGGGAGGTAATGAGAAGACGAGGGGGGGGGGGAGGGAAGGAAGCTGACTCACAAATTGGCCTTGATTTTCAGGTTGGTGCTGAGGCTGATTCCAATCTTATTGGGTGGCATTACAGTCAAGGAAAGCTGTAGAGGTGACGCAGATACAATCTTCAAGCTGGAATGGGAAAGAGAGCAAGTCAGAAGCAGAAATGACAACCCTGAAGGCTAAAACATGGCACATTTCTCCCTAAACCCCCACCCACCCCCAGCCCCACATGCACACCCAGGATCTGGCTGTTAGGGAGGGACCTGGGATGGCAATCCTGCACAGAAAATGATTCCTGCCTTTCAAATGCAGCCGGACAGGTGCCCGTAGAGGTGCGCGTGCATGCACAACGAATTTGAAAATGAGGTGTGCCGTTACTCAGAGCAAAGGAGCGAGAACAGTGGCGTAAGGAGAGCGTACATATTTTGAATCAAACTACCGAAAGGAGGTATCAGGTAAAGGAGGGTTTCAGGGGGAATCAATCCATGCTAACGGTTCAGGGATTCAGGCTGGTTCCGTCATCCACCAGTCTGTAGACCTATTGCTTTCCAGTGGTTTCTCACAAGGAGCCACCGTGTGTTATCCTTCCACACCAAATGTGTGCCAAGGAACTCTTAGATCGGTGTGGTGGGACTTCTCCACCTTGCAGAAAATTCTGGGTGTATTGTCAGTTCACACGGGACACTGGGCAACTTCCTGGTTGCCTTTTGAAGGCGGAAACAGTGTCCCCTATAACACTGGTCCCCATCCTTGGGCCTCCAGATGTTCTTGGACTACAACTCCCAGAAGCCTTCACCACCATCTCTGCTGGCTAGGACTTCTGGGAGTTGAAGTCCAAGAACATCTGGAGGCCCAAGGTTGGGGACCACTGCCCTATAACACCCACCCTGGTCCCTCCTCTGTGGGTTCTTTGCAAAGGACATGGTGGGACACAAAATCATAGGGACAGATATACAAAGAAGTCCAATGATAGCTTTGTTAAATATATTTAGAAACAATGTATTCTTGAAGGCTTTCACGGCCGGTATCTGATGGTTGTTGTGGGTTTTTCGGGCTTTTTGGCCATGTTCTGAAGGTTGTTCTTCCTGACGTTTTGCCAGACTCTGTGGTTGGCATCTTCAGAGGACTGGAGTAGGTATTCTCTGAAGATGCCGGCCACAGAGACTGGTGAAACATCAGGAAGAACAACCTTCAGAACACGGCCAAAGAGCCCGAAAAACCCACAACAACCATATTTAGAAACAAGTCAACTGGACAGGTGAAAAATGGAACTGACCACTATTGTGTTGCCAGCAGCAAGATTGATACTTGCAAGGAATTGGAAAAAATAATCATCCATTGAGTTTGGAAGAATAGTGCAGTGAGATGTGGAATTTAATCATGAATGATAAATTCACGTGTGAATTGAAAGTTAGAAAAAGATTACTGAAAGAAAATAGTCTTAATGGGATCTGGAATGCTTTTTTAGAACATGTATTTATTAAACCTAAAGGTTATACTCCAAAACAAGAGTCATTATATTTTTGAAAAGACATGGGGCAGCTGACAGAAAATATGTTTGTATGTGTGTGTTTGTGTACACACGCACACACACATGCACGCATGCACAAATTAATATCTAACCCCAAAGGTGGTGGGTAATACGGTACATTTGAGTTATGAATGTATTTGTCATTTATGTTCTTGTTACGATGCATTGTTGGATGTACAGATTTTTCTTTTGTTTTGAGTCTGATTTACAAAAACAAAGATGTCTTTCTGGGAATATTGTTTTTCATTCCTTTCCCCCTGACCAAAGGACCTCACTTTAACGGATGAGGAAAGTTTTATCCTTCTCTTGCATAGATATCCCTAGAAGGGCAACTCAATGAAGGGTGCATTTTCCTATCCTTTCCCCAAAAATAGGTAACTCACCCAATGAGACCTTCATTGCCTCCAAGGAGACCTCCATTGCCTCCAAGGAGACCTCCATTGCCTCCAAGGAGACCTCCATTGCCTCCAAGGAGACCAGTACCGAGCAGACCGTTGTTTCCAAGTAGACCTCCTCCTCCTCCTCCTCCCAGGATGTTTCCAAGTAGACCTTCTCCTCCTCCTCCTCCTCCTCCAAGTACTTGTCCCACAAGGTTGCCCAGTAGATTATCTTGGCCCATTGATGTTCCAAGGGCTGTTGAGGGTTGATGGCATTTTACACAGGAGAGGGAAAGTTAATGAAACAGAATTCAGTTTCGACACTGCTCCTCATCCTCGTCCTCACCACCACAAGCAGTAGCACCACTTTCTTTGGTCAACCTCATCACTACTCTCCAGTCCGGGTTTTCATTTACAGAACGTCTTCCTGGCTTAAGGACGAACACACACACACACACACACACACACACACACACACACACACACACACACACACACACACACACACACACACACACACACACACACACACACACACACACACACACACACACACACACACACACACACACACACACCCCGCTCTCTTTGTTCCACCCTGAAATTTTCTCAGAACCTTCCACAGGCTAGACCTTGGACAAGACTTAGAATTGGAACTCCGAAAACCTCACCATCTACTTCTTTCAGAAAACGACCCTTAAGGAGTGCGGTAATGGCACAGTTGTAGGACTATGGAAACTCTGGCCCTAGGGTGTCAGTTTTCTCAACATGCATAGAGGGAAGCACATGGTTCCAGCGCTCCATCACTGCTTTCTTCATGCGATGGCAAGGAGTGGAAAAAAGAGAGATCTCTGTTTGCATGGACATTCTTGGACCCCGGAAAAATCTGAGTGAATCACTTGGGGAAAGCGACAATGGGGTTGGGGGAGAGGGACTCCTATCTCAAGGCGTCAAGGGGACCTGGTGAATGCCTGAACAGGTCTTCTGCCTCCCACAAAGACTCTTGGGCTGCTGCCAAAGAGTTTAAGCCCAACTCTGTGGCTGGCAAGAGGATCTCTCTATCAGGCCATAGCAAGCCACCGCCCTTCTTCACACATCTGGTTTTGGGTAGGAAAGGATTTCACAGGACAGAGAGAACTAGAGCAGTGGTTCCCAACTGTGGGTCCCCAGATGTTCTTGGACTAAAACTCCCAGAAGCCTTCACTACTAGCTGTGCTGGCCAGGATTTCTGGGAATTGTAGTTCAAGAATACCTGGAGACCCAGATGGGGAAACCCTGGTCTAGAGGTAATGAAAAGGGTCCTTTCGGGCGCCATTGTTCTTAGCATCTCCCAGGTGGCATGGGTATCATTTTTGGGAGCTTCAGTCGAGAAAAGGATACCAAGCTCTGTCCAGAGATAACACAAGAGTACACCCTCGTGGTTTAAGAAATTAAGACCAGAATATCAATTTTGATGGTGAGCCAGGAAGTGGGACATCGGCTTGGTTTGGGTGTGCTCCTTTGGACCACCTGTGAAGATTTTAAGCTCTTAGGGGCTGGGCAGAAAATTGAGGGGTGAAGGTGTACAAAACACACACACACACACACACACACACACACACACACACACACGGGGGGGGCTTGTGAGTTCATGTTTCTGAGTAAACTGTAGTTCCATGATTTATAAAACAGCAATGAAGTCTCCCTCTCTATTTCTCTCCCTTTTCGTACAAAGAGAGAGAGAGAGAGAGAGAGAGAGAGACACACACACACACACACACAGAGAGAGAGAGAGAGAGAGATTCAGATGCTCACCGTTCTGCAGAGCATTAATGTCCAACTCAACTAAAGAAGAAGCTGGAAGTCCCCCTGTGCTTTGGGAGGAAGGCAGGAGACCACAGAGGAGAAGACCGGCCCAGAACGTAAGCATCTTCATTCTGATCCCTGTGAAAGTATTGCTGGTGGTCAACACAAGGTTACCAAAAAAGCAAATGACGGTTCACTCCCTTGAAAGGAGAGGCGTGCAAATACAGAAAGATGAGCAAAGAGGCAACAGACCAAAGCTTAGTAAGATTACTCTTTGAGGACCACAGCACCCATGCTGGTTGGGATCTAAGGTGGAGTAGTCCACATTTTAAGCCTTCCAAGTACTGCAACCAACCAAGATCCTCTGTGGCCGAGAAACATTTCACATCTCCCTCAAGCGAGCAGAGAAGTCAATACTTAGGATCAAACAGGTCCTTGTGATCCAATTGGTTTTAAAGATTTTAGTGTGCCGATGCTGAATCAACGTGGATCACTGAATTTTTACATACAACGTGCCCCACCGTGGTCGGTATCTAGCAATAAATTAAGCTCAATCTTCATTTAAAATAAAGTTAAATTAAATTAACAGCAACCTGTGATAGATAATTCTCAAGCTGTGAAATCAAACTGGATGGCTATTTTGAGAGAAGCAAACCTTGGGAGTCTCAGCCTCCGAGGAGTACCGCCTGGCTCCTTACCTTACTTGTCTTGTGTACTCACAAGAGGATCCTCAGCTGCTGCCTTCTGCCAAGGAAGGTGTTGTGAACCCTCAGCAGGTGGTCCTTATATACCAAATATCCATGACAGGAACAAGGAAAACAGCTTGTTTGTGGGAAACCTGTGATATTTGCTTGGGTGTAAAATAGCAAATGGCTTTATGATCCGTTGCAATGCAAATATTCACGTAGACAATTGGTTAAGGGTTGCACAATACGGGTTGAGCACCTGAGCAAAGGCATCTGGTCCAATTTGACCCGGGGTGCCAGTTTCCGAGGGGGAGAGCCAACTTTCTTTCTGACCCAGGAAATGCCAGGATCGGTGCATCGTAGCAGGAAGCTGGTGGGACAAAGGTTTGCTTCAGCCACCCCTGAAACCCTGAGGGAATAGTGGGTTGTTCGCAGGTGCACTGGCCTGGGATGGTATGGGGCACTGGTTTAAGGCTCAATGTGCAACAGTCCTGGGAGATCCAGAATTACAACATGGCTCTGCTCTAAAGAATCTCTCGGGAGAGTCTTGCTTGGCCCAGAAAAGAGCAATCAAATCCTGGCGGTTTTCATGAAATTCCAGGGTGATGGCACGACCACTTGGTTATTTTTCTTCTTCTTCTTCTCACAGAATCCCCAGAATTGGCCCTGCTATTTGGTAGGCTGGAGCAGGCAGCAGATCTCTGAGCAGCAGACAAAGGTCGATACTGTACAGTCTATCATGTGACCCTGCTTGGTGCATCTGCCCTCCATGCGGCTGCTCTCAGGGGCACGGCAGGCTGAGAGGTGATGGGTGAAGCCTTGTTGCATAATTTACAATCGATTAGAGCTGATGGCATCATCAGCGGGGTCATTTCTTTCAGAAATAAAACATTTCCTACTCTAGTTCTGAGGCTCTCGAGGCTCCTGCATAATCCCTTTCATCATCAGGACACTGTGGGAGCTGCGAGACAGGAGAAGGAAGTCTCTGATCACCGAAAATCACTTCTGCCAGGATGACTTGACCAGTGCTACCAGTTTCTGGGATTTAAAGATTTTCTCCTCCCGTCCTGTGGCTCCCACAGTTTTGCAATGATGGAAGGCATAACACAGGAGCTGGGGACAGAAATAGAGAATTTCAATTTCCAAAAACATGTCTCTGCTGATGATGGCCTTGGACTCACATGGGCATGAATTATGGAACACGATTTCATCCACTTAGTTACGACTAATTGGTTGCTTTTTGGAGCAATGAGCATGTGACCAAGTTACATTACACAAGCAATATAAGGAGCAGAACAAATGTTACTTTACTGGTGTTTTGTGTAATATTTTCTGATTATTTTCACATATTACTTTTAAAGCGCATTTTGATAGACATTTTTCAAGTATAACTCCAGTTCAAACTCTTTTAAAATGATATATTTTTTTAAAGTAACTTTCCAAGTCCTGGTCATAATGTAGGCAGTCTGGACAGCTTTTGTGCAAAGAACTGCAGAGGTAGTCCATCTTGCCCTTTGCCTCAGGCAGCAAAATACCTTGGGTCAGCCCTGCATGCCCCCTTGTGTTTCAAGAGCAAGGGAACAGCTGGATCTGATTCAGAAACATCAGCCTCAGCCTTCTGTTTCCTTGAACGACCGTCAACCGAGAGGACAGGAAGGGACCCTTCCTGGTTCCTTTCCTGCTATTCAGCACAGCCTGAAAGGTAGCTTTTTGAACTACAAATCCCAACATCCCTCGACCAGCATGGCCACCATCTGTGCTACAACAGCTGGGCAGTTCTGGGAGCTGTATTCAAAAAAGTAACTTTCCCAACCTCTGGGGTCCAAGGTTCCCAAGGCTCCTGTATAATCCCTTTCATCATCAGGTCACTGTGTCCTGTAGCCACAGCCTCTCTTTGAGTCCATCTGATTCTTCTACTGGAAGAGCAGGCCAGCTGGATGGTCTCTTGACAGCTCAGTGGTCTGCAAGCAAGAATCAACCTTTGATAGCATCCAGCCCAGAGCCACCAGAAGGTGAGCGAGTCTGTTCCATACTAATTGTACTCGGCAGCTCTTGAACACGGGACCAGCACAGAGAGGTTTCAACTCCAAGGAGGACATTCTGAAGAAGCAGTCAGAAGACCTTTGGGAGAGTAAGAGCTACCTGGCAGGGCTGTTGACACGTCTTTGGGTCTGAGTCCCAAGTCTTTGGTACCAAGTCTGAGTCCCTATTAAAAATACAGTAAGTGTTTTACCTCAGATTTGGATTAACAATCAGCCTGAAGAAAACACAATTCATGGGCCAGGGTGTGGACTCACCTCCCTCTATTACCATCTCCATGCAAGAATTGGAGGTTGTTCGTGACTTTGTGTACCTTGGCTGATCTCTGACACTCTCTCCTTAGATGTTGAGCTGGATAAACGCATTGGGAAAGCAGCTACCATGTTCTCTAGACTCACAAAGAGAGTGTGGCTCAGTAGAAAGTAGACGGCATATACCAAGATCCAGGTCTATAGAGCCTGTGTCCTGAGCACACTCCTATACTGCAGCGAGTCCTGGACCCTTTGTGCACAGCAGGAGAGGAAGTGGTCCTCACCCGACCAGATAGGCGGGATATAAATTAAATAAATAAATACATAATAAATAAAGCTGAACACCTTCCATATGCGTTGACTCATAACGCATTCTTGGTATCACCGGGCAGGACAAAGTTCCAAATAGAGTAGTCCTAGAACGAGCTGGAATTTTCAGCATGCATACATTACTGAAACAGCGACGTCTACGCTGGCTTGGGCACGTTGTGAGAATGGCTGATGGTCGGATTCCAAAGGATCTCCTATATGGAGAATTAGTGCAGGGAAATCACCCCAGAGGGAGACCACAGCTGCGATACAAGGACATCTGCAAGCGGGATCTGAAGGCCTTAGGAATGGACCTCAACAGATGGGGAACCTTGACATCTGAGCGTTCAGCCTGGAGGCAGGCGGTGCATCATGGCCTCTCCCATTTTGAAGACTGAAGGATGCCTAATCTTTACTTCAGAAAATAGAGAGAGGGTCGGTGGGTGGGTTCCAAGTTGTGAGTCAAGTCTGAGTAATTGGGGGGGGGTGAATCGAGTCTGAGTCGAGCCACTGGTGTGACTTAAGTCCAACTTGATAGCAGATCCCATGACGTGTCCCCCCTCCCTGCTATTCCTCAGCACAGCCGTCTGCCTTGGAGAGAGGCTGGCTCTCCTTCCTTGGGAGTCACTAAACATAATTTAGATAGCTACCATCAGGGATGCATTAGCTGCGTTTTTTCCTACTTTGACAGCAGAAGGCTGGAATAGATGGCCCTTGGGGTTTCCTTCTCAGCTCTGTGGTTCCATGATGTGACACTTGTTTCATCTCTCTAGAAGCCCTGAAGTTTGCTGAGCACAGGGGTTGGTTTGTTTTTTGCTTGCTTTTTTAAAAAAATTGTTAAACTACAACATAAACATAAAATACATAAAGGACAATAAAGGAAGAAGACGAATAAAGATAGAGGAAGAAGAGAATTACTGTAAAAGGTCCCGACTAGGGTGGTGGGGAACATAGTCGATTTGTATTTTCGTTTATGTATTTTAGCTTGTTTGTGGTTTTTTTTAAGTAAAAAGCAACACCTCCCTACATGCTCGAAAAAATTGTGCCAGAGAGGGTGAATATGTTCAATGCCTGTAGACTGAACATGTTAATGGGGAAAAACAGAATATTGCAGGGGACCGGGGAAGGAGTAGGGGTTGTGGGAAGCATGGAATGCCCATCTACAGGACGGAACATCTGGACAGCGTGATTCTGTTGCTGTTTCCACATGAGTTGTCTATACAATAAAAATAAAGACAAACAAAATATGTGTGATGTGTCTTCATTACAGCTCCCAGATTGTGATGTCCAGGCGGCATGGATGCTGTTGAGATCCCATGACTGTTCTTCAGATGACCAAGTTGTTTGTTTTTATACACTAATTAATTTTAATCTGTAAGACCTGATCTATCCACTATTTGCAGTATCACTTTTGTCACCAGGTGGCAGACTATGCCATTTGGATAGCTCCCTGGACCGGAGAGCCGAAGAATATTTCCGAAACTCTTGCCCTCCTTGACTCAGGCTGTCTTGACTCAACAAAACACCTCCACCTGGGTGTGTTCCTGGATCCAGCTCTCTTTTGGGATGCCCAGATTGTTCAGGTCAGCTTTTAATCAGCAGAGGCGTATCACCCAACTCCACCCCTACATAGATGAGGCAGCCCCCAGGATTCTGGTGCATGTGTTGGTGATCACTATGATAGACTACTGTAGCACCTTCTACATGGGGCTGCCCTTGAGGTTGCCCAGAAATCAGAGTAGGTTCAAAATGCAGCCACCGGGCTGGTGGCAGGTGTGAGTAAATTTGATCAGGGCTTGCCTACCCTGGTTACCTGTGACATCCCAGAAATCCTGACCAGCAGAGGTGGTGGTGAAGGCTTCTGGGAGTTGTAGTCCAAGAACATATGGAGGCCCAAGGTTGGGGACCACTGTGTTAGACACCCAGAGTTGTGCTTTGCATGAATGGAGTGGTGTATAAATTTATAAAATAAAATAAAAAGGTGTCAACCCCGGCACGATTTCTCGCTTCTGGGCAAACCAAGGAGCTCTCTTTGTTCCTATTGGTGTCACCACCATAGTTCACGCACACTGTCCCATTCAAAATTAATCTTCTTGCCCTGTCAGAACCGAATACCCATAACACCCAGGCAAAGACAGCCAAGCCTGGAAGGAGTGACCAATTGTTCAAATTGACTCAGACAACTTATTGGATGCTTCTAATCCTGAAAACTTGTTGTGACAAACGGGCAGCTGTCATCACATTGGCCAGTCTGAGGTCCCTTGTCTTAGCACCCGAGGATGAGACAAACAGAGGCTGATGCCCCTAGTCTGGCATCTACAGCGGTGGTTCTCAGCCTTTGGAACTCCAGGAGGCCTGGACTCCAACTCCCAGGATCCTTCACCATGGTCTAGAGCAGTGGTCCCCAACCTTGGGCCTTCAGATGTTCTTAGACTTCAACTCCCAGAAATCCTGGCCAGCAGAGGTGGCGGTGAAGGCTTCTGGGAGGTGTAGTCCAAGAACATCTGGAGGCCCAAGGTTGGGGACCACTGGTCTAGGCTGTCAGCTGGGTCTTCAGGGAAGTGAAGTCCAAAACATCTACTGGGCCAAAGACTGAGTAGCCCTAGCCTTCCAGTATCACCCACTCACTGGGTGGCAGACATCCCTAAGCACAGCACAACTATTATTCAAGACAAAAGCAGCCACTTTTTTAAAAAAGCCAACAAAAACACAACCAGTGAAGGCTGCTGTAGAGTGGCTATAGGATGATGCAGGGCAGTGGCCAAGAGTCTGAACTCTCCAGGGCAGTAACTTTCGAGAGAGGTAGTGGTTTCCTTGAGAAAGCTTCTGTTCCCCAGGCTTTTCATCTGGCACCAACTAGACCCCAGCAACCATCTCCAGGCGTGGGGAGATCCTGCCTTCTTCCATGACCCATAGCTCTCTGGTCCATCAATGGAGACCGATTCTGTGTCAGCTTCTTGGAATCTGGTGGAAAGATCAAGGACCAGAAATGAGGGTCCCCTTCTAATAGGATGGTTATAGGGGAACTGTGCCTCCTTCTTCCCAGGAGTAACTGAACAATTTGTCAGGAAAAGCACCCATTTTGCCAAATGGTCCTCCTCACATACACTTTGGTGATCCTTTATCATCCCAGCCCCCCCAACACACAGCCTAGATCCCACAAAGTCTGAGCTTCTATGCAGGACCTGTCAGCAGAGAGGTTCTTGTTTCTGGGGGACTAATTCATGTCCCCCCCCAACCTCCTCTCAGCATTTGGTGGCAAGGCGAATGACCAGATTTCACTAAACGCCATGAACACATCCTGAGGATGCTTGCTTTTCATGGAGCCTCAGGGTTTGTGGATGGTTTTTCAGCTGCAGCCATGTTGAGTGGGCGGATGAAGGAGGATTATATGTTCCCTGCTCTCTGTCAAGAATTTTAGTGAATTGACAGCCAATAACCCTGGGGTGTGGGAGGTACAGCCCGCAGTGTTATGGGGTGGGCGGGGTGGGCAAGTGGGCTTCTACAAAGGATCTACATCTGTTCTGCTTGTCCTCTGCTTCTGGTGGGAAGCAACAAAGTATTCAAAAGGCCAGTTTATCCTGGACGGATTTCAAGGTTCCAAGAACAGCTTATCAGCTAAATCAACAATCCTGGGCGTGAGGTTCTCCTCCGGCAACAAGGCTCTTTTAAATACTGCCATTGTGCCAGCTGCGTAATGAAACCCACAACTTTGCAGGCTCAAAAGAAGGCCCGCAAGGCACACAAGGATGACTTCACAACTGGGTATCATATTATCAGGGGCTTTGATCCCCATTGGGCTTTCAGCCAAATCAGCTTAAGGAGACAAGAAGCCAAAACCAGCAAGGTTTTGATAAAGGTCATTGGGTTGGTGACAAGCCTGGTTAGCTAATGGGATAATGCCCTTCATGACAAAGAGGCTCTCTTCTCTTCCCCATCCTTCTCGGGTGACCTTTTCAAGGTAGTTGGAGATCTTCCCTGTTTGAAAAAAAAGCAATTGAACCGATGCAGAAGCTTCCAGAAAAGGTCTGCAAAGAACAGTGGGGAGTGGTCTTGGATCACAGTCCAGAATCAGAGCTCACAAAGGAATTTATCAGTTTGTTTGTTTGTTTGTTTATCCTGCTCTTGTATTGCCTAGTTAGTGCAAAGCACTGCTCCGAGCAGTTGACAGCAAATGCATCAAATGTGCTACTACTATGACTGCTACTACTACTGTATTACTACTACTACCACCACCAACAGCAACAACAGCAACAACAGAAAAATCAATAAAACAGCATGAATCAAACACAGTGGTTTGGGTCTCTGGCTGCAGAGCCCGAGACTGGGGGTCCAGTGCCCCAGTGGGCCTCCTTGAGAGAGTCAATGGTCCGGAGAATCCCGTACAACAATGCAATGCTAAAATCACGAGCTTATGAGATTACTTGGGCAGCAGGAATAGTCAGACCACAAGGCAAATTTCACAAGTCTTTAGAAAGAGAAAAGAGCAATGGAGGGGAAGGATTGTAGGAAGGCACTCGTGAGCAAACGGGGCAGTAGGACCTGCTGCAAAAAATAGCAGGCAAGTATCTGAGAGTGGGTTACAGCAAAAGTGTAGACTCCATTAGCAGGCATTCCCCAAGTTTATCAGCTAAGAATCAATGAAAGTAAGGGTAGTCATGTTGGTATAGAATCACAGAATCAAGGGATCGTTGAGCTGGAAGGGGCCTCGAAGGCCATCAAGTCCAATCCCTTGCTCAAAGCAGGAATCCAAATCAAAGCAGATCTTGTGCAGGTTTCTCTTAAATGCATCCAGTGTCGGAGTACCTTCCAAAGTCATTGGCTCCATTATCATACTGCTCTAACAGTAAAGATGTTTTTTCCAGATATTCAGCCTAAATCTAGCTTCCTGGAGCTTGAGTCCCATGCACAGGCACCTGAAGGTACGTTTCCCTGGAAATCCTGGCTGGTGCTTTTCTCCAAACCCAAAAGGTAAAAGCCCTTTTCACTCCTTTTATGTCTTGCCCTTCTGACTAGCTTGTCATGCTCTCCCTGAATGGGACTGGAGCAAAGACTTCGCTTTGCTGCATCGTATCCCTTGACATGGTTTTTCCAGGAGCGATGTACGGAAGTGAGAGCTGGACCATAAAGAAGGCTGATTGTGAAAGAACTGATGCTTTCGAATTGTGGTGCTGGAGGAGGCTCTTGAGAGTCCCCTGGACTGAAAGGAGAGCAAACCTATCCATTTTGAAGGAAATCAACCCTGAGTGCTCCCTGGAAGGACAGATCCTGAAGCTGAGGCTCCAGTACTTTGGCCATCTCATAAGAAGAGAAAAAGACCCCTAATGTTGGGAAAATGTGAAGGCAAGAGGAGAACGGGACGATAGAGGACAAGATGTTTGGACATTCTCATTGAAGCAACCAACATGAATTTGGCCCAGGAGGCAGTGGAAGACAGGAGGGCCTGGCATGCTCTGGTCCATGGGGTCACAAAGAGTCGGGGATGACTTAACAACTAAACAACACTCCCTTGACAGTTTTCAGGAGACCCTTTGCTCAGTAAATGTATCCAGAGACCTTTTCAAAGGTAACCTTATCAGAATACCAGCTAATGGCAGGTAGTATGAAGGGGCGTGAGAATATTGCTGTTCCATACAAGTGCCTGCCTGCTTTGAAAGCAGAAGACTCAATGAAGACTTGGCTGATTTAGTTGCTGCTTTCCTTGAGCATAAAACTTGCCAGGCAAGAGCCAATGAGCCTCTAAAGGCTAAACCATATGTTACAGATCACCTTGCATTAGAGGGTTGTGTTGTGTTGTGTTTAGTCGTTTAGTCGTGTCCGACTTTTCGTGACCCCATGGACCAGAGCACGCCAGGCCCTCCTGTCTTCTACTGCCTCCCGGAGTTGTGTCAGGTTCATGTTGGTTGCTTCACAGACACTGTCCAGCCATCTCATCCTCTGTCATCCCCTTCTCCTCTTGCCATCACACTTTCCCAACATCAGGGTCTTTTCCAGGGAGTCTTTTCTTCTCATTAGATGGCCAAAGTACTGGAGCCTCAGCTTCAGGATCTGTCCCTCCAGTGAGCACTCAGGGTTGATTTCCTTTAGAACTGATAGGTTTGTTCTCCTTGCAGTCCAGGGGATTCTCAAGAGCCTCCTCCAGCACCACAATTCAAAGGCATCAATTCTTCAGCGGTCTGCTTTCTTTATGGTCCAGCTCTCACTTCCATACATCACGACAGGAAAAACCATAGCTTTGACTATTCGGACTTTTGTTGGCAAGGTGATGTCTCTGCTTTTCAAGATGCTGTGCAGATTTGTCATCGCTTTCCTCCCAAGAAGAAGGCGCCTTTTAATTTCAGGGCTGCTGTCTCCATCTGCAGTGATCATGGAGCCCAGGAAGATAAAATTTGACACTGCCTCCATATCTTCCCCTTCTATTTCCCAGGAGGTGATGGGACCAGTGGCCATGATCTTAGTTTTTTTGATGTTGAGTTTCAGACCGTTTTTTGCACTCTCCTCTTTCACTCTCATTACAAGGTTCTTTAATTCCTCCTCACTTTCTGCCATCAGAGTGGTATCATCTGCATATCGGAGGTTGTTGATATTTCTTCCGGCAATCTTAATTCCGGCTTGGGTTTCTTCCAGTCCAGCCTTCCGCATGATGTATTCTGCATATAAGTTAAATAAGCTGGGGGACAATATACAGCCTTGCCGTACTCCTTTCCCAATTTTGAACCACTCAGTTGTTCCATGACCAGTTCTGACTGTTGCTTCCTGTCCCACATATAGGTTTCTCAGGAGACAGATAAAGTGGTCAGGCACTCCCATTTCTTTAAGAACTTGCCATAGTTTGCTGTGGTCCACACAGTCAAAGGCTTTCGCATAGTCAATGAAGCAGAAGTAGATATTTTTCTGGAACTCTCTGGCTTTCTCCATAATCCAGCGCAAGTTAGCAATTTGGTCTCGAGTTCCTCTGCCTCTTCCCATTAGAGGGAGGAATCCCTTAACTGCAGAAGGCATCTGAGCATCACAATGGGAGTTTTCTTATTCCCTCACGTCTTGCAAATGATGTTGCTGTGTTTTGGGACTGGTCTCTGAGGCCCTGCATTCTTAGGCTCAAAAGACTCTACCAAAGGATGTGTCCAGGACAGAAATGAAAAACCAGCTGCAAGGTTGGGTGCTCTATACTGTGCATTGTTTGCTTGGGTTTTCCAGGATAAAGTGTGTGGTGTTTGTGGTGAACTGAGGGAGAGGGGAAAGAAGAACCTCCAAGAATTTGAACTACTGAGGCGCCTCTCAGCCCTCTGCTCCGACTGGCAGCTCCTGTGGGCTCAGTTTGGGGTAAGGAGCTCCATTGTTCAGAGGCCATGCCCAGGAGGCAGACAGTTCCAGAAAGGGGTGCCAGGTTTAGGCCCTGAGATTTCAGAGTACAGGGTACGTTCCCAGGTCTTCCCAGGCACTTTGACTACTCTATAGGTGGCCCAGATTTTTAGGGTGGGCGGTGACCCTCCTGGCTCAGGCCATAAGCCATCCCTCCTGCCTTCTCTGTCACTCCTGACTCACCATCCTGCCATCCTGGGAGGTACGGAAAAGCTTTCCACAGACATGGCTTTCAACAATGGGTACCGCTGGCTGTTCTTAGCATTGCAGCCGTAACACCACCAGATCTCCTACCCATCGCTATTTTAAAAACCCTGTTGCCCTGTCTGGTCTTTCATTTCCCCATGGTCAAAACCTGCATGCTGCCCCTTTGAGCTTCCACCAGAGCACCCACCTTCCCCAGGTATTTAGTCCAGAGCAACGCCTTCCCCGTATTATACACCCCTTGAGTTGGCACAGCTCCCCTTCTTTCTGGCCAGATTTTGGAACTCTTCCATTTTAGAATACATCTCCCATGGTCCCCCCAGAGGACCATGGGAGTTGTCCTTCGAGCCAGTAACTTGTCCAAGCTCTCTCTGTTTCTGGCTTATCTGGGTTCTGCTTTCCGGAGCAGCTGGTCCCGTGGGCCAGCCCAGGAGGGCTCGCTCTTCTGGACACCTGTCTTTAGCCTTCAGCCCAGCCCCTTTGGATCCCAGAATTGTTTTGGGGTGTCAGAGGCAACCCTGATCTCCCGTTCACATTTGCGATCAGCCATGTGAACGTTTGTTTAAAAAAAGAAAAGAAAAATGCAGAATCAGAAGCATTTATTGAAGAAAGATGAAAAACAGCCAAATCTGTTGCCAGGCGGTAATGATTGATGGGACCCCAAGGGGCCACCTTTTCTCAGGTAAGTAAGGAATGCTCAAGTGGTGTTCACGGCCCCTGTGAGCAAGATCCCGGCTGAGCTTCTAGCCTTGTGCAGGTGCTGTTTTTTCCCTTAGTTTGGGCAGGATTCCAATGTTTGGGCAGCAAAGCTGAGGGGCAGGTGCACCGAGCGTGGCCTCTTGCTTCCCCGTCTCAATAGTGGTGTTTTTTCTGGATATGGCTGAATTTGTCTGCCAGAGCAACAAGGTCCATAGGCAAATCCTTGGGAGTCACATCGAAGGCCAGAGCATCCTGCAAAAAGGCACGACCAGAAAGGTTAATGCTCTGGGAGACCCCGGGACCTTTTTCAGCACCAGCCCTCAAGAATTGTGGGGGGGGGGAGAGGCAAGGCGGGGTAGGTGGGGAACATCCAAAACAGGGAGCAGTCTGGGAATTTTGGTAAACCAACCTGGAGGGCGAGACAGCGGGTGGAAAGCTGCCCTTTCCACCAACGCCACTGGGAGAGCCCGGGGCCGAGCTAGCCCTTACAGATAACCCATTGTTTGAGCCAAAAATCACATCATTGTTCCGGAGATGACCCATCACAAAATAAAGCAAGGCAGTAGAATAAGACCGTCGTAGGTCTTTCAGCACTTCCAGACGTCTGTCCCTAAATGACAGGCGATCTCTAATAAAGAAAGAATGATTCAGTCTTCCGTGGCCAGCGTTGCCAAGGGCTTACATCTGAGTGTTATTGAGCCAGATTTGAGCAGGACTGAGAAGGCCCCGATCCGGGCTTCCTTCGTCTCTAGAGTCTCAAACCTGAACCCTCTCGTTAAGGTCTGCAAATTTTCAACGGAAGCAATGCCATCGCCCTTAGGCTGAGCTCACTATGGTTTACCTCTTCTCTTCAATCTGCTGGCCAGGAAGGTGCTAACAAGTATTTGCTTATTTATTTAAAATGGTTTTTTTTTACCCCGCCTTTCTCCTTCGAAGGACCCAAGGTGGCTTACACCCTTAAAAGACAATATTTCAACCGAAAAACTGTAAATAGATAAGTACAAAAGAGGGTCAAATAAATGCCACGCTAAAGAATGGTAGACATTTTCATATGGTACAGCGGGAATCCGGTACCAGGGACTTTATTCTGTCCCTTAGGCTCTTTAATATCTCTATGGAGCCACTAGATAAGGTATTCAGAGGTTTCAGAGCTGGTACCTCCCGTATACGGACAACATCCCACTCATTTTTCCCCTACAGAGTCCGGGGAGGATGTGCAGGTGCTCAGTCTGTCCGGCCCTTTGAGAAGCTAGATAAGAAACTGAATCCGAACAGGATGGAGACCCTGTGTTTTGGTGGTTCCTGTGAACATCGTGGTTTGGGAGGTGACCTAGGCACACATTCCAGAAGACCAGCTACTCGTCTCGGGGTCTCCTAGACCCACCTCTGTCACCAGCAGCTCGAAGGATCCGAGCGCTTGGAACCAGCTTCAGTTCATTCCGTCCTCCGGAATGGAAGCAATCCAGCCACAGTTATTCACGTAGTAATCACCCTCCTTAGGTTACTGCAGTGAACTCTGTCCTTGAAGATGATATCAATGCTGTGGCAAGTGCAATATGTGGCCGCTAAACTACTGGCAGGAGCACCTTTCAAAACATGTATAAAGTGTGCTGCTTAAATACCACCCTGTAGTGCTTAAAGCTCTCTCTGAGTAGTTTGCAATTTAATTAGGTAGGCAGCCCATTGCCCCCACCTGCACCTCTGAGAGCTGGGAACTCAGTTCACCAACTTCAGAAGGATGGAAGGTCGAGTCAACTTTGAGCTGGCTAACGGAGCCTTTTGGGATTCAACGCAGCTCACGAGCAGAGTCTTCACTGCAGTACTGCAGCTTTGACCACAGTGCCACGAGCTTCAGTTCCAAAATAACGACACTGGCTGCCAATATGCTTCCGATCTGAGTTCAAGATGTTGGTGAAGACTTCGATAGCCCTAACTAGCTTGGGACAGAGGCATCTGAGGGAGGGAATGCTTCCCATATACATCTGTCCAGTTGCTCCGCTCTCCTCAGAGGGTCCCCCTCTGTCCCCTGCCGTTGAAAGTGACGGGAGAAAGGTTTTCGTAGCTCTAATATCCCAGTTCTAGGAAGTCCTTGCCATGAATCCATTCCAGTTCCCTTTTTTTGGACAATATTAGTGACAGGTAGGGCTTTGACGGTAAGGACATAGCGTAGTGCAAGCTGGGTGGTGCACCAAGAGAACTCTTGGCTTGGTTTCCAGACTGTGTAGTTTATATTTTCACCTGCCAAGCTGTTCCAAGCTGCCTAAACATAGCTGGATCATTTTAAATTATTTTACCGTGGTTTTACTGATTGCGCCCTAACCCAGAGACCGGTCAGAATAGGATGGATTTGAATCTATATTTAACCAATGTGTCGACAAAGCTCTGTGTAGCCTCTCCTTTGAACCTGGAGGAACAAATCGGGGTAAGCAGGGCGAGGTTTTGCAAACTGACCTTGACGCTCGTGATGGACGTTTCACACTCAGAATAGGTCGCCCCCATCATGTTGGGGAGAGCCATCTTATTGTCAGCCATTATCTCTGGAAGAGGGAAGTGGAAAGAGCTGTCTTTAGAGCAGGCTTCACCTCACCCTTCCTTCTCAGCCACTGAGTGTAAGAACACCCTCCTCTCTACGTACGCACCGCATACAAACAGAAACAAGCACCCACCGAGGAGTCTCCCACAGTTGCTTCATGCCAAGATGGCAGGAATCTCAGCCAGGAAAGCTCTAATGTCAAAGCCCAGAGCTTCTCCTCACACAGCATAATGACAGGGATCAGCTGTCTAGCTCAGTACTGTCAGTACTGGGAGGCATTGGGGGGATGGAGCAACGGCAATCAACTGGGAATCACAGTCACGGAGTTGGAAGGGGCCTCAGAGGCCATTGAGTCCAACTCCATCCAGATCCAAGCAGATCTGACAGACGGTTGTATCATTTTCTCTTGAATGCCTCCAGTGTTGGAGCACTCACCATCAATCAAGATCTTGGGTTCCATTGTCACGCTGCTCTAACAGTTAAGAGGTTTTTCCTGATATTCAGCCTAAATCTGGCTTCCTGCAGCATGAGCCCATTTTGTCATGAGTCCTGCACTCTACAATGATGGAGAACGGATCCTGCCCCTCTTCTTTATGACTACCTTTCAAGTATTTAAAGAGTGCTCTCCTATCTCCCCTCAGTCTTCTTCTCTCTAGACTAACCATGCCCAGTTTTTTTCAGTTTTAACTTATAAGGCTTGGTTTCCAGTCCTCTGATCATCCCTGTCACCCTCCTCTGATCTTACTCCAGTTTATCGACTTCTTTCTTAAATGTGACATCAGAAGTGGACACAGGACTCTCCAGATTAGGCCCAGCGAGTTCTGAATAGAGGGGAGGTAGTATTTCATGGGATTTGGGGATTACATGTCTGTTAATACAGCCTAAAATAGTATTTGCTTTTTTTGCAGCCCCCTTGCCGTGTTGGCTCATAATCAGTTTTTGATCTACAAAAATTCCTTCTCTCTCATAGTACTATTGAGTCAAGTACCCCCCCATCTTGTAACTGTGTGTGTTTGTTTGTTTTCTCTCCTAGGTGTAGGACCCCACACTTATCCCAGTTGAATTTCATTCTGTTGTTTTCAGCCCAGTGCTCCAGCCTATCAAGGTATTTTTGGATTTGGTTCCCATCTTCCAAGGTATTAGTTATTCCACCCAATTTCGTGTCACCTGCAAATTGGATAAATACACCTTGCAGCTCCTCATCCAAGTCGTTAATAAAAATGCTGAAGAGCACGGGGTTGAGGACAGACCCCTGGGGTACCCCACTTGCTATCTCCCCCCAGTTTGAGAAGGAACAATTCATAAGCACTCTCTGATTCTGCAACCATCTGTATCTCCCAAACCTCTTTAGTCTGCTAATCAGAATATCATGGGGCAGTTTGTCAAGGGCTTTGCTGAAGTCAAGATAGATTATATCTACATCATTCCCCCACTCTGCCAGGGAGGTTACCCGATCAAGCCAAGGAAAATGACTCTCGTAAGCATTTCTAAAAATGGTTTTCAAAACAGCTGGCTGTGTCATGGACCATTTACACCATGCAACATCACTTACTGTTGACATTTGGCAGGCAGACACCGCTTACAATATCTTCCATGTATCCCTTCAGTGCTTCTACCTAGAAGAAGAGGCCAAACCTTCATTACCATCCGGACATAACCTGCACATGAAATTGATGTGTTGTCCTTATGGCTTGTTTGTTTGTTGTGGGTTTTTTTAATTTTAAGGCTAACATTTGACAACTGCTTTTGCAACTCTGGATTCTTCCGAAAGCTGCTCAACCTACAAAGCCTCCTTCTGCTGCATTTTCCTTATCAAATTCTGTGTAGCTGTTGCAGATGGCAGACCACTGGATCCATAACTCCTCTTGGCAGTGAAAGGATTCTTGTCCTGAAATGCCCTTTCCCCACCTGGCTCTCTGAGAAATACTCCCGGGTGTGAAGACAGTTGTGAAAGGCACTCTGTCTGGGCTGGGACCTTGTCCGAAGAGTGACATCTTCTTGGCCACAGTGTCTTCCACGGCTTTGCATCTTTCTAGCTGCAGGGTTGGGATTTTGGCTCTGAGCCCTGGTGCAATGAATGGCTCCCTCTCTAAGCACTCTGAGCCCTACTGGTCTTGTTCCTTGGGGGTATCAGCAAATAAACTGGGAATCTGCTTTGTGTCCCACCACTGAGATCCTGAGCACCTTCGGTGGTGGTGGTAGGACAGGAAAGAGAAGCCCTATTCATATGTGCTCAAAGCATGTGA
This sequence comes from Pogona vitticeps, assembly GCF_051106095.1. NCBI lineage: Eukaryota > Metazoa > Chordata > Lepidosauria > Squamata > Agamidae > Pogona > Pogona vitticeps. The sequence continues at coordinate 2,214,341 of NC_135786.1, forward strand.
AGGCCACATGGGATGAGGGCAGAACGTTAGCTTCCAACACGGAAAGACAGCCTTCTAAACAGGAGGCTACTCTATCTACCTATAGCCTTGCCGGTACCCCAGTTTGGGGAGAAGGTCCGGCTCATGTGGAGGGGCTTCCTAGAGTGCCTCCCCTTCTTCAGACTGTTGTCGTCCCCTAATTAATGGGTTGTGGGTGGAACTCTTCCTCCCTCTCCTTGCAGGTGGGCTCCATGTGCTTAGGTCAAGGTAAACCTTCCCCTTGACGATTGAGTCTAATTGTGCCCAGCTCAGAGGTCTAGTTGTGTCCAACTCAACCAGCTCATCCCTGTTTGGAAGCCGAAGAGCTGGCATTTGTCCATAGACACTTTCTGTGGTCACATGGCCAGCATGACTAGACATGGAACGCCATTAATTTCCCACCAAGGTGGTACCAATTCATCCATTTGCATGCTTTCAAACGGCTAGGTGGGCACGAGCTTGGACAAGCCACGGCTGCTCAGCCCGTTGCACGGATTCGAACTGCTGACCTTTTGATCGACAGCCCAGTGGCTCAGCGGTTTAACCCTCAGCGCCACCTTCGTCCTCCTCCATGTGCATAAAGTCCACCTAAACACAGTTCCTTTCAGCACCAGGGTATGCGCTATGATCGGTACTATCTCTCTGCTCTGCACCCCGTCGTCAAGGAGGAACTTTCCTGTTACTTGTGATCTTAAACACTTTCTAAGTGTTGTCCCGGAGCAAACCTGTAACTTTCCTCATGCTGTTTCTGTCCATTCCAGCAACACACATAATGGCATGTCCTGGAACACATGCCAGAGGAGATTTTAAAAGGTTCAGGCGGTGATCCAGTACAACATGTGCCTGCTGGTGGAATTCCCACTCCTAGTTCCACCTGTTTCCGGTGAAGGAACATTTCACTAGGTTACGCTGAATATTTGGAGAAGAATATCCTTCCTAGGACAAGTTTGCCATTCAGATATATGCTCAGAATCTCTTTGCCGTTTGTACTTGAGCTGGAAAGGAAGGGACACAACATCCCTGTAAAACAGCACCAGAAGTGGAAGTCCAAAGCAAAATAATCCTTGCTGGGACAAGGAGGAGTGAACAATCCTCCAGGGTCGCCGTGCAAGACCATGGAGGGCGGTGCTCCTGGCAGACATCTCAAGGTCTGAAATCCTTAAACGTAGGTGCCAACATAATTCAACATGGATCTTAAAGGTTGTATCTTAAAGGAACCTGAAACTTACATCAGCCTCATCCACCGATGGGGAAAAATCACGGGCATCACTGGTTCTGCAAGATAAAGGAGGAGGAGGAGGAGAAAGTGGCCGGTGGAAGTCTATGCAGGTCAGTTTGTCCACCCCCTCTGGCCCCCCACCGTCCCATTCTACCCCTAGGAAGCCTTCCTTGAACATTCAGGGGTTTCCCACAGTGACGGCCTCCTTTCTGGGCCTTCCTCAAAGGCTGCCTTTGTTTTTTAAAGAAGATCTCTCAAGCTTAGCCTCTTGGGCTCAGAGGGTCACACCTTACAGCACATGTGTGTGCTTTTTATTTTCCTGCCTCCTGTTACAACATTATCCCTCCAGGCTTGCAGAGCCCAAGTGCCAGAGACATCTGATGTGCAAACAAAGCCCTGCTCTCTCTCACACACACAGCTGATTGATGATCATGCACAAGGGAGCCAACCGTAGACTAAGACACTTAATAATAAGAAATGGCATCAACAGATAGGTTGGCTTCTCTCTTAAGGGCGTGTTGCTTCTAGATCCAGAATCGGCTGCTGGTCTTGGGGAGCACTTTGTCTTCCTTCCCAGCGAAATGGAAAGCCTAGGGATATGGGCCGTCGCATCTGCACTTCTTCCTCTCTGGAAGATCTCAGGGAGGCAAGGGAATGGCCAGGGAGGTTGTCCCAGGTCTTGGGGTCCCGAGTCGTCCAGCTTGGGTTCTGAGTCCCAAGTCTTGAGTCCAAGCCTGGTCCTTCCCCCCACCCCCCAAAGACTTGGGACTTGGGAGTCTAACGCAAAGACTTGGACTGCGCATGTGCCGGAACTGTGGGCCTGCTGCTGCTGTCACAGCCCAAGTTCCCTATGGGCCCGTCCCCACCAAGCAATCCCAAGCTCGCTCACTCTCTCTGTGTGCGCACGTGCAATACAAGATGTAAAAAGAGGGGACCCCTTTCTTTGGTCTCCACTGGCGAGATCAAGGTGGGTGGAAGATTGCACACACCCCTTCTCTGTGAATCCGACCCCTTTCTCTCTGCCCCCTCCTTCCCCCTGCCCAAAGGGGAGCACAGAGGACAGACAAGCAGACAGGGGTCGTTTAGGCCAGCGATGGGCTGCTTTTCCTCCCCCTTCTAGCTTGCCTCTCTCCCTCTTTGACCACTTCCGTCCCCTGCCCTTCCCAGCTGTCCTTGAGCCTAACCCCCCCCTTTTTTTCCTCCCAAACTCTGGCTTTGAACAAGCTTTGAACAGGAAGTTCACACAAAAGGGCATATCACATCTCCTTCCCGAGCTCCGCTGACCCTGTTTTGACCGCAGCAGCCCCACGCCAGAAGGGTCAATCTGGATCTCCACAAAGGGCAAGGACTCACATATGTTTTAAACACCCTGCGGCAGATTCGAGCGCATGCCTGACATTGCAGTGACTGCAAAACTGGGAATGCGGCGGGTTGCAAACCTGAATGCACACAAAGAGAGCTGACCAGGGAGGTTTGCAACCTGCGTGATTGCCTTAAAAATGTCATGTTTACCACTTGGATTTGGGCTCTGGGTGTCTGGATGCCCTCATATTAAAGAAAAGCTCTTGTTGCTTCACACATGCAAACATGCATATAAACAGGGCAGACAGCTTTTGCCTCTCACCACGGCCACGAGGCCGAAATGCTCAGTGTTTACAATCAGAAACACAGAGGAGGTCGGCTGTTGTTATAGGGGCTGGCATGGAAGAAGGAACAATAAGGACAGGCAGCCATATGCTCAAAGTGAGTCTGCTCCTCATTTCCAGTAGAATCCAATCCCAAATTGTGGTAATTGCTGGAGGGAGCAGTCTTTGGGGACCACTTTGCCTCCAATGGGCAATTAAAACCCAGTCCCCTTGGAAGCCCCTGCTGCTGATGGAGAGAAAAAAACGTGGCCTGTTAATGTGCAATAATGTTCTAGTTGGACTATCCACGGAGGTTTGGCTCTGGCAATTGCCGTTTCATCATTGCGGGTGCAATTTTTCACAACCTCATAAAAGGGTCTTAGACTTCATGTATGAAGACAGCCATAAACATGGAAGAAATCCGAAAGCCGCAATCTTTCGCTGACAAATTGTTTCACAAGGTGGTTAGAATCCAAAGTTTCTTACCTGACTTCATACACTTCGATTTTCAACTTTTCATCGTCCACGGCAAATTTGGTCAACCATTCGTGGGTCTGCAGATAAACAGCAGAAGAAAAATCCAATGAAAAGCAGGTGTCCTCTCCCCCGCCCGGGCCAAAAAATGACACGATTCTGATCTACCAAGCAGAAGGAACGAGAGCTGGCATTTTTCTCTGAGTTTGAACGGGCACCCGATGAGAACTGAGATGCAATTTGCTTTCTCAGAAAGATGGAAACTTCAACCTCTGATTTCAAACCTTTTGAGATGTGAGAGATTTTGGGTCGAAATGAGATGAGCGAGGGGGGGGGAAGGAAACCCCTTCCAATAATCCCCGCTTCCTGGTGTTCCAAGACAACCACCACCCAAGCCTTAGGAAGCCAGCATGAGGAGTTGAGTTGCGGGACTCACTGCAAAAAGTCAGACTTAAGTCACACCAGCAGCTCAAATCAGACTCAACTCGTCACTCAACCTACCCACCCCCTCCCTTTTTCCCTGGGGGGAAAAAGCTTGCTTTTAATAGGGACTCGGGTCTTGGGTCTCAGGACTAAAGACTCAAACTCAGACCCAAAGACATGCCAACATCCCTCTTAGGAAGGCAGGAGCGAAATGTCCTTCCCCACCTGTCCTGACAGAAGTTCCTGGAACAGAAGGGGGGGAAAAGCAGACCATGTTTCCCATCGCTGCCTCCTTTCCCCTGTGCCTTCTCTCCAAATCTGTCCTTCCAAATCACCTCTCTCCCTCTTTTTGGAGCAATCCATGCCCATGGCATTACCCTAAGCCACTGTTATCCCGAACTAGATTTCTAGGCTGGCCACTGAAGAGGACTGGCGGTTGCTTCCGAGGGTGACGTTTGCACTTTCCTTCACATCTAAGCACTTCTGATAAGCCCTTGATAGTTGCACGACCTGGCGTACATGAAAGATTATGAGCGGAATGCTAAAAGGTCTTGCCGCTTATCAACGCAGGGTGTCCTCTCTTGGTTGATGACTATATGGGCAGGATTGAGTCCAAAGATCTCCGTGTTGCTGAACCCGAGGCCAGTTTCATCACTGGGCCCATTGCACTCTGGATCGGCACAAGGGGACTCAAGGGTCTCTGGCATTATGTCTAGCCTTAGAGAGGAAGATAGACTTGGTGGCACAGCGGCCACGTGTGCCACCACCAGGAAGGGAAACAGCAGGTGATGTGGAAGAGCAACTGGCTCTTGTTAAGAGTGGCTGTTGTCATCGTTGTCCTTGTTGTCATCGTTGTCCTAGGCCTCCTCTTAGAGATGGAACAGGTGAAATCACCTGAAATGGCATAGAGCATGACGCCAGGGGCTACTTCCGACGGTGGGAGAGGTCATTGTACCTCACTAGGTAGCTACCACCCGCCTTAAGCTGGGCAGTCCCCCAGCCACTAACAGGGGACAGATTGCACTTGTTTGCAATGTGGAAGGGATGGTTACTCTCAAATCGGCCTTCTCAGCCACACTAGACACTGTTCCAAGTCCTCCAGTCAGAGCATGTTACCATAGTCTCCCAAGAATGAAGGAGGCCTAACTAACTTCTCACTGGAAGGAGAGATCCTGAAGCTGAGGCTTCAATACTCATGAGAAGAGAAGACTCCCTGGAAAAGACCCTGATGTTGGGAAAAAGTGAAGGCAAGAGGAGAAGGAGACGACAGAGGATGAGATGGTTGGACAGGGTCATCGAAGCGACCAACATGAGTTTGACCCAACTCCGGGAGGCAGTGGAAGACGGGAGGGCCTGGCGTGCTCTGGTCCATGGGGTCACGAAGGGTCGGACATGACCTTAAGGACTAAACGACAACAAAACTTCTCCAGATATCCCTGGCATGTACAGTGTCAGCATTGGCACTCCTAGAAGGGTTCATGCGTCAGAGATCTCTTTGGTAGCCTGTCTCTCAAAGAGCCATCTAACAAGGGTGGGCGTAGAAAAACTTGTACAACTCTTGGAGAATTGCACACACCACCACCAAAATGAACCTACGGTGATGCACCCATCCACCTCAGACTGGCCGACAAAGCTCAGCATCAGGATAACATCTGCCATGAGCAGCTAATCTATCCAGTTGTGATGTTTCTGTCATGCTTCCATTTCAAAAATGCCAAAGTGGTTTGCAGAACTGCAAAGTTAAAAAACCACAACGGCGGTAAAATCTGGGGAGGAAACCATGAAACGGTAGCGCATTTCTTGAAAACACCTGGAGTGTCCCAGAGCAGCGGACTAGGTCACAACCTGGCGGATGCCTAGCTGGACAAAGAAGGCTTCAGCTGGTGGTGGAAATACCCTCCTGTCAGTGGGAGACCATTGCACAAGCAGATCAACATGGAATCCTCAGGGCCGTTCCCTGAAGAAGGCCTTCTCGGCAGCTCCTCTGGACAGCACAGTACAATAACGTCCATCGAATTCCCCACCCCTGGCTTCTGCATCTTAGCAATGGAAGAACGGCTGGTCCTTTTATCTCTCCATCAGTCATGTGGTTCCACCGCATGTGGAGTTTCACGGGTGGAAGGAAAGGCGAGGAGCAAGGACGAGTGGCGCATCCACCAACAAGGAGTGACTAGCCACTAGGAAGAAGAAGTCTATTATTATAGGCTTACCATCTGGAAGGATAAGATAGACCTCCCAGTGTCATGAATTAGGATGTCGACCTTGGGAAAGATAACCAGAGAGCTCTTCCCTTCTGCCAAGGAAAACTTGGGAGGTTCTTCAGGACGTATTTCGACCTTCACTTTTCCCGAGGGAGGCAGCGTATCTTTAATCTGTGGGAAATGCAGTTAAGATCAAGGTTGTCAGTGCTGAGATAATAGCATTCCTATATGCACAAACACTGCGTTATCAGTGGGAGGGACGGCCTAACAGCTGAATGTGATTGTCTTCTGGCGCTAACCTGACTGGTAAAGTTCTTTTTCCCACCTTTGGGATTTGAGGCAAACCCCCATTCCCTCTTCCTGTTTGTTTGCTTGTTTCCATTGTTTTGTAGATAGTTCCTCTTCTTTCTCTCACCATCCTCCGAGCAGCAAACATGCAGGATCTCCTGCAAACTAGAGACTCAATTTTTCCTCTTTTTTCTTCTGACTGTAACTATAGATGGTAACTGTAAGTGAAGATACACTTTTTCCTACTTTATTTCCTTCTAGAGTGATTTTCTCCCCATACAAAATGCTAGTTTGTATGCAAAAGAAACCAAAGGGACGGGCAGGAGCTGAGCTCAATGGAGGAACCAACACAGAAGCAAAGCCGCAAACACTCCTTGGACATAGGAGTGTTTGTGGCTTTGGCACTCTTTGGCATAGAAAGTTTTTCCAACTTTCATTTTTCCTGACCAGGGAAGATTGGGGAAAGCTGAAGCCAAGCCCTGAGTGGCTGTAAGTATGCCCCAAAACTGGCTACAGTTTTCAGAGATTTTATGGGCTGGATTTGACCCCTGGAGAAACACAGGTTTTACTGCAATTCAAGAGCTTCTCTGCCATTTTATCCTGGCTTGCTCTCTCCAAAGGTTTTTTTCAAGGGTTTCTGTTGATTTCGGGTGAAGTGGTAAATGTGTTTGGTTTTCTCACTGAATTCACAGTTTAAAAGTCTGAGTCGGCAGGTGTCGCACCCAAGCCCCAAACCAAATGTGGTTTCCACAGAGGTTTCTGCCATTCCAGAGCCAACGTTCTGAATCTTCCTAGCTGGACAGGGACACGATCCCACCTTAGAATCCATTCAGCAATGTAAAAAGCAATGCCTTAAACAGTATCTCAAGGAAACACGGACGCGGTTCATACATCACGTGACTATCATGTGACGTTGTTGCCAAAAGCACATCTATGCTTTTTTGCAGGATCCATCTGTATTGTAGATCCACCCTTCGTTTCACCAGCATTCCGCCCCAAAATGCTATGGGCCCACTCACCGATGGCAGGATCTCTGCCAGCTTGTTCACTGTGAGGAGAGGACTCTGCAAAGAAAAGGGGGAAATGGAAGAAACCATCTGAGAATATAGGAAATTTAACCAGCAAAGGTCCGAGGCCAGCGTGAGATCAAGGGGTTTGCATCTACAACCCAGTTGCAAGTATTTCCAAAGTATTTGCTGCCTCGTTGCCCAACAGGTCTCTACTCAAACAACTTTGTGCACCTTAACAGCCCTTGGACCTTGTAGCCCTGTAGTTAGATTGCAGGACTGCAGCGAAGACTCCGCTCTCAACCTGAGTTCGATCCTAGTCTCAGGTAGTTGGCTCGAGGTTGACTCTGCCTTCCATCCTTCTGAGGTCAGTAACATTGACTGCCCTGCTAGCTGGGGGACAAGTTATGGTTTGCAATTACCGTATATTGTAAACCACCCCAAGAGTGTGTTAAGCACTATGGGGCCGTATATAAACATCACACTTTTTACTCATATTCGAAGAAAAACGGATATGGTGACAGACCTCAGGGATTGTTACTCACGTCGGCACCGGTGACTTCACAGCTGAAATCGTCTGTGAATAATTCCATCAGTGCATTGAGGATATTCACTGGCAGAATGATCTCATTAGAGCCCTCCTTTTTCTCCGGCAGGTCGTCAGAAAGTGGCGGCTCGTTGGAGATTTCCTTCTCTTTTCCATCTTTGTCATAGAATATAGGCTAAAAGGGGGAGAGGATGAATGTTGGCCTCAGGAATTTGAAAGCAACTCAAGAACAGCCCGGGTCGTTTTGCATACAACACGATGCAAGGCTTCTGTCAAATCTTCCATTCCCAACAAATGGTAAAAAGCGATTCACACTTACCCTCAAACATAGGCCTATCCATTCACCATCTAGATCAGGAACGCCATCCAGTTCATACTGCATTGTTCCGTGATCGCCGATTTCATTCACAACTAGGTGGGGAGGCAAAAGAATACAGAAGATTATTTCCAACCTCTTGCTTAGCAATGGACCACCGTTGATTCAGTGATCGCCCTCATGTCTAGTTTCGGGGGCTGCTTGGAGAGACGGGGATGAGTGACCTCGCTTGGAAACAGGATAGTGCTTCTGGGATGCACAGGGCTCATCTTTGATGTTATAAAGCCATTCTTCTCTTCGGAAGCTGGCGCCCTCGGAGGAAAATGTAGCATGTGGGTAAACCTGACTTTATTGCAGAATAAGAATGAGGTCAACAGAAGGCTTTGATGTCTCAACTTGATTGAAATAAACAGATAACCTCTTTCCAGAGCTGGGGAGCAGCAGACGTTTATTAGACAAAGCTGGAAGAGGATGCTGCCAAAGCTTGGCCGATCTCTGGAGCAGGGAGGTGGCCAGGGTAGTAGATATGATCATTCCTAAGACACTCGTGTGAGGATAGTGGAAATCTCAGAGCAGATCTGATGAAACACGAGCCAGAGGAGCTTCCTCCATGACTGTGGTGAGAGCAAATAAATGATTTTTCTCTTGCACAGAACTATCCCACAGAGCTCTCTCGTGTAGTCAAGGCCCTGTGGTATGATTCCAACAAGAAAAGGAAGCTCTCGACGGCCCCCTGTTAAAATTTTTGCACAGCACTTTGCAGGCAAAATCACTCGAAGCCATGCTCCCACAGATGCCGGTCCAGTGGGTGTAACTTGGGCCCCTCTTTGTCCTTTGAGAAAGGATAGGTGTCAGTTGTGTCATCTGACAGTGTGGCCAGGATCCCTGGAGCAGTGGCAACCGCCTCATGTGTGTATTGGACCGTGGCCCTTCCCACCTTGCCAAAGGAGCTAAAGGAGAATTGGCCGAGTGGTTTGAGGCAAGGTGAATGCTGTTGCCGACAGTACAGTGGAGGGACACAATTTTGCCGTGTTTTGAAGAATCCCTGACAACCCCAGAGTCTTCCATGCCCCCACAATTTTTGTGTTGTTTTTTAAAACAACAACAACAACAACAACAACAACAACAACAACAACAACAACAACAACAACAACAACAACAACAACAACAACAACAACAACAACAACAATATGGTCACTGGGGAAACTTCAGTTAAATTTTTTTAGTTCCACTGATTTTTCCAGTTTGCCAAAAATGCAGCCACTTCTACAGTCCATAACCACTGAACTCAAAAGCATGACATATGCAAATTAGCCTTCTGAAATAGGCAAATTTATCCTTGAGCTGCTGGCCATTTTGAAAAAATGGCCCTCAGGCCTGCTGTGATCCCTCTACTCAACAAGATGGAAGAATTCTTTGGAAGGCACTAATTAGTATTGATAATTAGATGGATCTGTTAAGTGTCCATTTTAAATGCAAGGAGAGCCAATCCCCATTACCACGATGATTTAATTGGGTCCCATTTAGTCTGATGTTCACTGCAACTGTTTTCATGATTACAAGGCTTTTCTGACCATTTAGCATGGAAACCAGAGAAGCACTCCGCTCGGAACAACGAGGAGATGAGAGGGGATCAGATCCTGGCACTGATAGCCAAGTGAGCAAAGCAAGGGGAACTCCTGCTTCAGTTTGTTTTCCCACACAGTGTGAGACTGCCAGTGAGGCATGAACAGTGCCAGAAAGAGAGCATGCACAGAGTTCATGGTGTGCCAGAGAGAGAGAGAGAGAGAGAGAGAGAGACAGACAGACAGACAGACAGACAGAGAGAGAGGAGGCATCTTTGCAGAGATGCAGAGGAGGAGAAAGCACAAGATTACTGCTCTCTCTCTCTGTTTTAACAGGCAGAGTTATTATAATGCAATGTATAGCAAGAGAAGCAGTTCAAGGTCTTGGAGAGAAGCCGTTCGAAAGGGGAACCCCACTCTGACAGGCAGGAGAAGGCTCGTGAGAGATCAAACCCCCCTCACCAAACATGTCCTCGATTCGTACAGCCATAATTGACACAACTTTGTCTGCTGCCGGGCACATCTGAAGGAAAGAGAAAAGGCCATCAGGATCAAAACAAGGCCAAAGCAGAGTCTACAACTGTTAGCCACAAACTTCTGTCCCTTTGTCCTAAGCTACACGAAGCTAGGTTTCGGTTGAATATCAGGAAAAAATTATTTATTTATTTATTTATTTATTTATTTAATTTATACCCCGCCTATCTGGCCCACCGGACCACTCTAGGCGGCTTCCAAATATAAAATCAAATAATAAAACATAGACAAATACATAATAATCAAACAAGAACAGCAGTAAAGATAAAAAGGAAAAGTAAGAAAAAATCAAGAGTTGGCTGGAAGGAAGGCCTGAATAAACAGCCATGTTTTTAATTGGGTTTTAAAGGTGCCCAGCGTGGGGGCCGCGCGAATTGCCGGAGGGAGATTGTTCCAGAGGCGAGGAGCCACCGCCGAGAAGGCCCGGTTTCGTGTCTTCTCCTTCCGGGCCTCTCTCGGCGTCAGGCTCCTCAGCCTCACCTCCTGACTCGCGCGGGTGATCCGGGTAGACCTTGGTGGAAGCAGGCGTTCCGCCAAATATCGAGGTCCTAAACCGTTTAGGGCCTTATAAGTAAGCATTAAAACTTTGAAGTTGACACGGAAACAGATGGGCGGCCAGTGCAATGCGGCCAGCGTAGGAGAGATGTGTTGATATTTTCTCACTCCTGTAAGGAGCCTGGCCGCCGCATTCTGCACCACCTGAAGTTTCCGTGTCAGCCTCAAACGCAGCCCCACGTAGAGCGTGTTACAGTGATCTAATCTTGAGATTACGAGCGCATGCACCAAGGTAATGAGCGCCCCCATGTCAAGATAGGGTCGCAGCCGGGCAATCCGCCAAAGATGGAAAAATGCGGTGCGGACTACCGACGCCACCTGAGTTTCCATGGTGAGCGTCGGGTCCAAATATATGCCGAGGCTGCGGACCCCACTCTTCGCGGCCAAGGTGGTCCCCCCAAATGTGAGAGAGCCACCCAAGCCACCTACCACGGGGGCACCCACCCTCAGAACTTCCGTCTTATCCGGATTCAGCCTCAGTCCGTTCTCCTGCACCCTAACGGTTAGAGAAGGACAACAATGGAACCTATGACTTCAAGGGGACGTGGTGAGCGCTCCTACATGGGAGTCATTCAAGAGAAATACTGGACCACTCTCTGTCCGATCTGCTTGGACTCAGATTCCTGCCTTGAGCAGGGGGTTGGACTCGATGGCCTTATAAGCCCCTTTCAGAAAATGAAATTCAAAGGGGCAATAGCATTATTAATGAACTCTGAAAGTCCTCGGATTACATGAACAACTCAACTGTTGCCTGGATCTTTAGGTCATCAATTTGGCTGATGTTGGTGGTTCCTTGTTCAAAGCGTTGGGAGGAAAATTCCAGCCAAAACTCCAGTGAAGTTTGAAACCATACTCCCAGACCTTGTTTGCAGCCTGCATTTGAACTCACTTTAAAAGGCGGATCTGGCACAATTATCTGCCATGAAGTTTTGGGACTCTCATATATGTGTTTGTGTGTGTGTTTATATATTTTTTCTGCACTATCTACAAAATCACGGTACAAAGCCAAGGAGAAGAGGGATTAACATTGAAAGCTAGTGGTTTCTTTCTGAGCGGTCTAATAAATTACATTTGTATTATTTTTAGGACCACACGAGTTTTTCTAATTTTTTCCCCTGAAGCAAATCAGTTACTTATTTATAAGGTGGAACGGTGGCCAGAGTCTAGGGCAATAATGCAATGCATCGCCTCTGGTTAAAGCTGTCCTTGTTTCTATGCCTTGCCCGGTCCCAGTCAGGCGACTGAGTGCACAGCATGGACTATAGGAAGGCATTCATGAACTGCTGTGATTTATGCCACTGCACGTAATACTGGCATAAATAACTGGCAGGATTGGGCCAGCCCTTTAATGTTGATTTATTTTTATTTTTAATCTTGTTTTGGTTTTTGTTCTGAAACGGATTAAAAATCACCTGTGAGGAAGTGGGCAGTTCTTCCTGTACAACTTACCATGCCGGGCAGGACTTTCGCAAGAGTAGAGTTCAGGAACTTGTTCACTATCTTTGGAAGCATGCTGTGGGAGAAAAGAGCCGCATGAACCCAAGAGCAGCTAGAGATCTAAGCTTAGGGCCTCGCTGAATTAGACAGGGATTACATCTCTCCTGCTCGGACCACGATTTCTTTTCAACATGTCTCCTTTGTCCATGCATGGCTGTGCACAGAGGTTAAGGTTTGAAACATTGCGTGTTTCTGAGAGAGTCAGAAAAATAGTAGCATGATTGTGGTGGTGGTGATGGTGGGGTTTTCAGGAAAAAGTGCTTTAAAAGTGAAATTTGCAGCTTGAACTTTGTTGTTTTGAACATAATCTGCTGTTTTTTAAAAAAACAAACCAATAATCTGGCTCCATCAGAACAAGGGCAATGAATTAAAAATAGCCTTGACCACTGCATGAATGTTTTGGTTATAATTTGTAAATTTAAATAGGTTTATAGTAAACAACAGATGAATGAATGAATGAATGAATGAATGAATGAATGAATGAATGAATGAATGAATCAATCAATCAATCAATCAATCAATCAATCAATCAATCAATCAATCAATCAATCAATGGGAAAGGGATCTTTGACTGAATAACCTTATAGCACCACCTAAATTCACGAGATGTGGGATGTATGCAGCCAAGTTATTTCTAGACTAGTGGTGGTAACGGGTAGAATCCAAAAGGTTAGAAAGGATTGTCAAAACACAGACCTTTATTAACATTATTTTTCCTCACCCAGGAAATGCAGTAAGCATGAAGTCAATGAGAAATCACACTACCGTCATTGACATTTAGACATGCAAAGGTAGTTAAGGGTTATAAGCGCTCCCACGGTGGCTGGCGACTCCCTACTTGAAACTCCCTATACAAAACTCCATGTTTTGGGGTAAGCCCCACTAAAGCTGTCAAAGGTGCTGCTGAATCCTATCCTGAAAATAAGTCCAGTACCTTGGAACGCTCCTATAAAGTTCAGGCATCCAGTTTCTCCCCCTGCCCCTGCTTTCTGCTGCTCACTTCAGCCCAGAGAATACTTAGCAGTTGAAAACTATGGGAAAATAAGGGAAACTCTCCAGTTGTCTCATTAAACGGGGATGGGGAAATATGCCCACATTCTGCTGGCCATGTATAGCTACCAAGACTAGCTCCAGTTGCCAAACATCTTTATTTTATAATCATCTTCATTGTCATCTTAGAACTGCAGAGGCTGGAGGCAACCCTGTGGATCATCGCATCCAGCCCCTGTCAAGGAGGCCCAGTGGGGGGAATCGAACTCCCAACCTCTGGCTCCCCAGGCAGATGCCTAAACCATTAAGCTATCCGGCAGCTCTTATTTTACTTTGTTTGCTTTTTTTGTATGAGAAGCCCTTTGCTGCTGGTTCTCACCTACTGGGAAGGTTGGTTTTACAACTCAGCAGCTCCACCCCGCATTTGTTTACTTCGAATATCAGGTGCTTTTCAGGACTCACTTTCAGGGTACTTTCGGTTTTCATTTTGGAGCGCAGAGTGATCTCCATGGTGCCACCTATGAAGCTACATGAAACAGCATCATTGCAATTGACAGGTTTGAGCTAAACCTGAAGGAATTGTTAAATACACAGTTTTGTACATAGCAATAAGTATTTATCAGAATCAGTACTGTAGAAAGAAGCAAGGCAAGAATTTATACAGCTGAGTAAATTGTATCAGCTGTGAGAGCAATCCCAGGATAAAGCTAGCAGACCTAACACACACACACAGTGGGTTGGTATTGTTGTGGATTGCTGGTGTCGTGTTGCTGTGCTGGAGTATCCTGGAAGAAGCCATGTCTTCGTGCTGTATATTGGGAGAAGAACTCTGGCTATTGGACTGAACATATGGTATATGACTGCTGAACTAATTTACAAGGACTTTGACTCTGATTTATGCATTGAACCCTGTTGAAACTGCTGTGTATGACTTCGGGACTGGAAACAAGGACTAAGATGTACATGTATGTATATATCCAGTAAATAATACAACTATTCTGCTATCAACACTGCTTTAGTGCTTGGTGTCATCATCTCTCAGGAAAGTTCTACTAGTTAGTGCCACCTGGTGCATCCTGGTAATACCGCAACTCTGTCAGCATTACCTTGGGACAATGATTTGTGTGAGGCCCAGCTCCTGTAACCCGCAGTGAACAACCGATTGTACACATTCACCATCTATAAGTGCCCACATAAGAGAAAGCTAGAATACCATCACTATGCCATGTGCTGTTATAGAATGCAGCCCAGTGAAGATTTTGGTTTAGAAAGACAGAATTCTTTATGCCATCTTCCCTTATGCGCCACCGCTGAGCCAAGGGTGTGTCAAGGCAGGACTGCCGGTTTCATGAAGGACCTGGCATCGTTTCCTTCTGGAAGGGAATAAAAGGCTCCCTGCCAGCCAGTCCCCAGAGATCAAAAGTTGCACATTCCAGCTGGATGACTCAAAAGAACACCTGAGTCTCATCTTGCAGTTTCGACCTCCCGCTGGACGAATTTAACTATAAGGATGTGTATCAGCGGCTGGCATTGTTAATTGGAGGAGGGCTACCGCTCTGACCGGTGGGTTTTCAGAATGGATTTTGACATTCATTCAAATGTATTTTTAGATTCTATAAACCAGAAGGAATCCCATGTAACTTTATAACTCCCCCCCCGCAAAGAAAAAAAACAAACCTAATTAAAATAACGAAATATCTACATTGATTTGTACATCAGGTTTAAAAGATGTTACACAGAATATAAAGTATTTCACATAAAATACAAACATATGCATGCAACTGTATACGTATGTAAAACTTTAGGAAGTATGTAAAAGATTTTGCTAGAATATAAATACAAAAATACAAAATATTTGTATATAACCTTACACATTTGCAGACTTACTGTATATGGATATATAAAAATTTCATATTTTTACCCAAAATGTTTCAAACTTAATGTATTTTTTATCTGGGGTACACTTATTTCATTTGGGGGTGCTAGCATGTGAGTAAGGTTGTTGATGACCTATTTATGTACCAGAATCACAACAAGGACTCTGGTGGTACAAACCTGGAGGACTAAAGTTCATTTCACCAGCAGACAGAAGAATCCATTTCAAGATTAAATTTAAAATGCTTTGATGGATGTTGTAGGTTTCTCGGGCTGTTTGCCCATGTTCTCGAGGGTTTCCTTTCTAACGTTTTGCCCGTCTCTGTGACCAGCATCTTCAGAGGACAGGAGTTAGAACTCTGCCTGTGTCCTGTATCCCACACACGACGGCAGAACACAGAGTTCTAACTCCTGTCCTCTGAAGACACCAACATAATCATGCTACTATTTTTCTGGCGAAAGGTTAGGAAGGAAAACCTTCAGAACACGGCCAGACAGCCCGAAAAACCTACAACAATCATCGGATCCCAGCTGTGAAAGCCTTCAAGAATACCTTAAAATGCTCCATTCAAAAAGAATTGTTTTTACCTGGTGCTGAAAAGAAAAATGACGCTGGAAGGAATACCAAAGGTCAGGAGTCCACATAGAGACACCCTACTTCTTGGTAAATGCCAAGGGTTATTCTTCAGCTGATTGAACATGGAAAGTTTAGGGGTGACATTTTTCGTGTGAGCCAATATGAGGCCAAGAAGCCCGTTTGCTCAGGAAAGCAGGGTCTCCCGTTCTGTTGGGCTCGACTGTGCCGTGTGGGAGTAGAGACCCTTTAAGAAGCAGCTGCTGTGGCCACCCACCTTGGCCTGCGACAAAAGCAGGGTCTCACTTACCTTTTCCCAGCAATGGTTACCTCTGTGGCCACCGACAGGCAAATTCCCTTCTCGGGATGAAAGGAAATCGTAATGTTCGGTCGTTTAATGTCTTTAACTTTCAGCCTGTGAGACACAAAGACAGAGGATGCTGAGGGAGGAAGAAGAGAAAAAAGGTCCTGCTCATAGACAGAACCAAATGGGCCATTGGTCTGGATAGCAAAATGCAAAGAAATAAAGTTAAGCTACGGACTTAAATTATGAGAAAGGAGCTCACAGCGCTGTCCTTGAATCCATGCTCAGTTTTAGTCGTCTCTTCCCCCCCCCACACACAAACCAGCATCACTCTTAAAATTGTCACAAAAGTTAAAGGAACAGGTGCCCCTTCATGTCAGCCTTGATCAATACAATCAGCAGGTGAAATCCCGTCTTAAGTGGTACCTGGAGGAGAATGACTGAATCAATGGAACAAACATAAGTTGTGACTCACCAAATCCCCACTGATTTAAGGGACCAACTCTAGTGGTGACATACTGCTGGATTTCAGGCAGTAAGTGGAGCAGGTGAATCGAGGGTAACCCATTTAACCCATCCAGAATTCACTAAGGGACAAAAGCACCATTTTCTGAAGAGGTAGGATCACAGAGGGTAATGTGTTTGATCCGAAGAAAGCAGGAAAGGACACCTGTCGACTTTTGAGCAGCTACTAGAAAGCTGGCTTCTACATTATACAGCTTGGACCCAAGAAATCCAAGGTCAGTTTTTGGTAAGAATTTTGGTACATTCTGGGACCAAATCCACAAGCTTGGTGGCAAATATGAAGCCTACCGCTATAAGATGCCTCCTTAAATCTTAATTTCCCAAAACAAGGTGCACGCTTGGAAGCACTGTTTGGTGCTGAGGACTGCCTGCATGTGTTAGAAGGAGCTCAGGACTAACCCTGCACATGGTACCTATGCTCCATGCTTGATGCCATTTTAGGAACATGTATTCTACACCTGAATGATTGCATTACGGGGGACCATTAACTTCCCTGGTCTCTTGTGATCCATTCAGAAGCCTGTGAGTTTTATTTTTGCATTGACCAATAATAGAAAAATATTCTGCAGGCAGTTTTTCCAAACCATTTCTGTTGACCCACTGGTGCTGAGGAAGACTTGGGTAGATCAGCATGGGGACACACGCAAGTATTCTAGTCTACATTCAAGTTGCCCAGCCAGCCAACAAAGCCACTTTCCATGCTGGGATAAGTGAGTGGTTGGGATTCGGAGGGGGGGGGGTATAGCTTGAAAAAGTAACTCTTCTGACCTCTGGGCTCCCTGAAAAGTGCTTATCCAGAGGAAATGGAGGAAATGGAAAAGCAGAGACATCACATTGCCAACAAAGGTCCACATAGTCAAAGCTATGGTTATTCCTGTCGTGATGTACGGAAGTGAGAGCTGGACCATAAAGAAAGCTGACCGCCGAAGAATTGATGCTTTTGAATTGTGGTGCTGGAGGAGGCTCTTGAAAGTCCCCTGGACTGCAAGGAGAACAAACCTTGCAGTCCAATCGCCTAGAGTGGTCCTAACCCGACCAGATAGGCGGGATATAAATAAAATAAATAAATAAATAAATATCCATTCTGAAGGAAATCAACCCTGAGTGCTCACTGGAAGGACAGATCCTGAAGCAGAGGCTCCAATCCTTTGCCCATCTCGGGAGAAGAGAAGACTCCCTGGAAAAGACCCTGATGTTGGGAAAGTATGAAGGCAAGAGGAGAAGGGGACGACAGAGGACGAGATAGATGGACAGGGTCACCGAAGCAACCAACATGAATTTGACCCAACTCTGGGAGGCAGTGGAAGACAGGAGGGCCTGGCATGCTCTGGTCCATGGGGTCACGAAGAGTCGGACACGACTTAACGACTAAACAACAACAACAAGAGGAAATGTGCTCACCCTTTGATGCCCTTGATGGCTTTGGTACCACCTTGGTTTTTGGTTGCCGCCTCTGCCAGTTCCTCCAGAATGTGGCTCTCCGTCAGGGATGTTTTGGCAACTGAAAGAGAGTTGCTCATTCGTAAAGAAGTCCAAGAGGGCCGGGATTAAAACGAAAGACTCCTGTAGCACAAAGGAATTCCAAGGTGGCGCCATGTTCTGTTGAAACTGCCCCCAAAAACTTCCCCACCCTTAAGCCGTTAACTCTGCTCAGATGTCCGGCTCCACCAGGATTTTAAACTGGGGGGGGGGGTTGTGAAGCCAACCTGTAGGGCTTATTAACCCAACCTCGGCTGGAGGAGGAGGAGGAGGAGGAAAGTCAGCATTGTCAGATTAGAGCAGCTGCAGATTTCAGGCCTTACTTGGAGGTACTTGGGTTTTAATCTGGAACTTCTATACTCTCACCCGAGGTTTCAAACTAGAGGATTCCGCTTAGACGGAAGTCACTAAGGCCAATGTAGACACATCCTAGTGGATTGAGGGGTTGAGGCAAACTACAACTTTGCACTGCCCAACTACAATTAGGGAAAATTTTACCCATTAACCATAGTAACCTCTCTTCTTTCCAGCTTAAAGGTTGCTACCCCACCCGGATGACAGCTCGTATCGTACTTCATACTGTCTCTGTGTATCTCTATGCTTGCACCTTTATATTTGCATGCAGACACAAGCTATGTGGTTGAAATGAGAGGAGGTATTTTCTCTGGGTCGTCTATGGCCTCCATGTGCTTGAAAGCACAATTAGATAGTGCTACTTACTGGGAGGGAAAGAAAGATGATTGCCAGCCGGGACTTTCTAGAGAAGGTCCCCAGGAAAAGAAATGCCACATTCAGGCAGATGGATGTCCTGTGGAAAAGCTAGAAGAAGATCTGGCAGTGGCACCCTTGATGCCCTCATTCCTCTGGCTTTCGATACACGTGGCACAGAATATCTTTTACTCGTTTCAACAGAGAGGAAAATCTCTGGTTTTGAATGAATTCGTAAAATCACTAGCAATGTTTTGTGTGTGTGTGTGTGTGTGTGTGTGTGTGTGTGTGTGTGTGTGTGTGTGTGTTGTTGTTGTTGTTGTTATTGTTGTTGTTGTTGGTTCAAGGGATTTAAGTAAGCCCCTTCCGTCATGCTTCCTGAGGGACAAGTCAACACAATGCAAGGTCTATCTATGAATCATTACCATCATTTCTTGCGTTGTGTGCGAGGGAATCCCTGTGCTCTGATAGGAAAGAAAGGCAAGGGTGTTCACTGGGAAGAAAGAGAAACTTACTGGTGTGTAGTGTCTGTGCATCAATTTTTGCATAAATGCAAGGGTGGTCGGCGGCTTTCGAGAGGGCCACCCAGCCACAGATAAGCAGCCACAGCAGGCACATCCGTGGCCTCTGGACATCCAGGCCCATGATGAGGCTGCTCCAGCTGTGAGTGGCCAGACAGCAAAAGGTCTGGAAGGATGGTCTTGATTCTGGAAGAAGCAGACATGCAAAACAACAGTGTTTAGCTCAGTGATGAACAAATTACAGAGATGGTTGTTGTGGATTTTTTGGGCTCTTTGGCCATGTTCTGAAGGTTGTTCTTCCTAACGTTTCACCAGAAAAAGACAAAAGCCTATCTCACAGCCATAAATACTGCACTCCTAAGCCAACTACACCAGAGCACAGAGTGCTGTTCTCTGAAGATGCCGGCTGTTACATAACAGCACTGATGTTACCTGTCTGTCATGGGTTTGGAGGGAAAGTTCCATCCTATGGGGAGTGGAAGGCGGGACATCAGGAGGAGGGGCTGTACTGTATAAATATGTGATGCCTGTGTGGTGGGAGATGCTGAGACAGACACTGTGAGACACTGGGTTGTAACGAAGCAGCAGCTGGGAAGAAGAAGCTGTTGTGGGAGTCTGTGTGTCAGACAGGGTACTACTGTGTGTCAGAGTACCAACCTGATAGGTTCAGGTGTCTGAATGGTTAGCCAGAACTGATAGGTTCAGGGTCTGTGCTTTAAGTTAAGGGTTCGGTGTGAACCAAACTGTATGTATGTATGAGTGAAAGTAAGCCACGTTGCTATATTTTATTCACCTGATTGTTTATTTTTCCCTGTGTGTATTTAAATAAACCTTATTCTTTTTATTGTTTAAAAATCCATCCCTGGTCTGTGTGACTTCTTATAGGGAATGGTTGGTGGCAGCTTAGTGTAACTGTGTGGCAGATCCCAGCAGCACTGATGTTACCTCCGGCCAGGCAAAACGTCAGGAAGAACAACTTTCAGAACACGGCCAAAGAGCCCCAAAAACCCACAACAACCATTGGATCCCAGCCATGAAAGCCTTCACGAATATATTGAATTACAGAGAGCTAGGAATTCGAGCCAGAGGCCCGAGGAGAGTGGTTCCGCAGAATGCACCCTCCCACAGTTATCAGCATCATGCAGATACATGGGGTTGTGCCTGCCGTTGGGCCAGCTTTTGGGGGCGGGTGAGTCAGGGTGTTGCCCTAACGGCTGAGCTGAAAGGGGGTGCTGAGTTCTGCTTGCTGACTCACTCTGCATTGACTGTCCTGCTTAGCATGACTTTGAGACGCCCAAAGCAGGAGGTGTCGTCCGTGATTCGTTTGTTTCAAAGGTCTATGCATTATTCCGATCCTATGAGAAATGAATTTTAATTGTTCAACAAAAATTAACTTTTAAACCTGAAATATTATTATTGAATATAATGCCAGAAATCATTGTTAAGAAAAGAAAAAAAAATATAGTTTACTTTATATATTTACTGTGGCGAGGTTACTCTGGGCCCAGAAATGGAAGAACGGAGAGACACCAGCGATGGGTGAGCGATTAAGGAGGCTACTAGGTATTGCAGAACTAGAAATGCTTTCAGAGGCATTACGGGATAAACCGAGACACTTTTTAAAGGAAAGGTGGAAGCTGCGATAGAGTGCTCGTTCTGAGCAGATAGGTGGGGTATAAATTAAATAAATAAATAAATAAATAAATAAATAAATAAATAAATAAATAAATAAATAAATAAGCTGATATATAATTGGGCCCAGGAAAAGAAAGGAACTTAGGGGAAGAAATAGTTTATGGTGAATGAGTGCTCACTAGAATCCTCTGATGCTATCTGGGTGTCCAGATGATGGCGAAATTTCTGACCTATATGTGTAGTGCGGACGCTTAGTTCTGATGTTTTGTTGCTATTTAGTGTTATTTCTGTTTGGTTTTAGTTTTCAGTTCTGTACATTTGTATGTATCAAAGAAAGTCACTATTAAAAAAGAAAATAAATTTAATCCATTAAGATTTAAAATGTTTTGTTTTCGTTTTCCATTTTCCATCGTGCTATGTTCCATTCTAAATTAAAACCAGCGCGATAGAGCTCTGCCTTCATTCAGTACAGCTTGCATTGCTTCTAGGGCCGAGCCCTGCATGCAGACAGCCAGACTGGTCTATTTTTGCTTTCCATGAGAATTTTAAAAAGTGAATATTATTGGAGGGGCACACCGACACATCTCTCCAACCACCAGCAGAGCTATTTCCCATAATAATGATATAACCCATCCCTCCCTTTCATGCTTTGCTTCTCTATAACTATGGGTGTGTGTCCAATACCAACACGTTGTGTCAATTATCCATTTAAAGTCATTTTAAAAAAATAGGAAGAGCGGGAAGGACAGGGAAAGGGTACACTTTGAACTTGTAAAGGTAAAGAACTTCTAAAACAAGAGCGTCCAACAAAAGAAACAGAAGTCCTGCCATCTGCTTTAAGTTTACACACACAGGACTAGAACCTACAGTAGTTAGTCACCTTACCCTCATTAATCAGCTCTGTACGGGTTGGTCTGACTGGCAACAGTTTCCAGAGCCTCAGGAAAAAAAATAGATCACCTTTTCCATAATCTATTTCCTCCCCCCTGCCTGGGCTGGAGATGCTGCTGGATGGGGATGATGGGATTTGTAATCCAAATATCATGAAGAGGAAGCTACTTTAAAAGAGAATGAGAAAGTATTTTTAAAAATGAAGGTTTTGCTGCTTCTAGCATTGTGTGATGAGTTTGTTGGGTCAGGGATCCTGACATCTGAACCATTTCCTAAGAGCCCTACAGAACTTTATAGACCCCCCCCCAGGGAGTCATCATGAGCTGATGTTCATCATGGTGGGCATTTCATCCTGGTTAAGGGTTACTTCCAGAATGAAACCGGGCAGTCATTTCCAATCATATCAAAATTCAATTGGGTATCAAAGTATAAGATTTTTCATTGTTGCAATAATTCCAGGCAACATCAGCTGGTCT
Organism: Pogona vitticeps; assembly: GCF_051106095.1. Classification (NCBI taxonomy): domain Eukaryota; kingdom Metazoa; phylum Chordata; class Lepidosauria; order Squamata; family Agamidae; genus Pogona; species Pogona vitticeps. Next base: position 2,236,588 of record NC_135786.1, read on the forward strand.
AATTCTACAAGCTTTATTTATCTACATTGCTTCTAGGTTCCATGTGCACAAAAATAAAATCCCAGATATTCAGAAGTCTTACAGCTATGGAAAACGGTAGGCACAAATATTTTAAGACTATATGAAAACACTATATTTTCATAGAAAACTATTGCAGGCAGATACTTAAGTCAGAATTCAATTTAAATACAGTAGAAATATATTTTAAGAGTAAAAAAGAACAATAAGAATGTTTCATTAACAATGCAGGAACTTATAACCTAAAAAGAGACATTTTTTAAAAGGCATCTCTAAAATAGCAATGTTTTTAAAAGGAGGGTTGTTGTTGGAAAATTATTTTCTCAGCCTCTAAGCGTATTAAGAATACATCCAGAAAATTACTCTAAGTGCTCACCCAGCCAGACAAATTTGGATCTATGGAGGAAGATCCATGTTGTCTTCATCTGCTGCTATTGTTGTTGTTAGATTATTGTTGTTGGTATCCAGTGTATGTGATGTGTTAACTGCCTTGCTATCATTCTGGCCATTATTTGTACCCTTGTCTCAACCATCCTGTCTGCAGGACCTGGAGGACCAGGGGCTTTGTGCACCAACAGAAATGTTATAATAGCCATTTCTTTTGTGCCCACACTTTCTGTAATTGCAAGGGATTATAAACTCAGAAGCTGGCAGTTTCAGGCAGCGTACATGTCTCTCCTGCTCCCCACTTCACACTTAGAACAGCCCTGTGAGGTAGGTCAGACCAGGAAAATGTGATCGGCCCAAGTTCTTCCATTTCCATGGCTAACTGGGAATTTGAATTGGCTATGCCATACAATTTTATTGAAGAAAAAAATAGATTTTCACCTAGGAAGGTGTCAGGTTGTGGAGGGTGACAGTTAAAGAGAAGAGAGAAAACAAATATGAAGACTCGGAAGGAATATTTAACGTCATGCCATGTCCCCAGTTGATGACAAATCGTCATGCCATGTCCCCAGTTGATGACAATCCAGTACCAACACAGAGAATGCCCAATTTGTGACTATACTGGAAATCCTGTTTTCTGTGCATCCAACCTTTTGCTCAGCACTGTCACTCCAGCATTAGATCGTTCTAAACAGTTGCCCACCTAGTGTCTGTTGGTGGTGTATCTGTTTATAATTACAGAGATCTACTCTTCTCCAAAGAGTTTCAGTCTCAGCTAACCAATTTATCTCAGGGTATCGGGCTGAGCATCAGCACCAACATTCCATAACAAAGGACTATAAGCAGCTCATGATCAGAGCAGGGACGTGAGCTACCTTGAGACAGTCCTGCAAGGCACCTCCTTGCTGGGAGACAGGCCAGCCACAGCCCAGTTCTCCTTAAAGAGTCATTGCGGGGCAGCTGCCCCTCTCTTCGGCAGCATGCTTTTGCTCTGAATTTAGAAAAAGGTGACAAAACAAAAGGGAGGCTGCTCATGGCAGCTTATTGCAGCTAACCAGCAGGAAGGATTTTACAGCAGGTTATCTGCAAGCTGGAGCAAAGCCATTGGAAGCCCACACTGCGTTCATGCAGGGACTTCATGCAGCTGGATGGCAGTGGCAGCAGCTGAGGTGGTGTGTGTTGGTGGTAGCAGTGGCAGCAGGGGCCACCCAGGCCACCAAAGAGGCCGCCACCACTGATGCTAGCCCACTGCCCCCCCCGCTGCTGCTGCTGCTGCCCAGCTGCCTGCTAAAGAAGTCAGGCTGACTACAGAGGAAGCCCTACGGCACTTTACAATTGGGCACCATGAAGCTCACTGGAAGGACAGATCCTGAAGCTGAGGCTCCAATACTTTGGCCATCTCATGAGAAGAGAAGACTCCTTGGAGAAGACCCTGATGTTGGGAAAGAGTGAAGGCAAGAGGAGAAGGGGACGACGGAGGATGATGAGATGGTTGGACGGTCACCAAAGCGACCAACATGAATTTGACCCAACTCCGGGAAGCAGTGGAAGACAGGGGGGCCTGGCGTGCTCTGGTCCGTGGGGTCGCGAAGAGTCGGACATGACTGAACGACTAAAGAACAAGAACAACCATTTTAATGTGCAGTAAGGCTTGCATCACAATCAACCTGTTTTTTTACTAGCACACCGTTGCAGCTGAAGTCACGTCACTGATTTAGGCTTTCAAAAAAAGTATGTCAAGGTCACAGAAGAGAATGAGGTGCACAAAATATAGACTCTGAAGGAGCAGAGGCCCCAAGCTGGAAGGTTCCTAACTTTTCTCTTACAGTAACACGCCAACACTGCCGCTGTCCTTCGACAGCAGCGCTGCTCACTTACCTGTCCAGCAGGGCAGGAGAGTCCTCAGAAGGGTGTCAGAGCCTTCAGCTCCTAATCTATCCTGAGGAACAGGAGAAGGGCAGAGATTATATACTCACACCGGGAATGAAAGGACCGATTCACAGGTTTGATAAGTACTGGAGCATTAAGCGAACGCATCTAGCAGCATCTTCCAAGGTAAATATTTTTGTTCCCGTATCAGAACATTTGGAGAATCCTCTGTGTGATGGAGATTCAGGAGAGTTCAGAGAGGTCCACCGGCGGGCTGCTGTACCTTTTCTGAAAATAGAGGAAAAGTTGAAAATAGGAACAATGATGTCCACTGGGTGATGGGCAAATTCCCATCATCCCTGCTTCTGGGACTGGGACCTATGGGTGCTGTGGTTGTGGTGCACCTCTCTCTCTCTCCTCCATTTATCTATATCAAAGTCAAAGACAGACTTTTCGGTAAATCACACTTTCGGGCTATAAGTTTCCAAACATTGTTCCTTAACGGATGGCACATGAAACTTCAGCTGGCTTGGATGTCGTGTCCTTGTTTGGTGCCCTCAAGATGCTTCTGACTTATGGCAGCCCTTGGGTGGGTGGGTCGGGGCAAAATGTTGCTTGCATAACTATGCTGTCGAGGGTACTCTAGCACTATGGGGAGGTATATAAGTTGAAACAGCAACGAGAGCGGCATGCTGGCTCCTGGTTTTGCTGAGCAGAAGCACAGAAACTGGCTGAAACTGGTCAGTGAACTGAAAACGGGTGGAGACATTCTCTGAAACGTTTTTCCTTGAATTACAAGCTAGATTTCTAAAAATTTCGGTCAAATCCTTTCTAGTTCTTGCTAGTTTTGTTTGTTTGCTTGCTTGTTTTGCCAGCCAGCTCTAGTTTTGCCTGTCAACGCAGAGCTAAATTCCTTATGTACATTGAGGGTATCTTCAAATTAAAGATGATTCTGACACAAGGCTGAGGTTACGTCTATAGTTCAGCAATTTGCATAGATTGCATGTTTTGTGTTATCTGCATTTCCCCCTTCATTTGCTGGGTTTTAACCTCAACAGTCACCTTTCTTGTCCGCCTTGACCAGATGGCTGTGAAAGAGAAGGAGCATCTTCTGGAAGATCATGACAGAAGAGATGCGATAGCTCAAACGTTGAAAATTCCCACCGATCCACCCACCCACTCTTCCTCTCCCTCTTCGCAGTCCACATACTTGATGACTGGTTTAAATTCTGTTTTGCAAAAGTTACGTTTTTAATCTGACGTGGCTTTTAACATCTTGGAATTGACTGGGATTTAAGAGCTTTCAGACGTGCGCTAAAGATGCTCTTCTGGTAGGTGACACAATCGTTCAGTATCTTCTTATATAGGCTGAGGACACACTCGGCAAGCTATCAAAAACTCAAATGACCAACGTTTTCCCCCAGGAAGAACATGTTCCTTCCTGTCTGAAGAAGACTATTGTTTGGCTCATTCTGACGCAGCCTGTTGACGGATGATGTGAACAACTTTAGACCCATCGCTAATATTCCTTTTATGGGCAAGGTCCATCGAGAGAATGGTGGCAGACCAGTTGCAGGTGTCCGTGGATGACGCTTACAGTGTGGATCCATTCCAGTCATGGTTCAAGCCATGCCACAGGACTGGCTTGGTAGTGGTGGCTCAGCAAGATGACCTTTACTGGGAGGCTGATAGCAGGCGTGAACCTTGTCGGTCCTCCTAAATCTCTCAACTGCTTCTAATACCACCAACCACTTTATCCTGCTGGTACGGCTCTTGAGTTTAGGGATCAGAGGTGTGGTTCTCTGCTAGTTCAGGTCCTTTCTTGATGGCCGTATCCAGGAATTTCAGCTGGGGAAGCTGAATTGGCCCCTTGGACCCTATGTTATGGGGTCCTTCAGAACTCAGTCACCTCCCTATGCCGTTTAACATCTACGTGAAGCTGCATGCTGTTGTTAATATGCTGATGATAGGCAGCTTTATCTCTCATTTACTATGTTTGCCATGGATTCTGCTGAGCTCCTGGACCACTGCCTATCCTCAATAATGGACTGGATGAGGGTTAACAAGTTCAAACTGAATCCCAACAAGAAAGAGATCTTTTTGTTGAGGGGGGGCTTCATGCCACATGAGGGGATAATTTACCCTGTCTGGACTGGGTTTTACTCCCCCTAAAAGACCAGGTTCACAAACTGGATATAGTCCTGTCTATGAAACATCGAATTTCAACTGTGACCCAGAAAACAAGGCAAGAGTGAAAAAGAGGAGGAATGGGGTTTGTGGTACCTTAAAGACCAAATGTAAGCAGTAGCGTACTTAAAGGGGCCAGCGGAGGAACAAGGTGTGTTAATATAGAGAATATTAACAGTTTTTACCTTTGAGCCTTGTACTGGAAGATGAATCAGGTTGTTGTGAAGGAAAATAACAGCAGATAAGAGCGTAATTATTACATTTGGCAATGACTTAAGAAACCTTGATTGATATCCAACCCATTTATATGGGTGTCCGTCAGGTGTATACATTTTGTGTCAGCTCTGTATTAACATACATTAACTGACTTCTACCCCCACATCTCAAAACCCAATGGAGAACAAGGATAGGAAGAAAAAAGGAGGTAGGATTCAAATAAATGCAACATCTTCAAGGTGATATATATCCCAATCCCTACCCCGCCACACACATGGAGGTCCAATCCTTTATAAAGTCTTGCTACCCCCTTTGCGCCACCATTTCTTGCTCATACATCCTCATCCCATTCAATCACGGTACTTCTCCTTGTTGCGCAACACCCATGACCCCAGGTAAGACCATCCTAAAACTTTGTCCCTAATCCCCCCAAGGAGTCTTCTCTACACACAGAAATATTTGGCGGAATGCCTACTCCCACCAAGGTCAGGAGGTGAGGCTGAGGAGCTTGACGCCGAGAGAGGCCCGGAAGGAAAAAACACGAAACTGGGCCTTCTCGGCGGTAGCTCCTCGCCTCTGGAACAATCTCCCTCTGGAGATTCGCACGGCCCCTACGCTGGGTATCTTTAAAAACCAATTTAAAACATGGATGTTTGTTCAGGCCTTCCCTCCAGTCAATACCTGATCTTTTTCTTTCCTTATTTTTCCTTATTTATTTTTTATTCTATCTTCTGTCTTGTAATTGTTGGAAGATATTTTATGTAATAATTCTTGTGTTATTTTTTAATTTGCTCTTATGTCATATGGAAGCTGCCTAGAGTGATCGTAGGACCAGATGGGTGGGGTACAAATTAATTAATCAAGTTTTACACCCATTGTATGTCAAAGTCTACTTCTCATACTGCAGGTTGCGTGCCTGGCTTCCACATGTCTGCACAGAACCTCCCCAAACCCCCGGGACCATCGTAGCTCACAGCTACAAATGCCATTGTTTCGGAGAGAGTCCTTTGAACTGTTGCCTTTGAACGTATGCATTAACAATAATGATAACATCACGGACAGCTCCGGATGCAATGGGAACTGATTGTGATCTCTAGCACCCGAAGTACTTTGCCTGTGTCATGGAAACCTGGGCCTTCTAAATGGACTTGTGATAAAGGCAGCATGGCTAGGAGGGGAAGTGTGTCCATGATCAACCAGTGAAATCCACAGGGAGGCTGAAGGCCCGACCCTTCTCATGTGGGCTGGAACCTCCACCCTCTTGACCAACCTCTGCTGAGTCATAGGAATGCTCACGATTTAAAAGGCAGCCGGATGAGGTTTGTGCGTTCCTAGAGGATCATAACGCCAAACATCTGAGTACTTCATACTTCCATGATTTAGTGCTCAGGGGTGGATCGGAAACATTATTCCCCATGGCAAATCTCAACCAGTTGGCCTGCCATTGAGGTAGCAAAGGTGCTGACAATTGAGTTAATCACAGTTTAATTCAATGACATTGCAACCGCTGTGTGGGAATCCTATCCAAGAAGCTTTTAAATGTTGCATTTTAATGTGTTACCTTGGGTTCTTTTTAAGGAGAAACATGGGGTGAAAATATTTATCATCATCATCTAGTATAAGATGGTGAGCATGCCATCCAAACCACTCACTCCAGTGATCAGGTAGGGCGACAGGCGTCCCCTTTAAGGAGGACAGTCTTCCTTTCAGGAGGCTGCCAGGAATGAGATATCCCTTTGAAAGTACCAAGCAAGGTAACAAAGAGGGAATTAGGGGCCTTGTTGTCGCTCGTCATCCATGTGAGCAGCAGCAGCAGCAGCAGCACCTGGACAGGAGGCTCAGCAGACACACAACTTACTTGCTGACTCTCTTCCTCGCTCGAGTTGGAATCATTGCAGCTTAGATTACAATGCTCAATACTAACGCTGCATCACTACATGAACCAGATTTAGGTTGAATACCAGGAAAAAAATGTCTTCACTAAAACCTTGGGGGACGGTGAGCAATCCAACACTGGAGACCTTCAAGAGAAAATTGGACAATCCTGTGTCAGATCTGCTTTGGTTTGGATTCCTACCTTGAGTATGGGGTGGACTTGATGGCCTTATGGGCCCCCTCTAACTCAATTAGTCTAGGATTCTATGAAAAGTCTGTCTTTTCTCACTCATGTTCTTCAGTGAAGGATATTTGGTGAACCAGAGGCACCATCCAGCTGTTATGAGGTGTTAGTCCCCCTCTATTCATCACTGGTTAGGCTTTACCTTGAGTCCTGTGTCCAGTTCTGGAACTTTAAGAGGGATGCTGACAAATTGGAGCAAATTCAGAGGAAAGCAACAGGGATGATTAGGGGGCTGGAAACCAAGCCCTGTGAGGAAAGGCTGAAAGAAGTGGGCATGTTTTAGCCTTGAGAAAAGAAGACTGAGTGGGGGTAGGATAGCACCCCTTTCAAATATTTGACAGGCTGTTCTACAGAGAAGGGACAAAATCTGTTCTAAATCATCCCAGAGTGCAGGACACACAGCAATGGGCTCAAGTTACAGGAAACCAGATTTTGATGGAATGTCAGGAAAAAAACGTCTTAACCGTTAGAGTAGTATGACAGTAGAACCCATGGCCTCGGAAGGTGGTGAGCGCTCCGACACTGGAGGCCATTAAGAGCAAATTGGACAACCATCTGCCAGATCTGCTTTGAATTGGATTCCTGCCTTGAGTAGTGGGGTTGGACCTGACAGCCTTAAAGGCCCCTACCGACGCCATTAATCTAGGATCCTAAGATTCTATGATATAAATCAACATTTGTAATTTTATGAAAGTTGGAGTCCTCTTTTGACCGCCTTCTGGTGGTGCATGCTACCTTTCTTGCTCATGCTTGATTGATATATTGTAATCCACTCTGAGGATTGCAGATGCAAGGGAGTAGTATCAGGAGACAGGGATCTCGTTATCTCATGTGCTCTCAGAGGCATCTGGTGGAGCCACTGTGAGATCCAAGAAGCTGGATTAGATGGGGCATTGGCCTCATCCAGCAGGGCTCTTCTTAGGTTCTTATGTACTTACGACGTGATTTCTGGCTCCAATGAATGGCATAAAAGTCTGCATAGTCAAAGCTATGGTTCTTCCAGTTAGCAATGTATGGAAGTGAGAGCTGGACCATAAACAAGGCTGACTGCCAAAGAATTGATGCTTTTGAAATGTGGTGCTGGAGGAGGCTCTTGAGAGTCCCCTGGACTGCAAAGAGAACAAACCTATCTGTCCAGAAGGAAATCAACTCTGAGTGCTCCCTGGAAGGACAGATCCTGAAGCTGAGGCTCCAATATTTTGGCCATCTTATGAGGAGAGAAGACTCCCTGGAAAAGACCCTGATGTTGGGAAAGAGTGAGGGCAAGAGGAGAAGGGGACGACAGAGGACAAGATGGCTAGTCAGTGTCACCGAAGCCACCAACATGACTTTGACCCAACTCCGGGAGGCAGTAGAAGACAGGAGGGCCTGCCGTGCTCTGGTCCATCAGGTCACAAAGAATCGGACACGACTTAACAACTAAACAACAACAACAATCGTAGTACGTAGTATAGTCGGTAGCTACTTTAATCTGTTGTAGCGCAAGAGGAACCAGAAATCTTGTAGCACCATTAAGATGAAATAGTCTTAAAGATTTATTCATGTAAATAAAAATGAGTTAGTCTTAAAGGCTTCTGATTTCCTTTGAATAATAGTAAGGGACCACCCTATCATTATCATGCTCCCAATGGACTGTTGGATAGCTCAGAGGTTCACAGGCTGCCAGCTCGATTCCCGCGTGGTGCCTCCAAGAATAAATATCGTGTCATGCTGAAACATCTGCAACCGGGCAACGGTGGGATCTGCTGGTCTGCAGCCTTCCTCCTTCTCATGCACTTTCCAGCTGTTGCTCATCATGCTCACAATTCCAAAATAGGCTCACCAGACGTCCATCAGTTGCACAGACATTGTGGGAGGGTGTTTCCACCACACCTCGTTTCAGATACCTGGGAATATTTGAAGGCTGTTCCTACGAAGGGACAATCGCCTCAGCATCAGCCGATGCCTTCATGTTTCGCTGAACTCCTCAGCCCAATTAGAGGCTTTGAAGAACAATGTAAATCACACAGTGTTACATACAGCCAGCAACCAGTGACATTTAGATCCTCTCCTAAGACTTCACAATAGAGCCCCAGCTGATTTTTATCACTGTACTGATGGAGAGGAAGGTATATAAAGCTGTGAAATGAATTCACTCTCTCTCTCCAGCCAGAGAGAACCCGGACCGTGAAGACCAGCTGGGGAGAGAGTAGGTAAGGGGGGAAAAATAGAATTGACTTACATGAGAAAAGGGCTGGAGCAGGGTTTTGGGACATTGCTAATGTGAAAAGCAGTATCATTTTATTTCATTTTATTATTTATATATTTATTTCCTTAATCTCCTGCATTTTTCGCCTAGTGGGACGTTTCGCCAGTCTCTGTGGTCGGCATCTTCAGAAGACTGGAGTAGGAACTCTGTCCATGCTCTGTTGCTGTTTGTTGGATAGCTGAGTTTTTACAGCTGCGGGAACAGCTTTTGTCCTTTCCAGGAGATAGGGTGATCAGTGTCCTTTTGTTGTGATAAGGGGAGAGATGATCTGTCACTGTGATTGATGGGTGTCGTTAGCTGGTCTTTTTTTGTGCAATGATCCCAGGTCCTTGTGGCTGGGTAGAGTTTGTTGACCTTTTGCAAGGTGCATTTTTCAGTGCTGGGAGCCAGGCTTTGTTGAGTTTCAAACTTACTTCTTTCTTGTTGAAGTTCTGCTGGTGTTTCTGGATTTCAATGGCTTCCCTATGCAGTCTAACATAATGATTGCTGGTGTTGTCCAGTACTTCAGTATTTTGAAATAGTATTTCATGTCCAGCTTGTTTTAGGGCATGTTCAGTTACTGCTGATTTTTTAAAGGCCCACTAAACCTTCCCATCTGAATTGCCTGCTGACTCCCCTGAAGCTTGTCTCAGCCGGTTTGGTTTTCAGCTGCTGGCAGAAGAAAAAAAAAGAGGAAAAGGGTCAACCGCACCGCTCGAGGTAAAAGAAAGCCCTCTCTTGAGCCCTCCTCACCAGACATGCTTGTGAAAGTGGTGGGATCAAGAGATTCACTCCCCTGTGAATCTTAACTCACATGGGGGCATGTAGAAGGAGATATGGTCTTTCTGTTAGCCTAGACCTAAGCTGAGTATATCTCCAGCCCATGAGGTAAACCAAATAATCTATTGAAGTTCACCCTGGCTTGTGTGACAGCAAGCAACAGATGCCAGTCTCTGCAGGTGGACGGCGAGACTCAGAGCATGTTGCAATCCAATAATGGCCAAGACACAGAGATGAAGAAAATCTCTTGTGACAAACCAATGTCATTTACCATGTGTGGGAGCACCTCTTATAGAAACAAGGAAGTGCCAAGTGGATTGGGCACTCTGATGCTATTAAAAGGATTTCTAAAAGGAGGCGTTCTTTCCATGCGCACACAGACAAAATTAAAATTCTGTACTGGCCTTCCCTGGTCTTTGTATTGAAGCAATCACAGATCAAATCCTTAACAACCTTCAGTGCCACAAACACAATGAAGGAATGGAACCTGGGATTTATGTGGAATTGCTGCTAACATTGCCCTACTCTATTTCTCTCTCTTTCTGAAGCCTGTGTGGGCTTCTTGCTTGCTTGTACCCCCATGACCCCCGTGTCTTCTTTTTCCTACCAGGTCTTCTCCAGAAGGAAACCATGTGGCAGCTGCTAGGACTGATGGCCTTCGGCTTCCTGCTTGGCCCTTCACAAAGCGAGCCAAAGGGAAAAGCATCTGGAATTGTATGTGTCATCAACCAAGTAGCTGTTAGCAAATGTAAGGATGCTCCTAATCATGGATCTGTGCACCCCCAAAGGCAGTGTAGTGAGGATCGAGCCTAGGGTTGTCTCCTCCATGTCTGCTCTGTGGCCCACTGTCCCATTTATTCTGGACCATCAGCAGTGTGCAGACGTACAAGAGAGATGCTGGGATTCTCCTTCTATGGCTCATTGGGGTGTCCAGGAAATGGTGGGGGGGGCTGTTCCCCATCTATGATTCTGCATTTGACAGTACTAGTCCTGTAGCAATAAATCTAAAAGTTGAAGGGGTGCATCTTGACAGTTAACCATAGTCATATTCCTACCAATAAGGTCCATAAATGCTGGATCCGTTCATAGCAACTGTTGAGGAGTGGGTCTTTTCCAAAGCTAATGTCTCTTAATGGCCTATTTAAGACCACACCATCCCCAAATATGTTGCATTACAACAGGAGTGACTTGCCCTTTTGTATTATTTTTGGGGAAATACATCTCTTCCCCAGCTACTGCAAGGATTGCAGCTAAGCTCACAAGAAATCAGGGAGCCTGGGTGGAGGGTGGCAAATGATGCCAAAGTCATGGATCCTAACCCTGTGTGTCCAGTTCCACTACACTGCTGGATGGAAAGTGTGAAGCTTTGTGGAACAGGACAAGCATTGAGAGGGCTTGATGGAAAGAAGAAGCACCCAAATTGCAGAAATATGTCTTTAGAGGCAGTTCTGGAGTTGAGGGCCAATGGAGGAGAGAAGGCAGAAGCCTTGAGAGCATATGAGACCTTCGTAAAATTGAGCTTGGCTGAGCTGGAGAAATGAAGCTCATCAGAAGGTCAGGGGAGATGACATAGAATCTTAGAATCACAGAATAATTGAGTTGGAAGGGCCCTAGGAGGCCATCAAGTCCAACCCCCTGCACATGGCACGAATCCAAATCAAAGCAGATCGGACAGAGGGTTGTCCAATATTCCCTTGAATGCCTCCAGCATTGGACCGCTCACCGCCCCCAAGGTAATTAGTTGCACTGTTGTAGCGCTCAAACAATTAAGAATAGAGATGGGCATGAATCAGAGAAATAGTGCTTCGTTTTGATTCATAATTCATCAAGGTTGATGAATCGCAAATAACGAATTCACATTTTTCTCTCCATTTGTGTTTTTCAAATTTAAAATGCTTCCAAATGCCCTCCCACAAGGACCCAGTGACACCATTTTCACGGTGCAGCTTCCCCTGACTCTCCTCTACAAGCCCTGCAAGATTGGTGAAGACTGGATTTTGGATGTCCGAGTTATACATCCACAAAGAGGGCTCCCCAAGGAAAATTCCCCCCCAAGAACCTGGAAACATCAAAATTGCACAGGAGCTTCCCATGAGTCTTCTCTACAATCCCTCCAAATTTGGTGATTTGTTTTCAGACATCTAAGTTTTAAACCCACAAAGTGGGTCACCCAGGAAAGCGCCCTTTGGAAGCTAGCTGGGGGAAACCCAATCTTCCCCAAACTTAGAGGGCTTGTAGAGGAGAATCCGGAGAAACTTCTCTACAACTTTGGTGTCTGTAGGTGCCTGGGGGGGGGACACATTTAAGCCCAATAAATCAAAAGTTGCTAAGAATTTGTTGATTCATATTCATCAGATGCATTGATTTGTACAAATACGAATCAACGAATGAGCGATTTTTTGAACAAATTAGTTGATATGGTTTGTTTGTTTTTTTAAATTCCTGCCCATCTCTAGTTAAGAAGCTTTTATTCAGCTGGCTTCTTGTAACTTGAGCCCATTATGATGTGTCCTGCACTCTGGGATGATTGAGATCCTGACAGCAGGGCAGGGCATTTGTGCAGAATAAAGGAAGAGACTATAATGGATTTAAGGAGGTCCCTCACATGGCTTGAACAATGGAGGTCCCTCACATGGCTTGAACAATGAATGGTTCCAAAAATAAGCTTCTGGGAAAGGTGACAAAGGGCAAAGGTGAAAAGTCAAGAGATGTTGACATTCTCTACTTTTAAACTTGATTTGGAATATTAAGGAGCTACTCAAGTAGAATTCGGCAGCCTTCACAGAGTTCCTGCAAAATCTTTGCAGCTGCCCCAAGTTAGCATCTTCCCCAACTGGCCCAGGCTGATGGTTACAGGGTTGTGTTGTGAGACAGGGAAGCCTGTGTCCTCAAAACCGTCCAGTTGCCATCTCCTTGGCTCCCAGAGTTCACTGCAAAAATGTTTGTGTTCCCCCATGTACCATCCTAACACATTCACATCCCAGGAAAAAAAGAAGCACACAAGACGTTTGGGACGGCTTTCCAAGCCAATATTCCTCGGCATTGGGGCTAAAAGATAACCACCAGGATTTGCTTCAGGAAAAAGTCACTTTGTGATCGGGAGGAGAGGGGTCCATTAAACACCTTTGATGGTCTTTTTCCAAGTGCTACTTTAGTGGCACAGCACAGAATTGCCCATGAATAAAATTTAGAGAGTAATAAGACACTGAACCTCCACCAATATTTTTAAAAGAAAAGTATGAAAACTGGACTTCCATTTTCTGCACCTTTCCTGATTTTGCCCAAAGTGGAAGACTGTGTTGTGTCACTGACAACTTGCTTCCAGGTGGAGATGGGCAGGATCCACAAAATTCATGATTCGTAGCTGTTCGTGATTCGTGGCTGCCCACAAACCATGAACCATCCAAACTTAAAAAAAAAAAATGAACCCAAATCCAGCCTGGATTTGTCCCTATGTGACTTATGTGAGACAATATAAGATTTGTAATGGACACGATGGAATTTGTAAGAAAAACAACAACAAAAAGCAGCATTTATGTTTTTAGATGCACAGAAGGCTGTTCTTGGAGCTTTCTAAGTAATGTTTTGCAGCGTTTGAATTACACCACAAAGTTGGAAAATTGGGCTCAAGGAATTTATAAGAAAAAAATGCAAAAATATTAATAAATGGGGCTTAAACTGATTGGTTTATTAATGAGAAGGGAACCAAACAAGGCTGCCCGTGGTCACAACGATGGTTGTTTATTTTAGCATTGGAAATTTTTTGCAATCAAGATTAGACAAAACAACCACACTGGAGGATTAAAGACAGATTTTTAAGAGCAGTTTAAGATAAGCAGTGGTGCAGATTATGTTGTATGTGTTTCTTTCAGATTTATCCACCACACTTCTTCGGGCTGGGCTTATCCAGAGTCACATCCTTTCCATTCGGTTCGCAAATCACCCTCTCAAAGATCACTCTGAACATTTGATCGAGTCGTAAGTAAAACGTGTGGCATTTATATCTTCTCACCACCACGAGCTATCAAAATAAAGTTTGATGTCTGTGTGGGCTAGAATCAGAAGGTGACAATCATTAGCATTTATTTAAAATATTTTTATCCTGTCTTTCTCCTTAAAGATCAGGCCTAGAGGATAGTTTTTAACAACTTTTCTCCACTGATTTTGTTCTGAAAAAAAAGTTGCAGCCTTTCCCTGTGAAGCAGGGGTTGAAAACTGACATGATTTTGATGAGAGTGTAGCCTACTTTTCCCCACTGAGGTGAAACTACAACGCTCGTCATCCCCAGGCAGTGTGGCCTTGATGAAAGAGGACGAGAGGACCTGTGGTTCAACGTGTGGGAAGTCCGGCTGAAATCCTACCCATGGGAAATCCCCCCATTCAGAAATATAGAAGTGCCCTTCTTCTTCCACCAGGTCCTTGCTTTTTATGGAAATGCAGGCGCTGAAGTGAATGGCAACTCCCTTTCCCCACTCGGTGTGACTTGTGAAGAAGCCTCGCTGCCTGTTGTTAAATTCCAGCTGGCACGAGAGAGGCTTTGGAAATTATTGGTTTCCTTCTGTGCTCCTGTACAGCTGTACTGATCATGTGGCAAACTGGCCGACGATTCATTTAAGAAACATCCCAGCGACATTTGCCATTCGCAGCTCAGCACGTTCAAAGTAGAGTCCCGTGGGCTGAAACCGAGAGAGCCTCAACTTTCCAACAGAGGCCAAACAGATACTTCCAAGAGTCCCACCAAGTGGAGTCGAGATGGGGGAAATTGTCTGCTACACCCCAAAGCCGTCTCCTCCCACCCGTCGTGATATTCTGTGGTATCCCAATTCTGCCCACAGAGGTTATTTTCTGCAATAAGCTGAGAAAGTCAGAAATTATTGCACATATGCGGATTAAAATGTTATCTTTTAAAAACACACCTTGATCATAGAATCATGGCATCGAAAGGGGGGCCTCGAAGGCCATCGAGTCCAACCTCCTGCTCAGTGCAGGAATTCAAATCAAAAGCAGATCTTCCAGGGGGCTGCCTAAAATTTCTCTTGAAGGCTTCCAGTGTTGGAGCACCTCCCAAAGTCATGCATTCCAACGTCGTACTGCTCTAACAGTTAGGAAGTTTTTCCTGATATTCAAGCACAATCTGGCTTCCTGTAACTTGAGCCCCTTGTTACGTGTCCTGCACTCTGGGATGATCGAGAACAGATCCTGCCCCTCCTCTGGATGACCATTTTTAAAACAGTCACATGCCAATGTGCTAGGCTTTGCTGCCTTTCCGCAAGCAGGCAAAGCCATTTCTGTTCAGGCAGGCTTTTCCTTTAATGACTGGGGATCTGAGAGGGTTGTGTTGTTTTTCTTAATGGATTGTTGTATTCTATTGTTTTTAAATGTATTTTTAAGTATTGATTTCACGGACTGTTTTTAATATAATACTTTTGTTATAGTTGAGGGAGAAAAATGAGCACATCACGGCTCCTTCTCACCCACTAGTGAGGTAGGCATCTTCCAAGATTTAAAAGTATCTTGTGGAAGGGTCCAGTCGAGTTAGATGGCAGAAAGCTATAAGAACAAGGAAGCTGTCACATCACCTTCCAATCCCAACTCTCTGTGTGAACGCATTGTACTTTTTTCCCAGATCAATGCAATGTGGTCCTTCGGTAGGTTAAAGAAGAAAGAGGCACAGTGCTAACTGGATTAGTGTGACTTTCCCAACCCTTCCCAGAAAGTAAAGCAGGCTGTCCAGAGTATGTCTTGGCTCTATTGGAGAGACCGACCTCCACCCAGCCTCTGCCCTCTTGGCTTTTCACAAACACAGGCTTGGCTTGCCTCCTTCCTCACAACCCTTTCGGTTTCCACCCTTCAGGTTGCATGTTGTCAAAGTCTTTGTCCCAACCATCAGCGTGGAGCTCCTGGAAAATGGAATCAACCTGGTGTGCATCAGAGCCAGGCTGCATCTCAGCGCTAAATTGTGAGTTTCTGAGCCCTCTTGGTTGACTTTGGGAGAACAGAATGTCTTGTTTCAGAGTGGTATCCCTCAGAAGTAATGTTTTCTCCTCATGACAGGGGTAAAGGTAAAGGTTCCCCTTGAGATTTAGTCCAGTCATGTATGACTCTAGGGTGCAGTGCTCATCCCCGTTTCCAAGCCGTAGAGCCAGCGTTTGTCCGAAGACCATTTCTGTGGTCACGTGGCCAGCGCGATTAGTCACGGAACGCCGTGACCTTCCCACTGAGGTGGTCCCTATTTATCTACAGTACTCACATTTTTACATGCTTTTGAACAGTTAGGTTGGCAGGAGCTGGGACGAGCGACGGGAGCTCACTCCATCGCGTGGATTCGATCTTACGACAGCTGGTCTTCTGACCCTGCAGCACAGAGGCTTCTGTGGTTTAACCCATAGCGCCACCATGTCCCCTTAAGAGGCAGGGATAGGGACTCCCAAATCATGACATGCTGTGGAGTCCAACCTAAGTCACATGGGTGACTGGACTCAGAGTCGACTTGGGAGTTCAGGAGGGGGGACTCATGATTCAACTGGCAAACCAAGCCCATTTGTCACATCTCTATGGGCCTCCCTACCCACGGCCACCCACGGCTGCCTTCCAGGAGCTGGCCGTTGCCTCCACCCACACACCCACCGTCCAGCTGATCATGGTCCATTGGCTGGCTCTAGGAAAGGACACCGGACCGTCTGTCTCTGAGGATGATGGCGGCAGTAGCTGCAGTAGGAAGACACGCTAGATAGGCAGCAAATGGGCCATCCGGGTCTTCAGGTCCAAGTCCCAAGCTTTGGGGTGGTGGGTGGTGGGTAGAAATGAATCAAGACTCGGACTTGAGGCTTGGGACTTGCGGCCAAAGGCTCGGACATGGGACTCGGGTCCGAAGACTTGACAGCATCCCTAGTAGTAAGAGGAGGAGCAGAAAGGGAAATGCGGGTACCATACATACACAGCAGCGGCAGGATGGGATTTGGAAAAAGGCTGCAAAGTTTTCTTCGGTGTTCTTCAGTTGCACAGACGGACGCACAGACAAGAGTGTTCTGTCCAAGTGGCAGACGCTCTCTCAGCTGTGACCGGGCCCACAAGGTGGATGGGTACGTGGGCACCTGCTCAGCTCAGGGGAATGGTCCAGACCCACAAATGACATGGAGCTAGAGAAAGAGTCTTGTGTGATCCTGCACAAATGTCCATTTTGTCCAGCCTTCCGTGACTCATCATGGCCAGGAAACTCACCAGCAGAGCGGTGAGAGGTTGACCTTCCCATGAGGAATCTCCCCAAGTAAACAGAGATCGGTTTCTTAAATACCTACCGATCTAAGCAGAAATTTTAAACACTATTCATCTGAATGGCCATTATCTGGGCAGTAGAGAGCTTTACTCAATAGCACAGAGTGCTTCTTAGAGGCAGAAAGCATCAGAATAAGGCAGGTCATCTGTTCCATTAAATTAAAAATTAACGCACAGTTTTAAAAAAAAGTTTAACCAGAAACACAGTGGTGCCGGTGGTGATAAAGGATACTTCCTGAGCTCTCCTTTATGTATATTTTTCTTTTAGCTTTTTTGGCAAACACTTTGAACGGTTTGATGTCATCGTAGACATGGACATGAAAGCAGAAGTCAGTTTAGTGGACTTTTTCGTGGGGATTTTTAACATAAACATTGAAACATGCAAGAACGAATTTAAAATCGCAAAGATAATCTGTTCTACACAGTAAGTCTTTCTGTATTCCCTAATCCCAAAAGTTGTCTATCTCTGTGTGTGTCTGTGTGTGTGTGTACACTGTTTGTTGGCTATGTGGTGCTGGCTATGGTATGTTATGTATCTTGAAGCTGAACCAACTTATAGTAACCCTGACAAGGCTTCAAAGTAAGTGAGATATTTAAAGAATAGTTTTATCTGTTTCACGTCCATATTGAGCTTCCATGGCTGAATGGAGATTTGAACCCTGCCCTTCCAAGTCTTCGTCCATCACTCCATCCACAATACCATACTGGGTGTCACTTGAGCCTTCTGGAAATCAGCTTCAGATCTCTTTCTGGCCGCAACAAACCCTGGGTTTTGTCTCGAAAGTGTGAGCCCAATGGCACCATCAAGTGGAAACATATTCACACTGCTTAGGGTGCAAATAGGGTACAAAGAAGGTATGGCAAAGACTAGAGGGAGCAGTAGAATAGTTACGCAACACGGTCTCAAACACAGCTTTGTTGGTACAGGTCTCTCCACCAGTATAAGTTTAGGTATGAACAGCTTCTGTGTTGCCCAGAGTTTATCTCCCGCTGTTTCGCTTTGTGGTTTAGTTGATGCTTTCATGTTGCGTGCTGCTTAGATAGTATGGAATGTGAAATGGTCATGGAAAGGTTAAACGAAACAATACAGGACTATCTGCATCTATATAGAAGGATATATTTCAAATGGCCAGTGCCATCCTCTTGTTCCGACGCGGGGCAGAATGGTGAACAAGGAAGCATCCTCGCTCCCCTAGCAGTGTCCGCATTGCGAGGCCGTTTTTACACGGGCTGTGAAATTGATCGCCCAGCTGGTTGCATGATGGGAAGGTTCCTGGAGAGGGAAGGAGACAGGTAGAACATCCACTCTGCATCTAGGCAGTAGGGTACAGTGGCTCCCTCATGGTCTGGAGGCAAATCGCATGACCGTTGAGTCCACCCTGAGCCCTTCCACCCTTCTGGGAGTTGTCATGGTCAAGGAAAATTCTGAGGTGCTCCTCGGCTGGAGTAGCTTCCTCCCAGCTCAGGAGAAAACATTTCTGGGGGAAACTTGGATAACAGAGGGCTCCTCTGCAGGTTTTCTCACAGGTGAGCCTCCATGTATTGGGAACGCTTGTCCAAGGTCTCTTGATCCCAATTGTGGTGAGGACGTATTTATGTCAATGTAGCCTTTCACATGTTATTAACCTCACTGGCGCAGTCAAGGCTCTGCATAAACATGCCTTCTGCCAGAAGGTCCCCCATGATGTTGAGGTGGCTTCATGGACCTTGATAAGGGTGGGTTCATCTTTCTTTCTTTCTTTCTTTCTTTCTTTCTTTCTTTCTTTCTTTCTTTCTTTCTTTCTTTCTTTCTTTCTTTCTTTCTTTCTTTCTTTAGCGTGGCAGTGAACACCGTGAGGCCTGTTATACAAGCTGTCCTTGAAGCTTCATTCCCAGAGAAGGTAAGTTTTTGGCAAAAACTGAAACTCAACAAAAACTTTGTCACCTCAGCCTCTGAAGAAAGGGGCCAACGTGGTCTTGGGAATTCATACGGAATGGAGTGAAACCAAAGCAACTAATATTATGTAGGCAAACATGTAACTTGATTGTCTTTTATTAGCCCTATAACCTAACAAACAGGTATTCCCCAACAGACCAAACTCCAAACATTTTATTGTTTTAAATGTACTTCGTGCATTTTTTTTAAATTACTTGCTGATTTAAAATATTTTTGCCCCACCTGTCTCCTAAAACAGGACACAAGATGATCAAATCATTAATTCAATCTCCCAAAATGTGGGGCCAGCTAGAAGCTCAGGCTGTAAAATTAAAATATTCCAGGTGATTCTGGTCACACACAGACATCCTGCTTTGCATCTGGCCTGGGAAGTGCTTGAAAAAGTTACTTTTCTGGTCTTTATGGTTGGGCAATTCTGGAAATTATTGCCCCAAACAGTAACTTAGCAAAGCTAATCTTTCTTTTATTTTATGTTGGAGTTGTATTTATATGATTTCATTTGCACTGCTTTGTGTTGTCAGCTGCCCAGAGTGGCTGGATGTGAATGGAACAAACAAACAAGCAAATTAAAACAATCAAGCTCTAAGCGAATAGTACAGAATTGCAAGGGTGGATGGAAGGAGACAGCTGGACATGTTATTTCTGAAAAACACAAAATGTGTGCCCAGTAGAGCAAAAAAGTCTTAACCCAGGACTCTGCCCTCAAGGGTGTTCGGCTCAGCATCTGCCATTGATCCTCATCCCCGGTTGTCTTTCAGATGTGCAGAGTGATGGAGGTGCTCCTTAACCTGGCAAGAATAGATATGTTGTCTACCACAAATGGTGAGTTTTTTGGATTGCGGCTGCCGAGATGCCAGGACCGGCCTTTTGAACTACTCTGGCCTGAATCAGCTATGGGTGGTGATGGTGGTGATGATAACATTTTGACCATTCAGTTGGAGTCCAGGACTGACTATTATGGTTTTATTATCTACTTTGTTTTTAGTCATGGTCTTAGCCACCCAGAGTACTATGTTTTGGAAGGAAGGAAGGAAGGAAGGAAGGAAGGAAGGAAGGAAGGAAGGAAGGAAGGAAGGAAGGAAGGAAGGAAGGAAGGAAGGAAGGAAGGAAGGAAGGAAGGAAGTGATGATGGATTGAAGGAAGGGAGGGAGGGAGGGAGGGAGGAGCTGATGATGGATTAAAGGAAGGAAGGAAGGAAGGAAGGAAGGAAGGAAGGAAGGAAGGAAGGAAGGAAGGAAGGAAGGAAGGAAGGAAGGAAGGAAGGAAGGAAGGAAGGAAGGAAGGAAGGAAGGAAGGAAGGAAGGAAGGAAGGAATGACAGGGAGAAGGGAGGGAGGGAGGAGCTGATGATGGAAGGAAGGAAGGAACGAACGAAGGGATGAAGGAATGAAGGAAGGACAGGGAGAAGGGAGGGAAGGAGGAAGGAAGGAAGGAGCTGATGATGGATTAAAGGAAGGAAGGAAGGAAAATTAAGTAACAGCCAGCCCCTGTATGTTTTTTCCTTGCAGTGCTTCTATCAATGGGCACAATAGCAACCGTCCAGTATCAGCTGGCCAGTGTGCCAATGATTGGCTCAAGCTTCTTTGTCGTGGAGCTGAACGTAAGCAGCATCCATTTTATTGTGTTGGTTTGCTTCATGTGGGTTGGGTCCCCTGCCTGTGCTTGTATTTTATTTTTCTCTTCTCCTTCTATGTACCCTGCCCTAAAAACCTTTATAGTTGATAGAGGGTTAAGAAGGGATGCACAATTAAAATTTGAAGGAGTTGCAGCCGTCCTGCAGGAGGGCGGCCCGAGGTCTGTCTGACGAGACTTGAAGGATTTTCTCCTTCTAGGGTGAGGTTGATCCAAGGGAAGGGCCGGCTAAAAACTAAACAAAGAGTCAGATCAGGCAACCCAATATTGTAGCATTTTAAAGGGGAGCCACATTTATTTCAGTGTGCCTTTAAGGATCAAGGTCTGTCGGCTTTGATCCACAAAACAAAGTTATTACTTTTGTGAGTGTTACAATATTTTGGAAGGAGTTTCCCCACCCTTTATTTTCCCAACATGCTGAAAAAGACGAACACTGCTCATTCTTTAGAGATCCAACATTGTAGAAGCAGTGTTCTGGCAATAGGTCAAAGATGTCTCTTTGCCACAGCTTGTTGCTTTACCATACTTCTGTAATTTGACTTGAAACATGAGTTGTAGAGATGGGCACGAATTTAAAAAAACAAATCACCAGATTTGTTCAAAAGTCTCTAATTCGTCAATTCGTGTTTGTACAAATCAATGCTCCTAACAAATACAAATCAAGGAGTTTTTAGTGATTTTTTATTTGTTGATTGGTTTGGATATAAAACAGCTCCTCAAGTACCTAGAGACACCAAAATTACAGAGAAGCTTCCCATGGTTCTCCTCTACAATCCTTCCATGTTTGGTGAAGATTGGGTTTTCCTCAATCCAGCTGCTAAAGGGCATTTTCCTTGGGGACCCACTTTGTGGGTGTGTAACTTGGATGTCGGAAACCCAATCTTCACCAAACTTGGAGGGATTGTAAATGAGGAGTCATTAGAAGTTTCTCTGTAATTTTGGTGCCTCTAGCTTCTGGAGGGAGCTTTCCTGGGCGGCCCTTTTTGTGGGTGTATAATTCAGATGTCTGAACCCCAAGTGTTACCAAATTTACGGAGCTCATAAAAGAGAGACAGGAGAAGCTTCTCTGTAAACTCGGTCTTTTGGGTTGCTTGCGGGGGACATTTTACAGGGTTTTCATGGAGAAAATGAATTCACGAAGAGATTCATAGATGCACCAGAGAAAAAAATGCAAATTTGTGATTCGTTGAGATGGATGAATCAAAATGAATCACCAGTTTTCTGATTCGTGCTTATCTCTACTGAGCTGTTTCGGGATTGATCACTAGGAGGCAACTGTGAGCTTAATTCGCCATGGCAATTGTTGAAGCAAACGTCTTCATGGAAATCTTATCTCTGGGAAGGGATGGGATAGACAATCCTCATGATACCCAAGCTGATACCCAGAGTGGATCATATTGTACTCAGTGCAGAATTAACTCACAGAACCAATTGCTACAGGACAGGTTGCTGCTTATAAGTACAGTAGGATCCCTTTATCTGCAGTTTCACTTATCCACAATATAAAAATAGTAAAAATATTTTTAATCTCCATCACAGCTAAGCAGGATGTGAACCCCACACTCAGGAGTTAATCCCAGCACAGGCCTTCTAGCCAGGTTAACGGTTATGGAGATACAGTTTCCACTACTCAGAAGGAACCCATTCAGCAGGGTTGAGACAGGCACGGACTTGCCTGGACACACTCCTTAAATGGGGACTGTTTTGCTCTTGCTAACCCAGCATCTGCTTGGCCCTCCATGTGGCTGCCATCTCTCTCTCTTTCCAGCTGATTCTCCGAACCGGAACCCGATTCATAACGATTCCTTTCAGCACCGTCCCCACGCCCCTGCCGTCGCTCAACAAGAATGCTCTCAGCCTGGGTCTTTCTCAGGCCAGCCTGAACATCCTCATCGATGTTATTCTCCAGATGAAAGTGAAAGAATTCATGTCCACACCTGAAGTGGTGAGTGGCGCACGTGTGCATCCCAAAGGGGGTGAAGGAACTGCAAGCGAGAAGGGTCTCTGGATCCTCAAAAGCCGCTGAGAGGAGACTGGACTGAGAGTGCCGGGCTGTGTGGAACGGAGAGTTAATTCTTCCCCCAATTGACCAAAATTGTCGTGACAGCCTCAGATCTCCAGATCTGGCGGGGATGGGATTCTGTGTCTGTTGTGCTGCTTTCTCCGAACCCGACGCAGGTTTTCCATCTGACTTTGCCTGCCTTTAGCTTTAACGGAGGCCTTGGGTTTTTGGGTATTTGGCAAAAGGGTATTTGTCTCCCAGGATATTTGCTTAGGAGTTTCAGCTACCCAACAGCCCACCTGTCACCAACCTGCTGAAGGTTGCTCAAACAAAATGGGGGGGGGATCTAGGGTGGGGGCAACAAGGGGCCAGGTCTGCTTAGGCATCACTGCCTTTTCCAACACAGTTGTGTTCTGTCTCAACAGTTCTCGGGTGCTGCTGAGCTGACCAACGCCATCGGGGCCCTTCTTTCCCATCAAAAGGTGAGAGGCTGTTCGTTTCAAGGCAAAACTGCTCACCACGAGCAGAAAAAAAAATCGAAAGGGAATCTAGAGAGTAAAGCCCAAACGGTACCGTAATACAACAGAACGGTAGGAGGGCCGCACCGAACAGGCATAGCCGGGTTTAGAAAACATTGTCAGTCATTGCACAGAAATGAAGAAGTGGCATTCGCGTTTTTGCACTCGCCCGGAGGGCTGCAAAATCCACCACCTCGGCCTTCCTCAAAGGCCTGGTAAAGATGACCCCTCTGCTTATCACACCTTTCATGGTGAGGACTCAGAGGGGGCGGCCTTCAGCACAGTTTGCCATTCCGTGAGTCCCTTGTGTAATAAAAAAATAAAATGAAAAAGGGTGGTGGAGGCTGTTCCAGCTGCAAGGATCCAGAACTCTACGGATGGGGGACCACTCCTGCCACGAGCTGTTGAGGCAGCCCCACCACGGGTGGAAAAAGAGCAATGCAAGGGCCACAGCTAACAGGGGTTCCTAGGCTCCACACAATGCTGCACTTTTAATCTCCTCAGCACCCGACAGGGATGCAGACTGAAGTTGCGGGATTTGCTGTCAAGGTGGATGTAAGTCCTACCAACGACGCGACTCAGACTCAACTCAGTTTATGTGGTTTTTTTTTAATGACTCGGACTCAATGTGCGTCTCAGAACCCACCCACCCCTCCCTTTTTTCTGGAGGGGGAGGAAAGCTTGTTTTAAATAGGGATTCAGATTTGGGACTTCTTGGGACTCCAGACTTGGTACCAAAGACTCAGACTCTTGGACTCAGACCCAAAGAGTTGCCAACATCCCTGGACCCAAGGATGCCTGAAAAGAGCCATGCTGGATAAGACCGGCCATTTCTCTGGTCCATGTCTATGGGTGTGCCGACTGTGGGCCCATAACTAGGACCACCAGGACGCCAGCACCCCCTTCTGCTGGGCTCCCCAGAAACTCCCCTACGGGGCCGTGCTTCCTCCAACGCTGGAATTCATGTAGCAACGTGCTATGTAAGCATGTGTTTCCCTCGACCTTCCTTGGGCAGCATCAGGTATTCGTGTTCGGAAAGAGGGAGCAAAACATTTCCCTTCCCCTGGCACAATTGCATGCAACACTGTCAGGCTCCTCGTGACCAACCCCAGGCCAGGCCAGTCACCTTTCAAAGCCTCTTTCCAGTAGCATGTCTGACGCCACGCCAGAACCCGTGGCTAAAGCGTGAAAGTGACCGCTTTTAATTGCATCCGAACATCCGCCTGGGAACAAATTTGAGCCAGAGTTTTCTCTTCACCTACAACAACCAACTAAGATAATTCATACCCTCAGTAGGTTCCTTATCTTTCTCCCTAGCTTTAACATTTTGCTCCTGTATCTCCCCCTTTTCATCACAGCTCTTTTTCCTTTCCTTTTTTTCCCTCCGGGCTCCTCTCTCTCTCTCTTTCATGACGCCAGCCCTCCAGCCCCCTCTTCCTCCAGGCTTCAGGATAGACTGACCACGGACACCACCCATCCAGTCACACGGCCACCCCGTTCGTTGACCAGCAGATTGGCCAGGGTTCCCTTCACACCCTCTCGCCCCCTTTTCTGTCCTGAAGGTGCCCCTTCCCCCAAATCACTGGCTTAAATAACCCCAAATGTTACTCCGAGGACACGTTCTTCTGGCCCCTCGCCACTTTTGATGGTGTGTCTGCCCTTCCAGGACCAGGATGATCTGCAGTGTTTCAGATGGGTTATTTGTTTCTTTTCAAAGTCATGTGTGAGAACTTTTTTCCTGCCCCTTTTTTCCCCTAACCTGTAGTAAGGCTTCTTTTTTCCCCTTCTTTTTTAAAACAATAAGAGCCTCACCAAATACAGTAGTCCTAGAACGAGCTGGAATTTTCAGCATGTATACATTATTGAAACAGCGCCATCTACGTTGGCTCGGGCATGTTGTGAGAATGGCTGATGGTCGGATTCCAAAAGATCTCCTGGATGGAGAATTGGTGCAGGGAAATCACCCCAGAGGGAGACCACAGCTGTGATACAAGGAGATCTGCAAGCGGGATCTGAAGGCCTTAGGAATGGACCTCAACAGATGGGAAACCCTGACATCTGAGCGTTCAGCCTGGAGGCAGGCATTGCATCACGGCCTCTCCCAATTTGAAGAGACCCTTGCCCAGCAGGCTGAGGCAAAGAGGAAGTCACAAAAGCAGCAAAACCAGGGAGCTGGACAGGGGACAGACTGTATTTGTCTTCAGTGTGGAAGAGATTGTCACTCTCGAATTGGCCTTCTCAGCCACACAAGACACTGTTCCAAGACCTCCATACAGAGCATGTTACCATAGTCTCTTGAGACTGAAGGATGTCTACTACTAAGAGCCTGACCATTGGGGTGATCCTGCGTGTGCATCTTTATGTATGTAGTGCCCCAACACGCATCCCTCAACACTTGCTTGTGTGGAACCTTATTGGCCATCTTGATGCAGGAGGATTTCCTCACTTGACTCCACATGCTCGTTTTCTTCAGGAGTGAAGGACTTTGTCCAAAGCCTCGGTGGAAGCCCAAGAAGAATCCCTAATGGATCGTCCCTAGAAACATCTTTAGTGACATTGCATTCAGGAGGAACTAAAATAACAGTGGAATAGCTCCAGTCCCATTGGACACTTTTCGGTGGGGAAATGAGAAAGGGGAGCTGTAGACCATGCCCTCCTGTTTGTTTCCCGTCGCCTCTTCCATCGAAAAAGCACAGGGAATGCAGAGCGAGCTTCTACATACTGGCTGCAGTGGTGCACACCGGGGAAAGCTAGATATTCTTGCAGCATTTTGGATTTCTGGGAATAAAATCCTTGCGCTATGCAGCAAAAGTACAGAGATTCACAGAGGAGAATAGTCTCAAGTTCCCCAGAGAGTCCACCCCTTTCTCATTAACTGGCACTTAAGGTCTCAGTAACTCACTCTGTAGAAAAAATAAAAATGTTTCATTCCTTACAGTTATGAACAGATCAACACCGACCCAAAAAACAATAGATGAACCAGACAGGGGTGGGGATGGGTGGGAGGAAACATAGGCAGAGGCTCTTTTTCAATGCAGAAGCAGGAAAGAATGATGGATTATTGCTGGATAGATGGACAGTCACTTCAGTGCAGAAAAGTCCCTTCCAGCCACACGAACCACAGACAGCCCGTGCAACTCTTTTGAGTGTTCCCTTTGTGTTCTCCCCCCTTTCAGTGTCCCAAGTGTCCCAGTAAGTCGCCCCTGAAAATCACCCTCAGGGTGGATGGAACCAAGAGGATGGTCCTGGAGCCCAACAGCGCCATTCTCCAGCTTTCGGTTAAGATCGCCATCCTGGCCAAAACCTCCACCGGGATCTTCACCAGCCTCTTTGTCTTGAAGGCGGTGAGTACCAAACGAGGAGCTTTCTGCACAGCCGGAAGGAAGGGGGGAAAGGGGGAGAGAAGCCACCGTGTGCAGTTTCTGTGTGCAGTTCCTCTTCCTGAGACATTTTTTTCCCTGTTCTCCGACTGCAGAACCTGAGACTCGGCGCCCAGGCCTCTGTTCACGACTGCAAACTGATCTTCGTCACCAAATTGACCAGGTATCTTCCTTCCTCTCTGTCCCTACCCCTCCGGTCACTCTTAAGAGGCTTTGAACTGTATGTAGGTGGAGCAGGCGATCGCTTCCATAACCTCTCATGGAACCTTCCAGAACGCCAGGTCGAGGCCTGGTCCCTTGGACAGCTCCCTGAACCCCATCAGGATCAGAACCCGGTTGTGAGCAAAATCTTAGGTGCAGTATTGCAGTTTATCCACTGTGTCATGGGATTCCTGAAAGCTGTCAGTATCCACAGTTTCGCTTATCCCTGGTCTGAAAATATTAAAAATATTAAAATGAAAAAAAAAACCCTAGAAATATGTATTGGCCGCTTAGAAAAAGCCAGAAACCTTGCTATGTATTTTTGTAGAAGAAGACCACATAGCTTGGTTTCTGGCTCACTCTAGTGGCCGGTTCTGGTAATACATGTGGAAATACTTTTTATGTATTTTTTTTATCATGCTATAGCACGCACTGTTATCCATGTTTTTTAGCCTCCGCAGGAGTGAGTGGGCTTGGAACCCCAAGTTTTTGCAGACTGCCAACTAGCTAACTAACATCTTTAGTTCATCAGTTTATTAATTCCGTTTATCTCCTGACTTTTCTCCAATGAGCTCGGAGTGGGAGACACGTGGTTTTCCTCTTCCCCACTTTCTGCTCACAATAACCCGATGACGTTAAATAGGGTGAGAGATTGCAAATGACTCAAAGTCACACCATGAGTCCAACAGCTGACCGGAGAATTCACACCCGGATCTTCCAACTTCTAGTCCAGCTCTACTGTGGGAGGGAGGGAGGGAGGGAGGAAGTTTCTCTTCCTCTGTTCTCTCTCCAGCACACCTGTACTATTCAAAGCTTTCATCCCAGTAACTCTTTGGAAATACAGTAGAGTAAATTTCTGGATCTTAGGAAACTGCCTTATTCTGAGCAAGATGGTTAATCCAAGGAGCCTAGTACTCCCAACTCTGACTGGCAGCCATTAGTCTCCAGACTTCTAGGCAGAATTCTTTCATAGCCCTACCTGAACAACCCTTGCATTGCCCAGTGGTTTCCCATCTAAGGATTATCCCGGCTTGATCCTACTTAGCTTCTGATGAATATTCAGAGTAGAACATTACAGATCCTTAATGCTTATAGCTGAGGGTCCCAATCCCCTCAGGGGTTCACCAGCATCTCTTCCTTGCTTCATTTAGTGGTGCGTTCTTGAGAAATAGCTCTGTTCCTCATGGCAGATCTATTGATCTGGCCCTTTCTAGATATCCAGCAAGTGAAAGGATCACCCCATCTAATGTTGCCCATGAATCCTTACTTCCGTTCTATGCTTTGACCCAAATCTGGGAATGTTCTTGACCCTGACATCCTTTACCTCTATTCACAGTCTTGAGCTGGTCCTGGTTTCATCAGACGTTGGACCTATTGAAGTAAGTTCTTCTTGGTTTAGTTGCCTGATTCTTAAGATCAATCCATGGGAATAACTCAATGGTGTCAAGAAGGTTAATAGTGAAACAGTATCGATGCTGAAGCTCTGACCCAACATAGTCATGGTGACCTGATTCAACATAGCACTGGCTTCAAGGAGAGCCCTATGAATGACGGATTCCAGAAGTGTAGCTTCCATTATTACAAAGACATGGGTGGTAACCTCACGAGGTTAAGTCCACTGGAATCCTTGAGTTGCCCAATTTCTTCACTGGGACTTCGCCAAGGACTGCATCCTGATTAATCAGTCCATCCCCCAATAGGAAGCAGTCCTCGAGGACCCCGTGTGATTTCTCTTGCATTGATCAGAACACAAGAAGATGGGTGCTGGATCAGCCCTCTTTGCTCAGGGGCTGACATGGGCCAGATCATGAGCACGACATGAAGGTTGTAGCACCCTCCTACACCTGTGCCCCAGCAACTAATGTTGAGGGGGATGCTGCCTCGGATTCTGCAAATGACATATAGCCATCCAGGCTCATAGCCACGGATGGCCTTCATATCCACCAAGAATCCATCAACAATAGAAGGCAAGCAAAGATTCGGTCCTTGTGAACAGCTAGAGGTGGTGGCTGCAGCCACCATCATGTAAGACTCAAAAGGGGTGTCTATAAGACCTCTTAAAGCCATCGGTTTCTGTGACAGTCACTGCCTCTTGTCATTCACAAGAACCAACTCTCAGCCTGCCTTTTACTTTGGTAGGTAGCTCCGAAGCAGCTTTGGGGGAAACTGGCTGAGAACCCATTCTTAGATTATGAACTTTTGGTGGCATCTATTGTGTGCATGGACAGGACACCATTTCTCAACATGCTCCCTTTGAGCATGATTTGGTAGGAATTCTCTGTGTTTGGGCACGTACATCTTTTCCCCATGTGGCCACTACCTGCTACACCATCGCAACCTCTGCTCTCTGTCTTTCAGATCAATAGCCTCGTGACGTGGATAGAGCTGCTTATTGTGGAAACCTTTGTACCACAGGTCAATGGTAAGCCTAAGTTTCTCCTCTGGTAAATACCACTAAAAGCAGTCAAAACACATGCTCATTCCTACCGCTACAATGATCTGCTTTGTTAATGGTTGACTCTGGAATTAGTTTCATACAAAAATATTCATTGTTTACATTCTAAAGATGACAAACCCACTTCTCTTAATGTGTTTATAGAACTATATCTTTTTCATCACATGAGGAAGCACTCCTTCTATAAACAGATTTCTCTGATTGTGTACTTTGGCCCTGAGACATAGATTGTTTCCATATATATATATATTGGTAAAAGAAAATTGTGTGGGAATGGAAACAATCTATGTCTCAGGGCCTATATATATATAATTCAAACTATGGCTGCACCTACACTGGAAATAAGAACCACGTTTAAGCATCATTTAAATTGATTTAGAGTTTATTGTTCACACAACGCAAGGGTGAAATCAATTTCTATAAGCTGCTAAGGCTTTTTAAAATACTTCCTTTCTAAAATTGATTCAACTCAATGTGGTTTTGTGGAAATGAGTTGATTTCAGTGGTGTAGGCACTGAAACTGGTTTAAATCACCAGAAATAAATTGATTTCTCTTCAATGCATGTGATTGGAGCCTTGGTATAAATACAGTACCATAGGACTTGAACCTGATTTTTTAAAAGTCTGAAAAGAAATAAGTTTGAATTACCACTGGAACCACAGCTTATATTTTTGTACAGAAGACAAGTTCATCTCTGAGGTGCTGGGTGACCTCTATACACTTCTGCTCTGAAATGTAACAGGAATTAGGGAGAACGTGGCAGCAGAGACTGTGTCTTTCCAACACATAAATGATCAGCCATCAGTTGGGAGCATGCAAATTGCTGGCCAAATTTAAAAGTTTTGATGACCTGAACTCTGTATGTTTTCTCTAGCCTCTTGGTGGGTGGGGTGGGGGTGAAGAGATCCCCTGGGGAGCACATACAAGACTATGAGACACCCATCATCCTTCACAATGCATTTGTTTCATTTATGACATTTCTTAAAGTGAATTTACTTTTTATTAACTTTTTTTGTGACAAGTAAAACTGCACCATTTGCCCGTTTCAGAGTACATGAATGTCGGGATCCCGCTGCCTTCCGTGATGAACATCAATGTGGGTTACCCGGTGGTTCAAACATTGTCGGTAAGAACTGCAGTGGAACGGTGTTCCTTGGCCTGCCCTCTCTCCTACCGCCAAACACCTCTTCCCCAACGCTTTCGGCTCTTCCTGGTTACAGACCTAATCCAGAAGGTGCTCCTTTTTTGATCAATGCTCACACGCTGGATCCTGGATATGGAGAGCTGTTGCTGAATAACTGGCTTCCCAAAATTAATTTTCCTTATATCAGTTTCCCTGCGCCGAGAGGTACCGTTCTGGAACCAGACATTGTGGCTCCATTTCTGGCTATGCAAAAACTAGCCAGACATCGTAATGCATGAATGTGGCCGGAAAGGTGCTACTGTATGTGCTGTTGGCCAGAATCCAGCTGGTCATTGATGGGAGTGCGTGTTTCATGGTGTAAACTGCCGTGGCAAATTACCGTTGGCTAAGGAGTTGCAGATGGGATACCTCAAGACATGCTGGTTGCATACTTAAGCGTGCAGTGAGGATGATGTAGTGATTTGTTAGCTAGCAGTCATTTGTTGCTGCGTTTCACATCACTGTCCTTTTGCCACCCTCGACAACCAGCAGGATTCTGGCTGGAACTGCTTATTTTGATGCCAACATTGGGTCTCCACAAAAGCAAACAAATATAATATTTGCATCATATTGGTGAGAGAGGGGGCCGCCGGCACATTTAAAACAGCAATAAAGCAGTCGCTGCTTCACCCTGCAGCTCTGTCTGAGCATATCCGTGGGTCCAAAAGCAAACTCCCATTTAAAAAAGAATGTCAGAAGGTAGGCAGAGTGACTGTCCCACTTGCCCGGGGTTCTGTGCAAAATTTTCTCAGGGTGAGGAGTTGGGAGGCAATATCATCCTGCCCCTTATGGTATTGTCTGCCCTCCTTAATGATGTAAACCATCTTGGGGTTTCTTTAAGGAGAAAGTCAGGGTAAAAATATTTTGGATGGATGGATGGATGGATGGATGGATGGATGGATGGATGGATGGATGGATGGATGGATGGATGGATGGATGGATGGATGGATGGATGGATGGATGGATGGATGGATGGATGGATGGACATAAGTTCATTCATTCAAGTGCCTCCAGAATGAAGCTGGAGGCGCTGGGAGCCAGCGGTCAAAAAAGTACCATATTTTTCCGTGTATAAGACTATACTTTTGTCTTAAATCTTAGACTAAAAATTGAGGGTCGTCTTACACACGGAAGTAAGCTGAGGAGAGAACAAAAGCAAGTTTAGGGGAAAGCAGGGATAAAAGCGATCCTGCAGCGCTTTGATCCCTTTTCCCCTACACTTGCTAAGCCTCACTTAGATTTCTTAATTTTGGATTAGAAAAGCGGGGGGCATCTTATACATAGGGATGTCTTATATATGGAAAAATACAGTAAGTTTTCCAAGCTCTGCTCCTGAGCATGTTGAATTTAATGTTGTAGCCAAGCTCCCTACCCATAATTCCGTACAAAAGACCTAGAGTTGGAGAATCCAAAAAGGATATTTTCTGAGCTCTAGGCACTCTTCACCTCACCCTGGCACTTCCTCCAGCCCCTCTTTGCCTCCTAAAAGACACAGAAGAAGCCCTCTCTCTCTTCATGAATGCCAAAGAGCTGAACCTCTCTCTCTCTCTCTCTCTCTCTCTCTCTCTCTCTCTCACTGCCTTGCCACAGGGAATGCTTGTGCTGGGCGTGTGAGCCAGAGGGCAGCCGACCTTCGCCTGATTCCAGCCACAGCAAGAAGAAACCAAGGGGAAGGAAGAGGACTCCCTGTCCATCTTATTTATCCTTTATTTTCCCAATTTGATTTTTGACCCTTTGGGTGCAAATTGTAGATAATGCTGCTCGCTCTAAACTTTCATGTTTGCGAGGGGAAGCCTGGAGGGTTTGGATTGCTGGTTGGGGGGCTGGTGTTTTTCCTCTTAGCATAATACAGGGATGCAGACAAGTACGTAAACGAGAGATGGTTGCAAAAGGGACCCCTTTGGTTTGCCATGACGAGCCCTGCTCCCCTTTTTGAACATGTTTACTGGTGTGATTCCAAGAGCTGGCTTAACTGGGTTGGGCTGCAGTGAGAATAATAAAGTGTGAAGTAGTAGAAGACTTTAAAAATGCTTCCTGAGGGTTTCTTTTATACAGTTAATAATAAATGTGTGCTGTCAGGTCAATTCTGAGTTCTCGCAACCCTTTTCCAGGTTTTCTAGGTAGAGAAGTGGTTGACCATCTGCCCTTCTTCTGGGGGTGCCCTGGGGCTGTGCAGCCTTTGCCCAAGGCTATCCAGGCTGATTCTTCTCCCAGGAGGCCCACTGGAGTACAATCACAGAGTTGGAAAAGACCACTGGGGCCATCGAGTCCAACCCCCCTGCCATGCAGGAAGTCCATCCAAGCACTCCCGACAGATGGCCATCCAGCCTCTGCTTAAAGACCTACAAAGAAGGAGACTCCACCACCCTTTGAGGCAGCCTATTCCACTGCCAGAGAGCTCTGACCGTCAGGAAGTTTTTCCTAATGTTCAGATGGAATCTCTTTCCCTGAAGTTTGAAACCATTGCTCCGTGTCCTAGTATCTGGAGCCCTGGAAAACAAACCTGTCCCCTCTTTAACATGACATCCTTTCAGATATTTAAACATGGCTATCCTGTCCCCTCTCAAACTTCTTTCTGTAAGGCTGAACATTCCCAGCTCCCTAAGCCGCTCCTCATAGGACATGGCTTCCAGACCTTTGACCATTTTGGTCGCCCTCCTCTGGGCACGTTCCAGGTCGTCAACTTCCTTCTTGAATTGAGGTGCCCAGAACTGGACACACTACTCCAGGTGAGGTCTGACCAAAGCAGAATAGAGTGGTACTATCCCTTCCCTTCATCTAGACATGATACTCCTATTGATGCAACCAAGAATCACATTGGCTTTCTTGGCTGCTGCATCACACTGTTGGCTCATGTTCAGCTTGTGGTCTACCAAGACTCCTAGATCCCTTTCACATGTACTGTCATCGAACTCTCCAGCCTCTGGATCTGCAACCCGAGACCTAAACTACTGAGCTATCCAGCCAGCTTTACAGTTGTATCAAAAATCAGTTTTTCTCCCTGGGCCACACTATTCTGACTATGGTCAAAAGATCCTGCCTTTAAGTGTTCAGCTGTGCAAAACCCATCACCTCCCTCTACCTAGAAGCCTAGCACATCAGGAAAAAAGTGTTCACTTTGGACTTTTTCCTGGGCTATTATCTTTCTGCATGTATGGAAGGTGATTAGGGTATTTTTAGTGGGAGTGGGATATTCGGTTGCCTCCACCTGAAGCTTGAGAGGTGATCCTAAAGCAACTTTAACCCTTAGTTCTGCTGATTGTCCAAACTAATCCTGGAAAGAGGAAAAGTAGCTTGATGTGGGCATAAAAAGTGACCTTGTCTGAGAGTTGTTGTTCGGTATATTTTCCGGTGGCCAAAACATGCTGTACAATGGAGATATTTTGTTAGATTCTGGGTGCTATTTTATTCTCAAGGTGCCTTTCTTCACAATAAATGTAACTGCTTTCTCAACAGCCAGAGGATCTGTCCATTTCATAGCATTTATTCCGGCATCCATTCCTGCAGCCAACATATGTTTGATTCCATTTTCCTGGGCTAACATTTATTAAATAGCAAATAAGTTATCTCCTTTAGGTCCCAGCAGCTAAACATACAACAGCCAGCTCCATGGAGGATTAACAATAAAATCCCTACCTTACATTTTTAAACAAAGTAATAATTGTGTGATTCATATGGCATTGGTTTTTATCACCCAATGGCACATTAAGCAGATGCAACAGGGTTGATTTTCGGATGTTGTTGTTTAGTCGTTAAGCCAACTCTTCTTCGTGACCCCATGGACCAGAGCACGCCAGGCCCTCCTGTCTTCCACTGCCGCCCGGAGTTATGTCAATTTCATGTTGGTTGCTTCGATGACACTGTCCAACTATCTCATCCTCTGTCGTCCCCTTCTCCTCTTGCCTTCACACTTTCCCAACATCACGGTCTTTTCCAGGGAGTCTTCTCTTCTCATGAGGTGGCCAAAGTACTGGAGCCTCAGCTTCAGGATCTGTCCTTCCAATGAGCACTCAGGGTTGATTTCCTTTAGAATTGATTGGTTTGTTCTCCTTGCAGTCCAGGGGACTCTCAAAATCCTCCTCCAGCACAACAATTCAAAGGCATCAGTTCTTCGGTGGTCAGCCTTTTTTATGGTCCAGCTCTCACTTGCATACATCGCTGCTGGAAAAACCATAGCTTTGACTATGTGGACCTTATCCCCGTCCAAAACAGACTCTGCCCATTTGGGATAGACAAAGTTGAAGGTCTTGCACATGATCTGTTGCACTGTCAGCTAATATGGCAGCATCAAAGGACATGACCTTGAACCTTTTCTTAATTGTTGGAGAACTTGGGATAATAAGAGGAAACTGGACCTTCTGTTGAGTGGATCTAGCTTATACATGACACAGAGAGTGACCTTTTTGGCTGTTAAGGCAACCTCCCTGAGGAAGAGGTTTTCCAGATCGCTGGAGGTTTTCAAGAAAAGATGGGACAGCCACCTGTCCAGGATGGTCTGAGGTGCAGGATGGTCTGAGGTCTCCTGCCTTGGGCAGGGGGGTTGGGCTAGAAGACCTCCAAGGTCCCTTCCAACCCTACAACGATTCTATGATGAAGAAAAGGAAGAAAAGAAACGTAATTAGATGTCTATTTGAGAATGAAGATTTGATTGATGTAATCTTATATATCTGATTGAGTGACTTTGAAATCCATCCTTTCATTCATGGGCTGGGAGTCTTTGGGGGGTTTTTTGTTTGTTTTTTTGTTCAATTGTTTAATTGTATTTATTTATTTATTTGTATATTGTGTATGGTGTATTTTTGACCCAACTCCAGGAGAGGCAGTGGAAGACAGGAGGGCCTGGCGTGCTCTGGTCCATGGGGTCACGAAGAATCGGACACGATTGAACGACTAAACGACAAGTACGGTGTATTTGAAATGGCCTGAAGACCTCGTCAATAAAATTCATTCTCAATGAAGCAAATGCTACAGAAAAAGAAACCAGAAATGAAGGGGAGGGGTAGCCCCGTGGGAAAAGCAGCAGATCCTTGAAGCCCATGGAGAAGGGTTGTTATTCAAAGCTGCGAGGGGAGGACCCAAAAGATGGACCTGCAGAGAGAGCAACCTCTTTGGGAGAATGCAGAAGGCCAGGAGGGACATAACGCATGGATTCTGCGCAGTGATGATGATCCCGCCTAAGCAAGGGAGCAGGACGTGTGCCTTTTAGAGACTGTAGCTGACAACAGCTAAGGCATTGAGGGAATAGGCTGTGATGGAGACCCTCGAGGAAATCTAAGCTGGCTAAGGCTGCAGTTCTGTGCTTCCAAAATGTTGCTCCAGGTAAATTGTTGCAGAAAGGGTAAGCACAGCAACAAAAAAAAGGGTTACCTCCTAGGTCAGCTTTCCTTGGGACCAGCAGCCCCCACCTGCGAGCAAATGAGTCCCGAGTTGCGCTCCCATGTTCACAACTTACACTCAAAGCAGCCCAGATGCACCTTCCAGTTTCATGCGGGGGAAACGAAGGGGGAGTCCCTCCTTTGCCATAGAGTTAGCAGATGCAGAGAGCAAAGGCCATGCCCCTCTGAAGTGGGTTGCCACAGAGCCATCCCTGCCATCTCCCCTTTAG
The DNA here is from genome assembly GCF_051106095.1 of Pogona vitticeps. Taxonomy (NCBI): domain Eukaryota; kingdom Metazoa; phylum Chordata; class Lepidosauria; order Squamata; family Agamidae; genus Pogona; species Pogona vitticeps. Next base: position 2,272,578 of record NC_135786.1, read on the forward strand.
CTCAGGGCATCTCATCAAGCTCCTGTCTGAGGACGCAGATCAGACCACCAAAGCTCTCATGAAAATAGATCAGTTGGCCTTTAAGGTGCCCCCGTGCTTTTTGTCTTCGCTCTTTCTTCTCTTCTCTTTTCCTTGATCGTCAAGGTCACAGCCGACCTGAGGATCACCCTGGAAGGTTAAAAACAGGAGCAAAGTCGCCGGAATCCACACATGCTCCAGCCGTAGGAGGGAGTGGAGGCACAGCAGTGGGGAGCGGTTCCCCATCAGAGGCGCAGCATCGGTCCTTTTCTGAAATCAAGAAAAAGGGATGCCACCTCCCTCCCTCCTTCCCCCCCCCCGTCCTGTTAGGGCCAAGCCAAAGACCAGAGCAGCATCCTTCAGCAGCTGCCATCAAAGGATCCAGCACCACTGAGAATGACTCCTGCTGATTAGCTCCAGAATTTGGCCACAATTAAAGCTCAGGGTTCAAGACTCTGCTGGTCTGGCAATGCTCTGATTCAGTACATTCCCAATAGCAATGGACACGGAATCTGGGGCTGAAGGAAACAGCTCAACCCAGCAGCTCCCCTTATGAAACCTTGAGAGTCCACCTTCAGAGCCACTTAACTCCACTGAGGCATCCGACGTAGCGTTGTTGACATGTGCAGGGAACTATTTTGGCCCACTGGCAGCAGCCGCATCAAGGCTTGCCTCTCCTTCGTTCCTGCCACAGCTGTGTTGCAAAGAGCAGTTTGCAAAACTATCAGTGGATTTGTCGTTTTCCAGAAAGAAAGAAAAGAGAGAGAGAGAGAGACTCAACGTCTGGCTGGGAGGGAAACGTGCTAGAGGACCAAGTTTTCCAAATGTATTTGATGCCCTTACCACTACCAAAAATAAGGCGTCCTTAATATTTGCAAAAATGTCAGAAGGGATCAGAAATGTTTGTTGAAATGTAAAAAAATAAAAATAAAAAAATCTAGGGAGTTACTATTGTGTATGGTGGTAATACAAAAAAGCAAGAAAAAAATGGTTACAGGTCTGGGAAATGTCACAATAAATTGTTCAGCAAAAATTAAGTTTTAAACCAGAAATCTTATTATTGAATATAATGCCAGAAATGATTGATAAAGAAATAAAAAAAATATGGTTTACTGTATATATTTACTGTAGCTAGGTTACTCTGGGCCCAAAAATCGAAAAACTGAGAGACATCAACGATGGATGAGTGATTAAAGAAGCTACTGGATAATGCCGAACTAGATATGCTTTCAGAGGCATTATGGGAAAAACCAAGACATTTTGTAAAGGAAAGCTGGAAGCTGATATATAATTGGGCCCAGGAAAAGACAGGAATTTAGGGAAAGAAATAGTTTATGGCGAATTAGTGCTCACTAGAATCCTTTGATGCTATTTGGATGTCAGACAATGGTAAAATTTCTGATTTATTTATGTAATATGAATATTTAGTTTGATGTTTTGTTGTTATTGGTGTTTATTTCTGTTTGGTTTTAGCTTTCTGTTTTGTATGTAAAAAATAAAAATATTGGGGTTACCATTAAAAATAAATAAATAAAAAGAAGGCATCCGTGGTGCTCATGGCATCCCATGAACCATCTTGACATAGGGGAGCTTGAGCTGTTGTTGTTGTTGTTTGCTCGTTAAGTTGTGTCCGACTCTTCGTGACCCCACGGACCAGAGCACGCCAGGCCCTCCTGTCTTCCACGGCCTCCCGGAGTTGGTTCAAATTCATTTGTGTTGGTTGCTTCGATGGCCCTGTCCATCCATCTCATCCTCTGTCGTCCCTCTTCTCCTCCTGCCTTCACACTTTCCCAATATGAGGGTCTTTTCCAGGGAGTCTTCTCTTCTCATGAGATGGCCAAAGGATTGGAGCCTCAGCCTCAGGATCTGCCCTTCCAGAGAGCTTGAGCTATCCAACCCCATTATGAAGCAGGCAATAACCCTGTGCATGCACACACATGTACACATAGAACTGTTGGAGAAATAGCCAATTCGTATTCATTCACACTGGGCATCAGGTGGAGGAGGTTTAAAGCTGTCTTATCTGGAGTCAGAATGGTGGCCCACCTAGTAGCCCAGATTGTCATTTCCCATAAACAAGAGAAACCAGGATGGCACAAGCACTATCTACGACCAGAACAACTGGTTCCGACACATTCTGGGGGAAACGTGCATGCAGACAGAGGCAGAGAGATACACCAGGGTTTATTCTTCAACCCTGCTTCGGTGCCTTCCTGACGTTCTCTTCCTGGGGTGTCTCTGTCTTGTTGGCACCGGAGAGTGAGCAACAGTGATGAATGGAAACGGGAAGAGCTGCTTTTCTCGTTCTGGCTTTTTGCACCTGCCTTCAAAAGGCCCTTTGGGGACAGCGAAGTGTCAAGAGGTGGCAAAGCTGCATGCACCCCTTTTCTCGCTGTGCTGAGCAAATGTGCGGAACCTCTCGGTGGTCTATAGGCCTTGCTTTGCCTCTGCCCCTCTCGCTCCGGTTTGCTCAGGAGAAAAACTGCTTTGCAAACCGTGACCTCCGCTCTACATTCCAGTGTGCTTCTCCTTCTCTCCTTCATCATCACTGTTTATTGTTGATTATAAGGTATTATATCTCTTAGCTTGTGTTTAGTTACCTCTCCATTTCATTTCACAAAAGCATTAAATCATAGCCAAGGCATCCTCTGCTGGCTGCCGGTTCCTGGTGTTTGTTGGAGAAAGGGGTTACGGTAATCTTATGTTGACTTAAGAGATGCTGGTCTCCCTTTTGATGGCTCCCACATTTATGTTTACATTTCTCATTAAGAAAGAAACTACGGAAGGTTGGCACACCACCCGGGAGCTCCTGCAACATGGCCATTTCGCAGCAACCCTGCAGGTCCCCCTCCCTGAAAACCAGCTGGCAGGGCACTCTCTCCAGCCAGCCCAACCTGGAAGGACAGGTTCTCTTTGGCCTCCCGCTCTCCTGTTATGTAAAAGGCCATGTCCGACTCACATTGAGCACATGCATTCTCCAAGCTCAGTCACCCGCTTCTGTGGCTACGGATGGAAGGAGCAAGGTGGAGCCAGCACAAAGCCTCTTTGGCAAAGCACTGGACCAAGTGGCGTTGAGAAACGAAACCAAGAGGTAACTGACCGTGCATTTGAAGAATAAACATCACTTTGTGCCAAGGTCTGTCTGTTGCTGCCATTGTGTATCAGACCCCAAATTTCAGATCCAAAAATGGCAGGTGGTTGGGGACGGTTAACTCTTTTGTCCGCAGCTGCACCGTGAAATTGAGTTTGGGAGGTGGGAACAACGTTGGGGTCAGGAGAGGAAACCCATAGGATGATAGGTGACAGTGAAGGGCTCCTTACTCCACTCCCTCTCGTGGACCATTGGAACCGCTGTGTGGAAATAAGCTGAAGGGACTAAAATGTGTGGCAAGGGATAAACTGACTCGAATCTTTATGGCTCTTTAAACATCCACAAGCAGCGACCGAAAAGCTTGTCGGCACAAAGGCTTTAGAAATATATGAAAACTAAACTTAAGTGGCAGGCAAATACTTGAGTCAAAATGCAATCCAAAACAAGAGCCTAAAAAACAGACAACAGGAACACCAAAACGAATGTTTTAAATGCCTCCTAAATATGCAGGAGCCGAGAGCTGGAAAAGGCACATTAAAATGTGGGAGAATGTCAGAGAAAACACTGGGCAAGACTCTCCCTGACCAGGCTTGGGTGAATGTCCCATCATCCCCAGCCTTCCAGCAGTGTTGGACAGCTCAGAGGTTTAGGTCTGAGCCATAGGTTGGGAGTTCGATTCCCACAGTGTGCTTTCTTGACAAGGGCTGGACTTGTTGACCCATAGGGTCCCTTCCAACTCTACAGTTCTACGATGATGATGGTCATGATGATGAAGATGAATGACCCCTGTGGCTGAAGAGAAGGAGGACACAGGCCTCCTTCCCTTGTGATCAGGATCAGGCAGGGGGGAGCCTCACTCGCTCGCTCACTCGCTTTTTCTCAAACCTGCTGAAACCCAGCCCGCCCTGCCTGGCTTGATGACTTGCCCACTGAGTCCCATGATCCCCTTTTTAGAAGGAGGTGGAGAGAGAAATACTCTGCTGAGATGAATTGTTCTGTTGACTGAGGGGAATGAAAGGATCCTGTCTCTGCAGCTCCACTCATCAGTGGGACTGGTCACTGTGACAAACACGGGTTCGAAAACACACGTGTACGCTTGGACAGAGAGCAATCAGGAGCTTGCACATGCTAAAATGGGCTGAAGAGTCCAATTCAGCCAGCCATGCTACAACACTCCTTCTCACAAGTCTGCCCACCTAAGAACACCCTGGTACTCTCAGATATTATTGTGAAAAGGTCAAGTGGGCTTTGTAGTCCTTAGACTTAACTTGCACCACTGACAGGACTCTAAGTAAGCTAGGCCGAGGCAGCACTCTCAGATGACCCTATGACAAGTGTACTGTTCAGGAAACCAAATGAGTTTTATAATCTTTATTTTATTAAAGAAAAAGCATGTTACTAGATATTCAAAGCCAAATTAAACCAAAACAAATAAACTAGCATTGTGCTGTTTAGTTACACAGATGTAGTGAGGCAAAGAAAACATGAAAAATATAAAAGTATTCAAAAACCTTATTAAAAATACAAAAAGCCATTGAAAAGAATCAAAACAATTCCAGTCCAGGAAATCATTAGTAAACAAAATAATCCAAGTTGGTCATGAAAAGGCTATAGTCCTCAGTGATCCTATAGAATAAAAATCCCTAAACAAAAGTAAAAATCCATTATATGTCCCATAGTCCTTAGAAAAGAAAAATCCAGTAAATATACCATAGTCCTTACTAAATTACAAGAGCATAGTCCATATGGAGTATTCCAAGAAAAGAAGTCCATAAAGAATATTCCATAGAACAGTCCATAGAAAATAGTCCATGCATAGTCCTTAAGTAAAATCCCATAAGTCCTAAAGTAATCCAGCAAAGCATAGAAACCAGTCCATGTAGGTAGGCCACCAAACTCTCTCTCAAGACATCAGGGTAAGTCCCAAATGGCTGAAATGTAGGTCACGAATCACTGAAAGGTCGGTCTTGGAAAGACAAAGTCCATAGGTAAAAAGTTCCTTTTTCAAGAGTAACTGGCAAGGGCCTAATGCACCTTCCCACGATGTCATCCAATCAGGGTCCGTTACTAGGCAGACAGTCCTGTTACATCACATGAATTCTTTCTCATACACAGCAGATGTTATTTGGGTTACGGTGGTTTCTCAAAGAGTCACAACAATTTCCATCTATCTTACCACACAGAGTCCTTCTCAGGCCTTCAGAATAACATTCTCTCTGCTCGTCTAGAAAACAACTTGTCAGCATAGCACAGATACTATATACAAAGAAACAAAATGGAACCTCTCTGGCTTATTTCTTAATTACAAAACCCATATGCCTTAAAAGATTTTAACTTAAAAACCCATCTCATCACAGTCACCTTCATTAGTGCATATTCACCAACACTGTCATCTACAACAGAAGTCAAAGACAAATTCTATGACGATCTGGCAGCTGCTATTAAAAAATCCCCGAGAGAGCTGCTGTTCATTCTTGGAGACTTTAATGCTAGAGTTGGTGCTGATCACAACTCTTGGCCCACTTGTCTAGGCTGTTTTGGCATTGGGAAGATAAACGAAAATGGCCAATGCTTGCTGGAGTTTTGCTGTTATTATGGTCTTTGTGTCAGCAACACGTTCTTTAATATGAAGCTTCAACACAGAGTTTCCTGGAGACATCCAAGATCCAAGGATTGGCATCAGCTCAATTTGATCCTCACTAGACACTCTAGCCTTCCTAGTGTTACGATCACATGCAGCTACCAGAGTGCTGGTTGCGTTACTGATCACTCCCTGGTGTGTAGTACAGTAAAACTGCAAACAAAGAGACTGTATCACACGAAAAAGGAAGGAAAACCACGTATTGACATCAGCAAGACTCGTGATCAAAGAAAAGTGGAGGAATTTGCCCAAGCACTTCAGGAAACCCGTCCAGGCCCAGCTGATGCAAATGCACCTGAACGATGGGAACATTTCAAGAATGCTGTGTATAACACCACCTTGTCCATCTTTGGCAAGAAGACCAAAAAGATGGCCGACCGGTTCAAAGCCCATTTGGAGGAGTTAATGCCAGCCATCGAGAGTAAGAGAGCTCTAGCAGCATACAAAGCCTGTCCTAGTGAGTACAACTTGCAGGCTCTTCGAGCTGCTCGTAGCCAAGTCCAACAGACTGCCAGGAGATGTTCCAATGATTATTGGCTTCAGCTCTGCTCCCAGATACAGATAGCAGCAGACACAGGTAACATCAAGGGAATGTATGACGGTATCAAGCAGGCTTTAGGTCCAATACAGAAGAAATCTGCTCCTTTGAAGACCTCTATAGGCGTGATCATCCAGGAGCACAGCAGATGCGATGCTGGGTGTGAGGCTTTGCTCCTTTAAGAGGGCAGGAAAGATCCTCAAAATGCCAAAGAGCAAGAAGGAAGGTGTTTTTTTTTCCCCGGAGACTAACCAGTTCCCAGTTTGCAGGAACTCGGCCTCTTTAGATTCTGCACAGGAACAGCTGGATGGCTCAGTGGTTATCTGACAGAGGAGCCAGAGGTTGGGAATTTGATCCCCGACTACCACCACCGAACTTCCTGGACAGGGACTGGACTCCCCCCTCCAAAGGGTCCCTTCCTGCCTTGCAGTTCCAAGAATGTTGTTGTTGTGGGTGTTGTTGTTGTCATAATATCCCACAGTGGTTCTCCCAGACCCTTTGTTGGGCTCATCAGCTTTTATCAGCGCCTGGTCTTAAGAATACAGTGGATTTTTCTGCTTTCCTCAGATATTCCCTGTTTCTCCCCAAAATAAGACTTAACCTGAAAATAAGCCCTAGTAGGATTTTTCAGGATGCTGGTCATATAAGCCCTACCCCCAAAATAAGCCCCAGTGAAGTGAAAGCCCACCCTCCACCCTTGTTCAGCCACCAGAAGAAGAGGACAGGATTGCATTTGAATAAATGTAGGTGGTTGTACCTGAAAGAAATAAAACATCCCCTGAAAATAAGACCTAATGTGTTTTTTGGAGCATTTTTGGAAAATAAGACCCTGCCTTATTTTCGGGGAAACTGGGTACAAAGGTTTTTTTTTCCCCTGTATGCCTTCAAAAGTCTCTGAAAGGGCTGCATTGATTTGCACAGATTTGTGACAGATTTCCTGCTCAGACCCATGGATCGGTGATACCTTCTGAAACTCGTTCCTCCAGCACCCACAGCGGCTCCTTCTCCTCATTGTCTCTTAGTGGCGCCTATTCATAAGCGTTGGTGGCGGGCTCTTTTATAAATTATGCCAGACAAACCGGCCACCGTGAAATCATTTCCTTTTGCCTGCAAACAAAGGACTTGGTTGTCCCCGAAGCTCCTGCCAGCAATCTTTGTTTCTGTCAGAAAACAGGTGTAGCAGAACTAATAGGCTTTTAAAAATGGCTTAAGTGATGATACGCTCTGACACAAAACCATTTCCCAAACAGGGCAGGCTAAAAATACTGTTGTGAGCTGGAATAATAAAACAAGGGGCAATTGGTGAAACCGGTCTCCCCTGTTTCCTTCTGCATGAGTGGATTGGGAGGCAAGGCCTGGGGTGGAAGGAGGGGAAAAAATACTTAGTTGGAAGAAGGGAAGAGAGAGAGAGAGAGAGAGTACTGGGGTGGGTGCCTAACTTGTTCAAACCCAGATACATATGGTGTTGGATGGAAATTTGGCGCCTAAAATAGATTTCTCTGCTCTTTCATGAGTGTCATGTGTCTTCAGGTTTAGTGGGGGGCGTGAGCACATTCTGAACCTGGTGTTCTAAGAGGACGTTGTCTGATCATAAGAACGGCTGGTGGTGCTGGAGGAGACTCTTGAGAGTCCCCTGGACTGAAAGGAGAAACAACCTATCTGTTCTGAAGGAAATCAACCCTGAGTGCTCACTGGAAGGACAGATCCTGAAGCTGAGGCTCCAATATTTTGGCCATCTCAAGAGAAGACTCCCTGTTGGGAAAGTGTGAAGGCAAGAGGAGAAGGGGACGACAGAGGACGAGATGGTTGGACAGGGTCATCTAAGTGACCAACATGAATTTGACCCAACTCCGGGAGGCAGTGGAAGGCAGGAGGGCCTGGCGTGCTCTGGTCCATGGGGTCACGAAGAGTCAGACACATCTTAATGACTAAACAACAACAACAACTACAACAACAACAAAGAACTGCTGGAGAGCTCGGGGGTTCGGGGATTGAGGGTTTGATGCTTCACTGTACTTCCTTGAAAGGGGCTGGACACGATGATCCATAGGGTCCCTACCTGTTCTGCAGTTCTATCACCATGATGATGATGATTAGGCAATCATATTCTTATCTGGCTGGAGAAGGAATTTGTGTCACTCAATATGAACAATTTCTCTTCCCTGCAGAGATGGGAGGGGGGGCGCTACTGTCACCCACTCCTCCCTGCCGGTCTCAGAATAGGGACTACGCAATGAAGACCTCTAAATGTACCTGGTATAGGGAATTCCTCCACAATGAGAGGAAGGGACAGTCAGCCTTGTAACATCAGGCTTCAAATGACCAGATCCAGGTGGACTCAAGGGTCTCCCTAGAGCATGAAGGCATCCGTGTGTTTCTTTTTGCTGTATTGTAGCCTATTGCATCTATATCAGTCTTCGAGACAACAAAACTTCTTTTGTTGTTGTTGTTTAGTTGTTAAGTCCCGTCCAACTCTTCATGACCCCATGGACCAGAGCACGGCAGGCCCTCCTGTCTTCCACGGCCTCCCAGAGTTGGATCAAAGTCATGTTGACCGCTTCAATGACCCTGTCCATCCATCTCATCCTCTGTCATCCCCTTCTCCTCTTGCCCTCACACTTTCCCAACATCAGGGTCTTTTCAAACCTTCTATGGCACCTCAAAGAACAGAAGGTCCTTGGGATTCTGGCTGGTCCAAACCCACCAGTGAACACAGTCTGGTGGTGTAAGATGAAAACTAGTTTCCTTCAGGGCTCAGTCGCCCTGTAGGTTTGCTATGCCTAAAGAGTCATCTTAGTAGATGCTGGTGTATATGTCCCAGAGACTTGGAAGAATATGTAAATGAGCACTGAGCGCATGAACAGAATCTGAAGATAAGCATCAAGCTTGACTGAGTAAGAACATTCCTTCTATTGGGACAGTCCCTTGGCATATATGATCTGGGTATTTTTAAGAAACAACTAAAAACACTGATGTATAGGCAGGCCTTCCCAACAGATAACCCCTGACGACTTTTTTTTAATTATTTATTTATTTATTTATTTATTGGACTTATACAAGCACTCTCCGGGCAGATTACAATTTTTTTTAATTATACAGGCTACACATTGCCCCCCCAGCGAGCTGGGTACTCATTTTACCGACCTCGGAAGGATGGAAGGCTGAGTCGACCTTGAGCCGGCTAACTGGGATTTGAACCCCAGGTCGTGAGCACAGTTTTAGCTGCAGTACAGCGTTTTAACCACTGCGCCACGAGGCTCCTTTATATATATTTTCTCCGATTTTATTTCCATTCAGCTGTAATGATTTTTAAAATTATATTGTTGTTTTTGACTGTAAGCTGCCTAGAGTGGTCTAATATGACCAGATAGGCGGGATAGAAGTAAAATAAATAAAATAATAAAATAAATAAATAAATCTGCCACTTGATGGTCCACCCATCCAGTGCTGAACAGATCAGTACAAAAATCTGCACCGTATCTTGAAAGCCACGCATTCTGTCCAAGTGAAGAAAGAGGGAAGCACAGACATGCCTGGAAATCATTTTTTAAAAAATCAAAGTAGTCCTTTTTGTTCTTGTTGAAACGCCTGGATATGTGAAATTACCTGCAATTTTGTACACATATACAGGGAGTAATTTCCATGGAACTTGATGGCAGTTTCTTATGAGACTAGACAGTTTATCGCCATCTGCCTTCGCTTGTTACAACAGATGAGATGTGGCATAAGGAGTGCAAAGTAGACAAGGATGAGTTAACTTTTCATCTTGAAACCTTCTGTAAGGAAATCTTGTTTCTCTTTGGTACACCTTCTTTCTGATGAGTTCTCCAGCGGTTCAGCCGTCCACAATGAACACCTAAACAAATCCTTTGTCCTCTATTTGCATTCTGATTACCCAAGTGATGAGTACAGATGAGTACAGTTACATAAGGCAGTTCCTCGGCAGCTCATGGCATTTTAGGAGTCATTTTCTAGACGTAGCGGAGATTTCTTTCCCCCCCCCCATCTTGCCCAGTTGATCTGGTTCCTGTGTCGTCATAACCTCTCAGTTGCTCGTGTCTGGGGTTTATTCAAAATGGGATTCAATCGTAACTGTCAAAGCTTCTTCCGTTTTTTTTCCTCTGCTCCACTTTGTTGGTGATGCTTGCTGTCTCATAAATACAGGGTTTTAAGCATTTTGTTTTGTCACATCCTACACCAGCAGTTGGGGGGGGGTGCAGTAGAAAAGTAGGAGTGCTGTTCAGATTAACATATTTCTCTCTTCTCTTCTCTACTCTAAGGAGATTTGATGCTAATGTAGATCTGCAAAGCCTCCTGTCGGTCACATACAGGCTCTTGTCATCTCAGAGCCCCACCAGTAAAACATAAATCTGACCCCAAAATTAATGCTTGTTTCTGTTTTTGGAAGCCTCAAGAAGTATTGATTTTTAGTTTAGGGGTCTGAGGGTTCCTCCAAAATCCTACCTAACCCCTAAAACAACCCTTCAAAAGAAACCAAAGTGTCTATCCGGGCACTTTCTACTCGAGATATTTCACCCTCATATGATGCTTTTAAGAGGTTTTGGATGGGAGGGGCTAGTTTTCTGAACTAGAGTTGTTGTCAGCCAGCTTGGTAGCAACCAATTGTTTCCCTGCCTCAGAATCCCCGCCCACCCTCATTATTGCCCTTTTCACAGTCAGTCAAGTTTTATTTAGGTATTCTGTATGTGTGAGACATAGCAGCGCTGCGGGTTAAACCGCAGAAGCCTCTGTCCTGCAAGGTCAGAAGACCAAGCAGTCCTAAGATCGAATCCACGCAACGGAGTGAGCTCCTGTCCCTTGTCCCAGCTCCTGCCAACCTAGCCGTTCGAAAGCATGTAAAATGCGAGTAGATAAATAGGTACCACCTCGGTGGGAAGGTAAAACGGCGTTCCCTAGTCACGCTGGCCACGTGACCATGGAAACTGTCTTTGGACAAGCGCTGGCTCTATGGCTTGGAGACGGGGATGATCACCATGCCCTAGAGTCGGACACGATTGGACTAAATGTCAAGGGGAACCTTTACCTTTTTATGTGTGAGTCTTGTGGTGCAGTAATTGAACTGCTCTACTGCAACCAAGACTCTACTTATGACCTGAGTTCAACCCCAGGTAGCTGACTCGAAGCTGACTCAGCCTTCACTCCATCTGAGGACAGTAAATTGAATACAGTGATTTGGCCACCAAGCCCACGTTAAATTGCTACCTTAATTTAATGTTTCAGATGTGATTTAAAATACTGGTACCCTTGAAATTAGGCACATGTAAGCCCATGGATATCAGTGGCCTTATCCCTGCCACACTCCATCTCTTGGAAGAATGGAAAGGGACTCCTTACACTTCCACACATCGCTACTTTTCCAGTAGCGATGTATGGAAGAGAGAGCTGGACCATAAAGGAGACTGACTGCCAAAGAATTGATGCTTTTGAATTGTGGTGCTGGAGGAGACTCTTGAGAGTCCCCTGGACTGCAAGGAGGACAAAAACATCTGTTCCTAAGGAAATCAACCCTGAGTGCTCACTGGAAGGACAGATCCTGAAGCTGAGGCTTTAATACTTTGGCCATCTCAGGAGAAGAGAAGACTCCCTGGAAGAGACCCTGATGTTGGGAAAGTGTGAAGACAAGAGGAGAAGGGGACGACAGAGGACGAGAGGGCTGGACAGTGTCATCAAAGCTACCAACAGAAATTTGACCCAACTCCGGGAAGCCATGGAAGACCGGAGGGCCTGGCATGCTCTGGTCCATGGGGTCACAAAGAGTCAGACATGATTTAACGACTAACCAACAACAACAACAACAACAACAACAGCTAGTCAGAAGAAACCAAGATGTTTATTGAAAAGAAATCCAAGAGAAGGGATCTGTAGGGATCTACTTAGAAGAACACAGGGAAAACTTTATGTAAGAGCCTTCTCTCTGTGCTGGTCTCTCCTCCCTTCTGGTCCCAGAGACCTCTGTGCATCCTCCGGCTCAAACGCAGGCCACGAGGGCACCCTAAGCAAGGGAAGAAAGAGAGATGGCTTTAAGTATTTTGTTTCATCACATCTTCCAGCACAATCGATCAAGGAGGAAAGAAGCAGAAAAAATGGGGCTGCTGTTCCCATGAACCTGTGTCTCTCCTCTCTTGCCACCTACCTCTTCCCAGACAGCTGGATTGCCAGGGGAAGATCTGGGCTCCCCATCTGGACCCCGTCTGCATAAATCTTCCTTCATCGTCTCAAAATAACCAGATTTTAAATAAGTCCTGTCATGCTGAGCCATTCTGAATAGTCCTCGGAATCAGGCAGAGAAATTGGGTGAGAAAACCCGCTCAGTGTCTCCATGCTTTTCTCTCTAAAGAGACGTTTGCTTCTTCCCCTGGTGGAAACCGCTGCTTGGCTGCGTTTTCCGTGGGATTCCCCCCTTCCCAAAGTTTCCCCACTAATCTCAAGGGAGACGTTTGGAATTCCCAGTGACTGGGTGGCTCCTTCTCGTCGGAGAAAGGGGACAGGAGCCCTGCTGATATTAGGCAGCAAACACCAGGGTGAGGGAGGAACCGGGAAGAGACAAAGCCACTGTACGGTTCATCTCTCACTGAGGGACAGGGTCTGAGAAGTCCTTTGTTTCCCTGATTACCCCCCCCTTCTTTCCCTGAAACTTCCTCCACTGCAATCTGTTTCTGAAACATATGTTCATAGTTTTAACGTTTTTATTAATCAATGAATTGCTTTTATTTATTCTCTTATTCTAAAAAAGGAAAGAAGAAAGTTTTTGAATTTCACGGGGACGGCAGGTTTTGAGGTGCTGGGTTATTCTCCAATTTAGAGGAGCTCTCCAGGGTCCTGAATCCTATTTGCGAAGCGGGTTCAGCATGTCAGATGGCTAATGTAAAGTGCAGACTAAACCCTGGAGTGGATTCTTAGTTCCCCCCCCAAAAAAAAAAACAAATTGGGGTCACCCCCCAACCACCACTGCAGGAACATCAGCTTGAGATCACTGTTTCCTTCACAGAAGCCTTCCTGTGTATTTAGGGTTACTCTTCTCCTGTTCCTCTCGTACTAGAAGAGGCTATTTGGATTGCAGATGCAGCCTTCCTAATCAGTGACGTTTTCTTGTGTTCAAGCCATTCTCCCAGGTTCTTCAGACAATAAGATCTCTTTCTCCTGGCATTTCCTTAAGGACCATCTGTAGACAATCTGTCGTCTCCATTTCTTCTTACAGGGCCAAAGTATTCTGTCTTTTCACACTTTTTTATGATTTGGGGGACTTTACTCATTTCTTCTGTTCTTTTTCACATACTGATCAAAGAAACACATTTCAAGAATTCTGGAGCCTGTTTTTTAAAGAATGTTTAGCAAGGAGACGCAAAGAAAGCCATTGTCCTTCGGGACAATGTTGTAACTTAAATAGTGGGCAGAGGAAGTCCCTGGTTTCAATTTCTTCCCTCTCTTGGTAAATCCACTGTACTTTCACCTTCAGCAGCTTCCCTGAACTCTAGCACTCAAAAGCACTGAAAAAATGTCAGCCTCCACATTGGGGCTGTTTTGATCATTCCAGTCCATAATGTTAGTAAAGCACCAAGTATAACTACTATACTACTAATTCAAAGAAATGGGTGTAAGTTCTGCTCAAGACTTACCTCAGTAAACAGGAATGTGGGATTAATCAACACAGCACCGTAGATTGAAAGCACTGGGATTCCAACAGCAAGGTGCCCTAGAATTAATTAATCGTATTATGTCAAGCACTTGAAACAATGTATTGATATGGATGGAGGCTGCTCTCAAGGTCCAGGGCCTCATTAGGGTTAGGGACCTATGAACTCTGGATTGGATTCTGGGACTATAAATCAGGATTACAGAAACCGCTCATTTTTCTATTACATTTTTGCAACACCCTATATCAGACTAAATCCCAGGGCTGTTTGTGATTCAATGAAAATATCAGTAAAATGCAGTGCATCAAAATAATCATGAAAGGCAGCACACCTCAAGAAGGTTTATAAAACAACTAACAAGACTTTAAATGCTATTCTGAATACAAACGCTTCTGCCTGGCATTGGAATAATGAAAAGCTGGTGCTACACATGCCTTCCTGAGGAGAGAAGGGTATTACACCAATGTTCCTCTCCTGTCATGAGAAAAGGGGATGATGAAGGCTGATGACCTGACAGTAGGGGCCTAACTCTGTTTCCTTAGCAGCCAGCCAGTTGCCTCCAGCAAACCCACAAAGAGGCTGGGGAGGCAACAGACCCTGACCACTGCTACCACCCAGTTTCTTGCATCCCTCCTCGACTCTTACCATTGCAAACTGGCAAAAAGGTTTCTCTCAGCAAGTTGGCACAATGGGGTTCAAGACTGGAAACCTGCGAGGGAGCAAAGAGGTGAAAGGTGGACATCCAGGCATAGGAAGCTGCCCTATGCAGGGTTAGACCATAAACCTGTCCATTCCAGAGCATTGATAACTCTCCAAGTCTTTTAGAATGGGACCATTCTCATCCAGGCTTCCATAGAGTCTGGGGAGGGGGGCCTTCCACTTCCAAAGCAGAGCATGTGCCCCACTACAGATCTATTCCCCCTTCCCTGTTTGCATCAGAAGTAGGCATCATTCCCAGAAGGACATCCTTGAGAGCAAGAAAATGATGGCCCAGGAAAGACCGACTTACATCAGAGATGCCGGCATCGGAAGATATCAGCACCAGCGCATTGCTGTAGAGCAGGGAAAGACACAACTGTCAGAATCACAGAATTAGGGCCTTCCCGCTAAACCCACCCAGTAGTTGCTTCCGTGTGCACATTCAGAATTCTTGTTGCTGCTGTAATCCAACTCCATTGGCCCCCGACTCAGAAAAATGATGAGATGAATGATGCCTCTACTGCACTCCTGAGAAGGACCTCTGGTGCCTGACAGATGGCTCACAGATCCTTTCAAAATAGGGGCAATCCTTCAGGGTGCCTAGACAGGTCCTTCCTAGGGAATCATCTAAGCCATCCCACGTGGCAGAATTCCCCAAGAACCAGGCGTTAAAACAACTTTTCCATTAGCCTGAATCGGAGACCCAGATCGGAGAGGCATTTGAGGACAAATGTCCTCCTACGACGGTTTCATGTACAAAACCTCACACCGTTGCCTCTTCCCGCTAAAATCCGATCCTGGATGGAAGACGGACGCCTGAAAGGAATGGTTTCTTACCTGGAGAGAGATGCCACAAAGATCAGTCTTCCTTTCACCAGGGATACCGCAGCGCTCAAGGTGACATCCTGCGAATATACATTTGACAAAGTCAAAAACAGTCAGTGGGAAGCAAGGCTTGATCCAACTGGAAACCTTCCCCCACAGACAGACTTCCAGGCGACACGGCAGAAGCCGGTGGTGTTGAGGGCCTTTGTGGTGCTGAGCAGAACCTGCTGAGCCTGTCATTTGGCGGATGCTACTTACACTCCTTATAATGAGGACTGAATAGACAGAACCATCTTTGTTCTTGAGGAAGAACTCAACCCTGAGACCGGCAGAGATGACGATGCCATCAGGTCCAAAAACAATCACTGGATTCACCTCCACGGAAATCCTGATGTACAAGGAACTCTGGGTGGGGAGGGGGGAGTAAGATGCAGTATGGAAGCAATAAGTCCCCCACTTTCGACAGAAGAAGAGCTAACATGGCTAGGGATAGCTCTGCCCCTACAACCACACCCTCACGCCTTCCAAGATTAGTCCCCCAAATGAGTGCCACATACCGCAAAAACATCTCCAAGTTTCTGAAAAGAAAAAGAAAAAAAAGAGGTTTAAGTAAATTCCCACATCTCTGAATAGGAATCACAATCCTCAGGATAACAATACAAGCCAGACCTCTTTCGTAGAGCCGCCTAAGGTGGCTTCTGGACACATTCCTCTATTCGAGCCAGTTAGGATGTAAAACTATCTTTCTGCTCAGGAAGCTTTTGTTTTCTAAAAACATTCTCCCACTGAAGACTTGTCTTTCGTGAAGATACCCAAATGCCACCACTTTGCGGGCAGCCTGGAAATGGCCTTGCTTTCTAATGGGACATGAATGGCCTTTGAAGCCCACTGGTTTCAAGCAAGGACAGGAATCTGGGAGACCCACCCACCCACCCACCTGCTTGGAAAGTAGGGTGGAAGAGACACTCTTTGTCAAGGATCCTGCTTTGGGCCAATCATTGGATGGGCTTTGCCCTCCCTCCCTCCCTCCTTCCTTCCTTTCCCGGGACCCCTCCTTCTGAGCATTTTACCACATTCTTTTTTCAAACCGACTCTCTGGAAGATGGCTTTTTGCAGCGGCCATGCCAAACGAGGTTTCTAAGGGCTCACTCACCTCAGCAGGGACAAGAGCCAAAATGGCGTTCCTCAATTCATCCGCTCCACTGAACTGTTTTGGAAAAAGTGAGGGAGGAAAGAAGAGTACATTGCATAAATCTGAAGGCCCATCTCCTCGTGATGTGCATAAAGTGCCAGCCCTGAGGCAACCTGAAGCATTCTAGGCTATTGCCTTAAAGTGGCCAGAAACTCTGTGGGAAATGTGCCACTCTTTTAAGGTAAAGGTTCCCCTTGACCTTTAGTCCAATCTGTGTCTGACTCTAGGGCACCGTGCTCATTCCCTGTCTCCACGCCATAGAGCCAGCGTTTGTCCAAAGAGCTGTAGAGCCAGTGTTTGTTTCCGTGGTCACGTGGCCAGTGTGACTAGACACGGAACACCATTATGTACCTTCCCACTGAGGTGGTATCTATTTATCTACTTGAATTTGCATGCTTTTGAACTGCTAGGTTGGCAGGAGCTGGGACAAGGGACAGGAGCTCACTCCCTCGCGTGGATTCGATCTTACGACGGCGGGTCTTCCGACCTTGCAGCACAGAGGTTTCTGCGGTTTAACCCGCAGCGCCACCATGCCATTCCTTTAGAAGCCAGCAGTTCTCTTATGATACAGATGTTTATCCCAGCATTTAACCAAATTGAATTTCTCCTGGGCCAAAGAGTTCCACCTGCCTTCGAAGGATCCATTCCAATTGTAAAATCCACCCCTTCACAATCTCATAACAGTTCGATTGACCTGCCAGCCCAGCCCGCGCCAACACCGGCTCACCTTGTCTGGCGTGCAGCTCAGTTCTTGGGGCTCCTTTGGAGCTAAAACAGACAGCACAATGTTGAAGAGTTCCGGATGGAAAGACTGGCAGTACTTAAAGTTGTTGAGGGAAGGCACCTTGATGGAGCCGGCTGAGTCAGGAATGGAGAGAATCCCCTTTCCTGGCACCTCAACATCGATCTGGAAAGGAACAGAAAATGGCGGCCTGTTGTGTCTTCACTTAGGAATAAGGGCAGACATTTGATTCTCTCTGAGGTTAGTGCTAACGGGGTTGGAGGGCGAATAGGTGAGGTCTCATGCCTCAGAAGGACATCACTCATCCATCAACTTCATTGATACTTACATATATATCTACAGCAGCGTAGGTGCCAAAGACAGAGGGCAGCCCTGCCAGCGCACACCTCAGAGTTGCGTAGGGGCCCAAAGGAAGGGGCACTAGGATGGAAAAAGAACAAGCCATGATGTCAAGGCACCCCCAGTGGGACTTTTCCTGAAATCAGCCTGTAGGTTCCTCCCTATTTTCCTTGGTCTTTAGGATGGACTGCTTATCATGCAGCTGCCCTTCTTAACTTTGACAATCTTGGTTCCGCTGTTCAGTTAGATACGTAGATTGATGGACGGATAGGTTGGTCAACTGATAAAAGTTCTTAGCCAGCAGCTACATTGCCCAGCAGGGGGGTCATCCAAGAAGCTGGGAGATAGAAGTTCTCCTTTGAGAGCAAGAAAATCCACAGCTGATTCTTTCCTTCCCCTCATTTCTTTCTTTCTTCTCCCAGCCCTGAATAGGCTGGTAAGACCTCACCTCCCTCCCTTCTGAGAACTGCTTCCATGATATTCTGTCTCTGGGCTTGTCACATTAAAATGAAATTGGTGTGCTTCTCTGTGTGAAAAAAAACACTAGTATCACACTTACTATGCAGGACAGATAGTTTATTGGAAATAAATGTTTAGGGCCAATTTTGCCAGCCCATTGAAAAGAATAGGCAAGGAAATGTTTCCAGAGAAAGGGAAAGACTAGGTGAAAGCCTGTTGTTTCAAGCTTTCATCCAGGCCAGTTCTTCCTCCTCCCGAGTCACTGAATCATACCACTACTTCTTGCCTGTAAAGACTAAAGTGAATTCTCTCATTCCCCCTAACCAGACTGTATACATATATGCACGGGATTATCACAGGATGTGCATATGAATATATTGCATATTCATATGATGCTTTTAAGAGGTTTTGGATGGAAGGGACCTTTCTCAATCAAGGTTGCCATAGCAGCCAGTTGTTTCCTTCTATATACCAGTGTTTTTCCCCCTGCCTTTTTCTAGTCAGGACTCAATTAGTTTTCTGTCTGTTCTAGCATGTGTGGGTTATGGAGTTTGAGGTGAACAGTTAGAGTGCAGTTTTCTCTCAGTATGTCAGGTAGTTATGGAACAAGTCAGCTAATTAAACATGAAGCTAACCAAGCAGTTAAGATCAGAGATGTAACTAATTAATAGGTCCACAAAATATGTCATATGGTTTTTTATATAAGAAAAACTGTGAGTAAATTAAATGTTTTATTCTTTCTGACCTACCAGAGTCTCTCACTGAAGGTATTGAAATAAATCAGTACCATTTGAAGTAAATTAACAAATATAATGGGTGGCCAATCTATTCAGTAGGTTCTTACCAAAAACATTTTTATGTGCTTTTGGTCCTCACACCACATTCTGCCAAAACGAAATACCTCAACAGTGCTATCTCTCAGCATTCAGGAAGGTTTTTCTTTTAAAGGCCAAAATTTCTCAGACACAAAATAAAGAGAACATAGAGCTCTTGTATACAGACTATTCCTTCCCACAAGTAATCAAAGCCTTGTGAGAGTTTTATTTTTAACTAGAAATGGACACAAATTGAAAAAGTGGTGATTTGTTGTGATTTGTAGTTCATCAAGGTCGAGGAATTACAAATCACAGATTTATAGTTTTTTTCTGATGAATTTTTACTTGATTCATTGATTAATCTTGACTTCAAAGCCCTCAGCCCCCTCCTGTCACCTGGAGACACCAAAATCATAGAGAAGCTTCTCCCAACTCTCTTCTACAAGACCTGCATGTTTGATGAAGTTTGGGTTTTGGACATCTGAATTATAAACACTCATTTCCCCCCCCCCCCAGGAAAGTTCATTTAGCAGCTGGAGTTTCCCCTGGATGCTCCCTCTTTGTGGATGTATAACTCATACATCTGAAAGCCGAACATCACCAAATGTACCATCAAGGGAACCTTCTCAGTGATTTTGGTGTCTCTTAGGGCCTGGGTTCCATCTTATAACCCAAAGAATTGACAAATCAAAAAAAAAATCCATTGATTCATATTTGTTGGGACGTTGCCTCTGATGAATACCAAGCAGTGAATTGGGGATTTTGTGTGTATGTTGCAATTCATCTTTAATTTGTACCAATCTTTATTTATAACCCCACATGCTGTCTGTAGTTTGAGTGACAGGTACGGGTTTTTCTGATCCAGGGTGACTATCTTCATAATCCATCATGCCTTAAAGCCTTTGAATTCAAAGAGAGACCTGCCTCTTTGCATTCTTTCTGTCTCTTTACTCTTGTTTGTGGCATTGTTTGTCGCTGTTAGTTTGTTCATTGGTCGGTAACATGGGTACCGTAAAGAAAGCAGGATACCCATCTGTCATTTCAAGCCACTGTGAGTATATATATTTTTTTCTTTCTCCTACCAATGTCTCAGAGTGAGTTCTTGAGAATTTTTAAGTGCCAGTCAATAAGGAAGCGGTGGGGATCTTGAAGCTATTTTCCTTTGTGGTCTCTAAACTTCTGTGGTTTAGCCAAAAGAGAACTTCAGTCGAATTTCAAAACCCTGCAACAGATCTAAGCTTAGAAAGAAATGGGGAGGGTGACATCTCCTCCTGTGGAAGGAAACAGGGAAACCGGTTTGGAGGGCTGTGACCCCCCAAGATGTTAAGACAAAAGAGGTTTGTTGATGAGCTTTTTGTTATTAAAATTGCACCCAACCTCTGCTGCATAAATGAAGATCAAATGCTCCTTCCACTCATCCACTCCAGACAGTAGGACTCCAATAAAAAGTATTTTATTTATTTATTTATTTATTTATTTGTTTGTTTGTTTGTTTGTTTGTTTGTTTGTTTGTTTGTTTATTGGATTTTTACCCCGCCCCTCTAGACAATGTCTACTAAAGTAATGTTTAAGTAATGATTTTCCCCCTTAACCTGTTACTTTCAAGTTCCAAAATTTAGATGGTGTATGTCAGGATCAGAGGCAAAAAAAACTTACCATTCATAGTGTCCAAGAGAGACGCCTTTGCCACATCATAGACAGCATTCAGGACACCACATATCTGCAGGATGAAGAATGAGGATCAGACCCTGAGCCAGAAAACAACAACACCCCTGGAAGCTTGGTTTTCCCTGGATTTGAGCTGCCTCCCTCAGTAGAGTCAGGCCTGATGGCAAATGTGACTCTGTCCCATCCCCAGGCACATATTTTAAGGGGTTCAAAATTGCTGCCCTTTCACCCCCTCATACTCTGACTTGCCACTGGGCTAGACAAGGTGGCCCTCTTCATCCATCCTCTCTCCCTCCCCCCACCCACTGTCCCATCCCTGCTGAGGCCATCCGGCAAGCATGGCGAGCCAGCCATCCCCAGCCCAGCATGTGAGGCGCTGGGTGATGAAGGGCAGTAGAAGACTGCCCCATCAAGGAGAGGGAGCCTAGAGCCTCCATTGAACCGCTCTTCCTGGAGCTGGTTTGGGGGGGGCAGTGGTTTCTGCTGGGCAGCTGGAGCCAAAAAACATAACATTTCCATTTTTGTTTGTAGGGGAGGGACTAGCCAGGCCTCCCAAGACAAGCACTCCTTAACCCAGGTGCCACAGTCAAGAATTGTCTCTGAATCTGAGCAGGGAACCTGCAGCCATTTTGTGTGTGACATCAACAGCAAGAAGCTTCCAGACCAGCATCCTTCACCCTCTTGGTGCTATGATTTTGGTAAGCAGAAAGATGGGCGATTGTGACTTCAGTTGCAAACTCCCTAATCCTTCTCCTTTTCTCTGGCCCATTTATATTTTAGAGTCATGCTTGGTTTATTATCCATTCATACTGGAGGCATATTTTGTAGGACTTTGGTAGCAGAGGGGGATTTTAGAGATAATTGGACCAGGCAGGATAAGTTTGCTACCATTCTCGAAACAGGTTGCATTTTTAGAGCGGCTCCGATCAAAGGTTCTGGGCATGAACATATTCCCTTTTGAACAACCGGCCACAGTGGTTTGCTCTGCGGACCTACCTGACGGTTTATATCAGCAATGATGGATTTCCGTATTATATGCAGGACTGACGTCAAAGGCCTGCTGCCATGTAAAACAAGAAGCACATGAAATTGCAGATGATGGGAGAAGCAGTAAGGAAAGAGTCTACTGGAGGAAGAAACAGAAGAAAAAGGAAGAACAAGGAGACAAAGGCAGAGAGAGCAGAGAAGAAGAATAAAACTGGGAAAGATCTCAGGCTGTGAGTGACCACAGTGAGCAAACAGGGAGAGGTAACAGGAGTTTGACAAGAGAGGCCAAGGGGGAGTTCTGGTTTCTGGGCATAATTCTATATCAGGAGACTTTCCATGCATCCTTCAAGAAAAATGAAAGAGCCCTCATATGCAAAGAGAAGAACGCAAAAAGGTAACGGGGATTATTGAGGATAAGAGTCATTTCAGGGATGGTGTCCTGAAATGACTCTACTCTCTGTCTTGGTGCTTAAGAACAATAGATACTTCATCTATTGTCCTGGTGTACATCTGCAGCATGTGCAAACTAGTAGCATAGTTGGTCGGTTATTCCTATGAAGTCATATTTACCTTCCTGAATTAAAATTTCCAGTTCTTCTTGTTTGTTTCCAATACTCCTGGCATTGGTATACAGACACCAGAGGTTGTGTGATTTGTGACCTGTTTGTCTTTGTACATTTGTATGAATATTATTATGATTATTTTTAATATTATTGTTATTATTATTATTATGGCAATTATTATTGTTAATGTTATTATTGTTGCCCTTTTGATTAATTTGGTCCATTCTTCTTATTATGTGTATGGCTTCATCTCCCCTTAACTCTGTGCTTGCATCTCCCTCCCCCTTCCAATTCAGTTCAAAGACATCCTGATGATGTTCTTCATGTTGTGGGCAAACACATTCTTCATCTTCCCTTATAGCCCATTTATTTTAAACTGTTTGTTTAGGATACCTGGCCCTCTTGTTTTGTCAGTTTAAATGTAGTTGTACATATACTCCAAGAAACAACAACAACAAATTGTTTGGGGCCTCCCTTAGTGAACTCCCTGTTTGCTCTCCTGCTCGTGAGCTCCCTGGGTCTGCCTTTAGCTTTATTTGTCAGCTCGACTCTGGCAGGAGTCAGGAATTAAAAGGCCCTTCCAGAACTCACGGATGCTATTTATAGCCCTCCTCAGTCATCAGGACACGCCCCTTTCTGTTAAGCCAATCACATGGTTCTTCCTGTTAGGAACACGCCTCTTCCTGTTCTAAGCACACGTCTCCTTAAGTAGAGTATGTGGTGCTTCTACCTGGTCAATTCCTAGTGGCTACTTCAGGCCCTTTCCTGGTGTTACTCTAGAGAAAATCCACTTACCTGTCTGTCTTGGTCTCCTTCCCATCTCTTCCTTGGGAAACTTCCTGTTTGATCTCCTGGTCGTGAGCACTGGTCAGGAATAAAAAAAAATCAAATCATGTTCTACTTGAGATCATTATTTCAAAGAAAACAAATCAGAAGATAGCTGCGCATGTATACAGTATTTGGGGAAAGGATACATAAGCTGTCAGGGCAGAAGTCTGTAACCGGAAAAATATTCCAAGGTGCATGGTAGTTTCATAAAAAGGAAATCCTAAAGGCATGGCTACAAGCAATTCCAACAAGAAAACAGACGGAAGAGGAAAAAAGACAAATGTGGTTTTACAAAAAGCCCAGGAAGGACCTGAAAACAAAAGGGACACATATAGGAAGTGAAAGGAAGGGCAAGCCACAAAGGAGGAGTGCAGACAGGTTACAAAGAATTGTGAGGATGGCAGTAGGAAGGCAAAGCTGAGAATGAGCTGAGGTTAGCAGGAGATGCTAAAAGCAACAAAAAAGACATAGAAAAGAAACATAAAAAAACTCCCACACAAAACCTACAAACAGCATTCAGGCCCACCACAAAAATACAACAAATGTTATGGTCAGCAAAGGACAAAAGGGACCCCCTCACCACTGCAGGAATATACCGGATAGCTTGCAGTTGTGGCCAGGTATATATTGGAACCACAAAACGCAGCATCCACACCAGAATCAAAGAACATGAGAGACCGTTCGTTCGTTCGTTTAGTCGTTTAGTCGTGTCCGACTCTTCGTGACCCCATGGACCAGAGCACGCCAGGCCCTCCTGTCTTCCACTGCCTCCTGGAGTTGGGTCAGATTCATGTTGGTTGCTTCGGTGACACTGTCCAGCCATCTCATCCTCAGTCGTCCCCTTCTCCTCTTGCCTTCACGCTTTCCCAACATCAAGGTCTTTTCCAGGGAGTCCTCTCTTCTCATTAGATGGCCAAAGTACTGGAGCCTCAGCTTCAGGATCTGTCCTTCCAGGGAGCACTCAGGGTTGATTTCCTTTAGAATTGATAGGTTTGTTCTCTTTGCAGTCCAGGGGACTCTCAAGAGCCTCCTCCAGCACCACAATTCAAAAGCATCAATTCTTCGGTGGTCAGCTTTCTTTATGGTCCAGTTCTCACTTCCATACATCACAACAGGAAAAACCATAGCTTTGACTATTCGGACTTTTGTTGGAAATGTGATGTCTCTGCTTTTTAAGATGCTGTCAAGGTTTGTTATTGCTTTCCTCCCAAGAAGAAGGCATCTTTTAATTTCGTGGCTGCTGTCTCCATCTGCAGTGATTATGGAGCCCAAGAAGGTAAAATCTGTCACTGCCTCCATATCTTCCCCTTCTATTTGCCAGGATGTGATGGGGCCAGTGGCCATGATCTTAGTTTTTTTGATGTTGAGTTTAAGACCGTTTTTTGCACTCTCCTCTTTCACCCTCATTACAAGGTTCTTTAGTTCCTCCTCACTTTCTGCCATCAGAGTGGTATCATCTGCATATCGGAGGTTGTTGATATTTCTTCCGGCAATTTTGATTCCAGCTAGGGATTCCTCCAGTCCGGCCTTTCGCATGATGTATTCTGCATATAAGTTAAATAAGCAGGGAGACAATATACAGCCTTGTCGTACTCCTTTCCCAATTTTGAACCAATCAGTTCTTCCATATCCAGTTCTAACTGTTGCTTCCTGTCCCACATATAGGTTTCTCAGGAGATGGATAAGGTGGTCAGGCACGCCCATTTCTTTAAGGACTTGCCATAGTTTGCTGTGGTCCACACAGTCAAAGGCTTTTTGCATAGTCAATGAAGCAGAAGTAGATGTTTTTTCTGGAACTCTCTGGCTTTCTCCATAATCCAGCGCATGTTGGCAAGTTCCTCTGCCCCTTCGGAATCCCACTTGTACTTCTGGGAGTTCTCGGTCCACATATTGCTGAAGCCTGCCTTGTAGGATTTTGACCATAACCTTGCTAGGGTGTGAAATGAGTGCAATTGTGCGGTAGTTGGAGCATTCTTTCGCACTTCCCTTCTTTGGTATTGGGATGTAGACTGATCTTTTCCAGTCCTCTGGCCACTGTTGAGTTTTCCAAACTTGCTGGCATATTGAATGTAGCACCTTAACAGCATCATCTTTTAATATTTTAAATAGTTCAGCTGGAATGCCATCACCTCCACTGGCCTTGTTGTTAGCCAGGCTTTCTAAGGCCCACTTGACTTCACTCTCCAGGATGTCTGGCTCTAGGTCAGCAACTTCCTTGTCTGGGTTGTCTGGGATATCCAAATCTTTCTGATATAATTCCTCTGTGTATTCTTGCCACCTCTTCTTGATGTCTTCTGCTTCTGTGAGGTCCCTTCCATTTTTGTCCTTTATCATGTCCATCCTTGCACCAAAGGGTCCTCTGATATCTCCAATTTTCCTGAACAGATCTCTGGTTTTTCCTTTTCTGTTTTTTCCCTCTATTTCTCTGCATTGTTCATTTAAGAAGGCTCTCTTGTCTCTCCTTGCTATTCTTTGGAAGTCTGCATTCAATTTTCTGTAACTTTCCCTATCTCCCCTGCATTTTGTTTCCCTTCTCCTCTCTGCTATTTGTAAGGCTTCCTTGGACAGCCACTTTGCTTTCTTGCATTTCCTTTTCTTTGGGATGGTTTTTGTTGCTGCCTCCTGTACAATGTTACGAGCCTCTGTCCAAAGTTCTTCAGGCACTCTGTCCACCAAATCAAGTTCCTTAAATCTGTTCTTCACTTCCACTGTGTATTCATAAGGGATTTGATTTAGATTATACCTGAGTAGCCCAGTGGTTTTTCCTACTCTCTTCAGTTTAAGCTTGAACATGAGAGACACTACAGACTAAAACTGGAAAAATCCACAGTAGATGAACATGCCCTAAAACAACCTGGACATGAAATTCTATTTCAAAACACAGAAGTACTGGGCAACACTAGCAATCATTATGTTAGACTGCACAGGGAAGCCATTGAAATCCACAAACACCAGCAGAGCTTCAACAAGAAAGTCTAAAACTCAACAAATCCTGGCTCCCAGCACTGAAAAATACAGCCTGCAAAAGGTCAACGAACTCTACCCAGCCACAAGGACCAGTCCTGGAGGCAGTTCGTGTCCTTCTGCCAACTCCTGTTACCATAGTCTTTCAAGACTGAAGGATGCCTATGATGAGATACATTCCAGATGGGTGGTATATAAGTTTAATAAATAAAATAAATAATAAATAAAGTAACAAGTGGGGTACCACTGGGCCTAGTCCTCTTCAACATTTTTGTTAATGACTTGGATGAGCGTGTTGGACCCTTAGATAGGGTGCTTGACTCTCACAAGATACCTCTTGGGCAAAGATCAGAAGCCGGTACGTATTCTCATGCAATTGCCATTAAATTTAAAAAACAATCCGTGATGTCCAGTGTGATGATATACACTTCTTTATAATATTTCATTATGATATATAAGTGTTTTCCAGATAACCTTTATTTATTTTTCAGTGCCAGTAGAACAAATTCAAGGTCTAATAAGTTCTTATCTTTATTCTATTCAGCAAGCATATCTAAAATAATATATGGGTGTCTGAGTAAATGTTTTAAAAATGAAGAACTAATTTAAAAAATTACAGTCCTTAATTGAATAAATCTAGACTGGAAAAAAAATAAGATCAATATATGAATGTTCTAGTACAAGTAAAAAAAAAAAAACCCTATGAGTTATATCGGACTTGAGTATTAGACTTGGAAGACTAGAACTAATGCATTACAAAAATGTTCAAAGTATTTTTGTTGCTTTAACAAAAATATTCACTAAGATTTTTTAAATCAAAAATTATTTCAGTTATAACTTCTCTATCAAGTGGCTCAGCCAGGGTCTGGTGGTGGAGACTGGCCCTTTAGCCCCATGAGGTTCTTTGGACACGACCCAGGTTCCTTTTGTATGCGAAGAACTTGACAACTCGCTGATTTGCAAAAACAAGTGACAACCATAGGAAACCTTTTACCAAAAAGGCACCCATACTCACCTACCAAAGAGGGCGATTTCAATAGCTCCAAAATTAGCACCACATTTATGGAAGGAAACTTTGTAGTAACCGTCGGCAAAGTCTGTAAGTCCATATTTGATTCGGATCGTCACTTCCAGTGAGATGCTGACCAGCTGGGAGTGATCAGGCAGGCTAAAAAGACACGGGCAAGAAAGAAAGAGACTCCACTGTAATCTCCCACTCCTGGAGCAGTTTTTCTGAATGAGAAATTGAAAGCAGACCTTTTTATCCAGTTTCATGCCCAGTGGGGAGAAAGAATCAAAAGGATCACTCTTTTTTTTCCTTTTAAAAGAGGGGGCTCTGTACTCGTCTGTTTCAGCAACAACAAAAAGAAAACAAAAACAAACTACAGTAGCAAAGCTGAGATGTCGTCAAGCTTGCAAAGTTTTTTTTTTTAGGTACTTAATTAAGGCCTTGTTATGTTGCTTATTACTTTTTAAGAGATCATTAAAAAGCAGTTAGAATAAGAACAAATTAGGATTGTACCCAGGAAATAATGCTGTTGCAACTAATGTGTTATATGTATTGTGTCATATAATTACACTTTTCTTACAAACAACAAAAAGAAAACAAGCTACAGTTGACAACATTCCTTCTAAGGCAGTACTTCCAAACTTTGCTAAAATAGCAAACAAACCTTTAAAACTCTTATTGTGCTGGCCCTTATCATGAACCATGATTTGAAGTCTATACACTGAAAAGAGGGTACAGTCCATGAAAGTTTTTTCTATTTATTTATTTATTTATTTATTTATTTATTTATTTATTTATTTATTTATTTATTTATTTATTTATTTATTTATTTATTTATTTATTTTAATGTATATGCCGCCCACACTACCCAAAGGTCTCTGGGTGGCTTGCAACATTTAAAATACAATAAAAATTTATAACAATTAAAATACAATTAAAATATATATACTGTATATAATTACTGTGATGATTTGTGTTTTTATGTGTATTAGAATGGGATATGTAGTCCTAAGATTGTCCCAATAGCATCCATCTTGATTTAAAGTCTGCTCTGTAGAAGGAAAGTTTTTCATGCTGTTTCAGAGAAGCTTCGCTCTCTGGTTATCTCGTTGCTAAGATGAGCAGAGAGCAGAGACTTTCGTAGTCAAAATAATTCTGCCACAAAGTATGATAACAACTGAAGTTCCATGAGAAAGTTAGGCGGGACAACAAGACCCAGGAGGGATTGTTCCTTATGAAGAATTCTGGGAAGAAGAAGGAAGTTGGTAAGGAGTTAAAAAAAGATGGAGTTGGACTGAGAAAGGTCAGACACGTGCTTTTTCCCATAATGGTTTGTAGCTTTGCTATGGACTATTTTTCCTACCATGGACTGATGGAAGTCAACTGGATTTCCTCTAGCATCAGCCTATGAAGACCCAAGACACGTGAGATGGACTGTGTTATGCTTTTTATTAGTTAGCATAATTCTATTTCTTTATTTTTCCAGCTGGAGTGGGGAGGGGAGTATTCCGTTTGTCTTGATATGAAAATATACCTACTGAACTATTTTACTATCAACTGAAACCTTTTCTAAAGCAATTCTTTTCAATAAAGCAGTAATGTTTTGATCTGCATGCATTGGTTCTTGAACAGACTAGCTGAATGTCTAATTGGCCATGTGTATTTGCTACCAAAGATTTAGAGCCAGATTATTCTGAGTATAACTCATGGATTTGTCTGTGTGTGTTGCTTTCTTAATAAAGGAGATTGGCTTTTGAGGAAGAAGTTTAGACAGGACCTGGCTGAGACCTAAGTGGCTCTGCTCAGCAGTCAGAGGTTTGTCTGGATTTTGGATTCATCCCAGTCTCCGGCACCCCCATAAATCTCTTTGGAGATAAGGGACTGCTTACAGCTTACATCGGACCCACAGCTAATATTATTTCAATTAAAAGCCTTCTGGAACAGGAAGGTTTTGACCTGGCACCAAAATGTCATCAGGGTCAGCGCCAGACGAATCTCAGTCAGGAGGGCATTCCATAGTCTGGGGGCAGCTGCCGAAAAGGCCCTTTGTCTACAAGCCATCCCTCTTTCTTCCTTAAGGGATGGCTCTTTCAAAAGGGCCCCCTGGCTAGATCTTAACTGCCGGGTAGACTCATATGGTTCTAGATGGCTCCTGGTGGTTTTCACAACTTGAAAACCTCATGTGTGATTGACAACTGAGAAATCAGTGAAAAGAACTTTAGTTCAAGGGTCACTGTGTCTCTTCAAGTGCAACTAGACGGCAGTAGAGCCTGTGCTTTGGACTGCTTCTGCCACAGTCCAATGTGCGCTATTCCCTGGCCACCAGATGAGATACAGAAAACTGGAACACAGTCCAGCTGGACCTTTTTTTTTTCATCCATCACTCGGGCTGTTCTTTTTCTGAAGGCAGGCTGGGGTGATCAGGAGGACCAGATATCGTGGGCTTGGAAGGGTTGCTTCAAGGGAGGTCAATAACCAATGCAATCCAACAGGATGATATTTTGCCATTTGATCAACCCTCTCATTTGGTTCACTGTCTGCTGTCTTCTACTGACAAAATCTGCTTGTTCGGACCCAAAATAGGAAGGGTGGAAGAAGCTCTGGAAAGTCCCCAGTCCCAATACTCACGTGTGGCCAGTGATGTCCAAACGGATGGACAGAGAGAGAGCAGCACCTCTTATGGCTGGTACAAATGGTTGTTTGTAACCGGTAACTTGGAGGTTCACAATTCTAAGCCTGAGAAGAGAGGTCAGCACACAGTGAAAAAGAGGAGGCAGCATAAATAAGAACAGGAGCAGAGCCGTAGACGGCCCTATCTTTTCTCATTCAGTCAAGAGGCATGACTGAAGATGTTTCCCAACCGGGGTCTCTGCAAGACTTCTGCTTTGAAGGGGTCCCGAGGGTCCTACCCTGCCCATCCCTCTAATGCCACACTGCTCCCAGCAACCTGCGCAGTCTCATTTTGAGAATACTAGATTGGTCCTCCAAGAGAGCAAGAGCAGAACCTTTCCAATTCACAAATGTCTGTGGTTTGCTACTTACCCAGTGATGCCACCGAGGGGTCCTCTGATGTCCACATCGGAAAAGGCAATCCCTTTCAAGTGACTCAGGAGAAGCCCATCTTGCAGCATGCCAGAGACAACGACTGAAAGGCAAATAATACACATGAGGCCAAGAGCAAGAGGTGGGATGCGAGATACAGCTGAGCTTCAGCAGCCAATAACAAGTCTGCTGTTTATTTTATTTATTTTATTTATTTTATTTATTTATTGTATTTATACCCCGCCTATCTAGTCATTTCGACCACTCTAGGCAGCTTTATGTTATCTGATGTTAGGGCCCAAGGAATCATGGAGGACGTTCCTGCCCCCCCTTATGTATGTTTGTCCTGTGGTTAGTAACAATCAAGGACATCATGAAAGTCTTCCCCTTGCCATATGTAAATAGTTGGGGGGGGGTGTATTTGAAAACGGTCTCCATAGCAGTTTTACCCTTGGGTTGGTTGATGGGTTACGTGGAAATGAGAACCTTATTCAAGCTGATTGGAAAGTCTTGGTTAAAGCAATGCTCTCTTCTGCACAATACGTACTTTTCTTGCAGGAATGGAAAGACACTGCTGCCATTCTGGCCATGAATACTTTACAAAATAATATTACTATGTCTGCAGATATGTTAAATAGAGATGGACTCTTTGTCACCATGGCACAGCAGGTTACCATCCCTAGCAGGGGATTGGCACAAGTGGCTGACATTGTTAGAGCAGCCTGGTTAAAAATCCCAGACAAAGGTACCCCTATTAGGATCCTTTGCCAATTTGCATCAGGGTCCTACAGAGGACTATTTGGTTAGGTATCCTTCAGTCTTGAGAGACCATGGTAACGTGCTCTGTATGAGTGTCTTCTCCAGAGCACAAAGCCTGGGTAAAATAATATGGAGGATAGGCTACTACCCAAGCAGCGAATCCCCCCTCTCCACATCACTGAAACAGTCTAATGGAAAGGCAAGAGCCAATACAACTGGTTCCAGCGACGTCGCAGGAGTTGGCAGAACGACATGAACTGCCTTCGGGACTCCAGCTCCTGATTTTGCATCGAGATTAACTCCTGAAGCCTTTTCCATAAGTGGATACAGCCACAAGGCAGTGGAGGTTTGAAATCATGGTTTTCCTTCTCCTGGATGGGCTGTCTTCCAAGGCTGATGAGTCCCACATGGACTATATGTCTTTCATTAACAAACTGCAAAGAGCAATTGAACGGCAGGTGGAGAATACTGAGGCTGATGATATTTTGATGAAACAGCTGGCATTTATTTATTTATTCAATTTATATCCCGCCCATCTAGACTGAAGTCTACTCTAACAACCGATGCCCTCAAATCTACCCTGGCTCCATGGGCCCGGCTCTTGAAAAGAGGAGAGGAACACTAGCCCTCCAGCCCATCTATCTATCTATCTATCTATCTATCTATCTATCTATCTATCTATCTATCTATCTATCTATCTATCTATCTATCTATCTATCTACCTACCTACCTACCTACCTACCTACCTACCTACCTACCTACCTACCTACCTACCTACCTACCTACCTACCTACCTACCTATCTATCTATCTATCTATCTATCTATCTATCTATCTATCTATCTATCTATCTATCTATCTATCTATCTATCTATCTATCTATCTATCTATCTATCTATCTATCTATCTATCTATCTATCTATCTACCTACCTACCTACCTACCTACCTACCTACCTACCTACCTACCTACCTACCTACCTACCTACCTACCTACCTACCTACCTACCTACCTACCTACCTACCTACCTATCTATCTATCTATCTATCTATCTATCTATCTATCTATCTATCTATCTATCTATCTATCTATCTATTTATTTATTTATTTATTTATTTATTTATTTATTTATTTATTTATTTATTTATTTATTTATTTATTAGATTTTTATCCCACCCATCTAGGCCAAGGGTCTACTCTCTCTCTCCCTGTATCTCCTCATACACGAACTACCCACCTTTGCCCCTGGTACATGGCACTAAGCAACTGACACCCTTCAGGGTCATTGTTCTTAGAAGAGTCTGATGGAGAAATGGTAACATAGGATGAGGGAAGGCTTCCTTACCCCTTGATATTTCTTCTTCATTGAGAGATGCCCTGTTTGCATATGGCTTTCCTCCAGAGGGGCTCATCAGGCCACACATGACCACCAGTCCCAGAATCTTCCACATGTTCCTCTTCTCACACCTGCCGGAAAAAATGATGTTTAGCGCACGGTCCTCCCTGATGCAAGTATGGATGATCACCTGAGCTTTCAGGGCCATTAACCCTGTTGTGATTTTATTCTGGAGGCTCACATACAAGTTGCCCTCCGTTTTTCACTCCTTGTTCTATCTCTTGCAAAGGAAAAGCATCATGGCTGACCGATCTCCAGGGATGGGGAGAGTCAACGGGTAGATGGGTTTTAGAAAGCAGAACTATAAATGACAAAGATGACATGGTGAGGTGGGGTGGGTGAAGGGGATGGAAAGGGGAAGGCAGGTTCCTCCAGCTAGAGGGTGGAACCTTAGATGCTGCTAGAATCAGCCCTGAAACAGTGGGTCTCTTCCCATAGCCATAGACCAGCTAAGGCTGCTACTGCCAGGGTCTTCTGCAATGTTATCAGGATCGCTTCCCGGCTCCCTCCTCCCCTACCTTCCATAGCGGCCCCCACTTGGTCCAGCAGGCCCTCTCATCCTCTCCTATCCAGATCACTACTTAGGCTGCCTTCTTCCTGGTTCCCATATGCACCACCCCAAGGACACCTCCAGAAACCCAATATTTAAGCCCCTTCCAACAGGCAAAGTCACTTTTTGGCAAGGTTTAATTTGATCCCAATAAACTAATGAATTTCTTCTTTCCCCATTTCAAACAAATTGCCAAAAAGACTGAGTGCCCCATCCTCCGTCAGGACTATTCCTTTTCCTTTTTAATGACTTTTCCCTACACGTCCTAAAAATGCTTTTTTCTTAAAAGCAAAAAACAAAAAACAGCTCAAGAATTCACCACCATCGCCTTGTTTTTCAGTTTAAGCTTTTCTTGACTCTGCAGAACATCTCCCGTAACTTTATTTCCCCAAACTCAAAGCTTACCAGAGGTACATAGGATGTTGAAAGTTTCCTGTGGCAATTACTTTAAGATGAGAGATGATGGTTTTTCAGAGCTGGTTGTTACTTCTGTCTTCTCCTGCTCTGTGATCTCAGCTTGCAGCCAACCATTTTTTTAAAACCTAAAACCCATCAAAGAATGTGGAAAAAATTGGGCAATTTCATGACGTCCATGGATTTTATGAGCTAGCAGGCCACTTGTTTTAAATGGCCCCCAAAAGGTCTACACAAACAAACTCATTCTGGAGCAACAGGTTTTTCCATAAAATTCCTGGATTCATACTGACCTCTAAATTCCAGGTCTCTGTGGCAGCTAGTAGCATATTTGCACAACTAAGACCAGCATAGCTGCATAGCTGCTTTTGAAGAATGTCAGATCACAACCATTATGCTGTGAGCCTTCGTTAGTGACATCTTGTTTGGACTGCTGTAATAGGCACAGTGTGGGCCTCCATTTGAAAAGTTTTTAGGAGCATCAGCTGGGCATAAATCTTGGCTATTACAGTGGGGTCTTGACTTAAGAAAGGCTTGAGTTAAGAACATTTTGACTTAAGAACCGCTCTCATAGGAAAATATTGACTTGACTTAAGTACTTAGATTTGAGTTAAGAACTGAAAAAAAACCACGTGGGAGGCAGGGAAAGTGCAAAATTTGAACTTTCAGTTAACTGTTGGCCAGTGAAAAGGGTGCCTGTCTGCTTCCTCACTCCTCCCAGCGTTTAGAGAGTGGATTGGGACTGCCTGGTACTTGTACTGCCTGGACTGTATTTTCCCTGCCTTCCCTGAACCTTTCTTGACCTAAGGAAAAAAGGAACAAAATATCCCCCTCTAGTGGTCGAAGGCAGAATAGCAGCTGTGACAAACCCAGACCTACTGGAGGATGCCACAGTTTCACTAAGCTGCCACCAACCATTCCCTATAAGAAGTCACACAGACCAGGGATGGATTCTTAACAAATAAAGGAATAAGGTTTATTTAAATAACACACAGGGAAAAATAAAAGGATCAAGTGAATAAGATACAGTAACGTGGCTTAGTCTCAATCATACATACACACAGTTTGGTTCACACAGAACACTTAACTTGAAGCACAGACCCTGAACCTATCAGTTCTGGCTAACCATACAGACACCTGAACCTATCAGGTTGGTACTGACTGACACACAGTAGTACCCTGTCTGACACACAGACTCCCACTCAAGCTTCTTCTTCCCAGCTTCTCCTCCAGCTTCTCCGCACAAGCTCCACATATATATACAGTACAGCCCCTCCTCCTGATGTCCCGCCTTCCACTCCCCATAGGATGGAACTTTCCCTCCAAACCCATGACAGACAGGTAACATCAGTGCTGTATGTAACACCTCCCCTCTTTATAAGTTGTTTTGTAGGGGGAAAGCTAAGGTGCTTTTCACCAAAAAACAACCTGGACCCAAAACAAACAAAAACAGTCATATAATAACATACAATACCATACTTACTTATACTTACACTCTATTAGGCATTTAAACATTTACCATTAACAATACATCAAGTTACCTTTATTCATACAAACCAACATGTTTAATAAACAGACACATTTGACTTTTGGTCACCAAAATATATACATAGTCCATGTTTCTTTCGCCGTCTTCATTCTTCAGGTCTTCTTGACAAGGCGTCAGCAACACAGTTCACTGACCCTCTGACCACCTTCACTTCAAAGTCATAGTCTTGCAGATTTAAAGCCCACCTCATAAGTTTACTATTGTGGGTTTTCATTGTCTTTAACCATTGCAGTGGTGAATGGTCAGTGCACAGAATAAAATGTCTTCCCCAGATGTAAGGCTTGGCCTTCTGGATCGCGTAGACTATGGCCAGGCACTCCTTCTCCACGGTTGCCAAATGTCTCTCACCTTTCTGGAGTTTCCTACTCAGGTAGGACACTGGATGCTGGTCACCATTCTCATCCTCCTGGCAAAGAACTGCTCCTACCCCGCTGTTAGACGCATCGGTGTAGATGATGAACTCCCGGTCGAAGTCTGGAGCACGCAGCACTGGATAGTTGATGAGCGCCTCCTTCAACCTCCGGAACGCCTCCTCACAGTCGCTGGTCCACGGGATGCGGTCATCAGCCTTCTTCCTCGTCAGATCGGTCAGCGGAGCCGCAATCTCGCTAAACCTCGGGATGAACTTTCTGTAGTAGCCCACCAACCCAAGAAATGATTTGACTTTTTTCTTGGTGTTGGGTCTGGGCCAATCACGAACTGCTTCTATCTTGGCCTCTAGGGGTTTTATCACTCCTCCCCCTACTATGTGACCCAAGTATTTTATTTCTGGGCTACCCAGCTGACACTTGCTCGCCTTTACTGTTAGCCCTGCTGCACTTAACCTCTGCAGCACTAACTCCAGGTGTTTCAGGTGATCTTCCCAGGTATTACTGAAGATCCCTATGTCGTCAATGTAGGCCACTGTAAAGTCACTGAGCCCTGCCAAGGTCTGGTCCATCAGCCTTTGGAATGTGGCTGGTGCATTTCTGAGACCAAAGCTCAGGACTCGAAACTCATAGAGACCAAAAGGGCTGCAAAAGGCGGTCTTTTCTTGATCCCTGGGATCAATTCTTAATTGCCAATATCCCTTTACCAGGTCCAATGATGAGATGAACCGACAACCCCCTATGGTTTCAATCAGGTTGTCTAGCCTGGGCATTGGGTAGGCATCAGGAGTGGTTACGCGGTTTAATTTCCTGTAATCTACACAGAACCTAATGCTCCCATCAGGCTTATCCACTAGGACTATCGGAGAGGACCAAGGACTAGAAGAGGGGACGATTATGTTCTCCCTAAGCATCTCGTCCAGCTCCTTCTGCACCTTGTCCCTATAGGGTCCCGTTACTCGGTATGGGGATACTGCCTGCGGGGGTGCATCCCCTGTGTGGATCCGATGCATCACTCCCTTCACTATCCCCGGCTTGTTGGAAAACACCTGTTGATATTTAATGAGCAGCATTTTTAGTTCTTGCTGCTGGTCTTGGGTGAGTGCAGGACTGATCTTTACCTCCTCTGGGTTGTATTTTACTTCCCCTCTACCCTCCCAGAAGGGTAATTCAGCTTCCTCACTCTCAGCTGCTTTTATCGCAAATAAAACCCTCTGTTCCCCTCTGTAGTAGGGTTTTAGGGCATTCACATGAACCACCCTCCTTGCTTGGTTCTCCTCCTGCTCTATAAGGTAGTTCAGGTCTGACATCTTGGAATTGACCCTATATGGTCCTGCCCATTTGAGCTGCAGTTTGTTCTCTCTGCAGGGCCTAAGCCAAAGCAC
Source organism: Pogona vitticeps (assembly GCF_051106095.1). NCBI lineage: Eukaryota > Metazoa > Chordata > Lepidosauria > Squamata > Agamidae > Pogona > Pogona vitticeps. Next base: position 2,309,072 of record NC_135786.1, read on the forward strand.
TTCCTCCCCTGGGTCAAAGTGCCTCTCTCTAGCTTTGTGGTCATACCATGTTTTCTGTCTGACCTTCTGAGCTTGCAGGTTTTCTGCGGCCAGCTCTAGGTTTCTCTTTAGGTCATTCATCAAGGTGTCTATGTATGTCACAACGTCTTGTGGGTCATCCTGGGTGATCTGCTCCCAATTTTGTTTGATCAAATCAAGGGGCCCTTTCACCCTTCTCCCAAATAAAAGTTCAAATGGACTGAACCCGGTACTGGCTTGTGGCACTGATCGATAAGCAAACAAAAGGGATTGCAGCTTCTGGTCCCAATTGTTTGGATTCTCTGCCAAGTAAGCCCTAATCATGCGCATTAGAGTCCCATTGAACTTCTCAGTTAACCCATTACTTTCAGGGGGATAGGCAGTGGTTTCCTTGTGCTTAATTCCACAGATTTGCCATAGCCGTTTCATGAGCTTCGATGTGAACGATGCGCCCAAATCTGTGATTATTTCTGAGGCAAATCCCATCCTGGACATATACCCCACCAAGGCATCTGCCACTGTGTTAGTTTCAATGTTAGTCAAGGGTATGGCTTCAGGGTACCTCGTGGCATGGTCCACAATGGTGAGAATGAACCTGTTCCCCCTCTTTGTGGCCTTGGGCAAAGGTCCCACAATATCCACCCCTATGCATTTGAACGGAGTGTCAACCACAGGCAAAGGGCACAACTTTGCTTTGGTCCTGTCGCGGCTATTCCCCTGCCTTTGACACACATCACATTGTTTACAGAACTCTTTGATCTGCTTCCCTATTTCAGGCCAGTAAAAATTCTGTGTAATTCTCTGCTGTGTTTTGTTCACCCCTAAGTGCGCAGCAAACATGTCAGAGTGCCCCCTTTGTAAGATCATGGGGCGATACTTTTCAGGTACCACTAGCTGACTTCTGATCCCATCTCCCCCTTTTGAGATATTCCTCAGGGTCTCTCTATATAAAATTCCCTTTCTCTCACAAAATCTCACTGGGGTCTCAGGTGTTAGCTGGGCTTCTGTCACCTGTTCAAAACATTTTTGGAGAGTGGTGTCTGCCTTTTGCTCTTGGCCAAATCGCCTGTCTGTGGTTAAGGTTTCCACCACAGCTTCGGAACTGCCCCCACCTGCTTCCGTCTCGGGCTCATCATTACCCCCCTGAACTGTCCCCGTGGTGGCTTGTGAACGTGTAATCACTAGCACCCGTTTCACATGTTCAGCCAGGTCATTTCCCACGAGCACAGCTGCTGGCAGAGTCGATGAAATCGCTAGCCGCCAAACTCCCCTCCAGCCTTGAAAGTTCACAGGTACCTCCGCTACTGGCAGTGAGATCACCTGCCCCTCAATCCCTGCCACCTTCATGCTCTCATTTGGGATTACATACTCCCTAGGAATAATATCTGGATGGCACAGGGTCACCTGGGAACAAGTGTCCCTCAGCCCCCGATACTGATGGTCAAGTATTCCTACGTCCACCCCTGCGGTTTCAAACAACTGAGAATCTGTTCTCACGAGCAAGCAGCGCTTGACCTCCACAAGAGGACCATTTTCCTCAGCCTGATCAGCAGATGTAACTGTTCCAGATTGAGTAGCCATGGCAACAGGCTCCCTCAGTGACAAGGAGCTTTGCTCTTTCTGGACACAGAACACAGCTTTTGGCTTGGTTCCACTCGAATCCTGAGGCACAATTCCTTTTAGCTGCTTTAATTTCTCACACTCTGAGATTAGATGGCCCTTTCCCTGACAGAAATAACATTTTCTGCTATATTTTGAGTCTTTCTCATCTTGTTTTGGTTTTCCCTCCAAAATCTGAAATCTTGGTTTCATGTCTGAGGGCTTCCCTTCACCATGGGCCCCTCCCCCTTGCTGGTTTTTCCCTGGTCCCTGAGAGTACTTGCTGTAGGTTTCTTTAGGTTTACCTATCGATTTCCCCTCAGCACCTAAGGGCTTTCTTATTTGGGAAATAAAATCTGCGATCTCGGCCGCTTCCGCCACAGATTTCGGTTTCCTTTCCCTCACCTGGAACTTCAGTTCCCCATGCAGGACTGAATAGAACTGTTCCAGCGCTATCAAGTCTTTGAGCTGCTGAAAGGTCTCTGTCCCCTCCTGAGATAGCCATTTCTCTAGCAGCCTCACCAATTGGGCCCCCACTTGGGTAAAAGTCTGCTCTGGTTTCTTGGTGAGTGACCTGAATCTTTGCCTCAGCTGTTCCGCATTTATCCCATGTCTGGCAAACACCAGTTTTTTAAACTCTGCAAAATCTTTCATCAGTTCCTCTGGCATCTCTGCATAGACTTCTGCCAGGCTGCCACTGATTAAAGATCGCATAATGGTCATCTTCTCAGTTTCCCTTACTGAGAAGTCCACAAACGCTCTTTCCACTAAGGAAAAGAACACCTCAGGGCAATCTCCCTTGTGGTACACAGGGAATTTCTTCAGGTCAGCTTTAGACAATTGGCCTCCCTCAGAATCCCTATTGTTATTATTGTTCTGGTTCATCATTTCCAATTTTCTTAACTCAAACGCCATTCTTTCTTTTTCCAGAGCAATTTTCTCTCTCTCCAATCTTTCTTCTCTCTCCATTCTCTCTCTCTCTCTCTCTAATTCAAATTGCCGTTGTTTCTCTCTTTCCCTTTCCTCCATTTCCCTCACCCTCAGTTCATGCTGTTGGGCTAGGAGCATTTTTCTGAGTTCTGGGTTCTGTTCTCCCGTGCTGTCCCCCTGCACTGAGCCAAATTCATCCTCAGAACCTTGGTCTACCTGTGGGTCTTTCACTTCACCCATTTCTGCCATTTGGCTTCGAGTCAAGGGCATAATCCCCCCCCCCAGAACAGGCTGCTTTCAAAAGTCAAGCCTCAAAATAAAGCGACCACTTTTTTTTTCTTTTGCCTCAGAACCAGCTTTCTATAGATTACTGCTGTTCTTCAGCACTAACTTGCAACAGTTGCGAGCCAGAGTCTACCCCCCTCTGCTAGGCCTCTCAGCAGGCAGGCTAGATCACTGCTACTACACAGTTTTGCCTCAGCTTTTTTCCCGCCAAAACAGGTTGCCTCAGAGCTCCCTAATCTAGTCCCCAATCTGAGGTTACACGTTCTTCTACTAGCGCACCTCCCCGTGAGGTACACCTAGAAGATTACCTACGTGCTCTCAGATTGTCCCTGACTAGACCCCCCTTGCTCTGGGCACTCTTGCCAAGGCTTTGCTGGACCACTGGACAACTGGACCAGTCATATCCCACACGCTGGACACCAATCAATGTGACAAACCCAGACCTACTGGAGGATGCCACAGTTTCACTAAGCTGCCACCAACCATTCCCTATAAGAAGTCACACAGACCAGGGATGGATTCTTAACAAATAAAGGAATAAGGTTTATTTAAATAACACACAGGGAAAAATAAAAGGATCAAGTGAATAAGATACAGTAACGTGGCTTAGTCTCAATCATACATACACACAGTTTGGTTCACACAGAACACTTAACTTGAAGCACAGACCCTGAACCTATCAGTTCTGGCTAACCATACAGACACCTGAACCTATCAGGTTGGTACTGACTGACACACAGTAGTACCCTGTCTGACACACAGACTCCCACTCAAGCTTCTTCTTCCCAGCTTCTCCTCCAGCTTCTCCGCACAAGCTCCACATATATATACAGTACAGCCCCTCCTCCTGATGTCCCGCCTTCCACTCCCCATAGGATGGAACTTTCCCTCCAAACCCATGACAGACAGGTAACATCAGTGCTGTATGTAACAGCAGCTTCCCATTAGTTTCTATGGACGGAAAAGAGCAGATACGGATCAAATGGTTTTCAATGCATTCCTATGGGAAATGCAGATTTGACCTGAGAACTTTTTGACTTGAGAACCGCCTTCCAATACGGATTAAGTTCTCAAGTCAAGACCCCACTGTAGGACCTTGGGCAGTCCTACATGGCTGAGGACTGGGCTATTTGCCTTCGATCAGGTGTTTTGGCATTCTAGATGGTCTTGAAACAGACTCTCCTCCTGCTCCTGCCATTACTAGATTTCCATATTGAAGGTTCAGGGGACCGCACTTTAATCAGGCTTGCCGAGAGAGTCTGGAGCCTTCTTTGAGGTCTTTCCTCCCAGCAAAAGCCTAAACTCTTGCAGGGCTTGGGGCCCCCAAGCTGAGTTGTACATCATCACATTGGCTTTAGCTGGTGGGTTGGTTGGCTGACTGGGAGGTTTGAAAGAAAAAGACAGCGAAAGAAAGCAAGAACACAAGCTATGCGTTATTTTTCTGTCCCTGGATACAAGTTGGTTGGTACGTAGAACCTGATTAACTGTAAATCTACTGGTGATTCATTCTGCTTGCAGTGGCCAAGTTATCACAACTGGCATAATTTGCTTGTTTCTTCCCCATCCTTTGCTTTTTTACACCACCCAGATGATGAACCCTCCCAGGGAATCTGAAAGCTTGTGCACTGATTTGACCATTTCCTTGATTCTAAAAAAAATGGAATAGTCTGTTATTTCGTTTCCATCTTTTCTTATGTTTACCACGTGGCAATCTCCCAGTTCCTATAAATATCTGTCTCTGTGGAAATCCCTCTTCATTGTAACCTTGAGATATAACTGCATTTTGGGACAGTAACAGGGGTGGGACTTTTGTGGGCAAAGTGTTCCAGGTCACATGCAGAGTTCTCAAGATAAGCTTTCAACCACACCAGCCCTATCAACCACAGAGCTCATGTGAAGGAGGAGAAGCACTGCTCTTAAACAAGGACTCGCTAAGATGTATGCAGAACTGGGGGGCTCCACTGGGCCAAAGCACCTGTGTGTCTCCTCACAAAGGGAACATGACCTGTTGACTTAACGAGATTTATTTATTTATTTATTTAAAATACTGTAATTTTTTTACCCCGCCTTTCTCCTTAGAAACGATCCGTGGTGGCTTCTGTCACTGAAATACCTGTACGATATTTAAAGTTGGAAACAATGAGTAGACCACGGTGGTTTACATCACTAAAAGACAATGTTTAAAGCTAAGCACAATGAGTATAAAGAGGCAGCTTACATCATTAAAGGACAATACTAAAACTAAAACAATAAGTATACAAACATTAAAGAACAAACAAATGTCACTCTGAGGGATGGTATGCACAGGCAGTACTGGAGACCAGCAGTCAGAGCAATAAGGCATAACAGCCCATCTAAAAGTCACACTCTGGTAGGCAAATCACCGAGGGGAGGCTTGCGTAGACGGGGCTCTTTCCAGTGGGAGAGAGTAACAAAGTCTGGGGGAAGAAACAGAGAAGGCACTCCCTCACTAAATTCACCTGTGAAGGTGGTGGAACTGAGAGAATGGCCTCTGTCTTAACACCCAAGCTGGCTCAAAGTGGGAGACACAATCTTTTAGAAGATAGTTTGGCCTCAGGCTGTTTAGGGCTTTATAAGTTAAGACCAGCACTTTGAATTGCGCCCAGAAATGGATGGGACGTCCTATGACACTCCCATCTTCTAGTCCTATTGCTTCCCTCCATCAAATTCCTGATCAATTATCTCAATACGGTGTTCAATATTCTTCTTAGGTCTCTCTATCGACAGGTTCCTGATCTTGCACTTTCTCGTCCCATTTGCCCAGGGGACTGGATCTATGGGAAGGAATTCTGTTGTGCCTCCTGCTTAGGCCTCCCATTGGAAGGGTCCCTTCAAGGTCCTTCTCGGTGAAGTGCGCTGGAGATTCCATTTGGATTCAGACCAGCCACTGCAAGTGCGCCCTTCCAACTGCACACCACACTGATTCCCACCCTGCTAACAAGGGACTTCCTGAGAGTCTGCAGCACATGTGCCTGAACCCACTGATGGTTCTGTCAGATTTCTCCAATGATAAAGAGTTTAGCAGATGGGCCAATCTACAACCTGCATTTGCGACAGAGTCGTGAGTGAGCCATTTGAGACAGACATCTTAGTGAGCCTTGCCCAGCTTTAGTATCCTGTGTGAGTCTGGTGTTTTGGAACATTTTCCTCCTCCACAACTGACCCGTCCTTGAAAGTCTTGTTCTTTTGATGCCATCTACTGGCGCCTTGCTGAATTGTGACTAGCGAAGGGCAGGAATCGTTTCATGCCAGTTCTCCCTAAGTTGTCTGTGCAGCACCCCAGGTGCTGTGTCTTCTCTTCTCCCACCCAGTGCATATTGCTTAGTGCCCTTCTCATCATGCAATCTTCCAGTCCCAACAAGAGCACGGACTTCCCTTCTCTGCCTCCTCCAGCAGCCGCCCATTCAAGGGCAGGACTTCAGGAATCCCTGCCCTGCCTCCTCATCTGAGTAGCCAACTGCTGTTGGTCATTAGAAAGTTTTAATTAGCATGTTTGTAACTTTCATATATTTTTGCAATTCATCTTGAGTTCCTGCTGGGGGACAAAGGCAGGATATAAAAGAAACAAATATATAAATAATGAAATGAAATGGCACTGCTTTTCACATTAGCAATGGGCCTGATGAATTAGCACCCCCCTCAAAAAAAAAAACAACCCTGCTCCGGGCCTTTTTTCATCTAAGTTGATTCCATTTCCCCCACCCCCACCTCTTACCTTCTCTCTCCCCAGCTGGTCTTCACCATCTGGGTTTTACCAGGCTGGAGAGAGAACGAAGTATTTTTTACAGCTTTATATACCAGCCACTCCATCAGTACAGTGATAAAAATCAGCCGGGGCTCCATTGTCATGTCTTCAGAGGGGATATAAATGTCAGTGGTTGTTGGTTGTATGTAACACCCTGTGATTGTTCTTTAAAGCCCCTAATTGGGCTGAGGAATTCAGTGAAACATGAAGGCATCGGCTGGCGCTGAGGTAATTGTCCTTTCATAGGACAATCAAATGTTCCCATGTATCTGAAATGAGTTGTGGTGGAAACAACTTCCCACAATGTCTGTGCAACTGATGGACATCTGGCAAACCTAATTTGAAATTATGAGCATGATGAGCAACATCTGGAAAGTGCATGAGAAGAAGGAAGGCTGCAGACCAGCAGATCCCACCGTTGCCCGGTTGCAGGTGTTTCAGCATGACATGATATTCATTCTTCTTTGGAAAAGTGACTTCCCAGATTCATCATGATCTGTACTGGCATCTTTGAAACCCAGTGGTCATCACGGGGTCCCTATAAATAACCTGGAAAATGTGGTTTTCCCTGATGAGCAATTTTCATTAATGAATGTTGGGATGAGAAACTTTTGTATTTTGGATGGGCGCTCCCAGAATCCCAAAGCAAGCTTAGGTTTGTTCGCTGTCAGAATATGGGAGATGTAGCAACAAAAACAACAACATCTATTTGTCTCGTGGGCTCCCAGAGGCACCTGGTGGGGTCCACTGTGAGATCCAGGAGGCTGGACTAGATGGGTCCTTGGCATGATCCAGCACAGGGCTCTTCCGATGTTCTTAATGTTCTTTAAAACAACAGCAACAACACTCATTTCCCCTCTCTGACAGAACTACAGTACTGGCAAGAAGAATGAAAGCATTTTCAGACTCGTTTCGGTTTTCAGCAGCATTTTGTTTTATGTCCATATTATGTCTTGTTTGTTGTCTCAGTGGTGGCAACATTTGTGGTAGGTAACAACAACAGTGTCACTGAAGCAACCAGCATGACTTTGACCCAACTCCGGGAGGCAGTGGAAGACAGGAGGGACTGGTGTGCTCTAGTCCATGGGGTCACAAAGAGTTGGACAGGACTTAACGACTAAACAACAACAACAACATCAACAAAAGCAGCAGCAGCAGCAGCAGCAGCAACAACAACAACAACAACAACAACAACAACAACAACAACAATCTTAGAATTGCAGAGCTGGAAGGGGACCATTGAGTCGACTCTAGCCCCTGTCAAGGAGGTACAGTGAGGAATTCAACTCCCAACTTCTCAACCCGTGAGCTATCCAGCAATTCATTAGGAAAGTGGTGATTATAGGGTGGCCCCTTGTTATTCAAATGAATATTTAAAAAAAACACTGAAGTCTTTAGCGCTAACTAATTTTTACTTAAATGAATAAATCTTTAAGACTCATTAGACTTAAAATGGGAATTTTAAAGGTGTGATCAAAACCCATTTCTCCTCATTCTCTTCAAATTTAGTTAGCATTCTCAGAAAAGAATCAACTTTTTCTCTTCAGCCAGTTTTGTCTGTTTGTTTAAAATATTTTTATCCTGCCTTCCTCCTTGAAAAGAATCTAAGGAGGCTTATATCATTAAAAGACAATATTTAAAGCTGAAGATGGTTGAGTATACAGATACAAAAAAGGATCAATCGAATACTATAATAAAAAAAACATGAGCAATAACAAAACATGTCCAAAGCAGTAAGCTACCACAATCCATTTGAAAAACCCCACTCAGGCGGGCAGTTGCTGAGGGAAAGCCTGCCTGAAGGGAAAGGTCTTGGCCTGCTTGCAGAAGGACAGCCAAGCTGAGGCCAGCCTGGCCTCCAGTGGGAGGGAGTTCCAGAGTTTGGGAAGAACAACAGAGAAGGCCCTGTCCTCACCAGGCGCGCCTCCTCTCCATGCTACCTTTGCCACAAGTCCATTTGGAAGGCCCAGGTTTCCATGACACAGAGAGGATGCTCCGAGTGCCAGAGATCCCTATCAGCTCTCATCGCATCTGGAGCCTTCCTGATGTTATTGTTATTGTTAATGCTGCCTGCCTTCAAAAGCAACGGTTCAAAGGACTCTCTCAGAAACAATGGCATTCCTAGCCGTGAGCTGTGATGGTGCCTGGAGTTCTGGGCCTTTCTGTGCCCCAGTGGGAAGGCAATGCGCCCAGTGAGCAGGATGAGGAGCAGAAGGAGGGGTGTGGAACGTGGGTCTTTTTGCAGGACTCCTGTGTGTAGAGAAGAATCTCTTGGTGGTTAGGGACAGAGTTTGAGGATGGTCCTGGGCCTTGGCAGTTCGTTGAAGAGACTGTCCAGCTAAGAAAACAAGAGGGCGCCTGCCGGGAGACAATTCATAGTATTCGTGGCTGTGGAAAGAGAGGTATGGCTGTCAGAACCTGAATCTTCTCTGTCGAACTAAAGCGAGGTCACAGATCCAAGGACTGGCTCTTTTTGAGTAAAGTGACGTGTCCAACGAACCTCGGGCCATCTGCCAAGGAATGGGCCTTTTCTAAGGTGTTGCTTTTTCTTGCCCCTGCAGTGGCACCTTCTTTCATTGTCCAGGACTGCAGAGGAACTTTCACTCTGGGATTGGGACCCCACTAAGCCCTCCATGAAGGCATCATCCACCCAAATCTTTTGTCTCAGCTTCTCTTGGGCTTCGAGAAAATAAATGAGCTAGTGAAGTTTCAATCCTGCCATCTTGGTTTGCGCAATGTGTGTTGTTTAGGATTCATAATTGGCAGATTAGGATCACTGGAAATATAGAGATTATGCTACAGAGCATTTACATGAAAAACGGAATGTATAATTGTTATAATACTGTCTCTATTTATACAAAACGGAGCATTAGTTACAGACAGCTATGGTTGTCCAGAGCCTGTTTATAAATAATTTGGTTTTTTTTTTTATACATACCTCCAGAAGAAGGTTGTGCACTGAAACACATCAATCATTTTAAAACTGCCATCGAACAGAATTTGACCCAACTCCAGAAGGCAATGGAAGACAGGAGGGCCTGGCATGCTCTGGTCCATGGGGCCACGAAGAGTCAGACATGACTAAACAACTAAACAACAACAAAGTGTCTACACTCTCAAAACTTTCATGCTTTGCTTCATCTGGGGATGTCTAAAGGTCACATCACCTCCTTTCAACCAAGTGAGGCCAGAATTCTGGTTTCAGACCTGCATGTAGTTCCAGGAGCTCAGCCTGAAGCTGGGGAGACTTTTCAGGAAGGTGATGTCAAAGGAGCAACTTGTCATTTTGTTGTTGTTGTTTAGTTGTTAAGTCACGGCTGACTCTTCGTGACCCCCATGGACCAAAGCACGCCAGGCCCTCCTCTCTTCCACGGCCTCCCAGAGTTGGGTAAAATTCATGTTGGTCACTTCGATGACCCTGTCCAACCATCTCGTCCTCTGTCGTCCCCTTCTCCTCCTGCCTTCACACTTTCCCAACATCAGGGACTTTTCCAAGGAGTCTTCTCTTCTTATGAGACGGCCAAAGTATTGGAGCCTCCGCTTCAGGATCTGTCCTTCCAGGGAGCACTCAGGGTTGATTTCCTTCAAAGTGGATAGGTTTGTTCTCCTTGCAGTCCAGGGGACTCTCAAGAGTCTCCTCCAGCCCCACAATTCAAAGGCATCAATTTTTCAGTGGTCAGCCTTCTTTATGGTCCAGCTCTCACTTCCATACATCACTACAGGGAAAACCATAGCTTTGACTATGCAGACCTTTGTTGGCAAGGTGATGTCTTGTCATATCCCTTCTGGTTTTTTCCCTATCTGTTTTTCTTTCAGTTTGCACAACTACTACTCTTTTTTTAACTCCTTGTGTCCTTTTGCTGGACATCATATTCATCTCACGGTGTTCCTGGCCAGTGTCCTTCAAGAGATAACATAAATATTGTTGGTCACTGACCACAATTTTGGCAGGAGAGAATCAGATTTTCCAAGTCTCTTTCTTGGCATGCAGCCTCTTTCACCTGACGGGTATCTGCAGTGGAAATGTCACCTTTTTTGACATACTCAGTGCATGTCTGTGTGCTGTCATGTGGAGACAGGATTCCACCACACACACACACACATACACGCCACTGCAGTCGGTTAAATGGCAGATTCAACACTCCTGCCATTTCCATCTTGGTTGTGAAGAAATGGCCATGCTCTTCTAGCAGGTTTCTCCTTATGGGAAGATGGCAGGTCCTCTTAGTTTCCACCAGGGAGAACAACTATACGGGAAGCTGAGAGCATCTTTGCTGAGCTTTTCTGCAGTCAGAAGAGGATTTCCAGACCATGCTCACAACCGAAGACTCATTTCAGCCCAGATTTTGACCTTGTTGGCAACCCAACTGGCCTTTGTTGCCCTGGCAGAGGATCTCGGGGGGTGAGGGGGGATTCAGCTCTGTTGATTCTGGCTATACCTCGGCAGCCTTTTATGCTCTGGAGCACCGCAACCCTTCCTTTTCTCGAAGGCACACTAAGCGCATAGGGTGGCCCAGGGTTCCACATGTATCTATGAGCAATGTCCATCTGTGACAATAGCCCCAGCGGACTGTTCCTTGGCTTTTTGGTGGAGGTGCTTGAGGGTACCCAGAGCTCTTCAACAGATATAATGAAGGCTCCACAGGAAGCTACTCAGGGTGCTCTTTTCAACTTAAAAAATATGCATGGCCTCATAGGGTCAGTGGTGCCCTCTTGGGAGCATGACTGGCATTTCTGGGCCATGTTCACCTCCCCGAACTTATTAGGCCTGGGTTATGTGCAGTCAAGTCATATAAGGTGATGGGGATGATTTGAGCAATGGCAACCCCAGTAGGGGGTTTCAGTGTGTGAGAGAGATATGTCCGTGGTAGGTTTCCCATTCCACCTCTTCCCTGGGAGTTTCCACCACCAAGCAGGGACTGAAATCCAGGTGTCCTAAATCCTAACTCACTATTCTAGCCACCAACTCTACACTGACTCTCAGAGAAGCCTCTCTGTGAGTTTTCTACTTTGCATGAACCATTTTGTTTTGCATTTCTTTTCTTTTCTCAGATAATAAAGTTTAGTTGCATCTTAGATATGCTTCAGCCTGTCCGTCACCCGTTGCTTCTTTCATGCACTGTAGAGTCCCACCGTTGAGGAAAGGAGAAGCAAGCCCTTAGGCTTGACATCCTTTTCTGGTTTTCTTTTCTTTCTTGCATTTTCCAAACTCAGGGAAGGGCAGAGATCCTCCCTCTCCTCTTTGTCTTGGGTGGATGGAGAAGGAGGAGATGGTGGCAGCTACTAATTCAAGCTGTTATCAAAGGAAACCGCCCTTATTTTCCTTACAGCCCATTGGAATGTCTAACAAACTTGCATGCTGCCTTCAGTTAGGATTGGCTGGGAGGGACTTTTCTGGTCTGGGGTGACTGTCTGTCAGTCCAGCTCTAACCAATCATGCCTTCCCTTCCTCTGAACTCAAAGAGAGCCCCGCCTCGCTGCTCAGTGCTTTTCCTCCTCGGTTGTGTGTTGAAGGTAGTGAGTCAGTTTGGAACTATTGCTGAAAGACAGTCCTATCACTGGCTTTCTGTTATCAGTTTTACTGTAAGAAATGAAACTTTTTGTTCTTTCACCCGATAATGCCTCCTAGTGATTTACTGAGACTGTAAGTGCCAATTGATGAGAGAAATGGGGTGGTACAGTCTGGGGAACGTGGAGCTAATTTCTGCTGTTAATCCCTGCAGTTCTGCTGTGCAGCTAGAGGAATCTAACCAAAATTGCCATCTTGATTTAACCTGTCAGATGTGATTCAGAAGACTGTTACCCTTGAAATCAGACACATATAAGCCTGTGAATATCAGTGGGCTTATCCCTACCCAAATCCACCTCCTGAAAAAGTGGAAAGAAATTCTAATACATCTTGCCAGCCAAAACCAGGATATTTATTCAAGGAAGTCTAGGAGACGGAATCCTATTGGGTCTCCTGAGAATGGGGAAAGGGAAAACTGGATGTCGGGGCTTCTTCTCTCTGTGTGCCGGTCGCTCCTCCCTTCTGGTCCCGGAGACTTCTGTGCATCCTCTGGCTCAAAAGCCAACCAAAAGGACACCCTAAGCAAGGGAGGAGAGAAATTTGGTGTAAGCATTCTGTTTCAACACATCCTCCCACACAAGCAATCTGGGGGAAAGAAGCAGAAAAATGGGGCTGCTGTTCAAATTAACCTATTTCTCTCCTCTCTTGTCTCTTTCCAGACAGCTGGATTGCCCCAGGGAGATCTGGGCTCCCCCTCTGGACCCTATCTGCATAAATATTCATTCGTTCTGTCAAAATAGCCATAATTACAATAAATCCTTAAATGCTGAGTACTTCTAAATGTTCCTCAGAATCAGCAGAGATGGAGAAAACGTGCTCAGTGTATCTGAGAGAAACATGTTTCCTCTCCTGGTGGAAACCACTGCTTGAATGCGTTTTCCCTGGGGACTGGGAACGGGGAAATAAAAGCAAAGAGGGGACACAGCCCAGCAACCAGGACCTGCGAGATTCTCCCCTTCCCAAATTTTCCCCACTAATTTCAAGGGAGATGTTTGGAATTCCCAGCAATTGGGACCCATCCGATGGGTGGCTCCTTCTCATCGGAGAAAGGGGACAGGAGCCCTGCTGGTATTAGGCAGCAAATATCAGGGCAAGGGAGGAACCGAGAAGAGAAGAAGCCACTGTCCAATTCATCTCTCACTGAGGGACAGGGTCTGAGAAATCAGCTCCCAAGAAAGTTCACTTTGACATAAACAAACCTTTCCTTTCCATTTGTCCTGTCTTTCCCTATTCATTACCCCCATCTTCTCCATTTACCTCTCCCTGAGCTTTCACTCTGTTGCAAACTGTTTCCAAGAGCCATTTTCCTAATTCTTTAAATTTTTGTGAATTAAATAATTAATTTCTCTCATTTAGTCTCTTATTCTAAAATAGAGAGAGACACACACAGAGAGAAAGTTACAAGCTTTGGAGGGGGCTCCAATTTTTGAGGTTCTATAAAGCTACTTTGGGTTATTCTGCCTTTTATGGGAGCTGTCCAAGGTCCTGATCCCTGTCTAAAATAAGGTCAGCCTGTCGGATGACTACAACCTGGAGTGCCCCCAGAATTGGGGTCACCAACAACCACCTCTTGAAGAAGGTCAGCTTGAGATCACTGTTGCCTTCCCAAAGGACCTGCTGTATCTTTAGGGTTGCTCTTCTCTCTTTCTTACTGGAAGAGGCTATTTTGACATCAGATGCAGCTCTCCTAATCAGTGACATTTTCTTGTGTTCAAGCCATTCTCCCAGGTTCTCAAGAGAGTCAATAAGTTCTCTTCCTCCCTGCCTTTCTTCTCTTACTAACTTTACTTTGAAGAAACAACTGTAAACATCTGTAAAACATGGCCAGGGTATCCTGTCTTTTCACAGCTGTCTCATGCTTTTTTGGATTGTACTCATTCCTTTAGTCCTTCCTCATGGACTGATCTCAGAAATACATATCTGGAACTCTGGACCTTGTTTTCTTGAGAGTGTTAAGCAAGTGGAGTTGGAGAAAGCCAGGATGGTTTGGCTGTCCCTTCAGGGCAATGTTGAAACTTAAATAGTGGGCAGAGGAAGTCTGGTTTAAGTTTCCCCCTGGAAAAGCCATCATCCTTTCACTTTCAGCTCATTCCCTCAATCCAGCACACACAAACATGTTAAAATTACCAACCTCCCTAATAGGGTTGCTTGATCATTCCACTGGAATAATTTCAGTATTACTACTATTTAATGGCAATTCAAAGTAATGGCTTACCTCAATAAAGAAGAACGTGGGATTAATGAGATCAGCGCCAAAGATTGAAGGTATAGGGAATCCAAAAGCAAGGTTGCCTGGAAGTAATCAATCACATTATATCAGGCACTGGAAAGAATGTATTGATTTAGATGGAGGCTGGTCTCAAGCATCAGCTCCTGGGCTTAGACTCTAAATGTGTTTCTGGTCCTGTGAATCAGGGCTACAGAAACTTCTCCTTTCTCTATAATATTTGTTTAACAGCTTTCACCAAACCAGATCCCAAGGCTGTTCATGATTAGGTGGATATATGACTAAAATGCAGTGCATCAAAAGTAACTGTGAAAGGCAGCAGGCCAATAAAACAACTAATAAGACTTTAGTTGCTTTCTAAATACAAACGGTTCTATACGGCATAGGGGGGAAAGGTAAACGGTGGTGCTAGGCATGCCCTCCTAAGCAGAGAATTTCGTTACTGATGCATCATAGTTCTTTCCTTCTCCTCTCATGAAAGACAGTGAAAGGACAAGCACATGACCTCACAGAAGGGGCCTATCTCTGTTTCCTTAGAAGCCAGCCAGATGCCTCCAAAAAACACACAAAGAGGCTGTGGAGTCAACAGCCCCTGCCCACTGCTACCACCCAGCTACTTGAATCCTTCCTGGGGTCTTACTGTTGAAAACTGGCAAAACGGTTTCTCCCAGCAATTTGCCGCAATGGGATTCAAGACTGGAAACCTGCAAGGGAGCAAAGAGGTGGAGAGTGGATATCCAAGCATAAGAAACTGCCCTATGCAGGATCTGACCATAGATCTGTCCAATATTGTCCACAGGGAGCATTCGTAACTCTCCAGTGTTTTAGACAGAGAAAGGTCTCATCCACCCCTACAGGGAGGTTGAAAGGGACTTCCCCCTGCAAAACATGTGCCCCACCACAGAGCTAGCCCCCCTTCCCTGTTTACACTTGTAACATGTAGACATCATTCCCAAAAGGACATCTTTGAGAGGAAGAAGACAATGGCTCAGGAAAGATTAACTTACATCACTGATTCTGGCATCAGAATATATCAGCTCCAGTGCGTTGCTGAAGAACAGAAAAAGACAAGACTGTCAGAATCAAAAATTGTGGCCTTCCAGCTAAAACTGCCAAGTAGCTGCTTTCATGGGTACATGGACAATCCTTGTCACATCTCGCTTTAGCTGAACTCCATCAGCCCCTGACTCAGGCCATGATAAATTCCTCTCCTGAAAATTGCCTTCTGGTGCCTGACAGACGGCTCCTTCTCTCCTCTCCAAAACATGCCTGGAACGCTGACTCTGTTTTGTCCGAGGCCTCTGATTGTGGGTGCCCAGCAAAGCTTTCCAGAATGGAGGATTTTGATGAGGGACCCAGCAGATCCCTTCAAAATAGGTGCAATCCTTCTGGGTGCACAGATAGACTCTTCCAAGAGGATCTGTAAACCATCCCACATGGCAACTTTCCTCCCAAAGCAGGCATTGGAACAGCTTTTCCGTTAGCCTGAGTCGGAGACCCAGATCGGAGAAGCATTTGAAGGCAAATGTCCTCCTATGATGGTTATAAGCAGAAACTCTTGCACTGTTGCCTCTTCTTGCCCAAATCCAATGCTGGATGGGAGTTAGGGGACAGAAAGGAACGTCTTCTTCTTACCCAGTGATGGATACCACAAAGATCACTCTTCCATTCACAAAAGACAGCACAGCACCCAAAGCGACTCTCTGGAAACACAAATTTGAAAACATTTAGCGGAGAGTTTGATCAAAATGAAAGTCCGTCCCCTTCCTTTCAATATGGCAGAAACCAGTGGCGTTGGGGGCACTTTTGGTGCTGAGCAAAGCATCCTGTCATCCAGAAGGTGCTACTTACGCTTCTCACGACGAGGACGGAATAGGTAGATCCATCCGCATTTCTGATGAAAAACTCAATTTTGGCAGTGACAGTGATGACGATGCCGTTGGGTCCGAAAACTGCCTCTGGATACATTTCAGTGGAAATTCGAATGTTCAAGACACCCTGGCAGGAAAAATGAGATACACATCCAATCATCACTCCAGTTTCTAAAGAAGAAGAGCTAAAACGGGTAGGGGGATTGTTTTGCACACACCCCCAACACCCACCCACACCCGCTCTGGGATTAGTCCCCAAATGAACATCACATACCGCAGAGACGATTGCTTGGTTCTGAAAAGAAAAGGGGAAAAGAGGATACTCAATACAGAATCTAAGATTTGTATTCTCTTCCCAGAGAGTTGTCGTCCTGGGAAAATAACATGGCAGTCAAGAGATGGGCCATATTGGGTTTTCATGGGGTGTGTGTGTACACCTTGTTCTTTTCTAAGGTTCCAAAATTCTCTTAAACTGGTCATTCCCCCTTTTAAAGGTCATAAATGTTTTCACCCTAATCTCACAGGTTCTGCCCTGAACCTCAAAAGGATCCCTAAAACACAAAAGGAGGTTTGGCAAAAGTCTGCCACATTTTGTGAGTCTCTCCCCCACACACACACACACACACACACACACACACCAACTTCAATGGAGGGGCAGGATCTAAGCATCCACTTTTCCCTGCCAAAGCTCTTTGGTTGGTGGGTTATTTTATTTGCTGCCTTTCTCTCAATAAGGGAACCCAAGGCACTCGCAATATTAAAGGCAAGAGAATTGAAAGCATGTTAAGTTAAAAATTAAATAACCATTAAACTGTATGCTAATTAAAATGCAATTGAGTAACTAAAAGCAAGTAAACATTTAAAACGATCTTCACTCTAAGAAGGCACTCAGGGATTCAGCCATGATGGTCGAAAGCGTGCCTGAAGAGATGCATCTTCTGGTGTCGGCAGAAGGATAAAAAGGAGGGAGAGCCTTCCATAACCTGGAAGTGGCCACAGAGAAAGCCCTCTCCCGTGTCCCCATCAGCCATGCCTGGTAGAAGGACCTCCTCTGATAATCTTAAATGCTGAATAGGCTTGTATGGGGAGATACGGTCCTTCAGATATTCTGCCAGGATTTCTTGCAAAAAAATTAGAGTTTCAGCGGGCAATGTTTTCCCCACATCTAACAATGGAGGGAACCTGCCTTTTGAATTTCCGCCTACTCTTAAATGCATTGAGCATCTCTTAGGGGAAAAACTGTTGGCAACTGTATAATAGGAATTAGAAGAAAGGGTCCCCCAGAAAGAGGGGGGTTCCTGCATGTGAGCCATTGCATCACGTTCTTTTGGAAACTGACCCTTCAGGCGCCTGGTTTTGCAGTGGCCGAGCATGAAAGCAATGGGATTCATGCCAAGCTGGGCTTCTAAGAACTCACTCACCTCAAGGGGTACAACAAGCAAAATGGCATTCCTCAGATCATCGGCTCCACTGAACTGTTTTGGAAAGTAGGGAGGGGGAAAAAAACATTACATTAGATGGAACTGGAGACTCATCTCCTCATTATGCGTATAAAGTCTCAACAACAGGAAAGCATTATGCATTCTAAGCAATTGGCATGAAATGGTTGTGCAGTTAGTTGAATTAAAAACTCTGTGGAAAATACACCATTCTTCTGGGAAGTCTGCAATTCTCTTATGACCCAGATGTTGCATTTGACCAAACTGACTTTCTCCTGGTCTGAAGAATCCTGCCTGCCTTTGAAGCATGTGTTCTGGTTGTAAAATCCTCTCATTTGCAACTTCTAACCATTAGGTCAACTTGCCAACGCCTACTCACTTTGTCAGGGGTGCAGGGCAGTTCAAAGGAATCTTTTGGAGCAAAAATAAATAGCAGAATGTTGATGAGTGCTGGATGGAAAGCATGGACGTGCTTGAAGTTACCGAGGGGAGGCACATTGATGGAGCCAGCTAAGTCAGGAATGGAGAGAATCCCTTGGCCCGGCACCTCAACATTGATCTAGAAAAGAGCAGAAAATGGCTGCCTGTTTTATCTTCCTTTAGAAATATGGGTGGACATTGGACTGACTCTGAGGTTTAGTGCTAACAGGGTTGGAGGGTGAACAGAAGAGGGATATCCCTCTTTTGTCAACTTCATTGATACTTACATATAAATTTATATTAGTGTAGCCATCAGAGACAACAGGCAGACTTCCCAGCATAAACCTCAGAGTTGCAAAAGGTCCCAAGGGAAAAGCCACTAAGAGGAAAAAAGAACAAGCTATGCAGTCAAGGCACCCCCAGAGGGGCTCTTTCTGAAACCACCCTGTTGGTTCCTCCCTATTTTCCTTGGCCTTTAGGTAAAGGTAAAGGTTCCCCTTGATATTTAGTCCAGTCGTGTCCGACCTTAGGGCGTGGTGCTCATCCCCATCACCAAGCCGTAGAGCAAGCGTTTTGTTTCCATGGTTACGTGGCCAGGGCGACTAGACATGGAACACTGTTGCCTTCCCACCGAGGTGGTACCTATTTGTCGACTCACATTTTTGCATGCTTTCGAACGGTTAGGTTGGCAGGAGCTGGGACAAGTGACTTACGACTGCTGGTCTTCTGATCTTACAGCACAGAGGCTTCTGCAGTTTAACCTGCAGTGCCACCACATCCCTTAGCCGTTAGAGATGGGCACAATCGTTGGTTCAGAGGTTTGTGCTGGTTCGTGCTGTGCTTTCTCAACCCTTTCATAGCTGGCTGGATCACCAGCAGGGGCTCCCATGCCCCACCTCCTTGGCTGGTTGCCCACTCAGAAGGGCAGGGAAGCCCATGCTCCTACCAAAGACTGATTGAGCAGCCAAAGGAGAAGAACAGGAGCATGCTCTGCCTGGTGAGTGGGTCTTTGGCTGGGGAGGTGGGGGGAGGGGGAAA
The DNA here is from genome assembly GCF_051106095.1 of Pogona vitticeps. Taxonomy (NCBI): domain Eukaryota; kingdom Metazoa; phylum Chordata; class Lepidosauria; order Squamata; family Agamidae; genus Pogona; species Pogona vitticeps. The sequence continues at coordinate 2,328,234 of NC_135786.1, forward strand.
ATGTGCAACACCAGCATGGTGCCATGCATACAAACTGGCATGACTTCCAAACCAAGGTTCATGACCATCTCTAGGATAGGCTATTCCTTCCTGCAAGTAACCAAGACCTTGTTGGAGTTTTATTTACAACCTTGTATGCTCTGTATGGGTTGAGTGAGTGGGGAGGGACTTTTCTGCGCCATGCCGATTGTCTACCTATCCAACACTAACCAATCGTTTCTTCTAACCTTTGAAATTCAGAGAGAGCCTTGAAGAGAATCCCTGTGCTTTCTTTGTTATGTTTTCCCTCTCTCTTATTTTGGTCAGTGGCAGTTGGTTGTGTTCCGGTGGATCTGTTTGCTAGAATGTGTGCAGTAAAGCAAGTAATATACAGCAAGTCTGTGATTTCAAGCAAGTAACTTTTTTTTTCATTCGTTCTCCTACAAATGTCTCAGAGCGCATTATTGAGACTTTAAGAAAGAAGTGGGCTATTTGGGGAAGTGGAAGCTATTCTCTTTTGTGAGTGTATGGAATTCTACTATATATCAAAAAAGAGAATTTTATCAGAACTTCCAAAGCCTGCAACCACCATAAGCAGACCTCAGCTTAGAAGTAAATGAGGAGAGTGCTGAGGAATGAAATGGGAAAAGCTGTTTAGATGACTGATCACAAGAAGGTAAAAGGGAAGAGGTTTGATGTGCTTTTACTCCGCTACACAAACGAAGACCAACTGTATAATCCACTTATCTGTGCCAGGTATTATGGCTATCCAGAAGCAGTATTCTAGAACACACAGGAAAGGTCAGTCAACAGGGTGTTAAAGTATTTCGTTTTTATCATCCAGAGTAAGAGGTGTAAGACAGCATCAAGCCTTACCATTCACCGTGTCCAAGAAGAGGGATTTGACCAAGTTGAAGACCGTCTGCACCACGCCACATAACTGCAGGACAAAAAATGAGGATCAAACTATGAGAAAGGCCACACACACCCCTGGAAGCTTGCCTGGTCCAGGATTTGAACTTGTTCCTTCAGAAGAAGCAAGCCTAAAGGCAGGGGCACCCGCCCCTTCACGTATGACACGGTGGTGAAGGGTGGGTGTCCCGCCCACATCTGGAGACCAGATCCCTTGGTTGCCATGCCTTTCCCTCAGTAGATCAGTTGCCCAGCTTTGACACAGGTTCTGAGCTGACCTCGCGCCAAACTGACGGGTGGGTGGGAGGCTGGGAACATGTGGAGCGCATTTTTATTACTTTTTAGGAACTGTATCCTTTTTTTCTACGTTAAAATAGAGGCCTACATGAACAAACCACCAAAAAATGCTTAAGAAGAGAAAACAAACAGCAGAAAGTATCAAGCATCAATATTAAAAGTAGACATGGTCTAGAGGGGCGGAGTAAAAATCAAATAAATAAATAAATAAATAAATAAAAATAATCCACTCAGCAGCAAGGAGACCAGTAGGGAACTTTCGGTTGGAAAAAAAAAAAGTCAGCCCTCACCAGAGATGGGCAATGGGAAGGCTTTGGACTACAGCTCTCATCATCCCCAGGTATGACCATCCTGGCTGGGGATGCTGGGAGTTGTTACCATGGCGTGTGTTTTTTTTAAGAGTGGGTTTAGCCAGGAACCTCAAGACAGGAGCTACTTAACCCAGGTGCCACAACTGAGAAAGATCTCTCCACCATGCCAAACAGTTGCCCTGGAGACGGGGGGTACAAGAGGCAGCAGGGCCGCTGGGACCAGCAGGCTTCCAGAGTCCAGGATTAACCCACAAAGCATGATGGGGTGCACAGAGTTGTGGGTTGTCCCTTTGGTCAGGAAGGAGGCTTTAGCCCTTTCTGGTTCCTGCCATCCAGCAGCTGATATTCAATGTCCCTGAATCTGAACAGCCGTCCTGTGTAACATCAGCAGCAAGAAGCTTCCTCAGCTCTCTTGATAACATGTTTTTTGGAAGCAGAAGAAACAGCCATTGTGACCTCTACTGAAAACAGTCCTTCCTCTCTTCTCAGGCACATTTAGATTTTAGAGCCATGCATACCCTTTTATTATCCATTCATTCCCTTCCCTCCATCTAGCAGTATATTTTGTAGGACTGTGTGAGCTCTTGGTTCAGATTTTGTGAATGTCTGCTAACTCCTAACAGAGCACAGCAGAGGAATAAAACTGAGACCAACCCCAGGAACAGGAAGAGCTAACAAGAGATTGATGGGGAAGAGGTAGTTGGGAAAGGTAGTAAAGAAAGAGTCTACTGGAGGGAGAGACAACCCTGATGGTTGATGGGGATTTCAGAGGGAATTGACCTGGCAGGGTGAGTTTGTTACCATTCTTAAAGCAGGCTCCATTTTTCAGCGCTGCCCCATTCAAAGGTTCTCAACATAAACACATTCTTCCTTTTCAATCAGATAACAGTCTGACACAATCATTTCATCTGTGGACTTACCTTGAGGTTTATGTCAGCAATGAGGGAGTTCCGTATTGTATCCACGAGTGATGTTGTAAGTGTGCTGCAATATAAAACAAGAAGCCCATGAAAACTGGTTTTATTGCGCACACATTGTTCCAGCCGGAATAGGACTGTGTGAGCTGTTGGTTCCAATTGTGTGAATGTTTGCTGACTGCTAAGAAAGCATAGTAGAGAAATACATAAAACTCAGGTAAACCCCGCAAAGTGATCAGGGAGAGCTAACAGGAGGTTGATGGTGGAGAGGTAGTTAGGAAAGGTAGTGAAGAAAGAGTCTAGTGGAGAAAGAGACAAAAGAAAAGGAGAAACCGAGGGGAAAAGAAGGCACAGAGAGCACAGCAGAGGAATAAAATGGAAATAGACTCAAGGGAGTGAGCGAACAGGGAGAGTAAACAGGAGTTTGATGGGGAAGTTTTAGCAAGGGGGAGACCCTAACAATTTTTTTTGTTTCTCAATATAGTTATATATTAGTGGATATTCCCTGCATACTTCAAGGCAGACATGAAATAGCAAGGGGCATTCATAGACAAATAGAACAAAGTAAAAAAGCTAACAAGGATTATGGAAAGAAGTGACATGTCAGTAGTCGTGGCAGGAAGAGACATTGCGGTGGTGGTGACCTGCAAGGTATGCGCACTCTTTGCCTCGGTGCCTGTGAACAGCACAACATACATCTGCAGCAAATACAAATTGGTCACATTGATGGGAAAGGAAGTGAGAGAACTGGAGCAGAGAGTGGCCAGACTTAAGGCTATAAGAGAAGATGCAAAATGCCGATGCAGAACTCTCAAGCAGCCACCACCACCAAGGGAGGCCCTGATGGAGGAAGAACAGCAAGAGAAAGCAGGGGAGGAGAACACAGAGAAGAACCAACACAGGGGAAGCACCCTGGAAAAGAGTTCCAGCCAAGAGCCAAAGAAGGAGAAGACACCCTTCATCAGGGGAACTGCAAAACCACTTTCAGGTACGTGAAGAGGAGTCTCCCGGACAGCATGCAGAGGAAGACGTACAGGAGACCCTGCAAGGAGAACCTGAGAGGGGCTGAAACTGAGACACTCAGAGGCACTGAACCCACACCTTACAAAAAGAAGAGAAAAGCAATTGTGATCCCATGCAGGAGACACTGTCCTGCATGGGATTAAAACTGGAATATGCCAGGCAGATCCATGTACCCGTCACGTATGCTGACTCCCTGGAGGACAGATTAGAGATGTGACAGAATGGTTGCCATCTCTCATCAAAACCACCTATGCCTATCCCTTTCTTCTCATCCACATGGGAACAAACAACATAGCCAAGAGGAACTACAGAGAAATCACATCAGACACTCTGGGAAGAAAATCCAAGGATTTGGGGGCCCACGTCGTCTTCTCGTCCATCCCACCAAGTACTCAGAAGAGGAACAGAAAGGGAAAGAAAAATTCTCCGGGAGAATGACTGGCTACAAGAGGGATCCCAATGTGAGGGATTTGGTTTTGGGGACCGCAGTCTGAGCCTCCTAGAAGATGGGCTGCTGGCAAGAGACGGGTTGCACCTCACAGGGACTGGAAGGAATGTGTTTGCTCATGAAGCATGAAGAGACCTACCTCATCAGGAGGGCTTTAAACTGAACTGGAAGGGGGAGGGAGATGCGAGCTCAGAGGTAAAGACAGGTGAAGGCTTATCGCCTATAAGAGGAACAAATCAAGCACCACTAACGAGGCCCAATAATATTCTTCATTAAAATGTCTGAATGAAGGAAAGCAGACCACAAATCACATTATCTCCTGGGTCTATAGATGAATGCCAGGAGTATGGGAAACAAGCAAGAACCAAAAATCTTAGTTCAAGGTGGTAAATATAATTTTATAGGAAACCTGAATCTCAGTGGAGTGACTTCCATGACTGGAATACAGCAACTGAAGGATATAAATGGTTTTTTAAAAAAATGTCTAGAAAGGAAGATGAAGCGGCGTGGTGGTGGTTGTCCAAAGAGGGAGTTGCCCACGGCACATAATTCTAATGGGCCCCAAATTTCAGCCCTGCCATGGAGCCATTGGGTGAGGTGGAATGCACAGAGGCCTCACCTCTCCTCATTTCTGGCTGTGACTGCCTGTCCATTTCTCCCTCTGGGCAGGCAGCCACTGAGTAGACCCACCTCCTTGGAGAGGGTGGTCTAGAGAGCGAAGGGCGGCCCAGAGAAACCCACTCTCCCTGCCTCAGCATAAGCAAACCAGGCAGGCAGGCCACGTGGAGGAGGCAGAGAGGGGAGAGGGCTCTGCTAGTGCTAAGCCCCCTCCCCTACCACTGCCCAAGGTGACCTCGAAGGGGAGCAATACTTGACCTGGGGGGCCGGCAACCCACGCTATGCCACTGGCCAGAAACAAATATTCTTGAACGGAAATACAAGAGGATGAACTTTTATGTCCCATTGAGACCATCTGGATCATTCCAATATGAGCAAAAACCGAAAGGGGGGGAAAGTAGTCGGGGTCTACTGCCAGCCACCCTAACAAGGAGAAGATGCAGATGATACATTTGAAAAACAAACTGCAAGCATTTCAAAGAAACATAATATTGTGGTCATGGGAGATTTCAGTTATCTTTCTCTTAGAGGGCACGTTCTGTCAAACATGGACCTTGAAAGAAATTGCTGGCTTCTGTGGATGATCATTTTCTTCTCCAAAAATGGAAGGAAGAAACCAGAGGAGTAGCTATCTTTGACTTGAATCTAACCAATAGAGATGGTTTAGTGGAAGAACTAGCAAGAGGAAGACTTGGGTGGGTAGGGGAACTGACTGTGTTCTGCCTGGCTTTGTGATTTCAGAGGAAACTAAACAAAACAAGCAAATCATATAGGAGGTGGAAGGAAGGCCCAGTCAGGTCACAAATGGAGAGAACAGACAAGTAGCAAAGAATTGCATGGATGGAGATAGGAGGCAAAGTTGCAAATGAGCTGAGGTTAGCAAGAGACACTAAAAGCAACAAAAAAAAAATCAGTTTTCAGTTATATGCATAGCAAAAGACAGAGAAAAGAAACATCAGCTCAGCTGCCCAGAGGGGATAGAAAAATAACAACAGATGACACTGAAAAGGCAAAACTACTCAATTTGTACTTTACCAACAGTCTAGCTTTGCACAAATCATAGTGAAGATACGATCATTTTAGTCCCATCCATCAGAAACAGGACAAGTTATATGAGGCTGATCCAAGGTTTATTGTCATTTTGATGGGATGGGAAAGGAAGACGTGTCAGGCCAGTGGCTCAGCCAGACCGAGAAGAGACGGGAGGTGGAGACCGGGCCCTTCAGCCTTACAGAGTTCTTTGGCAGGACCCAGTTCCTTTTGCATGAGAAGAACTTGGACAACAGCTGCTTCACCCCAACAAGCAACAACGGTAGGCAACTTTTTATCAAAAAAGGCGCCAATACTCACGTGCCCAAGATGTTGATTTTAATAGCTCCAAAATCAGCGCCACATTCGTGAAAGAAGAAATCGAAGGACCCACTCTGGAAGTTTATAAATGAATATTTGACTCGGGTCGTCAGTTCCAGTGAGATGCTGACCAGGTTCGAGAAATCAAGCAGGCTGCAAAGAGACACGCAAGAAAGAAAGAGACTCCTTCACAATTTCTCACTCCCCGGGCAGCTTTCATGAATGAAAAAAAAAAAAAAAAAAAAAAAAAAAAAAAGCCAGAAAGCATCAAAGACACATATGCTTTTTTTACACTGAATGTTCTATGTTAGTCTGTTTCACCAAAAACAAATTAAAAATGTAAAAATAGTAGCATACCTCACATGTTGAGCTTGCAAAGTTACTTTTTAAATATATCTAATTAAGGTATCCTTTCAAGCCCCCTCATCTCATTACCCTTATCATTGATTACAACAGAATTGGAAAAAGTCTTATTACATTAGTTATTCCTTTTTTTAAAAGATCATTTAAAAAACTAGAAGAACGCGTCAGGACTATACCCAGAAAATAATGTTGTTGGAACGACTGTGTTAATTTTGTAGTGTCCTATAATTACACTTTTGTTACAAGCATCCAAAAGATAGCAAGCCACAGTTGACAACATTACTTCTAATACTTTACTTCCAAACTCTGCTAAAATAGCAAATGAATCCCTGAATCTCTTACCTTGGTCATCATGAACCATGATTTGGAGTGCATACCATGAAAATGGGCTACGGTTTTCTCGACTTTAAAAAAAATTAATGCATGACCAACAACATAGAAACCAATAAAGGGAACTTCACTTGGAGGGTTAGAATCTCTCCTTGGGTGCAGTCAGATGGCAAGATGGCTTACGCTTTGGACCACTTGTGCCATAGTCCAGTACAAACTCTTTTCTGGTGACCAGAGGACAGACAGGACATTGCCAACCTGCCTGACCATGCTCTGGGCCCAGTCTGGACCTTCTGCCTCCAGAGGCGGGCATTTCCTTCTTTTGAAGCAAGGCTGGTGTGAAGAGGGGAAAAGTTGCCTATGCACAGAAGGGGATCCATCCCAATCCAGTGTGGTCCAACATGATCCTAGGGCACCATCGGATCAACCCTTTAATTGGTTCCTTGCCTTTTACTGACAACGTCTGCTTTTTTCAGATCAAAAACGGGAAGGGAGGAAAAGGCTGTGGAAACTCTCCAGCCACCTTACTCACGTGTGGCCAGAGATTTCCAAACGGATGGAGACAGAGAGAAGACAGCCTGATACGTCTGGTGAAAATACTTCTTGAACACCGGTAATTTCGAGGTTCACAATTCTAAGCCTGAGAAGAGAGATTAGCACACAGTGAGAAAGAGGAGGCAAACCAGAAAAAGAACAGTAGCAGAGCCGTAGATGGCCCCATCTCTTGCATTCAGTCAAGAGGTATGACCGAAGATGTTTTCTATGGTCTCTGCAAGACTTCTGGCTTGAAGGGGTCCTGAGGGTCCTACCCTGCACATACCTCTAATGTCCCATTGCTCCCTGCAACCTGCATGGTCCCATTGTGAGAAGACTGGAGGGGTCCTCCAAGACAGCAAGAGCAAAACCTCTCCATTTCCCAAATGTCTCTAGTTTGCTACTTACCCAGCGATGCTATTGAGCAGACCGAGGAGTCCTCCAATGCTGATGTCAGAAAACGGTATCCCTTTCAACTGATTCAGGAGAAGCTCATCACGCAGAATGGCCTTTTTGATGACTGAAAGGTGAATAAGACACGACGAGTCTATTTTTTTCTCCTTGCCTGCTGCTGGAACAGCCCCCAGCTGGTTCATGGTTGGGCCATCATGCCAGGATTCCCTGCTTCCCACTCCAGACCAGAGCTTGAAATCCTTATGGTTTTTTTTTGGGGGGGGGGTCTGCAACCCCTAGCATCTCCAACCACTAATGGATCATTTACTTATTTCAAATATTTATGTACCACCCAACTTAGTGACAAGTACTACTCTGGGCAATAAATTAAAGAATTAACCCATGATACCCAGCATCCATTACCAAAACCATTAAAAGTTCAAACAAAAAAAACAGCACCTAATGAAACCTAAATAGTAATGGCAGGACCTAGTAACACATGTCCAGAACTAACCCAGGGGATTTAGGTCTTTAAAGGCTTCTTTGGCATCCTCTTGAAGTCTTTACACGCAACTCTTCTGAGCTGTGTGCTCCCTAGACAACAGCAATTACATCAACCCTATAAGGCTTGGGAGACAAGTCCCTGCTTAAGTGGTACCGAATTCATAGAAAGCACAAAGAGAGAAGGTGGATGATGATGGAAGCACACAATTGAGAGGTGAAAGGATTTTGACTAGCTAGCAAGTTCTTCGACCTTGGAAAAATAAGGAGGCAGGAAGTACAGGACAGGCTGATGATTCCACTATTAGAGAAAACAGCCCCCCCCCCAGACAAGCAGGGAATTCAGTGTGATAATTTATAGGTAGGCTTTGATGGACAAAAAGAGAGAAAGAGAAAGACCAAGAGCAAGAGGAGAAAGACCTCACGTTGGCCTAGCTCAGGATGAACTTGGAACAACACAGTTCTTAGCCATTGGGCTACCGGCCCACGTCATGCTGAACTTAGTCCTTTTTGTTGCCGCGACAAGGAAAATCCTTGGCCCAGAAGAGAAAGTAGCAGGACCAAGTAAATTTGTTTATCTTCTTACAGCTGAGAAAATACAAAGGCCGTGTTCATGATGGGACATTTTGCAGTTTCACGCATTGGCCTTGAGGTCTTCAGTAGGATGCTGGCTGTCCATTAATACTCTGTCTACAGGCATTGGTTTAGTACCAATCAAGTGAATGAGGTTAAATGAGGAGGCATTCCTTCACAGCTACACAAAGGGACATCATCCCTCTGCATTTGCCAGATATGCTGGCATGAGAATATGAGCCTCCTGGATAGCTCAGTGGCTTAGGCATCTGGATGCAGAGTTCAATTCCCCATTGTGCCTCCTTGGCAGGAGCTGGACTTGATGATGATGATCCTCCTCATCATCATCATCATCATCATCGTTGTGAAGAAAGAAACCTAGCCTGAAACACAGAAGACTGGCTCAGCCCTCGGATGTACGGCATCAACGTCCCTTCTCAGAAGCAGTCCTGTGATGGGAAAGCACCAATAAAATATTGCTAACCAAAGCTAGATTTTTGATGGCTGAAACAGCCGATGGTCTAACCTGTTCCTATTTCCCAGGCTCTCATGAAGATAATAAGAAAACTGGCCCTCCACCCCTTCTCTCTCCCTGTATCTCCTCATAGACAAACCACCCACGTTTGCACTTGGCGGGTGACACTAAGCAACTGGTGCCCTTCAGGGGCAATATTGGTAGAAGCGTCTGATGGAGAAATGGTAGCATACGAGGACACCACAGGTTTCCTTACGGTTTGCTGATTCTGGTGAACTTATAACCGATCGGCTTCCATATGGTTTTCCTTCGGAGGCGCTCAGCAGGCCGCACACGACAGCCAGCCCCAGAATCTTCCACATCTTCCTCTTCTCACACCTGCCGGGAAAAGTACTTCTTAGTGCAACCTACACAAGGAAAGAACCATCCTCTGTCATTTAAGTGTGAATGATAACCTGAGGTTTTGGGGGGCATTACCCTATTCTGAGTTTACTGTAATTGTTTATGTAGAAGTTGCCTGACACTTTTATCTCCTCCTTGTTTTATTTATTTTTAGTTACTTATATAAATTATTTTAACCCACATGTTTTCTTTTAAAAAGACAAATAGCGGCTTACAACAATTAGAAGACCATATATAGGCTAATAACAGTGAGTACGCAATACTAAAAAAGTCCATGATTACAATACCAAAAAACACTAAAACACATTGAATGCCAGTTTAGGGATCACCACAGTTGCCTTGGTTTCAGTTGACACATCCCCTGATTCTAAAGAACATCTCCCATAACTTTATCTCCCAGAATCTGGAGTTTACCTGAGGTAAATATTGAAAAGTTACCTGTGGCAATTGCTCTAAGTTGAGAGATGGTCTTTCACAGCAGCTTGTTGCCTCTGTCTTTTCCCTCTCTGTGATCTCAGCTGAGGGCCAACCATTTTTAAACCTAAAACCCATCAAAGAATGAGGAAAAGGTTTGGCAACGTGATGACCTCAATGAATTTTATGGGCTAGCATGGAGCTTGTTTTAACCTGTTCACAAGAGATCTAGACAAACAGATTTGAACTCATTCTGAAGCAACAGGTTTTTCCATAAAATTCCTGGATTCACCTTGAACTTAAAAGCAAGTATTTTTGTGGCTAACATGCGCTGGATTATAGAGAAAGCCAGAGAGTTCCAGAAAAACATCTACTTCTGCTTCATTGACTATGCAAAAGCCTTTGACTATGTGGACCACAGCAAACTATGGCAAGTCCTTAAAGAAATGGGAGTGCCTGATCACCTTGTCTACCTCCTCACAAAGCTATACGTGGGACAGGAAGCAACAGTTAGAACTGAATATGGAGCAAAAGATTGGTTCAAAATTGGGAAAGGAGTACGACAAGGCTGGATATTGTCCCCCTGCTTATTCAACTTATATGCAGAATACATCATGAGGAAGGCTGGACTGGAGGAATCCCAAGCCGGAAAATTGCCGGAAGAAATATCAACAACCTCAGATATGCAGATGATACCACTGTGATGGCAGAAAGTGAGGAGGAATTGAAGAACCTCCTAATGAGGGTGAAAGAGGAGAGTGCAAAAAACGGTCTGAAACTCAACATCAAAAAAACTAAGATCATGGCCACTGGTCCCATCACCTCCTGGCAAATAGAAGGGGAAGATATGGAGGCAGTGACAGATTCTACTTTCCTGGGCTCCATGATCACTGCAGATGGAGACAGCAGCAACAAAATTAAAAGACACCTACTTCTTGAGAGGAAAGCAATGACAAACCTTGACTGCTTTAAAAGCAGACACATCACTTTGCCAACAAAAGTTCGCATAGTCAAAGCTATGGTTTTTCCAGTAGTGATGTATGGAAGTGAGAGCTGGATCCTAAAGAAGGCTGGCCGCCGAAGAATTGATGCTTTTGAATTGTGGTGCTATAGGAGAGACTCTTGAGAATCCCCTGGACTGCAAGGAGATCAACCCTGAGTACTCACTGGAAGGACAGATCCTGAAGCTGAGGCTCCAACACTTTGGCCATCTGATGAGAAGAGAAGACTCCTTGGAAAAGACCTTGATGTTAGGAAAGTGTGATGGCAAGAGGAGAAGGGGGTGACCGAGGATGAGATGGACAGACAGTGTCTGCGAAGCAACCAACATGAAATTGACCAGACTCCGGGAGGCAGTGGAAGACAGGAGGGCCTGGCGTGCTCTGGTCCATGGGGACATGAAAATCGGACACGACTTAACAACTAAACAACAATAATTTTTGTGGCAGCTCAAAGCCTATTTGCAGAGCCAAGACTAGAATCAGAGAATGACAGAACCATGAAGTTGGAAGGGGCCTCGAAGGCCATCGAGTCCAACCTCCTGCTCAAGGCAAGCATGCAAGTCAAGGCAGATGGCTTTCCAATTTTCTCTTAAAGGCCTCCACCACTGGAGGAACTTTTGAGTAGGGAAAGCCTGCTTGTGAAAAATGTCAGATCTGGCAGTGCCAGGGGCCTTCGTCAGTGGCATCCGGCTTGCCAAGAGAGTCTGATTTTTTTTTTTTGGAGGTGTGGCCACAAACTGGACCTCTGAGAGGGCATGAGACAGAGTGCAGAATCTGGGCCGAACCACCAAATCATGGGAGTGCCCATCTATACCTGTGATGCTTAAAATGGTTTAATCTCCATAAATACAAGCAGCAATCATCCCACTTTGGGGTCCTGGTACAATTTTGTGCAGAAATTCATCATTAAAAAAAAAATCCTCTCAAGGCTAGAACCGAATGTAGCAGGAAACCTCACACCATCGTCACAGAAGAAGGGGGAAAAAAACATTGTGATCATCCACCCTTGCCTGAAAGAATGAAAGAAACAAATGTTCACCTCCCCAGTACAATAGGCTGCATAGTTGAGCGATGCCTCCAAACCTCCCAAAGAGAAGTAGGCTCTCATCTGGTTGTGACTTACCAGGAAAGTGGTTCTGAGTCATGGCAGGCAGTTCATTGAAAATGCAACCTATTGCAGCAGCTAAGGAAAAATAGAGCCATAGTACTGGATGTTGGAAGTGAGATCGTCAACGAAGCTGCTGCAACCTGAATATCTTCTGCAGAACTAAGGCAAGGTCCCAGATCCAAGCCTCTGCTCTATTTGAGTAAAGTAAAACCACCGCAATCCCTCTGTCTCTGCCAGCAATCCAGACAAGGGAGGCCCTTGTGGTTAAATGGGCCGCACACACACATTACTGTGATTTGCTTGGGGGGGGCTTCATCTTGTGGTGACTGACCACCCTCCTTTGCAGTGGCCACGAAGAATGGAAGACTTTAACCGACGTTTGATTTGCCGGTACCTTGCCCTCCAGCTTTTTGCCTTCAAGATTCAATATTGCAAAGGACCACGTTGACTGTTTCTCTTGACAGGGTCCCTGGCCGGAAGACAATGACAAGGGTGGGTGGCCAACCTGGTGCTAGGGTGTGTAGGGCCACTTAGGACATCGCCCCCTCAGGCTGGTCCAGATCCAAGTCTGTGTTCCACCTCAGAGGTCCCAGTGGTGGTGTTCATGACTTACAGCTCTCTGAAAGACTGGGGACTGACAACGGTGAGGCTGGAGCGAGTGCCAAGGAGAAGAAGAAAGGTGTGGAGGCCCAGAGGAGCAGATACAGGGAGGGATTGATGATGTAGGAGGAGAACGTGTGAGCCTCAGGTGAACCCGTCCAAAGAAGACTGGGAACGGTTGTGTCAATGGGATTCCTGGACAAGCCAGTGGGTAGACCTGGTGGAGAAAGCCACCCAAGTGGCTTGACCTGGTCAAAGCCATAACCAGCACTGAGAGGCTCATTGAGCCAAGGGCCACCACTGAGCCAGGTGACATTGCCAAAGAGAGCAAGTGGGTTCCGGACTACTTGGACCTCACCAAGACCCTGCCAACCCTCCAATCTGGAGGACCCCAGAACCCTCACATGCCTCTTCAGCCCCCTCCATGTCCTTCTTACCAAGCCCAGTCTACCTGATCATGGAGAGAACCAAGGCTGAGACTGGTGACGGACATCATGGCTCCCCCAGCTATGCCTGGCCAAAGCCCAGGCCAGGCACATCACCAGGGACAGGTGCAAGTGAACATTCAGCCCCCCAGCTGTGGTGTGCCCTGCCTTGTGCACCCACGAGGGGTCATGGAGCTGGTTGAGGAGCAGGGTTTCTATCTCTCACCTCCCAGCACTTTGTGAGAAATGGGAAAGGACCAAGGACTAAGTTCAACATAGACCGTCTGTTGATGTATTAAGTAGTTTGGGCCCTTTGGCCACCTCTGTTTTGGGTTGGGTTTCTTGCCAAAATGTTTCTGCTTTGAGCAACGTCCCCTGTTGCAATGGGGGGATGACGCCCAGACACCTTGGATTAAAAGTAGAGGAGGCCCAGAAACAACACCTTGAAGCTACCGCATGTGTTAGCCATGATCACCCCAGAGGTACAATCATCCGCATCATCAAGGCCTCTTCCCTTTGAAAAGGCCCACTCGCAGATCTTGCCTTGGAATGACATGTTTGAGTGCAGCAGGGCAGAAAAGGGAAAGAAAGGAAATAGGAAAGTATACATTGGAGTTAGAAAATACATGCAAGGCAATCACCCAAACAATGGGGATACTGGAGCCAGCTCTATTCGCCAGGCTGCTAAGTTCCATGAAATACAAAAAGGCAGGACAGAGGTGCCTAAAATGATGGGCTGCGTGCCATGGAGAAGGTGAAAGGAGAGGCCTTTCTCTTTCAAAATCCTAGAATGCAGGTCCTCCAATGTAAGTCACTGCCAGAGCATTAGGAACAAAATCAAGGAAGGCCTCCCTTGCATTTGCACGGAATTGCTTTCCATAGTTGCGGCTGCAGGAGAGGGTGAGACCCGCCTGCAGGGGTTACTTGAGAGGAGATTGGACAGGTTCTTGAAGGGCATGGCTGAAGCTGAACGGTCATCATAATGGCCACCTAGCACCTCCAGGACCCGAGTCAGCCATGAAGGTTTCTGATGGCAACCGTAGGAGACAGACAGTGCCCTTTCGTCCCACCGGCGGGCTTCCCCTGGGCACCTGGGGGGCAGATGCAGGGAAGCAGAGGATAGATTGGGGGGGGGCGATGTTGCTCTGAGCCAGGCTCAGGACTCATCACATGTTCTTGGACTTAACGTTGGAACGTCACTTTGATTAACGGAAAGGGGCTTCTGAGTGCTGACGTTCTCCTCTCCAGGGACAGATCACAATCAGCTGTCTCGCAGGCCTATAAATGATCATGGAATGAGGAAAAATGTGATGTAAAAATTTCATCTCCCTTGGAGTTTTACAGCTTGATGGAAAAGGAGTTTGGCTGGACAGTCCGGCAAGATAACCAGAAATACGGGGCATTCGGCATTTTCACCATTGCTGATTTTCAACACATACTTATTCACGTCTGCCACCGACACCCCAGTTTTCCAAGGGTTTGTGGAAAGATTTCAGTGGTTTGGATGCAGAAGTCAAACAGCAGAAGCGGCTCAGGTGGCCCGTTTCTCTGCCCGCGCTGCCTCTGTGCAGGAACAGGACCCAACACCGTAACGTAGATGGTTTAGCACTCGTCCCAATGAGTGGTGCTTCAAAAAGTGTGCCCGTGCGTTTTAAACAGTGTGATGTTGCTGCTGTTGGTTTTTCCAGTTGGATGCACCGGAGCGGTGTGTATGGGATGCACAAAAATCAAATACAGCAGTCCTACAGAAAATCCCTCCTGTGGTTTCCTGCAGATTTTTAATGGTTGGGGAAGTGGTTAGGGTCCCGAGGTGACTGAGCAGCAAAATGCTGCGCTACTTTGCTGAAGAAAACATCCAGAGAGACAAGACCTTTTTAAAAAATTTTTAATAGGGTTAGAAAGGGTCCGGCTAGGGAAGGACCTGGGTGCTTTTAGGGCAGAGAGCTTTGATGGGCATCTGCGCCAAACAAATGTCTCCTTCAATGTATCTTTCAATAATGTAAGCCACCTTGGGTCCTTTTTAAGGAGAAAGGCAAAATAACAAGATTTTCCATCAATCAATAAAATAGTATAGTTAGCCACTTAAGTGGGGCTGAGGTGGAGGGCCACAGGTTAGGAGAACACGTGCTCTGAACGCCAAGGGGTCCCTTTGGGTCGCTGACATGGAATCTCTTTCTGATGAGGGCAGACCGTACAAAGTTAAGTGGAACCATTGTTGGTTTTTTAATAAGGCAGTTCCTTTCTCTTCTGTAACATGTTATGAAGAAGGAGAAATGTTAATCAGTGCAGGATCCACGTGGTTCAAGAAAGCAATAGGAAAAGCTGGTGGTTGCGTTTTTTTTCTGGCTGTTTGTCCGTGTTCTGGAGGTTTTTCTTCCTAACGTTTCACCATTTTCTGGCCAGCTAGAACTCTGTCTGTGTTCTGGTGTAGTGTGTGGGATAGTTGGGTAGCTGTGAGTACACCAGAGCACAGACGGATTTCTAACTCCGGTCCTCTGAAGATGCCGGCCACAGAGACTGGTGAAACGTTGGGAAGAAAAACCTCCAGAACATGGCCAAACAGCCCCCAAACCCCACAACAACCATTTGATCCTGGCCATGAAAGCCTTTGAGAATGCGAATAGGAAACAGCTTTCCCATTTTATACCCCCACCTCCCCAATCCTTGATTTTGTGTCTTTTTGTGCTGTGACAACTTCATGCCTCGAGGAGCCACATCCTCCTAGAACCTCCAGGGTACCCAAATGGATCCAGGTGCAAAATAACACCTCCATACAAAGATGCATTTCCTTCTGGCAAGCTTTCCCTGAATGACTGGCTGCCTACGTGGGGAATTTTCAACGGATTGTTGTACCTTGCTGCTTTGAATGTGTTTTGGTGTTGCCTTTGTTTACTGTTTTTAACGTGGTATTTGTTTGACCATTTTAGTATTTTTGCACTTATTCTTTTTCGCTTCACGTACTGTCTTTTAATGATGTAATCCACTTTGGATCCTTTTTTAAGAATAAATGTGGGGTAAAAATACATCAAATAAAATAAATAAATAAATATACCTGGAGGGTATGGAGGGGAGCCTTGGAATTGGGGGTCCCCATCTGATCTTCAAGCTTCTGGGACAAGCCTTGTCCCTTTTCCCTCTAGCCCCTTGCCAATCGCTGATCAGAGATCAGAAGCTGAGATTTCTGTGCTGGGAGATAAACAGAGACAGCCTTCTTGGACAAACATTGCTGTTATCTCTGATCAGTTGTCAGAGATAACATGATGTTTAAAGGCCTTTAAATTTCAAATAATCTGCTCTACAAATGCCATTTCAAAGCAAAGCATATCATAAAATCATAGAATTGTCGTAGGTTTAGTAGGGACCTTGGAGGTCTTCTAGTCCCACAAGGCGAGGGACCTCATACCATCCTGGACCTCATACCATCCCAGACAGATGGCTGTCCAATCTTTTCTTGAAAACCTCCAGCGATGGAGCACCCACCACATTGGGAGGCAAGCTGTTCCACTGCTTCGTGGTTCTCACCGTCAGGAAATTCCTCCTTATTTCCATGCTGGCTCTCCCTCTGACGCGTTTCTACCCATCGTTTCTTGCCCTACCCCTCAGGTGTAATGGAGAATCAATTGATGCCCTCTTCCTTGTGAGAAACCCTTCAGATATGGGAAGAAACCGATCACGTCTCCCCGCCCCCCCCCAGTCTTCTCTTCATTAAGCTAAACATGCCTAGTTCTTTGAGTCATTCTTCATAGGATTTACCCTCCAGTCCCCCTTATCATCATTCTTGCTCTTCTCTGCACCCCCTTCCAGGGCCTCAGTGTCTTTTTTGTATTGTGGTGACCAGAACTGGACACAGCACTCCAAGTGCACCCTCACTCGCACGGTATAGAGTGGTACTATCGCTTCCCATTATCTTGATTCCATCCCCTTGTTGATACAGCCTAGGACTCTGTTGGCTTTCTTGGCAGCTGCAGTGCATGGCTGACTCATCCTTAGACTCATCTTTACCTCTCTAACGTACCAGCACAGACAATTCTGTAGAAGCCAACACAAGCAACTGCATGTTGAGCAGTCCACCATCAAGGCCAAGGAAAACAGGGAGGAACTGACAGGGTGGGTTTAGAAGGAGCTGCTCTAGAGTTGACTTGCCATAATGGTTCATTCTTTTTCTTCACAGTGCCCCTTCCATTGGGCCCCTGTGGAACTCTAAGTTGTGTGTTGTCAAAGTTGCCCTCTGTCTTTGACACCTTCACTATGACACTATCAGTGCTGTAGATTTATGACTTTGAAAGAGGAGCAATGTCCTTCTGAGGAGTGACCATGGCCTGTGCTCCCTCCAACCCCATTAGCCTCAGGAGAAATCTGATGAGCAGCTGCTCAAATGAACACACAGCCAATTAAGCAGAGCTGAGGTGGAAGTGAAGAGCCATCGCTTAACATGGGAGCTCATGCTCTGAATGCCAAAGGTTCCATTTGTGGCACTATAACGTGACCTTGAAATAAATCCCTTCGTGATAAGTGCAGATGGTACTTAAGTGGAATTATCATCAACCATTTTATAAGGTAGTTCTTTTCTTTCGTGTAAGGACTTGTGAAGAAGGGAAAGTGTTAATCAATTAAAAATATTGATCAGTGTAGGATCCACATCATTCAGGAAAACAATAGGAAAATATGTTTATTTTCCTATGTCTTTCCCATTTTTTTTCACCCTTGATTTTCTGTCATTTTACAGTGAAGTGGGCCAACCTCACGTCTCAAGAAGCCACATCGTATACGTAACCCCCAGGGCCACCACGTGGTCTCAGGTGCAAAATTGTGTCTCAAGACAAACATACACCTGGCTGATTTTTGGGATCCTTGGGCCTTGGAGTTGGAGGTCCCCATCGGATCCTCAAGCTTCTGGGACAGGCCTTGTCCCTTTTCCCTCTAGCCCCTTACCAAACGCTGATCAGAGATCAGAAGCTGAGATTTCTGTGTTGGGAGTTGATCAGAGATTGACTTTTTTTAACAAACAGAGATGACAGAATTTTTAAAGGCCCAGGCAATGTGCAGATTTTGATGCTGCTCAGCCCTGGATACAGGGCCTCCCACTCTCAGAGTCAGTTAGTACTAAGAAGCAGTGTGTTTCCATTTTGTGATTTAAAAATGAATCAGGAAACTTCTATATCTGTAGTTCCAGCCATGTGTCCCCAGATGTTCTTGGACTGCAATTCCCAGAAGCCTTCACCACCAGCTGCGCTGGCCAGGATTTCTGAGATCTGCAGTCCAAGAACAGGAGGTGATATGATAACACTTTTCAAAGACTTGAAAGGCTGTCCTAAAGAGGAGGGGCAGGAACTGTTCTCAATCATCCCAGAGTGCAGGACATGCAACAATTGGCTCAAGCTACAGAGAGCCAGATTTCCATTGAATATCAGGAAAATTTTCCTACCTGTGAGAGCAGTACGGCAATGGAACCCTTGACATCGAGAGGTGGTGAGTGCACCAACACGGGAGGCTCTCCAGAGAAACTTAGACAACCCTCTGTCAGATCTGCTTAGACTTGGATTCCTGCCTTGAGCAGGGGGGATTCAACTCGATGGCCTTATAGGCCCCTTCCAACTTCACTTTTCTATGATCCTATGATTCTATGGGAAAAAACATCGCTTTGACTATGCAAATGATTCAGGAAAAACCTTGCCAACAAAAGTCCACATAGTCAAAGCGATGGTTTTTCCTGTCGTGATGCATGGAAGTGAGAGCTGAACCATAAAGAAAGCTGACCACCAAAGAATGGATGCTTTTGAATTGTGTGATGCTGGAGGAGGCTCTTGAGAGTCCCCTGGACTGCAAGGAGAACAAACCTATCCATTCTGAAGGAAATCAACCCTGAGTACTCACTGGAAGGACAGATCCTGAAGCTGAGGCTCCAACACTTTGGCCATCTCATGAGAAGAGATGACTCCCTGGAAAAGATCCTGATGTTAGGAAAGTGTGACAGCAAGAGGAGAAGGGGACGACAGAGGACGAGATGGATGGACAGGGTCATCGAAGCGACCAACATGAATTTGACCCAACTCCGGGAGGCCATGGAAGACAGGAAGGCCTGGCCTGCTCTGGTCCATGGGGTCACGAAGAGTCAGACATGACTAAACGACTAAACAACAACAAAACGATTCTATGAAGACCTATTCTACCTAAGGTAAGGTAAATCTTTGGGTGTCTGCAGTACTTACTTTTTACTTGAAGCAGCTATAATTTTAAACACAAATCCTCAGGCAAATAATTTTGCTGACCCTGCCTCTCTAGGGCTGGCTCCTGAGTAACCATGCACATATCAGAGGTCTGCTCTGCTTTCCTCGTGGGAAAGTGTCCAAACTTCTGGTCCTAGGATACTTTGCTTTGGGCCGGGTAAATCTGTCTTTTGTCTCACCCCTGGCCCCTTAGCCTTGCCAGAATGTGGTCTCAGTACCCTGACTCAATTACAATTTAGCCCCCAGACCTTCCCTTCCAGAGGTTAACCACTTGTGTCCTTGTAGAGTTGAGCAGCAAGGTGTCCAAACATAAACAGCTCAGCCCAGGAATTTATTCCTGGTCTTAAAACTGAATGTACAGTCCTTCCACACTAATAACTTGTAAGTCATATTTTCTTCATTTCAGCAGCCTAATGTAGAATTCAGGAAGCCTTTTTTGGAATTAAAGCCCTTGTGAAGACAGAAACATTGAACATTTGCTGCCAGTAGCCAAGAGAATAAACAGCAGCTCTTGAGCTCACTATGTTTTAGACTTTAGGCATGTGTGCAGTGCGTTGTCATGATCATATCTTGTCCCAATGTCATGAAGATGGCTGTTGCAACCTTTTGTGGCTGGACAGAGATGTTTTAAATAGAATGGCTGGAATGACCTGATTATTAGATAAGTCTAATTCAAGAAAACAGAGCCAACTGCTTCTGCTCCTCCAATCTATTATCAAAGGTCGAGAGGATCCACGTAAATGTCAGTTGAGAATTCCACCGGGGGGTCAGGATAGCTGGCATTGCTGTGTGTCCAGAAAAAGCAGATAGCTTAGACAAGCAACAAGTCAGGATCAGGTCTTTTAAAAAAAAGCAAACATTCCTCTTAAAACACAGGTGTGCAATACTGAGATGCTCTTGGATTCATCTCTGAGCCTGGATGGTGGCCAAGAGTGCATATGCACAATTAAAACTAGTGCACCAGTTGCACCTGTTTTTTTGAGAAGTCTGGTCTGGTCCAGTTACACCTGCCCTAGTTACACCCTGGTCTGAACAGCCTTTCAATCACTAAGGGAAAGCCTGCCAGAAGAGAAAGGTTTTTTGCCCGATTGCAGAAGGGCAGCAAAGATGGGGCCATCTTGGTCTCCTGTGGGAGGGAGTTCCTCAGTCTGGAAGCAGTGACAGAGAAGGCTGTCTCTCGTGTTCCCACCAAATGCACCTGCCACTTTGGCAGGATTGAGAGAAAGGCCTCTCCTGAGGATCTTAGCACTTGAGCCATGAAAGGAGACATAGTCTTTTAGGGTAAGCCCAAGAATATCTGTCGCCTTATCCCTGCCCAACTCCATCTTGTGAAACAGCAGAAAGAGACTCTTCAGCAGAAACCAAGATGTTTATTGAAAGAAGTCCAGGAGAAGGAATCTTTCAGGATTCTGCCAGAAGGAATCTGTCTTCTACTAAGAATAAAGGAAGGAAGACTTGATGTCAGAGCTTCTTCTCTATGTGCTGGTCTCTCCTCCCTTCTGGTCCCAGAGACCTCTGAGACTAACATAGGCCATGAGAACACCTTAAGCAAGGCAAGAAGGAGAGATGAATGGTTTAAGCATTCTTTTTCAACACATCCTCCCACGCGAGCAGTCGGAGAAAATAGCTGGTTAGTTCATATCTCACTAAAGGGTAGTATTTGAACAGTCAGCTCCCGAGAGGGTTCACTATCAGCATGGAAAAAACGGTCCTTTTTTTTAATCTTGCGCTTCCATAATTGCATCTTCGTCTTCTCCAGTTACCTCTCCCTGAGCTTTCCCTCCACTACAAACTGATTCTGAAACATATTTTCATAAATTCTAAAATGTGTGTTGATTAATTAATTTTCTCATTTATTCTCTTATTCTTGAAAAAAAAAGAGAAGAAAGTCACAAGCTTTCTGGGACTCCAGTTTTTGAGGTGCTGTATAAGACCACTCTTGGTTATTCTGCATTTTATAGGAGCTGTCCAAAGTCCTGAATCGTATTGGCAAAAGAGGTTCAGCAGGGCAGATAACCACTGTAATGTGCAGCCTACAACCTGGACACACACATACACACACACCAAATTGGGGTCACCCACCAACCATCACGTGAAGAAAGTCAGCTTGAGATCACTGTTGCCTTCACAGAGGCCTTCCAGTGCCTTTATGGTCACTCTTCTCCTCCTGTTTCTTTCCTACTGGAAGAGGCCATTTTTGACCTTAGATGTGGCCCTCCTAACCAGAGACGTTCTCTTGCATCTGAGGCCCTTCTCCCAGGTTCCTCAGCCAATGAGTTGTCCTCTTCCCTGACTTTCTTTTCTCACTAATTTTACCTTTAAGGAACATCTGTTTAAAGAATCTGCCGTTTCCATTTCTTCTTACATGGCCAAGTAATTTTGAGGTTTTCCACGGAATCATGATTTTTTTTTTTAACTTTACTCATTTCTTTAGTTCCTTCTCACGGATTGATCCAACAAATACATTTCTGGAATTCTGGACCCTGTTTTCTAGAGAGGACTCCAAGAGGACTTGGAGAAAGTCAGAATGGTTTGGGACTCCCTTTGAGCCATGCTGTAACTTAAATAGTGGGCAGAGGAAGTCCCTGGTTTGAATTTCTCCACTGTCTTGGGAAAGCTACCATCCTTTCTCCTTCAGCTCATTCACTGAACCCTAGCACTCACACGTATTGGGAAAACTCCCAGTCTCCCCAATGGTGTTGTTCTGATCATCCCAATAGGGTAATGTCTGTAAAGCATCAAGTATTGCTATTATTAATAAATGGTAATTCAAACAAATGGATATAATAATGGATATTGCTCTCAAGTAGATAATATGAGGGAAATTGGCCATGCACAATCTTCTGTCTCCCCATCTCTCCTTTTTAAAATTATTCTTTATTAAAATTTAATTTGCCTGCTTACAAACAAAACCCCTGACCCATAAATGTGCATATAGAAAAACCTTCATCCAGCAGGGGTGGAGGCCTTAGATAAAAACTGTCTATTTATCATGCTGCCCTTTTATCCATCCCAAAAAGCTTAGGGCCACAAATACCAGAAAGACCACTGTTAACGACTGTGAGCACCAGCTGATGCCTTCATGTTTCACTGAACTCCCCAGCCCAATTAGAGGCTTCGAAGAACAATGTAAATCACACAGTGTTACATACAGCAGACAACCACTGACATTTAGATTCTCTCCTAAGACTTCACAATGGAGCCCCGGCTGATTTTTATCCTGTACCGATGGAGTGGCTGGTATATAATGCAGTGAAATGAATTTGCTCTCTCTCTCCAGCCTGAGAGAACCCAGACCATGAAGACCAGCTGGGGAGAGAGAAGGTAAGGGGGGGGGGAGGAATGGAAATGACTTACACGAGAAAAGGGCCAGAGGAGAGTTTTGATGGGGGAACAAATTCAGCATGCCCATTGCTAACGTGAAAAGCTGTGCCATTTTATTATTTATATATTTATTGTTTTATTATCTTGCCTTCATCCCCTAGCAGGAACACAAGATGAATTGCAAAAATATCTGAATGTTACAAACATGCTAATCAAAACTTTCAAATGACCAGTAGCAGTTAGCTGCTCAGATGAGGAGGCAGGGCAGGGATTCCTGAAGTCCTGCCCTTGAATGGGCGGCTGCTGGAGGACACAGAGAAGGGAAGTCCGTGCTCTTGAGAGACCTGGCATTAAACCATTCCTGCCCTTCGCTAGTCACAATTCAGCAAAGAGCCAATAGATGGCATCAAGAGAACAAGCTTCTGGAGCTGGCCTTGCCCCCTTTACCCCTACTGATGATCACTGATGATCAGAGATCAGGAGCTGAGAATTCTGTGCTGGGAAAGCAATCGAGTTTGCCTTATTTGACAAACATAGATGAGAGAATGTTTAAAGGCCTTTTGATTTTAAACGTACCATTGCAAATGAGGCATTTTGTCTGAGTGGACGTCCCTGGTTGTCCATTGCTTAGGTGAAGTTGGTTGTATGGGGTTTACTCAGAAAAAGAGCAGACTTTCTGCTACATATGTGGCAACCTTGGTGCTGATTCAGGTGCAGTTTCAAACTTATAATTTTTGTGCACCCCTCATTTTAGGAGTTGGCATATGGAATGCTGAATTCAGCTGCCGCAGAATATTTGTTGGGGCACTAACAGTAATAAAGAAAAAACACTGTGGTGCTGACCAAGGTCCTGAACCTGTTAGCAATTCAGAAGGGCACAGAGGTCCTCCCGGACCAGGACAGCAAAAGGCTTTAACCCAGTTACCCTTTGCATGGCTGTGGCACCTCAGCCATTGACGGTTTTGTTTTGCAGAATTGGTTGCCTGGCCAAGCACATGACTGAGAGTCAGCCCGCCCGGCACCTCCTCAATTAGCCACAATTAGCTGCAGCAAGTTAGGTAAATGTATGCAAACATCAGTGGGGTTCCGGCTCTTGTTTTGAGCTTCCCATGGGAGCAAAAAAAAAAAGCATTCTGGTGACTGTCTTCGTGGCTCGTCAAACCTCAAGTAAGATGGAAGAGCAGGTGAGAACGCAGCTACTCATTAAAAGGCTTCTGCTGAACCAAATGCTATTACTCGGAGACAAAACCTAACAAATCTCTTTACAAAGAACGACAGCTCCTGATGGAATCACCGGAGCCTGTAAGCCACCCCTCCCTCTTCTTTCTGGAATTGGGTCCCTGAGAACTGATTGCTCCTGACAGCCAACCCAGAATATTGCCAACACTTCAGCAGAAGCTGTGGGGCTGAGAGATTAGGTGGAAAGGCTGAGCTACTTAAGTGGGGAAATGGGACAACACACCAGACCATGAGCCAACTGCAATGATAAAGGACACCCTAGGCGTCTGAGGATTGCCCTAAAACCCTCTCTGCCCCAAAATGCCACTCCAAAATATCCCAAAGGCTACACCTGGGCACTTTCTGGGTTGATTTTTTTGCCCATTTCTAGTCTTCTGACGACTCGTGGGGGGATGGTTGTGGTGGTTTGGCGGCCAAGTCCCCTGAGATTGCCACCTGGATTTAACCTGTCAGATGTGATTCAGAGGACCAGAACCCCTGGAATCCGGCACAGGTGAGCCCATGAAAACCAGTGGCCTTCTCCCAGCCCAACTCCAGCTCAAGATGCAGTGGCAAGAGACTCCTCTGCAGCTGCCCAGAAGAAGCCGAGATGTTTATTGAAAGAAATCCGGGAGAAAAAGAATCCCTCGGGATCTCCTTAGAAGAGGAAAGGGGAAAACTGGATGCCAGGGCTTCTTCTTGCTCTGTGCTGGTCTCTTCTCCCTTCTGGTCCGAGAGGCCTCCTTTGGATCAACTGCAAGCCACCAGGGCACCCTAAGCAAGGGAGGAAATAGAGAACATTGCTTTGAGCATTCTGTTGCAACACATCCTCCCACATGAGCAGTCAGGGAAAAACACCAGGAGCATCGGATTGTTGTTCAAATTGACCCGTTTCTCTCCTCTCTTGCTACCCACCTCTTCCCAGACAGCTGGATTGCCAGGGAAAGATCTGGGCTCCCCATTTGGATCTGTCTGCATGAACATTCATTCATCATGTCAAAATAGCCAGAATTAAAATAAGTCCTATCATGATGAGCTGTTCTAAATGTTCCTTGGGATCAGGCAGAGAAACTGAGTGAGAACACTTGTTCACTGTATACAGTGGTGCCCCGCATAACGAGCAATTCGTTTAACGACGAATCCGCATAGCGACGTGTTTTTTGCGATCGCAAAAGCGATCGCATAACAATGTTTTTAATGGCAAAATATCGCATTGCAATGATCGGTAAGAGTTTTGCTTACCGATTTTCGCACTGCGATGTTTTTTTTAACAGCTGATCGCCGGTTCCAAAATGGCCACCTGGTAAAAAAAATGGCCCGTCCGCTGTGTTTTCGCGCCCTTTCCTCGCTTACCGGCAGCGAAAATGGTGGCTGCATGGAGGATCTTTGCATAACAGAGAGTTTTTTGCCCATAGGAACGCATTAAATGTGTTTTAATGCATTCCTATGGGCTTGTTTGCCCCGCATAGCGACGAATCCGTATTTTTTTGGAACAGATTATCGTCGCTATGCAGGGCACCAGTGTACATGCTTGGTTTCTTCATGGATTGTGCTGGTTGCATATCTTACCCTGAGGAGAGGCACAGAGATCAGTACTGGGATCTGTAGTACACACACACCCAGCCAGATTTCCCCAAAAATCTTGGCAGCCAAAAATAGGGCTGTGACAAACCCAGACCTACTGGGATCTGCCACACGTTAACTAAGCTGCCACCAACCATTCCCTATAAGAAGTCACACAGACCAGGGATGGATTTTTAACCAATAAAAGAATAAGGTTTATTTAAATACAACACACAGGGAAAATAAAACGATCAGGTGAATAAGATAAAGTAACGTGGCTTATTCTCATTCATACATGCATACAGTTTGGTTCACACAGAACCCTTAACTTGAAGCACAGACCCTGAACCTATCAGTTCTGGCTAACCAACAGACACCTGAACCTATCAGGTTGGTACTCTGACACACAGTAGTACCCTGTCTGACACACAGACTCCCACACCAGCTTCTTCTTCCCAGCTGCTGCTTCGTCACATCCCAGCGTCTCAACTTCTCCACACAGGCTTCACATATATATACAGTACAGCCCCTCCTCCTGATGTCCCGCCTTCCACTCCCCATAGGATGGAACTTTCCCTCCAAACCCATGACAGACAGGTAACATCAGTGCTGTATGTAACAAGGGCCAGGGAGGAATGAGGAAGCGCATCTGCCACTGAGGTGCAAGATCTGAAAAGACAACTCCCAAAAGAGAATTGAGGTGGTGTAAAACCACTTTAGCTTCTTCTGCACATTATGGGAGCTATCCAAGGTCCTGAATCCTATTTAGGCAATAGATTCATCATGCCAGTTTATGACTGTAAAGTGCAACTTTCATTAGGCATCCTTCAGTCTCAAGAGACGATGGTAACCTGCTCTGAATAGAGGACTTGGAACAGCGTCTCGTGTTTGGCTGAGAAGACCAATTCCAGAGGGACCATCCCTTCCACAATGAAGACAAATACTGTCTGTCCCCTGTCCAGCTCCCTGATTTGGCTGCTTTCGGGACTGCCTCTTTGCCTCGGCCTGCTGGAGAAGGGTCTCTTCAAATTGGGAGAGGCCGTGATGCAACGCCTGCCTCCAGGCTGAATGCTCAGAGGTCAGGGTTTCCCATCTGTGGAGGTCAATTCCTAATGCCTTCAGATCCCACTTGCAGAGATCCTTGCATCGCAGCTAGGGTCTCCCTCTGGGGCCATTTCCCTGCACTAATTCTCCATACAGGAGATCTTTAGGAATCCAACCGTCAGCCATTCTCACGACATGCCCGAGCTAACGTAGACGTTGCTGTTTCAGTAATGTATACATGCTAAAAATCCCAGCTTGTTCTAGGATGACTCTATTTGAAACTTTC
Source organism: Pogona vitticeps (assembly GCF_051106095.1). NCBI lineage: Eukaryota > Metazoa > Chordata > Lepidosauria > Squamata > Agamidae > Pogona > Pogona vitticeps. The sequence goes on from NC_135786.1 coordinate 2,354,870, forward strand.
TCCTGCCAGGTGATACCAAAAATGCACCGGAGACAGCACATATGGAAAGTATTCAGCTTCCTCTCCTGACATGCACAGAGGGTCCAGGACTTGCTGCAGTACAGGAGTGTGCTCAGGACACAGGCTCTATAGACCTGGATTTTGGTGTATGCCGTCAGCTTCTTATTAAACCATACTCTCTTTGTGAGTCTAGAGAACATGGTAGCTGCTTTGCCAGTGCATTTATCCAGCTCGACATCTAGGAAGAGTGTGTCAGAGATTGTTGAGCTAAGGTACACAAAGTCATGAATAACCTCCAATTCTTGTGTGGAGATGATAATAGAGGGAGATGAGTCCATGCCCTGTCCCATGACTTGTGTTATCTTCAGGCTGATTGTTAGTCCAAAGTCTGGGCAGGCCTTGCTAAAACGATTCATGAGTTGTTGACGGTCCTGCATGCATTTCAGTTGGACTTTGGTCTTTGCTCTCAATCTAGAGAGATTAAAGAGCTTTCCATCTGATGTAGTCTGGAGATAGACACCTTCTGTTGCAGTTCCAAAGGTGTGCTTCAGCATGACAGCAAAAAAGATCCCAAACAGGGTTGGCACAGTTTTACTCCACTTCAGATGTCAAAGGGATCTGATGTTGAGCCATCAAAAACTACAGTGCCCGTCATTCCCTCATGAAAGGACCTGATGATGTTAAGGAGTCAAGGTGGACATCCAGTCTTGGGAATTATTTTAAAAAGGCCATTCCTGCTAACCAAATCAAAGGCCTTTGTAAGATCTATGGAGGCCACAAAGAGTGGCTGTCATTGTTCCCTACATTTCTCCTGCAGTAAAGTACAACTTTAAAGTGTGACTTAAATAGTGGGTGGAGAAAGTCCTTGGTTTGAATTTCTCCTCTGGCTTGGTAAAGTCACCATCCTATCACCTCCAGCTCCTTCCCTTAAAACTAGCACTCACAAGCGTGGAAAAAATACAGGCCTCCCCAAAGCAGTTTCTTTTATCATTCCAGTTGGATAATGTCAGTAAAGAACCAAGTATAGCTACTATTAGTAAATGGTAATTCAAAGAAATGGGTATAGATGCTGTTCAAGGCTTACCTCAAGAAACTGGAATGTAGGATTAATTGATACTGTACTGAAAATTGGAAATACAGGCAGTCCAACAGCAAGGCGCCCTGGAATTAATCAATCACATTTTATCAGGCACTGGAGACCATATAGTGATGCAGACGGTGTCTGGTCCCCTCACCTTCCTGAACTTCAGGAAGCAAATTAAAACCTGGCTTTTTAATCAAGGGCTTTGAAGCCTCGTTCTTTCTTTTTTTTTTTTTTTTTTTAATTTCAAGACAATTCTGCTATAGCCCTGTGGTGATGATCTGTTCTCAATGTTTGAGTCAGTTGTCTTCACTTAGCCATCATTGAACATTCGTGATGCTTGTTAAATAGCTGTTTTTGTCTATACCTTTATTTTACTCTCTCTCTTTTTGCACCCACCCAGAAGAGTGGCTTCCTGCTAGATCTGTGGGGTCTCAGTCCAACAAAGTAAGAAAGAAAGAAGCAAAGAAATGGAGGCTGGTTTCAAGAGCCAGGGCCTATGTCTGGACTCTGAATTGATTTCTCAGCCTGTGAAGAAGGGCTACATAATAATTGACAAGATTTTAATTGCCTTTCTGAAGACAAAACCACTTCTGTCTGGCACTGGAATAAGGCTAATTTTGGTGCTAGGCATGTCTTCCTGGGGAGAGAGAGTTCTATAACAGGGACTCTTTCCCTCTCTTCTCATGAGAGACAGAGATAGTGAAAGGACAAGCACATGACCTCACAGAAGGGGCCTATCTCTGTTTCCTTAGAAGCCAGCCAGATGCCTCCAGCAAACCCAAAAAGAGGCTGTGGAGCCAACAGCCCCTGCCCACTGCTACCACACAGCTTCTTGAATCCTTCCTGGGGTCTTACCATTGAAAACAGGCAAAAAGGTTTCTCCCAGCAAGTTGGCACAATGCGATTCAAGACTGGAAACCTGCAAGGGAGCAAAGAAGTGAAAGGTGGACATTCAAGCATAGGAAGCCGCCCTATGTTGGGTGTAACTATAGATCTGTCCACATGTTAGTAACTCTCCAGTGGTTTAAACAAGGACAGTGTTCATTCAACCCTTCATGGAAGTTCAAGGGGACTTCCGCCTGCAAAGCAGAGCACGTGCCCCAACACAGAGCCATTTCCCCTTCCCCTGTTTATACTTCAAGTAATGTACCCAAAAGTGCATTAGAGCATCCTTGAAAGCAAGAAGATTAAGGTCCAAGAAAAGATCAACTTACATCATCAGAGGCCCCAGCATCAGAAGATATCAGCTCCAGTGCATTGCTGAAGAACAGAAAAAGACAAGAACTTCCAGCTAAAACTGCCAAGTAGCTGCTTTCATGTCTACATGGACAATCCTTGTCACATCTCGCTTTAGCTGAACTCCATTAGCCCCTGACTCAGACCATGATAAATTCCTCTCCTGAAAATTGCCTTCTGGTGCCTGACAGACAGCTCCTTCTCTCCCCTCCAAAATATGCCTGGAAGGCTGTTTTGTCCGAGGCCTCTGATTGTTGGTGCCCAGCAAAGCTTTCCAGAATTGAAGATTTTGATGAGGGACCCAGCAGATCCCTTCAAAATAGGTGCAATCCTTCCGGGTGCACAGATAGACTCTTCCAAGAGGATCTGTAAACCATCCCACATGGCAACTTTCCTTCCAAAGCTGGCATTGGAACAGCTTTTCCATTAGCCTGAATCAGAGACCCAGATCGGAGAAGCATTTGATGGCAAATGTCCTCCTCCTATGATTCTAAGTAGAAAACCTGGCCCCAAAAGTTGCCTCTTCTTGCCCAAATCCAATCCTGGATGGGAAATGGAGGACAGAAAGGAATGGCTTTGTCTTACCCAGTGATGGATGCCATGAAGATCACTTTTCCATTCACAAAAGACAGCACAGCACTCAAAGTGACTCTCTGGAAACACACATTTGAAAACCTTTAGCGGGTAGCAGAGTTTGGTCAAACTGAAAGGTTATCCTTTCAATATGGCAGAAACCAGTGGCGTTGGGGGCATTTTTGGTGCTAAGCAAAGCATCCTGTCATCCAGAAGTTGCTACTTACGCTTCTCATGACGAGGACGAAATAGGTAGATCCATCTGCGTTTCTGATGAAAAACTCAACTTTGAGAGCGGCAGTGATGACGATGCCGTTGGGTCCGAAAACGATCGCTGGATTCGCTTCAGTGGAAATTCGAATGTTCAAGACACCCTAGGGGGAAAAATGAGATACGTATCCAATCATCACCCTAGTTTCTAAAAAAGAAGAGCTAAAATGGGTAGGGGGATTGCTTTGCCCCCACCCCCCACCCTCCGGGATTAGTCCCCAAATAAAAATCACGTACCGCAGAGACAATTCCTTGGTTCTGAAAAGAAAAGGGAAAAAGAGGATACTCAATACAGAATCTTGGAAAAACTACCATTTGTCTTCCTAGGAAAATATACACAGCAGTTAAGAGGTGGGCCACGTTCAATGTTCATGTGGCGTGTGTGTACATGTTTCATGATTTGTTCTTTTCTAGGGCTTCAACATATTCTCCAAAACAACACTATCTTAAATAGGAATTTCCCCCTTTGAAATATTTTCAACCTAATCTCAGAGTTCATGCTCAACCCTAAAAAGATCACTAGAAGAGCAGAGGAGCATTAGCAAAGGTCCACCATCTTTCCAGTACTCCCTTGTCCCAGTTCTATTGAGGGGAAGGATCCCAGCATCCACTTGTTACATACAGCACTGATGTTACCTGTCTGTCATGGGTTGGAGGGAAAGTTCCATCCTATGGGGAGTGGAAGGCGGGACATCAGGAGGAGGGGCTGTACTGTATATATATGTGGAGCGTGTGTGGAGAGTTTAGGAGACGCTGGGATGTGACGAAGCAGCAGCTGGGAAGAAGAAGCTGGTGTGGGAGTCTGTGTGTCAGACAGGGTACTACTGTGTGTCAGAGTACCAACCTGATAGGTTCAGGTGTCTGTTGGTCAGCCAGAACTGATAGGTTCAGGGTCTGTGCTTCAAGTTAAGGGTTCTGTGTGAACCAAACTGTATGCATGTATGAATGAGAATAAGCCACGTTACTTTATCTTATTCACCTGATTATTTTATTTTCCCCTGTGTGTTGTATTTAAATAAACCTTGTTCTTTTATTTGTTTAGTAAAATCCATCCCTGGTCTGTGTGACTTCTTATAGGGAATGGTTGGTGGCAGCTTAGTTAACGTGTGGCAGATCCCAGTAGGTCTGGGTTTGTCACATTGATTGGTGTCCAGCGTGTGGGATACGACTGGTCCAGTTGTCCAGTGGTCCAGCAAAGCCTTGGCAAGTGTGCCCAGAGCAAGGGGGGTCTAGTCAGGGACAATCTGAGGCGCGTAGGTAATCTTCTAGGTGTACCTCACGGGGAGGTGCGCTAGTGGAAGAACGTGCCAACTGGGGAGACTAGATTAGGGTGCTCTGAGGCAGCCTGGTTTTGGCGGGAAAAAGCTGAGGCAAAACTGTATAGTAACAGTGATCTAGCCTGCCTGCTGAGAGGCCTAGCAGAGGGGGGTAGACTCTGGCTCGCAACTGTTGCAAGTTAAGTGCTGAAGAACAGCAGCAATCTATAGAAAGCTGGTTCTGAGGCAAAAGAGAAAAAAAGTGGTCGTTTTATTTTGAGGCTTGACTTTTTAAAGCAGCTTGTTCTGAGGGGGGATTATGCCCTTGACTCGAAGCCAAGTGGCAGAAATGGGTGAAGTGAAAGACCCCCAGATTGACCAAGGTTCTGAGGATGAATTTGGCTCAGTGCAGGGTGACAGCACAGGAGAGCAGAACCCAGAACTCAGAAAGATACTCCTAGCCCAACAGCATGAACTGAGGGTGAGGGAAATGGAGGAAAGGGAAAGAGAAAGGCAAAGACAATTTGAATTGGAATTGCAGAGAGAGAAGATGGCGTTTGAATTAAGAAAATTGGAAATGATGAACCAGAACAATAATAACAATAGGGATTCTGAGGGAGGCCAATTGTCTAAGGCTGACCTGAAGAAATTCCCTGTGTACCACAAGGGAGATTGTCCTGAGGTGTTCTTTTCCTTAGTGGAAAGAGCGTTTGTGGACTTCTCAGTAAGGGAAACTGAGAAGATGACCATCATGCGATCTTTAATCAGTGGCAGCCTGGCAGAAGTCTATGCCGAGATGCCTGAGGAACTGATGAAAGATTTTGCAGAGTTTAAAAAACTGGTGTTTGCAAGACATGGGATAAATGCGGAACAGCTGAGACAAAGATTCAGGTCCCTCACCAAGAAACCAGAACAGACTTTTACCCAAGTGGGGGCCCAATTGGTGAGGCTGCTTGAGAAATGGCTATCTCAGGAGGGGACAGAGACCTTTCAGCAGCTGAAAGATTTGATAGCGCTGGAACAGTTCTATTCAGTCCTGCATGGGGAATTGAAATTCCAGGTGAGGGAAAGGAAACCGAAATCTGTGGCAGAAGCCGCCGAGATTGCAGATTTTATTTCCCAGATAAGAAAGCCCTTGGGTGAGGGGAAATCTGTAGGTAAACCCAAAGAAACCTACAGCAAGTACTCTCAGGGACCAGGGAAAAGCCAGCAAGGGGGAGGGGCCCATGGTGAAGGGAAGCCCTCAGACATGAAACCAAGACCTCAGATTTTGGAGGGAAAACCAAAGCAGGATGAGAAAGACTCAAAATACACTAGAAAATGTTATTTCTGTCAGGGAAAGGGCCATCTAATCTCAGAGTGTGAGAAATTAAAGCAGCTAAAAGGAATGGTGCCTCAGGATTCGAGTGGAACCAAGCCAAAAGCTGTGTTCTGTGTCCAGAAAGAGCAAGGCTCATTGTCACTGAGGGAGCCTGTTGCCATGGCGACTCAATCTGGAACAGCTACCTCTGCTGATCAGGCTGAGGAAAATGGTCCTCTTGTAGAAGTCAGGCGCTGCCTGCTGGTGAGAACAGATTCTCAGTTGTTTGAGACAGCAGGGGTGGACGTAGGAATACTTGACCGGCAGTATAGGGGGCTGCGGGACACTTGTTCCCAGGTGACCCTGTGCCATCCAGATATTATTCCTAGGGAGTATGTAATCCCAAATGAGAGCATGAAGGTGGCAGGGATTGAGGGGCAGATAATCTCACTGCCAGTCGCGGAGGTACCTGTGAACTTTCAAGGCTGGAGGGGAGTTTGGCGGCTAGCGATTTCATCGACTCTGCCAGCAGCCGTGCTCGTGGGAAATGACCTGGCTGAACATGTGAAAAGGGTGCTAGTGATTACACGCTCACAAGCCACCACGGGGACAGTTCAAGGGGGTAATGATGAGCCAGAGACGGAAGCAGGTGGGGGGAGTTCAGAAGCTGTGGTGGAAACCTTGACCACAGACAGCCGATTTGGACAAGAGCAAAAGGCAGACGCCACTCTCCAGAAGTGTTTTGAACAGGTGACTGACGCCCAGCTAACACCTGAAACCCCAGTGAGATTTCTGGAGAAAAAGGGGATTTTATATAGAGAGACCCTGAGGAATATCTCAAAAGGGGGAGATGGGATCAGAAGTCAGCTGGTGGTACCTGAAAAGTATCGCCCCATGATCTTACAAAGGGGGCACTCTGACATGTTTGCTGCACACTTAGGGGTGAACAAAACACAGCAGAGAATCACACAGAATTTCTACTGGCCTGACATAGGGAAGCAGATCAGGGAGTTCTGTAAACAATGTGATGTGTGTCAAAGGCAGGGGAATAGCCGCGACAGGACCAAAGCAAAGTTGTGCCCTTTGCCTGTGATTGACACTCCGTTCAAATGCATAGGGGTGGATATTGTGGGACCTTTGCCCAAGGCCACAAAGAGGGGGAACAGGTTCATTCTCACCATTGTGGACCATGCCACGAGGTACCCTGAAGCCATACCCTTGACTAACATTGAAACTAACACAGTGGCAGATGCCTTGGTGGGGTATATGTCCAGGATGGGATTTGCCTCAGAAATAATCACAGATTTGGGAGCATCATTCACATCGAAGCTCATGAAACGCTTATGGCAAATCTGTGGAATTAAGCACAAGGAAACCACTGCCTATCATCCTGAAAGTAATGGGTTAACTGAGAAGTTCAATGGGACTCTAATGCGCATGATTAGGGCTTACTTGGCAGAGAATCCAAACAATTGGGACCAGAAGCTGCAATCCCTTTTGTTTGCTTATCGATCAGTGCCACAAGCCAGTACCGGGTTCAGTCCGTTTGAACTTTTATTTGGGAGAAGGGTGAAAGGGCCCCTTGATTTGATCAAGCAAGATTGGGAGCAGATCACCCAGGATGACCCACAAGACGTTGTGACATATATAGACTCTTTAAGGAAGGACCTAAAGAGAAACCTAGAGCTAGCAGCAGAGACCCTGCAAGCTCAAAAGGTCAGAAAGAAAGATTGGGATGACCAGGAAGGCGGGGAGAGGCACTTAAACCCAGGGGAGGAAGTGCTTTGGCCTAGGCCTTGCAGAGAGAGCAAACTGCAGCTGGGTATCCCAGAAAGAAAATACTTGGGTCACATGGTAGGGGGAGGAGTGATAAAACCCCTGGAGGCCAAAATAGAAGCAGTTCGTGATTGGCCCAGACCCAACACCAAGAAAAAAGTCAAATCATTTCTTGGGTTGGTGGGCTACTACAGAAAGTTCATCCCGAGGTTTGGCGAGATTGCGGCTCCGCTGACCGATCTGACGAGGAAGAAGACTGATGACCGCATCCCGTGGACCAGCGACTGTGAGGCGGCGTTCCAGAGGTTGAAGGAGGCGTTAATCAACTATCCAGTGCTGCGTGCTCCAGACTTCGACCGGGAGTTCATCATCTACACCGATGCGTCTAACAGCGGGGTAGGAGCAGTTCTGTGCCAGGAGGATGAGAATGGTGACCAGCATCCAGTGTCCTACCTGAGTAGGAAACTTCAAAAAGGTGAGAGTCATTTGGCAACCGTGGAGAAGGAGTGTTTGGCCATAGTCTACGCGATCCAGAAGGCCAAGCCTTACATCTGGGGAAGACATTTTGTTCTGTGCACTGACCATTCACCACTGCAATGGTTAAAGACAATGAAAACCCACAATAGCAAACTTATGAGGTGGGCTTTAAATCTGCAGGACTATGACTTTGAAGTGAAGGTGGTCAGAGGGTCAGTGAACTGTGTTGCTGACGCCTTGTCAAGAAAACCTGAAGAATGAAGACGGCGAAAGAAACATGGACTATGTATATATTTTGATGACAAAAAGTTAAATGTACCTGTTTTTTGAACTTGGTTTGTATGAATAAAGGTAAATTGATGTAATGTATATGGTAAATGTTTAAATGCCTAATTGCTATGGTTAACTTAGAATGTAAGTATAAGTAAGTATGATATTGTATGTATAACTGTTTTGTGTATTTTATCCAGGTTGTTTTTTGGGAAAAAGCACCTTAGCTTTCCCCCTACAAAACAACTTATAAAGAGGGGAGGTGTTACATACAGCACTGATGTTACCTGTCTGTCATGGGTTGGAGGGAAAGTTCCATCCTATGGGGAGTGGAAGGCGGGACATCAGGAGGAGGGGCTGTACTGTATATATATGTGGAGCGTGTGTGGAGAGTTTAGGAGACGCTGGGATGTGACGAAGCAGCAGCTGGGAAGAAGAAGCTGGTGTGGGAGTCTGTGTGTCAGACAGGGTACTACTGTGTGTCAGAGTACCAACCTGATAGGTTCAGGTGTCTGTTGGTCAGCCAGAACTGATAGGTTCAGGGTCTGTGCTTCAAGTTAAGGGTTCTGTGTGAACCAAACTGTATGCATGTATGAATGAGAATAAGCCACGTTACTTTATCTTATTCACCTGATTATTTTATTTTCCCCTGTGTGTTGTATTTAAATAAACCTTGTTCTTTTATTTGTTTAAAAATCCATCCCTGGTCTGTGTGACTTCTTATAGGGAATGGTTGGTGGCAGCTTAGTAAACGTGTGGCAGATCCCAGTAGGTCTGGGTTTGTCACACCACTTTTCCCTGCCAAGGCTCTGAAGGTGCACTTTTACGCCCCACCAGGATCTCTTAGTTTGTACAAGAAAAGAGTAGAAATTCAGCAGTGTTTTTTCAGATATATTACATTGGGGGGGGGGGGGGGAGCTTGAATTTCTGCCTGCTCTTAAATGCACTGAGTGTCTGTTAGAGGAAATATAGGAGGTAACCATATAAGAAAGGATCCATGGGAGAACCTCTTCTTGAGAGCCATTGCGTCTCACTCTTTTGGAAGTCAACCCTTCGGAAGGTTGCTTTTGCAATGGCCAAGCAAGTAAAACAGTGGGACTCATGCCAAGCTATGTTTCTAAAAACTCACTCACCTTAGAAAGGACAAGAGCCAAAATGGCACTCCTCAGTTCATCGGCTCCACTGAACTGTTTCAGAAAAGGGGAGAGGGAAAGAAGATGGCATTACATGGACTCGAAGAGCCATCTCCTCACTATGCATAGTAGTAAGGATTAACAGTGGGATGACATTGAACATTCGAGGTATCATAAAATGGTGAAGAATGCATCACTCAGTTCTCTTACAGCACAGAAGTTTCTCCCTGCCTTTAACCAACTGGGATTCCTCCTGGTCCAAAGAGCCCCACCTGCCTTCGAAGGATCCATTCCGTTCGTCGAATCCACCCCTCCACAATTTCTAGCAGTTCCGTTGACCTGCCAGCCCAGTCCACGCCAACACCTGCTCACCTTGTCTGGGGTGCAGCTCAGTTCTTGGGGCTCTTTTGGAGCTAAAACGGACAGCACAATGTTGAAGAGTTCTGGATGGAAAGACTGGCAGGACTTAAAGTTGGCCAGGCAGGGCGGGTTGATGGAGCTGGCTGAGTCAGGAATGGAGAGAATCCCTTGGCCCGGCACCTCAACATCGATCTAGAAAAGAGAAGAAAATGATGGCCTGTTACTGTATGTCTTCCTTTAGTAGTATAGGTCAGTGGTTCTTAACCTTTGTTACTCAGGTGTTTTTGAACTGCAACTCCCAGAAACCTCAGCCAGCAGAGCTGATGGTGAAGGCTTCTGGGAGCTGCAGTCCAAAAACATCTGAGTAACAAAGGTTAAGAACCACTGGTATAGGCGAGCATTTGAGCACCACTGAGTTTTAGTGCAAACAGGTGAGGGCTCACACCTCAGAAGGACATTGCTTTTTGGTCAACTTCACTGATACTTACATACACATCGACAGCAGTGAAGGTGTCGGAGACGGAGGGCAACCTTGCCATTGTACACCTCAGAGTCGCGTAGGGCCCCAAGGGAAGGGCTGAGAGGAGGAAAGAAGGAACGAGCTATGATGTCAAGACACCCCCAGCGGAGATCTCTCTGAACCCACCCTGTTGGTTCCTCCCTGTTTTCCTTGGCCTCTTGGGTCGAGCTGTTTGTTGTGCCGCTGTCCCCATTGGCTTCCATGGAACTCTTGGCCCTTTCAGGTGAGAGAGGTAGGATGATGGACTGAGGTTTTCATCAAGAGTCATAAATTGCACACCAGTCGCTACATGGCTCATCCAAGGCATTCTGGAGCTGTGGTGCCACCTGAGGGATAGATGTTCTCATTTGGGGGCAAGAAAATCTTCAGCTATTTCTTTCCTTTCTTCCCTTTCTTTCCTTGTTTCCTTCTTTCATGTTTTCCCTTCTTCTAGTCCTGACTATGCTGGGAAATAACTCATCTCCTCCTCCATTCTGAGAATTGCTCCCATAACATTCCGTCTCTGTGCTTGTCACATTAAAACTAGATTGATGTTCCCGTGGCGTGTGCGTCTGGGGAAAACAGCAGAATATTAAATTCGGCAGGACAGATAGTTTATTGCATATATTTTCAAACAAGAGCAACTTCACTGAGATGAATGGCCACTGATCGCCCTATGTGAAGAAAGACAGCATATAATTAATTCATTAATCAATAAATCAATGTTGCCATTCCGTTCAAAGGAATAGACAAGGAAACGTTTTCAGAGTGGCAGAAAGGGAAAGTGAGTGGGGAGAGACGTTCTGTGTAGGACAGGATCAGATGCAAAAATCTTACCGTTAATACTGTTGAAGAGGAAATCTTTTGCCAAGTAAATGACAGTCTTCAGAACACCACATATCTGAAGGAGGAAAGGCACAGATCAGACTGCCAGCCAAGACCTCAACCCTTCTGGAAGCTTTCCTTGCCCTGGGTTTGAAATGTCTGTACTGTGGATGGGACACCCACACTTCACCACTACTGTATTTCCTACGTGATGGGGCAGCCTTTGTTAATACATGCCCAGCCCATCACATAAAAAATGAGGGTGGAATGTGGGTGTCCCGTCCACAGGAGCATCTGGAGACCAGATCCCTTCCTTTCCATGATGTGATATGGTGTGGTATAGTACGCTACAGTACAATAAGATATGGTACGATAGAATACAATATGATATGATAGTACTTTTTAACTTGAAAGGCAGTCCTACAGCACAGGGGCAGGATCTGTTCTCAATCATCCCAGAGTGCAGGGTGCATAATAATGGCCTCAAGCTATGGGAAGCCGGATTTCAGGTGAATATCAGGAAAAACCTCCTAACTGTTAGAGCAGTACAACAACGGAACCCATAACCTTGGGAGGAGATGGTGAGTGCTCCAACGCTGTGGAGGCCTTCAAGAGAAGCTTAGACCACTCCCTGTCAGATCTCCTTTGATTCAGATCCCTGCCTTGAGCAACGGGCTGGGCTGGATGGCCTTAGAGGCACCCTTCCAACCTCACTCTTCTATGATTATATCATTTTATGACTCCAGAATTCCCAGATACGGCTCAGCTGGCTGGGGATGCCAGGAATTATTACTCTAAACCATAACATTTCCATTAGTTTTTAAAAGAGAGTGGCTAGCCAGGAGGTCCTTAGCCCAGGTGCCCCAACAGAGAAAAATGTGTCTGTCATACTAAGGAGCTGTCTGGCAGATGGGGGTAGGAGAGAGAACAGCAACTGTGAACCGGGAATGATGCAGAGGCCAGGATCACAAACGATAACAGGATACCCAGAGAGATGGGGGCCTCCCTAAGATCAGGAAGGCTTTAACCCTTTCTTGTTCCTGCCTTCCATTGAACTGTTATTCAATGGCGTCCTGTCTCTGAAATAGAACAGGGACCCTACAGCCATCCTGTGTGGCAAGAAGCTTCCTTAACCTTCTTGGCACCATGTTTTTTGGAAGCACAAAGAACAGCCATTGTGACCTCTGCTGAAAACATCCTGATCCTTCCTCTCTTCTCAGGCACATATGTATTTTAGAGACACCCATGCCCTTTTATTGTCCATTCGTTCCCTTCTCTCCATCTGGCAGTATATTTTATAGGGCTGTATGAGCTGTTTGCATGAGCATTGGTTTGGACTTTGTGAATGTCTGCTAACTCCTAACAGAGCACAGCAGAGGAATAAAACTGAGACCAACCCCAGGGAGTGAACAGGAAGAGCTAACAGGAGATTGATGGGGAAGAGGTAGTTGGGAAAGGTAGTAAAGAAAGAGTCTACTGGAGGGAGAGACAACCCTGATGGTTGATGGGGATTTCAGAGGTAATTGAACTGGTAGGGTGAGTTTGTTACCATTCTTAAAGCAGGCTGCATTTTTCAGTGCTGCCCCATTCAAAGGCTCTCAACATAAACACATTCTTCCTTTTCAATCAGATAACAGTCTGACACAGTGGTTTCATCGGTGGACATACCTGGAGGTTTATGTCAGCAATGATGGAGTCCTGTATTTTATCCAGAAGGGATGCTGAAAGTGTGCTGCAATATAAAACAAGAAGCACATGAAACCTGCTTTTTTTGTATGTATGGGGTGTATGGGGGATGTGCATATAAGGGAGCAGGGAAAGGAGGGAAAAGAGCAGAGAGAGAGAGAGAAAAGGGAGGGGGAAAAGAGGGGGCAGTTTGTCCCGGCCAAAAATGACTGACTGGCTGACACTTGAGAGGGTTTTGCAAAGCATTTAATAAAGAAATGGTGCTAAATAGGGGAGCTTTAAATGCAGTGTTTTATTTCGTGAGGTTACGCTGAGTCTCGAAGCCATCCTATAAGGCAATCCAGGCATTTGCTCTGAGGAAAACAGCCTGTTCTTGCTTTCAGGGAACAATCTGTCCACAAATCACAGAGAAGATAAGACCTTATCCCATGCATCAGGAATGGGTCGGGTCCTGGGAGACCGAGCCAAGGTTTCTTGTCAGTTTGGTGGGATAACAAACAAACACACCATGTCAGGCCCGTGGCTCAGCCAGACTGAGAAAGATCTGGTGGTGGAGACTGGCCCTTAAATCCCCGTGGGGCTCTTTGGCAGGACCCAGGTTCCTTTTGCATGTGAAGAACTTGACAACTCACTGGTTTGCAACAACAAGCGACAACAGTCAGAAACCTTTTACCGAAAAGGTGCCGATACTCACCTACTCAAGAGGGTGGTTGTAATAGCTCCAAAATTAGCACCACATTCATGAAAGATAATGTCTAGGGAACCGTTCTGGAAGTTTGTACGTTCATATTTGACTCGGAACGTCACTTCCAGTGAGAGGCTGACCAGGTTCGAGGGATCAAGCAGGCTGAAAAGACACAGACAAGAAAGAAAGAGACACTCCTTCACATTCTCCCACCCTGCAGGGTAGCTTTTTTGAGCGAGAATCCGAAAGCTGGAACTTTTAAATCTCGCCTTGGGTCCATTCGAGGAGAAAGACAGGGTAAAATTATTTTAAATACAGAAATAGTGTCCAGGGGGGAGAAAGCATCAAAATGAACACTCACTCTTTTTTTAAAAAGAGAGGGTTCTGTATTGGCCTGTTTCGGCATCAACAAACTGAAAAAGGAAATTAAAATGTATAATAGCATACCTCACATGTTGAACTTTGAAAGTTACTTTTTAAATGTGTTTAATTAAGGTATGTTTTCAAGCCTCCTCATCTCATTTCCCTTAATATTAATTACTATATTTTTCCGTGTATAAGACAATACTTTTCTCTAAAATGTTTAAAATAAAGTTTTAGGGTCGTCTTATACACAGACTAAGGAGGGGGAGGGATTAAAGCACTCTGATCCCTGCTTTCCCTCTCCACTTCCTTTGCAAAAAGTGGAGGAGGAAAGCAGGAATCAAAGCACTTTGATGATTCCTGCTTTCCCCCTCCACTTTTTGCAAAGGAAGTGGAGGGGGAAAAGCACTTTTTTGTGAAGAAACTGGAGGGGAAAAGAACTTTCTGTGCAAGAAAGTGCTTTCCTGATCCACTTTCCTCACAAGAAGGTGCTTTGCAAGAAAGTGGAGGGGGAAAGCAGGAATCACTTTGATGAATTGCTTTCATGATTCCTGCTTTCCCCCTCCACTTTCTTCCAAAGAAAGAAATTCTGGGTTAGAAAAGCGTGGGGGGGCATCTTATACATGGGGGTATATTATATGGCACAATAGAAATGGGAAAGATCTTGTTATATTTTTGGTTGTTGTGGTTTTCCGGGCTGTTTGGCCATGTTCGGGATGGTTTTCTTCCTAACATTTCACTAGTCTCTGTGGTCGGCATCTTCAGAGGACAGGAGTTAGAACTATGTCTCTATAGTGGCAGTCTAGCTCCTGCCCTCTGAAGATGCCAGCAGAATGCTAGGAAGAAAAACCTCCAGAACACGGCCAAACAGCCCAAAAAACCTGTAACCACCATTGGATCCTGGCCTTGAAAGCCTTTGAGAACACATCTTGTTATATTACTTTTTCTTAAGTATAACTAAAAGGCAATCAGAATAAGAACAAATTAGATTGCACCCAGCAAATAATGCTGTTGCAACCTACCATGTCTTTTTTGTAGTATAATATAGGTACGCTTTAATTACAAACACCAAAAATACAACAAGCTAGTATACAACATTACTTCTAACACCTTACTACCAAACTCTGCTAAAATAGCAATTGGACCTTTTAAACTCTTCCTGGGGTGACCCTTGTCATGAACCGTGATTTTAAGTGCATGCAATGATAAGAGGCTACAGTTCATGAAAGTGTCTCCTAGATGGCTTCTGGTGATTTTCACAACTTGAAAAAACTCATGAAATCAATAAATGGAGCTTTGGTGGGCTGGTCCAAATCTCTCTTAGGGTGCCATCAGGCAGCCATACAGTATATTCCCTATTTTGACCTGCATGTGACACAAGCTAATCTCTGGCGACCAGACAACATACAGGAAAGTGCAAAACAGTCTGACCATGCTCTAAACATTTCCATCCAACAGCTTGGTTTTTCTTCTTGTTTTGAAGCTGGTCTGCAATGATCAAGAAGCGGATCACATTCCACAGAAGGGGGTCCCCCACAACCCAGTGCAATCCAACATGATCCTAGTAGATCACCATCTGATCCTCTGATTGGTTCATTGGGTTTTACTAACAAACATCTGCTTTTACAAAAATCTAAAATAGAAAATGGGGAGAGCACTGTGGAAACCTTCCAATCCCAATACTCACGTATGGCCAATGATGTTCAAGCAGACAGAGAGAGACACATCAAGACCTGATGGCACCAGTGCTCCTTCATAACTGGTAACTTCAAGGTTCCCAATTCTGAGCCTGAAGAGAGAAGTTGGCACACAGTGAAAAAGAGGCAGCAGTCCAGATGAAAACAGTGGCCAAGCCATAGATGGCCCTGCCTCTTGCATTTGGTCCAGAGGCATGGCCAAAGATGCTTCCAAGCCAGTCTCTGCGAGACATCTGCTTCGAAGGGGTCCCAAGGGTCTGACTTTGCCCACCCTCAAGTGCCACATTGCTCCTAGCACCTTGCATGGTCCCACTGATAAAAGATTGGCCAAACCTTTTCTTTTCACAAAGGCCTGTGGTTCCTGACTTACCCTGTAATGCTATTGGCCTGATCAAGGAGTTCTCCGAAGTTCACATCAGAAAGTGAAATCCCTTTCAAGTGGTTCAGGAGAAGCCCATCGTGCAGCATGGCAGAGATGATGACTGAAAAGCAAATGGTGCACATGTGGCCAAGAGCAAGAGGTGGACTGAGAGATGCAGCTGGGCTTCAGCGGCTACTATGGGTGCCTTCAAACAGCACATGATTGTTGGCAGGCTCCGGAAAAAGGTTTATGTCAAAGAGACGGCTGCCAGTAAAGTTCAGCTAACCCGACGTCTTTATTATTGTGCCTTACACTTTGCTGATTCTCGTGAATTTGTACACGATCGGCTTGCATATGGCTTTCCCTCGGAGGCGCTCAGCAGGCCACACAAGACGACCAGCCCCAGAATCTTCCACATCTTCCTCTTCTCACACCTGCCGGGAAAAGTACTTCTTAGTGCAACCTATGCGAGGAAAGAATCATCCTCCGTCATTCAAGTGTGAATGGATAACTGGGGATGGGGAGAGACAATGGGTGGATGGGTCGTAGAAACCAGAACTATAAATGACAGCGGAAGAGGACACGGAGAAGTGGGTTGGGAGAAGGAAGCAGGCAGGTTCTGCCAGCTAGAAGGTGGAACCTCAAATGCTGCCAGGATCAGCCCCCCAGCAATGGGGCTCTTCCCTCAGCCATAGTCCAGCCCAGGCTGCTTCTGCCAGGGTCGCCTATATTGTCATCAGGATCCCTTCCTGGCTCCCTCCTCCCCTGAGCCCCATCTGCAGCAGCTGAAGGGTTGGTCCCTGCTGGGCCTCAGCTGGTTGAATGGGCTTGCTGAATCTGGTCCCCGCTCATTCAAGACGGGCGAGTCGGAGGTTCTTCGGAAAACTGAGGGCAGGGCTTGGGAATGGCTGCCCATAAGGTGACCCTTCAATGTACACCACCTCCAGCACCAGACCAAGAAGCGCATAGCAGCCCCCATTTGGTCCAGCAGGCCCACCCTATCCAGCCCTGTGCAGAGCACCACTTTGGCTGCCTTCTTCCTGGCTCTCATACATACGCTCAGAGATGCCTCCAGAATCCTGGTATTTTAAAAAAACCTCCCAATAGTTAATGTCACTCTTTTACACCGTTTAATTCAAACCCAATATGTACAGAATAAACTCATGATTTCCTTCTTTTCCCATTTTAGGCCAGTTGCAAAAAAAAAGTGTGAACACCCCATCCTCAGCCAGGACTCTGCTCTTTCCACTTTTACCTACTTTTTCCGTAACGTCCAGCCTGAAGAAGACTTCTGCTTACTGCAATACAGAACTCTTTTTTTAATCATAAAAGGGCATTTCCAGGAAGAAAAAACACCCCAAAATTTGGCTTATGGTGGATCACCATTATTGGCTTTGTTTCAGTTGACACTTTCCTTGATTCTAAGGAACCTCTTTCTTTCTTTTCTTTGCCATCTTGAAAAATTTAATTAATTCACTAACTGATATTATAAACTTTGTGTATATTTGTATGTTTTATTTATGTATCTGGAAGCCACCTAGAGTGGTCGCAAGACCAGATGGGCGGGGTATAAATTAAATAAATAAATAAATAAAACAAACCTCTCCAGTAACTTCATTTCCCAGCAGAGCTTCCCTGAGGTAGGACATTGAAAAGTTACCTGTGGCCGTCGCTCAAAGCTGAGAGTTGAATGCTTCTTCAGAGCTGGTTGCTGCCTCTGCCTTTTCCTGCTCTGTGACTTCAGCTTAGAGCCAACCACATTTTGAAACTAAGACCCTTCCAAGAATGAGGAAAAAAATTGGGCAACTTCATGCCCTCCATGAATTTTACGAGCTAGCGGGGAGCTTGTTTTCACCGGTCCACAAAACATCTAGACAAACAAACTTGAACTCATTCTGGAGTGGCAGGTTTGTCCATAAATTTCCTGCATTCACCCTGAACTTAAATCTCCAGGTTTCTGCGAAACTCACAAGTGTAGTTGTATAGCTAGGTCTAGGGTTTTGTATCCTTTTGAATAATGTTGGATCTGTCCACAAGTGGTCCACAATCTTTTTAATGCCAAGGACCGGTTTTGCTGAAGATCATTCTTCCAATGGCCGGGGGGGGGGGGGGTGCGCCGCTGCCAGCATCTGTGAATGGGGGGTGGGGGGTGTCCGTGCATGGGGGTACTTGCTATACAATCCGTTCCAGCATTTTAAAAAAACACCAATATATATATAAATTAATTAAAATAAACAGAGCAAGTCCCACACTGGGACTGCAAAACAAACAAACAAAAAAACACAAATCCAAAAACAAAAAAACGCAGCACAGAAACATAACCCCCTCCAGTCCAAACCCACCCTCCAAAACCCACCCAGAATGCCCGGAAAGCGTTCAACGTTGAAAATAAAGAATTGGAAAAACCTGGGACTGTACTGCTTGCCCAAGGCCACCCAGGCTGGCTCTTCTTTCAGGAGGTCCAGTGGGGGAATCAAACTCCCGACTTCTGGCTCTGCAGCCAGAAATCTAATTCACTGAGCTTGGTGGGAGCCTCCAACGAGCCTTCCTGAATTTCTTTGGCATTTCTCTTGTCGTATGTTCTCCCCTGGACTGCCAGAGAGACCAACGAGGGGGGTCCCTGATCAAATCAAGCCTGAACTTTCTTTGGATGCAAACATGTTGAAGCTGAGGCTGTCCAACTTTGGCCACATCCTGAGAAGTCAAGATTCTCTGGGAAAGAAAAGCATGATGGGGAAGGGTTCATTCCACCTCCCGAGTTCCACTGCAATGGAGGACAGCATCCTGACTCCTCTGCAGCCCTGGGACAGACTCACTATCAAAAGCTCTCTTAAACCGCTCTCCACATCCTTGGCACTTAAAACTGGTGATGTTTTTAAAAAGGAAAAAAAGGGTTTTAAGTGTGATTAACTGCAATGGGAGATATGTTTTCAAACAAAGTGTATTAGAGATCAAACCAGCTGACCTGTCACCTGTATGATCTATGAACTTGTTAGCAAAGACTAAAACTCAGTTTCAGCAGGAAAAAATAGTTGTCTTTGAAAAATGATTTATGTGAGGCCTTCACTCATCTTTATTTTGAACAAACAGAGAGGACGATGCAACAAAAGACCTGGTCTATGCAGGACAGCCGAAATAGAAGATTTTGCCCTCTATTATTGGCAACTACATGCCTGTATTAAAGATTATTTAGTCCCTTTCCTTGACAGTATGAAAGTTGAATTTCCTATGGCTAATGCAGGAGCAGGTGATACCTTTACTTGACCATTAAGAATAAATAATTTTTAAAAGCCAGCAAGCTTTTGGTGATAAATCATCTTCTTCAAGATTTCATCCAGTTCTTTCTTATAGCCTGCCTGTCCTTTGTTTCAAGAGACAGGCCATAAATTTGAAACCACGAGCTTAGGAGAAGCTTGAAACCAACTTGTATGCGGACATGGCCTCAATATCATCCCAGCCATGTGGATCTGGGACCTTAATAATAGCACATAAGTTTGGAACGACCCACAAGAACTTGACACACAGCCTTGAAGAAGATTAATCCTCAAAAGCTCGCTGTTTGTTGTTTGCTTTATACTGTATTCTTAATAGTCAAATAAAGGCATCGCCTCTTCTTGCATTTGTATCATTTCGATTTGCTGATCATGCAGCCTTTTCCTGATTTTTCTCTAGGGCAAGTGTCCAAACAATTTGGGGGGGGGGGGCTCTCTTCTCTGATAAAGCAGCCTCTCTAAGGAAGAAGGAAGAAGCAAAGCAAAAAAGCAAAGCATGCTGCTTATATACCGCCCCGTAGCGCTTCAAGCACTCTCTGGGCGGTTTACAATTTAATTATGCAGGCTACACATTGCCCCCCCCCCCAGCAAGCTGGGTACTCATTTTACCGACCTCGGAAGGATAGAAGGCTGAGTCAAGGATAGAAGGCTGAGCCGGCTACCTGGGATTTGAACCCCAGGTCGTGAGCAGTTTAGCTGCGATTTAACCACTGCGCCACGAGAAGCATCTGTTTGGTTGAGCCATGGAATGTTTTTATCCCTAGTTAGGTTTAACTGGAAGGACAGAAGCCTGTTTTCTTATGATGAAACTGAACAGCTGAAGTGCATCTCTAACTTGAGTATTTTATAATTGCAACCCTTTGCAAGCTGAATGTTCGCTGTTGTTTTTTGTTATTAGCCTGTGGAATTAGGGTTGCCAGACATCCAGCAAAGAGAGGACATGTCCTCCTTTTGAAGCTAAAATACTCTGTCCGGCAGGCAAAGCTAAAAAGCTTTAAAATGTCCGGCTTTTCTATCTTCACCCCTTTCCCCTGCAGCCAAACCTCAAAATGTAAATCACCTCTCCCTCCTTCCTTGGTTGTAAGGCATTTGTTTGTAAATCTGCTTGTAAATCCTCCGTTCTGATCGGACTCAGAGATAAGCCAGTTTAATTGGTCCCCCGCTGTGCAACAAAGCCTGGGGCAATCAATGACTGATTGGGGGGGAGGTGACTGAGAGCACAAGGTAAAACTTCAATTAAGAAGGGAAGAAAGGTGCAAGAGAGCGACTGGTGGCTTGACAAAGCTTGTTTAAAAGTAAGATTGTAGAAAATTTAGGAAGGGAGGGAGGGTGTATGTGAGTGAGAAAGAGACTGACTTTTATAAAACCATGAAAAAAGGTTGTGACTGCAAGGGAGAGAAGGCTCAAAGGTGCGAGGGAGGGATGGGTGGAAATGGACAAGAGAGGAAATGGACACAGTGAACTGAAGCAACTGATTGTTTGAACATTGAGGAAGGGAGAGGGAGAGAGACACACACAGAGAGAGACTTGACTTTTCCATAAAACCATGAAAAAAGGGAACATTGCAAAATTTAATCTCCATTGCATTTAGCTCTGCTGAGAACAGCAAGTATTTCAAGATTCTATTTAGACTCTAAATTTGGGTAGAACTGGAATATTTAGCAGACACCTAGTAAAAGACAACTGACACACCTCTGGGACTAGATTTCTGAAGTGTGTAGCAATCATGTTTCTCTGTTTCTCATGCCCATAGCAGGCAAAAGTATCATAGCTTATTCCCAAATCTGAATCCCAGTCTCTCTCTGCTCCTGGTCCTGCTTTGACTGCAACACCAAACAAAAGGTCTTACATACAAACAAAAGACTGTGGCTTTCTTTATTGAGCCAATCCATCTCACGTGCTGGAAAACAGTTCTCCCAGATTAATAAAAAGTGAAAAGGTAGTAATTGTACAATTAGCTGTTTAAATAAAGTTCTTTGGTATTTTGAAAAAAAGCCTCCATTGTATTTATTTAATTTTTTAACATGACTGTTTCTTGGTCAGTTCACTAAGAGACGTTTATCGGCAGGAATTGTAATAAAATTGTATTGATTGCGGGATTAATATGGATTAAAATGAAACATTCAATATGTCCTCCTTTGTCCTCCTTTTTGTCTTTCTATGTCCTCCTTTAGGTACCCATGTATCTGGCAACCCTATGTGGAATGGTCTGAAGGCTCCTTCAACAAAGAATCTCCTAATACAACTTTTCTTTTTTAAGAAGAGGTCTTATAGAAGAAACTAACACCCTACAATATTTTGGGGAAACCCCCCCTCCCTGCCTACCTGGAGGTCAGCTTTTTCCTTTCCTAGTCTGAGAAAGGGAGGGGGGGTTCCTTCTTCTTCCTGACCCTCCTCCCTCTCCCCCCTGCCTCCCTCTCCCACTAAAACCCCTGGGGGGGGGGGGCTTACCTGCAGCTTCCCTTTCCAGAATCAATGGCGGGGGGGGGGGAGGGAGGTTGAAGACAGACAATCCCTAAATCCTGGAAAAGGGGACACACCCTTTGGAAGTGTTGACTCTGCGTTTCCCTCTGGATGATGAAAAAAAGAAGGAACAGGAAAGGACTCTGAGGCACCACTACCACCACCACCAGCCGCCTAGAGTGGTCCGGTGGTCCAGAGAGGAGGGGTATAAATCAAATAAATAAATAAATAAATATTTTTGGGCGCAAACCCCCCCTCTCTCCTGGTTTCTTTCCCTCCTGCTTTAGGAATTCCAACTCAGTGGTATTAACCCTTAGCTGCCCACATTGACACTGGCTTTCCCAAAATAAGCTTATTCTTTTTCTTTCTTTTTTTTTTTTCTTTTCTTTTTTCGCTTCTCAGATCCTGGGATGTGTTTCTCTCTGCTGGTTTTGCAGGAAGGGCTCCATGGCTGCCCTGAGCAGCGTGGACAGGCCCCGTGGCAGAAGGCAGGAGCCCGGGAAATTCAAATGGCCTCCCCGGCCGGCTTTTTTTCTTTTTTTTGTAATGGTTGCTGCTGGGGAAATTAAGCTGGCCTCCCTCCTCCCTAGCCCCTTCTGCCCGAGCCCCTCCCGCCCCGCCCCCCACAGAAGCTTCCATGGCTTTGAGCCTCCACAGCTCTGAGGCACCACCAGCAGCAGCAATGGATTTTCAAGCTGAGGAAAAGCCCACTCTCCCCCCCCCCCTTCTTTTGTAATGGCTGCCCAGCTGAAGTCTCCTCAGGGATCGTCACCGGGGAACCCTGCAGGACGAGGCCATGTCCCTTAATGAGTGATGCCTAAAAGTTTTTAGACTTTTCAGCGGGGCATAAATCCTGGCTGTTGGGACCCAGGGAAGTCCTCTATGGCTCAGGACCAGACTATTTCAAAGCCTGTCCTCCTGCACTGGATCTGCCCAGGTTTTCACTTGCTGTTGTTGTTGTCATTAAGTCGTGTCCAACTCTTCATGGACCAGAGCACACCAGGCCCTCCTGTCTTCCACTGCCTCCCAGAGTTGGGTCAAATTCATGTTGGTCGCTTCGATGACACTGTCCAACCATCTCATCCTCTGTTGTTCCCTTCTCCTCTTGCCATCACACTTTCCCAAAATCAGGGTCTTTTCCAGGGAGTCTTCTCTTCTCATGAGAGATGGCCAAAGTATTGGAGCCTCAGCTTCAGGATCTGTCCTTCCAGTGAGCACTCAGGGTTGATTTCCTTCAGAACGGATAGTTTTGTTCTCCTTGCAGTCCAGGGGACTCTCAAGAGCCTCCTCCAGCACTACCAGGATTTTCACTAGACAATCTGAAAATCGTCCTTTCTCATTCGGTTTACAATACAACTTAATACCAAACACAGGCCATGAATTACCACACGTGAGATGTAAGCATACACAAGACTCTTCAAGGCAAGGAATGTTGAATGAATAGGCATCCTTCAGTCTCTGCATGGAGGGCTTGGAACAGCGTCTAGTGCGGCTGAGAAGGCCAATTCGAGAGTGACCATCCCTTCCAAACTGAAGACAACTACAATCTGTCCCCTGTCCAGCTCCCTGGTTTTGCTGGTTTCGGGACTGCCTCTTTGCCTCAGCCTGCTGGACAAGGGTCTCTTCAAATTGGGGGAGGCCACGATGCACCGCTACTTGCAAATTCAATATTTCATCCTCTGTTTCATTTTATTCCATATGTCCAAAGAAATGGACTTGATTCACAAAAGCTCATCACATTAAAATATAAGACTTAGTCTTTAAGGTGGTACATGTTTTGGTCTCTCTCTTTTTGTTTTCTTTCCATTTTATTCCTTTAGATTTTGCCTGATATCTTTAAGCCAAGGTGATGATTCACCAGGGGACGTAAAAGATGGCAGAGCAGAGGCGCCTAAGAGGATGGTCAGTGTGGCCTGGAGAATGTGGAAAGGGAGGCACCCCTTTTTCCATCTCTCATAAACTGAGAAATTTGACACACACACCCCACAAGGGTACTTTTGTGACCTCATAAGCCATCTCAGAGCTCCACTCGCAAAACTTTTATTCAAAATTGCTGGTCAAAAAAATCAATGCCTATTTTCTGTTTCTGGGAGACTCAAGAAGTGTCAATTTTCATTCTAGGGCCCTGAAAGTTCCCCCAAAACTCTCCATGCCTTTTTAAAAAAATCTTCAAAGGTGTCCACTCAGCAACTTCCTGGGTTTGTTTTCCATGATCATTTTTGGCCATTTTGAGCCTTGTGAAACCTTGTCAGGGCCCGGGGCTGGGGGGGGGGGACAATGGGGTTCCCACCTTGATTTAACCTCAGATGTCATTCAGAAGTCTGGTACCCCTGATATCAAGGCCATGAGTATCAGTGGCCTTATCCCTGCCCTGCTCCATCTCTTAGAAGAATGGAAAGGGACTCCTTGCAGCTAGTCAGCAGAAACCAAGATATTTATTGAAAAGAAACCGAAGAGAAGGGAAACTGTAGGGATCTACTTAGAAGAACACAGGGAAAACTTTATGTAAGGGCCTTCTCTCTGTGCTGGTCTCTCCTCCCTTCTGGTCCCAGAGACCTCTGTGCATCCTCCGGCTCAAACGCAGGCCACGAGGGCACCCTAAGCAAGGGAAGAAAGAGAGATGGTTGTAAGCATTCTGTTTCATCACGTCTTCCAGCACAAGTGACCAAGGACGAAAGAAGCAGGAAAATGGGGCTGCTGTTCCCATGAACCTGTGTCTCTCCTTTCTTGCCACCCACCTCTTCCCAGACAGCTGGATTGCCAGGGGAAGATCTGGGCTCCCCATCTGGACCCTGTCTGCACAAACCTTCCTTCATCGTGTCAAAATAACCAGAATTTAAATAAGTCCTGTCATGCTGAGCCGTTCTGAATATTCCTCGGAATCAGGCAGAGAAATTGGGTGAGAAAACCTGCTCAGTGTTTCCATGCTTTTCTCTCTAAAGAGACGTTTGCTTCTTCCCCTGGTGGAAACCGCTGCTTGGATGAGTTTTCCGTGGGATTCCCCCCTTCCCAACATTTCCCCACTTAAGATTACTTAAGGGAGACTTTTGGAACTCCCATCTGAGGGGTGGCTCCTTCTCATCGGAGAAAGGGGACAGGAGCCCTGCTGATATTAGGCAGCAAACACCAGGGCGAGGGAGGAACCGGGAAGATATGAAGCCACTGTCCAGTTCATCTCTCACTGAGGGACAGGCTCTGAAAAGTTCACTTTGACATAAACAAACCTTTCCTTTCCTTTCGTCCTCTCTTTCCCTAATTGGCTCCCCAATCTGCTCCAGCTACCTCTCCTTGAGAGGCACTGCAAACTGTTTCCAAAATATATTTTCCTAAATTTGTGTTAGTTATTTAATTAATTGCTGTCATCGGTTCCCTTATTTTAAAAAGAAGAAGAGGAGGAGGAGGAAGAAAGTAAGTCACTAGCTTTCAGAGGCTCCACTGTAAGACCAGTCTCGGTTATTCTGTGTTTCAGCTACCCAAGGAATGGACTCCTGTCTGCAGCTTAGGTTTGGCAGGTCAGATAACGACTGCAAACTGCAGTAGTGGATTCTCAGCGCCCCCACAATTGGCGACCACTGCAGGAAGGTCAGCTTGAGATCACTGCTGCCTTCCTAAAGAACCTGCTGTATCTTTAGGGTTACTCTTCTCCCTCCTGTTCCTTTCCAACTGGAAACAGTGACGCTCTCTTGCATCAAAGCCGCCTTTGGTTCTTTTTAAGGAGAAAGGTGGGATAAAAAATATTTTAAATAAATAAAATTCTCCCAGGTTCTTCAGCCAATAGGTTCTTCTCCTTCCTTAATTTCTTTTCTTCCTAAGTTTATATTTAGGGATCATTTCATACTTTTTGTTTCTTATTGCACAGCTATGGTATTCTATCTTCTTAGACTTTGTCACAATTTTGGGGACATTACCCATTTTTTCATCTCCTCCTGACTGATTGATCCAAAAGCACATTTCTGGAATTGTGGGCTCTGTTTTCTAGAGACCATATGGCAAGAGGACTTGGAGAAAGCCAGAATGGTTTGGCTGCCCCTCCGGGGCAATGTTGGAGGAAGTAGTGAGCAGAGGAAGTCCCTGGTTTGAATTTCTCCTCTCTCTTGGCTAAGCCATCATCCTTTCACCTTCAACTCATTCCTCGAATCCTAGCACTCACAAGCATGGAAAAAATACCAGCCTCCCCATTTCGGTTCCTTTGATCGTTCCAGTTGGATAATGTCAGTAAAGCACCAAATATTGCTACTATTAATGAATGGCAACTCAAAGAAATCAGTATAAACGCTGCTCAAGGCTTACCTCAAAAAACTGGAATGTCGGATTAATCATTACAATACCATAGACTGAAGGCACTGGGATTCCAACAGCAAGGCGCCCTAGAATTAATTAATCATATTATATCCAGCACTGAAAACAATGTGCTGGCATGGATGGAGGCTGGTCTCAAGAGCCAGGGCTTGGGTTCCCACCGTGAACTGATCTCTGATCTGTGAAACAGGGCTAGAGAAACTTCTCTTTGTTCTGTTAATGTTGGTCTAACATGTTTCACCAAACTAGAGCTCATCTATGATTAGATGAAAATATGAGCAAAACGCAGTGCATCAAAAGCAGTCGTAAAAAGGAAAACAGCCACTGCAGGCTGATAAAACAACGAAGGTCTCAATCACACATGCCAAGAATCCCAGTTGTACCATTTTTGCCATTATTTGGATCGTTCCAAAATTTTATTATTCACATTATGCACAGTGAACATTCATTTGCCCCAGCAATCAGTTTACCTCCCTCTCACTTTGAGGGTTGTTTTAAAATGTACCAATCATGTCATATTGCTTAATTCCTTATGGTTCCAGCATGGGTGAACATTGCTTTTCCTTTGCAAAGGGGTCTGGTTTTTGGGTCCTGTGGCCACTTCATGGCCACTGCAATTGTACCCTTTTCATTTTTAAAAAAGGAAACCAATAAATCACTAATAGCAGCTGCCACAGCCATAAAAACAACAGGAATACATTGGTCAGAAGGAGACACACTTCTCCCCCCCCCTTGTGCATGAAGGACAGCTTGAACAGAGAGGGACATTTCCAGGTTTGAATTGTAAATGCAAATCTCTCTTTCTCTCTTTCTTTCAATCTTTCTCTTCACAATGCTTTGCAAGTCTTTTAAAACCCGCTTCCTCTTCCAGACATTGTTCAAAAGGGAAAAGAAAATTATAATCCAGGAATTTAGAGGGAGAGATATGCAGGGAAATAAGGAAAACAGGACGAGTGAATAAAGGAGGGAAGGGAAAGGAGGAGGAGGAGAGAAGACTCATAACATTCTACCAATATATCACGTTTGTAATTTTTTAACAAGGACAAGGGAGGCTGATTGCCCTAAGAAATAGTAGAGAAAATGAATCAATACCAAATTAAAGAGCAGTGTAACCTGCTATAATGGTTCAAACAGAAAGACATGTAACAATACAGTTACAGTGGCCCCTCGCCTTTGGAACAATCTTCACCTCAAAATTTGTCTGGCTCCCTTGCTGGGTGTTTTTAAGAGCCAGCTCAAGACCTGGCTCTTTAGGCAGGCCTTCCCTCCTGTCAATAATTAATTTATTGTTATCTTTATGGTTTAAATGTTGTTGTTTATTTTATTTTATTATTTTTATATGTTATTAGCAGCCCCTGAGTAGACTTTGGTCTAGATGGGAGCACAATAAAGAAATAAATAAATAAGTGAATAAATAAATAAGTAAATAAATAAATAAACAAACAAACAATGGGGACACTTTGGTCTATATATCTACCACGTGACCCCTGGGGGGGGGAAACTAACTGATACAACAGAGGCATGTGTGATTGACCCCTAACAAGACTTTAATTACGGTAATTAACAAGAGTTTAATTCCGAAGCTTTCTAAATACAAAAGCTTTTGTCTGGCATTAGAATAAGGCTAAAGTTGGTGCTAGATGTGTCTTCCTGGGGAGAGAGTTCCATAACGGGGGATCTTTCCCTGTCTTCTCAGGAGAGACAGAGACAGTGAAAGGACAAGCACATGACCTGACAAGAGGGTCCCAACTCTGTTTCCTTAGAAACCAGCCAGATGCCTCCAAAAAACCCACAAAGAGGCTGTGGAGGCAACAGACCCTGCCCACTGCTACCAGCCAGCTTCTTGAATCCTTCCTGGGGTCTTACCGTTGAAAACTAGCAAAAAGGTTTCTCCCAGCAAGTTGGCACAATGCGGTTCAAGACTGGAAACCTGCAAGGGAGCAAAGAGGTGAAAGGTGGACATTCAGGCATAGGAAGCCGCCCTATGCTGGGTCTGATTATAGATCTGAGGCAGTGACAGATTTTACTTTCTTGAGCTCCTTGATCACTGCAGATGGTGATAGCAGCCATGAAATTAAAAGACGCCTGCTTCTTGGGAGGAATGCAATGACAAACATCGACAGCATCTTAAAATGCAGAGACATCATCCTGCTGACAAAGGTCCGCATAGTCAAAGCTATGGTTTTTCCCGTAGTGATGTATGGAAGTGAGAGCTGGACCATAAAGAAGGCTGACCACTGAAGAATTGATGCTTTTGAATTGTGGTGGTGGAGGAGACTCTTGAGAGTCCCCTGGACTGCAAGGAGAACAAACCTATCCATTCTAAAGGAAATCAACCCTGAATGCTCACTGGAAGAACAGATCCTGAAGCTGAGACTCCAATCCTTTGCCTATCTCATGAGAAGAGAAGACTCCCTGGAAAAGCCCCTGATGTTGGGAAAGTGTAGAGGCAAGAGGAGAAGGGGATGACAGAGGAGGAGATGGTTGGACAGTTCATCGAATTGACCAACATAACTTTGACTCTGAGAGGCAGCGGAAGACAGGAGGGCCTGGCGTGCTCTGGTCCATGGGGTCACGAAGAGTCAGACATGACTTAACGACTAAACAACAACAAATAGATCTCTCTATTAGTAACTCTCTAGTGGTTTAAACAAGGACAGTTGTCATTCAACCCCACTTGGAAGTTCAAGGGGACTTCTGCCTGCAAAGCAGAGCACATGCCCCAACACAGAGCCATTCCCCCTTCCCCTGTTTATACTTAAAGGATACACCCAAATGTGCATCCTTGAAAGCAAGAACATTAAGGTCCAGGAAAGACTGACTTACATCATCAGAGACCCCAGCATCAGAAGATATCAGCTCCAGTGCATTGCTGAAATACAGAAAAAAGAGAAGACTGTCAGGATCAAGAATTAGGGCCTTCCAGCCAAAACTGCCAAGTAGCTGCTTTCATGTCTACAAGGACAATCCTTGTCACATCTCGCTTTAGCTGAACTCCATCAGCCCCTGACTCAGACCATGATTCAAATTCCTCTCCTGAAAATGCCCTCTGCCTGACAGACGTCTCCTTCTCTCCCCTCCAAAATATGCCTGGAATACTGATTCTCTTTTATCCGAGGCCTCTGAATGTTGGTGCCCAGCAAAGTTTTCCAGAATGGAGGATTTTGATGAGGGACCCAGCAGATCCCTTCAAAATAGGTACAATCCTTCCGGGTGCATAGACAGATACTTCCTAGGGAATCATCTACCCTGTTTCCCCTAAAACAAGACCTAACCTTATAATAAGCCCTAGTATGATTTTTCAGGATGCTTGTAATATAAGCCCTACCCCTAAAATAAGCCCCAGTTAAGTGAAACCCTGCCTTCCACCGCTGTGCAGCAGCCAGAAGAAGATGGCATGACCGTATTTGAATAAATGTAGATGGTTGCACATGAAAAAATAAGCCCTAATGTGTTTTTTGGAGTAAAAAATTAACAAACGGCCCTGTCTTAATTTTGGGGATATAGGGTAAGCCATTCCACATGGCAAAATTCCCCAAGATCCAAGCGTTAAAACAACTTTTCCATTAGCCTGAGTCGGAGACCCAGATCAGAGAGGCATTTGATGGAAAATGTCCTCCTACGATAGTTCTAAGCAGAAACTCTTGCACAGTTGCCTCTTCTTGCCCAGATCCAATCCTGGATGGGAGATGGAGGACAGAAAGGAAGGGCTTCTTCTTACCCAGTGACGGATGCCACGAAGATCAGTCTTCCCTTCACAAAAGACAGCACAGCACCCAAAGTGACTCTCTGGAAACAGACATTTGAAAACCTTTAGCAGGGAGCAGAGTTTGGTCAAACTGAAAGGTTATCCCCTTCCTTTCAATATGGCAGAAACCAGTAGCGTTGGGGGCATTTTTGGTGTTGACCAAAGCATCCTGTCATCCAGAAGGTGCTACTTACACTTCTCACGACGAGAACGAAATAGATAGATCCATCTGTGTTTCTGATGAAAAACTCAACTTTGAGAGTGGCAGTGATGACGATGCCGTTGGGTCCGAAAACTATCGCTGGATTCACCTCAATGGAAATTCGAATGTGCAAGACACCCTAGTGGGAAAAATGAGATACGCATCCAATCATCACCCTAGTTTCTAAAGAAGAAGAGCTAAAATGGGTAGGGGGATTGCTTTGCCCCCACCCCCCACCCACGCACCCTCCGGGATTAGTCCCCAAATGAACATCACGTACCACAGAGATAATTCCTTGGTTCTGAAAAGAAAGGGGGGAAAAAGAATAAATACAGATTCTTGGAAAAACTACCATTTGTCTTCCTAGGAAAATATACACAGCAGTTAACATTTGGGCCACACTCAATGTTCATGTGGTGTGTGTGTGTTTCTGTATGTGTTTCTTAACTGCACAAGTTGTTCTTTTCTAGGGCTTCAACATATTCTCCAAAACAATTTTCCCCCTTTGAAATATTTTCATCCTAATCTCAAAGTTCATGCTCAACCTCAAAAGGATCACTAGAACAGGAGAGGAACATGGGCAGAGGTCCACCATCTTTCCAGTACTCCCCCCCCCTCAGTTCTATTGAGGGGCAGGATCCCAGCATCCACTTTTCCCTGCCAAGATTCTGAAAGTGCACTTTTACGCCCCACCAGGATCTCTTTGTTTGTACCAAAAAAAAAGAGTAGAAATTCAGCAGACAGTGTTTTTTTCAGATATATAACATTGGGGGGGGGGGAGCTTGAATTTCTGCCTGCTCTTAAATGCATTGAGCATCTGTTAGATGAAATATAGGTGGCAACCGCATGAGAAAGGATCCATGGGAGAACCTCTTTCTTGAGAGCCATTGTGTCTCATTCTTTTGGAAGTCAACCCTTCAGAAGGTTGCTTTTGCAATGGCCAAGCAAGTAAAGCAGTGGGACTCATGCCAAGCTATGTTTCTAAAAACTCACTCACCTTAGAAAGGACAAGAGCCAAAATGGCACTCCTCAGTTCATCAGCTCCACTGAACTGTTTCAGAAAAGGGGAGAGGGAAAGAAGATTGCATTACATGCATTGGAAGAGCCATTGTGTCATTATCCACATTAGGTACTAACAGTGGCACAACATTTAACATTCTAGGCATCATAAAAGGGTGAAAATGCATCGCTCTTCTGATAAGTCAGCAATTCTCTTACAGCACAGAGGTTTCTCCTTGCATTTAACGAACTGGCATTCCCCCCAGTCCAAAGAATCCCACCTGCCTTCAAAGGATCCATGTCAACTGTAAAATTCACCTGTTCACAACCTCTAGTCATTCCAAGTCAACCTGCCAGTCTGGCCCGCACCAACACCCGCTCACCTTATTCGGGGCGCAGCTCAGTTCTTGCGGCTCATTTGGAGCTAAAACAGACAGCACAATGTTGAAGAGTTCTGGATGGAAAAACTGGCAGTGCTTAAATTTGTCCCTGGGAGGCAGGTTGATGGAGCCGGCAGAGTCGGGAATGGAGAGATTCCCCTTTCCTGGCACCTCAACATCGATCTGGGGGGAAAAATAGAAAATGGGGGCCTGTTATGTCTTCGCTTAGGAATAAAGACAGACATTCAACCCCTCTCTGAGGTTTAATGTCAACAGGGTCAGAGGGTGAACAGGCAATGGCTCACCTCAGAAGGACATGAAGTTCATTGATACTTACAAATAAATCTAAAACAGCAAAGGTGTCGTATACCAGGGGCATTCTTGCCAATGAACACCTCAGAGTTGCGTAGGGGCCCAAAGAAAGAGGCACTAGGATAAAAGAAGAACAAGCCATGATGGTCAAGACGCCCCCAGTGGGGCTCTTATTGAATCTGTTCCTCTCTATTGTCCTTGGCCTATAGGGTGAGGCCGTTCATCATGGGCTTCTACAGAATTGGTCCAGCTGAGTTTGCCATGGTCACACTAGCAATAAGAACAGCATTTAAGCTTCACTTAAATTGATTCAGATGTTATTGTTTGCACAAGGGTTAAATTGGTTGATATCTGTTGCCAAGCAAGGATTTTATATATATATATTATTTACCTTTTCCCAATATATATACCACAAATAAAAGTTTGTGGCCAATTTTGCCAGGTCATTAAAAGGAATAGGCAATGGTGGAAAGTGAAAGACACTTCCCCCCCCCCCCCCAATGTGGGGGAAGACCAATTTCAAGCATTCCTGGGGGAAACTGACTCATTAGATCCTTTTCAGTCTGGGTTCAGGTCTCAGCACGGCACCGAAACAGCACAGGTCATGCTGCAAAAAGACCTGCTAAAGGAGTCCGACTGGGGCAATGGGACCCTCTTGGTCCTCCTCGATCTCTCAGATGCTTTCGATACGATCCACCTCCACAGAATATCAGCGTTGGGGATTGGTGGCCTTGCATTCAGATGGCTGCGATCCTCCCCTGAGGGTCAACTCCAGAGAGCACAGCTTGAGCAGATCCCTGCTGTGGTGCACTCTGCCTTTTGCCAACTATGGTAAATCACCCAGCTGTGTCCTTATCTAGATGACAGGACCCTGGTGACATCAGTCTGTGCACTGCTAGTCTCAACATTTGACTCCTGTAATACACTCTATATGTCACTATTTGAAATTTTGAATTGATGGCGTGCTCAAATAACACTGCTTTTCATAATGCAGCTTTTAGGCAATTTTCCCCAAAACAAACACACTATTTCCCAGGCAGCATGAAACTAAGGTCAGTTCCTGATCATGTCTATTTATCCAGCTTTATTTCTACATTGCTTATATGTTCAAAAATTTAAGAGTGATTGAAAACATGTAAACTTTTCGGAAGTCACAGGTATGTTACTTTAAAAAAACTATCCTTATAGCAAGGAACAAAACTGCAAGTACAAATTCTAAAACCTGTGAAAATTGAGCTTAAGATGTACTTGATGTTCTGCTTTTGATATTAAAATTACAGCCAACCTCTGCTGCATAAATGAAATACACAATCTACTTATCTACACCAGGTGTGGCGTCTTTCCAGCAGTGCCAAGCCATTGTTCTAAGCACACCCAACAAGTGCAGCCGGCAGGATCTTAAAGTAATGAGTTTTGATCTTAGCGTGTTACTTTCAAGCTCTTAAAATCCGAAGTCATAAGACAAGGTCATGTACAAAAATCTTACCATTCAAAGTGCCTACAAGGTGTGCTACAGCCAAGTCATAGGGAGTCTTCAGAACAGCACATATCTGCAGGACGAAGAACAAGGATCAGACCTTGAGCAAGACGACAACAACCCCCCCCCCGCCCCGCAGAAGCTCAGTTTTCCCTGGATTTGAACTGCCTCCTTCAATGAAAGCAGGCCACATATTGGGTGGACATGAGCTGACCTAGGACAAAAAAAAACAGACTGATCTTTGCCCTCCCTTGTTCTTGCCTTCCAGCAGCAGCTATCCAATGACATCCTGTCCCAGAAGTGGAACAAGGGACCAGCAGCCATTGCATGTGATGTCAACAGTGGGAAGCTTCCAGCAACAGCATCCTTAACCCTCTTGGTACCATGTGTTTAGTAAGTACAAAGGAAGGTCGTCGTGACCTCCACTGAGAACACGCCAATCCTTCCTCTCTTCTCTGACCTATTTGTATTTTAGAGTCATGCTTGGTTTATTGTTCATTCCTTCCTTCCCTTAGTGCAGGGAAATCGCCCCAGAGGGAGACCCCAGCTGCGACACAAGGAGATCTGCAAGGGGGGATCTGAAGGCCTTAGGAATGGACCTCCACAGATGGGAAACCTAGACCTCTGAGCGTTGAGCCTGGAGGCAGGCGTTGCATCACAGCCTCTCCCAATTTGAAGAGACACTTGTACAGCAGGCCAAGGCAAAGAGGCAGTCCCAAAATCAGCAAAATCAGGGAGCTGGACAGGAGACAGATTGTATTTGTCTTCAGTGTGGACGGGATTGTGTCATTCTTGAATTGGCCTTCTCAGCCACACTAAACGCTGTTCCAAGACCTCTGTTCAGAGCACGTTACCATTGTCTCTTGAGACTGAAGGATGCCTAATCTAAAATTTCCTTCCTTCCACATCTGGCAGTTTATTTTGTAGGACCCTGATGGTTGATGGGAATTTTAGAGATGGACCAGGCAGAACAGCTGTCCTACCATTCAGAAAAACAAACTGCTTTTTTTCCGGTACTGCCCTATTCAAAGGTTCCAGACACAAACACATTTTTCCCTTTTGGACAAACAACAGTCTGACACACTGGTGTCATCTGTGGACTTACCTGACGGTTTATATCACCAATGAGGGCATTCCGGATGGCAACCAGGAGCGATGGTGAAATTGTGCTGCAATGTAAAACAAGATGCACACGAAAGCTCCCTTTATTGCACATAGTTCCAAGTCAATACATCAGGCATATAGGGTTTCTTTGCCTGTCCTATTCTCTGAGCCAGTGAAACCCTACAGCAAAGAATCAGTCAGCTGGAAGAAGGCTGTGTGAGCTGTTGGTTCCAGTTGTGTGGAGGCTTCTGTTTGCTGACTCCTAACAGAACACAGCAGAGGAACAAAACTGAAACATACCCCAAGGAGTGAGCCACCAGAGCGAGCAAACAAGGAATCCTAACAAACTTTGATGGGGGAATTCAGCAGGGAAGGCCAAGAGGGAGGCACCTGGCAATATTTCTGATTTCTGGATATAGTTTTATTTTAGTGGACTTTCTCGGCATCTTTCAAGGCAGATGAGAAAAAAGAAAGGGTCTTCAGAGGCAAAGAGGAGAAAGCAAAAAGGCAACAGGGATTATTGAGGACAGAGTCCTTTCAGGGATGGTGTCCTGCATACCGGACGTAACATGGTCTTGGTGCCTAAGAACAACATGGGATACACCTGCAACAGGTGCAAACGAGTAGCACTGTTGGAAAGAAAAGTGAAAGAACTGGAGCAGTGAATGGCCATGTTTAAGGCTATAAGAGAAGATGACTGAACTCCCAAGCAGCAGCAACAGCAACAACCACAAGAGACACTGGAGGTGGAAGAACAGCAAGAGAAAGCATGGCAGGAGAATGCTGAGCAGAGAATAAACATAGCTCTGGAAGCCCCACAGAAAGGAGCCACAGTTAGGAGCAGCAGAAGAAGAAGATGCTCTTCGGCCCTGGCACTGCAAAAACAGTCTGAGATTCCTGAAGAGGTGTCTGGAAGACAGCATGCAGGGGAAGACGTACAGGAGCCCCCACAGGAGGGCATGAGAGGGGCTGAAGCTGAGCCAAGCAGAGTCAGTGAACCCACACCTTACGAAAATGAGACGAGAAGGCTAGTGGTGGTAGGAGATTTCCCCACTGTGTGAAATTGAAACTGAAATATGCCAGGGAGATCCATGCCATATATGCTGTCTCCCCCAATGGACAAATCAGGCATGTGACAGAAGAATTGCCCTCTCTCGTAAAACCCATATCCCTTTCTCCTTGTGGGAACAAATGACACAGCCATTACAAAGAAATCACAGCAGTCTTTGTATCTCTGGAAAGGAACCTCAAGGGGCCCAGATGGCCTCCTCGTCCATCCTATCAGTATTCAGAAGAGGAATAGAAAGGGAAAGAAAAATCCTCCAGGTGAATGATTCACGATGAAGGTGGTGGTGCTGATGGTGTAGCTTTACAAAAAGCTCAGGAAATAACTGAAAAGGAAAAAAAACAGACACATATAGGAAGAGAACAGAAGGCTAGGCCACAAAGAAAGAGTACAGAGCGTTAGCAAGGAATTGCAGGGGTGGCCTTAAGAAGGTAATGCTGAGAATGAGCTGAAGTTAGCAGGAGATGCTAAAAGCCACAACAAAAAAGCATTCTTCAGGTACATGCGTAGCAAGAGACATGGGAACTTCCTTTTTGAACAGGAAGGAAAGAGAAGAACAACTCTTCTGGAAATATGGGGCAATTGTGCTAAAGGAGACATGAAAGCACCCGCTGAAGTCTGGTCCAAGAAGACATTTGCGGCTGCACACAAAATTAAGAGATGAAAATGCATATACGGCGACAGGTTTTGTCAGGGAAAAGACGTGTGTTTTTGGATGCCATGTGTGCATTTTGTGAGCCTTCTGTGCAGATTTAATAAAATGTGGTGCATTCGAACAAGTGACTGCTGGTGACTTCTTGGGTGCAGAGACAAGCTAGCATTCAATGTACATTAAAATCTTGGTTAAAGCTCAGGTTACATTCCTAGAATGGGGAGTGCTAAATGAGACAGTGATCACTATAACATTACACTTTCTTGGACTGGTGAAAAAAACAGATGTTTCAGGTAGTTCTGAGTTTGTGGCCCTAGAAGAAGAGGAGGGAGAGGAGAAAAGAGGGCACGTACTGTAAGTTGCATGTAGAAATGGGCACGAACCGGTTTGTCCCAGTTCATAAAGGCGGCAGCCCAGGTGCTGCTACTCCCCTCCCTGCCTCCTCTGGCTCAGTCGGCCACCCGCCAGGCCCTGCACCTCCTCAACGGATCTTCCGGTCCCAGCAACAGCTCAGGCTTCTCTCCTCCTGGCTGATCGGCCACTCAGGCCAAAGGGCGGGGCAGAGAAGTCCAGGCTCTTGCTCATGACTGGGAGCGGAGGAGGTGGAAAAAGCAAGCAAGCTGGGCCGGGTGAGGGGCTGATGAGCTGAGAAGGCAGGAGAGGGGAGCAGCTGCACCTGTACCTCTGCCTTTATGAACTCAGACGAACTGGGACGAACCAGTTCGTGCCCATCTCTGTGACGGAGGAGAGACAAGTAGGTGCCGCAGCCATCCCATACACTCAGTGCCTTTGCTGCCTTTCCCACAGAAGCAGGGGCTGATGACTGAGAAGCAGCTGTGGAAGAACCCCCCCCCCGACTGACTGCTTAGTTACCAGACTACTTGTGCTCACAGAAGTATATGTATGGCTAGGGTGTGTGTTTCTCTCTGGTTGAATATGCACAAAAGGGAGCTGAGAAAAGAGAGAGAAGCACAGAGAGAGAGAGAGAGAGAGAGAGAGAGAGAGAGAGAAGATAAGGGATGAAGAAAAGAATGACTAGCTGGCTGACTCTCAAGAGGGTGACGAAAAGCATGTTATAATGAAATATTGCTAAAAAGGGACTCTAAATGCAAGGATCTACAAAATGTATTCTTCAAGGTCTTCACGGCCCGGATCCGATGGCTGTTGTAGGTTTATGTATGTATGTATGTACGTGCGTACGTACGTATGTACGTACAGTGGTGCCTCACTTAACGATTGCCTTGTTAAACGACAAAACCGCTATACGATAACTGTTTTGCAATCGCAAAACGATGTTTTAATAGGCAAAATTTGCTTCCCAACGATTGGTTCCCTGCTTTGGGAACCGATTCCTCACATTACAATGTTTTTAAAACAGCTGATCAGCAGCTTCAAAATGGCTGTCCACTGTGTAAAATGGCTCCCTGCTGTGTTTTTGGGCAGATTCCTTGCCATACTGGCACCGAAAATGCCCGCCCCTATGGAGGATCTTTACCAGATGGTGAGTTTTTCAGCCCACTGGAACGCATTGAACAGGTTTTCGTTGGAATGATTACAGCAATTTCGTTGGAATGGATTATCCTTGTTAAGCGAGGCACCACTGTACAGTGGTGCCTCGCTTTACAATTGTCCTGTTTAACGATGAAACCGCATTATGATGAACTTTTTGCAATCGCTTTTGTGATCGCAAAACAATGTTTCCTATGGGGGAATTTTGCTTTGCGATGATCGGTTCCCTGCTTCGGGAACCAATTCTTCGCAAAACGACAATTTTTCAACATCTGATCGGTGGTTTCAAAATGGCCGCTGAGTAAACAATATGGCCCCCGCTGTTTTCTGGGACTGATTCCTTGCTGTACAGGCAGCGAAAATGGCCGCCCTATGGAGGATCTTCGCTGGACGGTGAATTTACAGCCCTTTGGAACGCATTAAATGGGTTTTAATGCGTTTCAGTGGGGTTTTTCTTTTCACATTACGACGTTTTCGTTCTACAGCAATTTCGCTGGAACGAATTAACGTTGTAATGCGAGGCACCACTGTATGTATGTATGTATGTATGTATGTATGTATGTATGTATGTATGTATGTATGTATGTATGTATGTATGTATGTATGTATGTATGTATGTATGTATGTATGTATGTATGTGTCTGTGTGTCTGTGTGTCTGTGTGTCTCTACCAAAGTCTACTATTCAGTTTTTCATTCTGTTTGGGAAAACCTACAACAACCATCGGATCCCAGCCGTGAAAGCCTTCGAGAATACATGGAACACCTCTATGGGGAGGAAATGGTCAGACAGACCCGGAGGCTGGAAACACTCCAAAGCAAAAGAGCATATCTACTAGGTTCCTAGGGAAAAAATCTCAAGAACACGGCCAAACAGCCCGAAAAACCTACAACCACCATCTAAAAAATGCATTCCTCAGACTACAAAACCCACCCCATAGGGTTAAGGAAGGAACAAATCAAGAAAGCAAGACGCATACCTTTACTGCAGGACAGACTCTGACAACAAAATGACAGAACACTGCTAGTTGCCACTTACAGTCCACAACAGAGACCATTCACAC
The DNA here is from genome assembly GCF_051106095.1 of Pogona vitticeps. Lineage (NCBI taxonomy): Eukaryota > Metazoa > Chordata > Lepidosauria > Squamata > Agamidae > Pogona > Pogona vitticeps. The sequence continues at coordinate 2,393,267 of NC_135786.1, forward strand.
ACACCTTAAGTGACCTCCAGCCCATCCTTGCCAAGACCCCTTCGCTCTTCAAAGCTTGTGGTAGGAGACCCATGCTTGCCTACAGATAAGCCTTCCAACCTCAAGCAAATACTAACACACAATGGACCACAAAACAGTAACACGGACAGGGGGAACTAAACTCTGTCATGGACCTAGGATTTTACTGTACATCGAATGCCAACTCTGCCCACACATCTATTCTGCTCTCTACATAAGACAAACAGGAGAATCTCTATGGAAACAGGTCAACGGCCACAAATTTGACATCAGAAACCACAACACATAGAAACCTGTCTCCAATAGAGATGGGGTTATTCATATATGAATACGAATATGCCCATGCAGCTGGAGATAATGAGGGTCCGGCCCCAGAGAGGCCAGACCTTCCACTCACACATCCACCGGTGACCCTTCTCTTCCTTCCAATCACTCTGGAGCGCCACTCAGCAGCCTTGGATGGTGACCCTCGTTAAATCCTGTTCTGCAGGGATATTCGTATTCATAGACCAATACCCCCATCTCTAGTCTCCAGCTATTTCAATCTACCAGGACATTCTGTAGAAGATCTGAAAGTCACTATTTTAGAACAGAATCATTACAAGTCAAGAATACAGAGGGAAACAGCTGAGACAAAACTTATGCACATTATGGAAACCAGTAGAAATGGATTGAATATAAGCCTAGGTTTCTTAAGTCATAACCAAATGTAATATTTCTGCCGTAATCTACTGCTATTGGAATTTATATTGTAATTTATTTACTGCTAAGCCCATCTCTCACCACAAAGGCAAAAGCTGTCAATATCCCCCTATATTAATACATGTCATTCCTCTGCTAACATCTTTTGCTTTTATTTTTATATATTCTTTTCTCCCCTCTTGAATTTTAACTGAATCCCCAGTCTTCCAACTCCCGGCCACACACCCCTTCTCTCTTCCCCCTCACCTTTGCTCTGGCCTGGTGTCTGTTTTCTGTCTCCTAGAGGAATTATGACATTTGCAACAGTACCCTAAAACGACGTAGGCCATAAATGGCTGTGTGTAGATGTGCTGTTGATGGCCTTATAGGCCCTTTCCAACTTCACTATTCTATGGTTCTGCAATTCATACACCCAAGAGCCAATGAATATTTAGTATGCTCTGCATGTGAAATGTTTCATTCTGTTTCCCTGTGTCTGAAAACATGGCCCTGACCCACAAAAGCTTACATTAAAATATAAGAGTTAGTCTTTAAGATGCCACATGTTTTTGTCTTGTTTTGTATTGTATTGTATTGTTTCTTTGGATTTTGCCTGATATGCTTACTCAGACTAGCACAACTACCTCCTCCAAAACTATTGCTAAACAGGGCACTCTTAAATGGGGTATTTTATTATTTTACATACCCTGAGTCTCGGGGCTGTCCTATAAAGATATCTGTACTTTAGCTCCTAGGAGAACAGCCTTCAGGTCTTTGCAGAAATCATAGTGAAGATATGACCGTATGCATCAGGAAGGGGCCGGGCCCTGGGAGACTGAATGAAGGTTTCTTGTCAGTTTGGTGGGACAACCAACAAACACACCGTGTCAAGCCTGCGGCTCAGCCAGACTGGGAAGGATCTGGTGGTGGAGAGTGGTTTGCACCAACGAGCAGCAACAACAATAGGAAACCTCTTGCCAAAAAGGTGCCAATACTCACCTACCCAAAAGAGTGATTTTAATAGCTCCAGCCTCAGCACCACATTTGTGAAAGGCAATACCGAAAGAATTGTTTTGGAAGTCTGCAAGTCCGTATTTGACTCGGAAGGTCACTTGTAGTGAGATGCTGACCAAGTTTGAGAGATCAGGCAGGCTGAAAGACACAGACAAGAAAGAGAGACTCCTTCACAATCTCTCACTTACACATTCCAAAGCTGATCTTCTAAAAATCCAGTTTTATATCCAGTAGGGAGAAAGCATCAAAATGGCCACTCTTTTTTTTCTAAAAAGAGAGGGTGCATTATTCGTGTGTTTCAGCAACAACAAAAAGAATAACATACCTGAGACGTCAGGCAGACAAGTCTCCCATTGCTACTATATCATGTTTCTTTGAAATAAATACTTATTTTTGAAGAGATAATTAAAAAGCCCTTAAAGCAAGAACAAATTAAGATTGCACCCAGAAAATAATGCCTACCATGTTATTTTTTGTACTGCAATATAGTTATTTTGGTACAAACCTTAAAAATACAAGAAGCCACAGTTTGCAACATAATCCTTTACTGCCGAACTCTGCTAAAATAGCAAATGAACCTTTAAAACTCTTACTGTGATGATGACCCTTGTCACGGATCACTATTTTAGTGCATGGTTCAGTTCATGAAAGCGTCTGCCAGGTGGCTATTGGTGGTTTTTAGGACTTGAACAGAAACTCATGCAGAAACTAGCCCGGAGTGACCAGGAAGCAGGTCACATGTGCACAGAAGGGGATCAAGCACAATCCAGTGTGATCCAGTTTGATCCTATATCTGATCAACCCTCTAATTTGATTTGTATTGTCTTTTATGGACAAAATCTGCTTTTTCAGATCTAACGTGGGAAGGGAGGAAGACGCTCTGGAAACTCTCCAGCGACATTACTCACGTGCGGCCAATGATGTCCAACTGGACAGCGAGAGACAGTTCGGCACCTACTATTGCTGGCATAAGTACGAGTCTGTGATGGACAAATTTGAGGTTCACAATTTTGAGCCTAAAGAGAGAGGTTGGCACACAGTGAAAAAGAGGAGGCAACCCAGGGATAAAGAAAGGGGGGGGCAAATGGCAGAGCCGTAGATGACCCCATCTCTTACATTTGGTCCAGAGGCACGACCAAAAATGCTTCTCAACAGGTCTCTCCAAGACATCTGCTTTGAAAGGGGTCCATTTCCCTTCCCTTGACTTTGGCCACCCTCCAATGCCACATGGTTCCCAACATCTTGCATGATCCCATTGTGAGAAGACTGGAGGGGTCCCTCCAAGACAGCAAGAGCAAAACCTCTCCATTTCCCAAACATCTCTAGTTCACTACTTACTCAATGATGCCATGCTTTTGCTTTGCTTTGAGCGGACCAAAGAGTCCTCCAGTGTTCACATTGGAAAGTACAATCCCTTTCAAGTGGTTCAGGAGACTTCCATTCTTCAGTATGGCGCCTGTGAAGACTGAAAAGGAGACAATACACATGAGGCCAAGAGGTGGACTGCGAGAGGCAGCTGGGCTTCAGGGCTTCACAAACAAGCCTGCATGGTCTCCAGGTGCGGATTTTTACATGGCTTCCCAGCTCATTTATGGTAGAACTAGTTGTGCCTTCAAGTCCTTCAAACAGGCAGGCTCCATGTCTTTCTCCCTGCCCGTGGCCTGAATATGCCCCTGCTGGTTGACAGCTGGGCCATCCTGCCAGGGATCCTTTCTTCACTCTCCAAAACAGAGCTTGAAATCTTGGTGGTGGTGGTTGGCTATTTATATATAGCACCTGATTTAGTGACAACCTGCAGGGATTGATTGATTGATTGATTGATTGATTGATTGATTGGTTGGTTGGTTGGTTGGTTGGTTGGTTGGTTGGTTGGTTGGTTGGTTGGTTGGTTGGTTGGTTGGTTGGTTGGTTGGTTGGTTGGTTGGTTGGTTGGTTGGTTGGTTGGTTGGTTGGTTGGTTGGTTGGTATACCACCCAATTTAATGACAAACATTCTTCTGGACAGTTCACTGTAAATGAAAAAATTAAGCCACCAAACCTAGCACCACACAATCAACACCCATTGTCTACCTCAATAAAAATTAAACCAAATACTAACACCTACGTGAAACCTAAATGATGGCAGGCCTTGGTAACCCATGTCTACAACTAAATCAACAGGAGGATTGGGGGACAGGTCCCTGCTCAATGGGCACCAACATCATAGAAATTGAAAGGAACAAGGTGGATGATGGTTTGAAAACAAACCATTACAAGGAAAAAGGATTGAAAACTTGGCATGTTCAGAGGAGCAGAGTCAAATCCTTTTCCTTTGAAAACATAACCTCGAAGGCAGGAAGTGTAGGAAATGCTTCTTATTTTATTAGCAAGGCAAACATTCCCACACACAAGCATCCAGGTATGGAATTCTAAGTGATGACTTACAGGTAGGTTTTTATAGACAAAAGCAGAGACGAAGAACAAGAGGAGAAAGACCTGATCCATTCAAGGAAACCTAGCTCAGTGGGTAATTTAAAAGGGCACAATATTAGCCCTTTTGCTACCAGCCCATGTCGTGGTGAATGTGGTCTTTTCTGTGCCCAGGACCAGCAATGTCCCATGGCCCCAGAACAAAAAGTACAATAGGACCTGTAAGCAGCCCCTTATCTCCAAAGAGATTTACGGGGGTGCCGGAGAATGGGATGAGTCCGAAGTCCAGACAAACCTCTGACTGCTGAGCAGAGCCCTTAGGTCTCAGCAAGGTCTTGTCTAACACTTCTTCCTCAAAAGCCAATCTCCTTTATTAAGAAAGCAACACACACAGACAAATCCATGAGTTATACTCAGAATAATCTGGCTCTAAATCTTTGGTAGCAAACACACATGGCCAATTAGACATTCAGCTAGTCTGTACAAGAACCAATGCATGCAGATCAAATCATTACTGCTTTATTGAAAAGAATTGCTTTAGAAAAGGTTTCAGTTGATGGTAAAATAGTTCAGTAGGTACATTTTCATATCAAGACAAACAGAACACCCCCCTCCCCACTCCAGCTATAAAAATAAAGAAATGGAATTATGCTAACTAATAAAAAGCATAACACAGTCCATCTCACGTGTCTTGGGTCTTCACAGGCTGACGCTAGATGAAATCCAGTTGACTTCCATCAGTCCATGGTAGGAAAAATAGTCCATAGCAAAGTTATAATCCATTATGGGAAAAAGCACGTGTCTGACCTTTCTCAGTACAACTCCATCTTTTTCCCACTTCTTACCAACTTCTTCTTCTTCCCAGAATTCTTCATAAGGAACACCCCCTCCTGGGTCTTGTTGTCCCACCTAACTTTCTCATGAGAGCTTGAGAGTTGTTATCATTCTTTGTGGCAGAATTATTTTGACTACGAAAGTCTCTGCTCTCTGCTCATCTTAGCAACGAGATAATCAGAGAGCGAAGCTTCTCTGAAACAGCATGAAAAACTTTCCTACTACAGAGCAGACTTTAAATCAAGATGGATGCTGTCAAGACAATATTAAATGACTACAAAACCCATTCTAGCATCTCATAAAAACACATCACAGGACCATTGTACTGTTTCTGCTTGGACTGGAGAAAATACAGAGATATGTCTATTGTTTTCTTTAAATCATGGAGGATAGGCAAGATGATTGGTGGAGGGCCAATGTCCCCATCTTCAAAAAAGGTAAAAAGGAGGAACCCAGAGAGCTGTGTTCAAGTTACAGGGAGTCAGATTTTGGCTGATTATCAGTAAAAAAAAAACATCCTGATTATTAATGCAGTACAACCATGGAACCGATGACCCCAGGAGGAGGTGAGCATTCCAATGCTGGGGGCCTTCAAGGGAAAATTAGACCACCCCCTTGGCAGATCCACTTTGAATTGGATTCCTGCACTGAGCAGGGGGCTGGACTGGACGGCCTTAGAGGCCACTTTCAGCTCAATTATTATATGATTCTATTTCACCCAATGGGCTTGCAGGGTTTCAGCAAGAGACGAGTTATACTTTAACGTACAAACAATATGCATGGGTTTAATACCAAGTACTGTATGCAAATGAGGTTAAATGAGCAAGAACTCCTCAACAGCTCCCTAAAGGGGCACCCTCCACATTTGCCAAAGATTGTGGTGCAAGAACGTTCACATTCTCCTTGTGAGGAGAGAGGCTTAGCTTGAACCAGGGAATGCTGGCTCAGTCCTGGAATATATGGCATCAGCATCCTTTCCCAGGAGCCATACGGTGATGAGAAAGTCCAAGCAAAAAAAATTGCTACCAAGGCCATATTGCTGTTTCCTAAAACAACCAAGGGTCACAAGCCTAGCTGTCCCCCTTTGCCAGATGCTTGAGAAGATTGTAGGAAGATGCCCTTCATATCTTCTCTCTCCCCCCACCCCCATATCTCCTCCTACACAAACCACCCATGTTTGTGTATTGCACACAACACTAAGCAAAGGATACCCTTGAGGGCCAACATTCTTAAAGGAGTCTGTTGGAGATCTGGAAGCATATGATGATCCCATGGGCTTCCTTACCCCTTGATATTTCTGGCCCGCTGAGAGTCGCCCTGTCTGCATATGGCTTTCCCTCAGAGGGGCTCAGCAGGCCACACAAGAAGACCAGTCCCAGAATGTTCCACATCTTCCTCTTCTCACACCTGCCAGAAAAATACTGTTTAGTGCACGGTCCTCTCTGATGCAAGTAAGGATGATCACCTGAGGTTTTTTTCGGCCATCATCCTATTGTGAATTTACTGCGTGGACCTACGTACAAGTTGCCCTCCACTTTTCTCCCCTTCTCCTTGTCCTATCTGTTGCAAAGGAAAAGCATCAGGACTGGCAGATATCCAGGGATGGGGAGAATCAATGATGGGTTTTAGAAAGCAGAACTGTCAGTGACAGAGGGAGATGGCATGGAAATGTGGGTTGGGTGAAGGGGGCAGAAGGAGGCAGGCAGGTTCTACCAGCTGGAGGGTGGAACCTCAGATGCTTCCAGGATCAGCCCCCAAACAGTGAGTCTCTTCCCCCGAGGACATAGTCCAGCCAAGTCTCCTATACTGTATTGTTATCAGGATTGCTTCCTAGCTCCCTCCTCCCCTGAGCCCCACTTTCCATAGAAGCCCCCATTTGGTCCAGCGGGCCCACCCTATCCAGTCCTGTCCAGAGCATTGCTTTGGCTGCATTGTTTCTGACTTGACTTACGAACTTAATCCATCCCAGAAGATGTTCGTAAGTCAAAACACTAGTAAGTCAAATCAGTATTTCCCAAGCAACTTTTAAACAAAACACATTTTATAACAAACCAAGCAACTTTTATACTCACCCACCAACACTTTTAAAACAAAAGAGAGGTCACTTAGCTTTAGAGCCCAACAGCCAGACAGACCTTTGCAAACAGTTTTCTGATTTTAAAACCAAAAGACTGAAATGCATTTTAGAGCCCAACAGCCAGACAGATCTTTGCAAACAGATTTTAAAACCAACAGCCAGCACAGAAACATAACCTCCCCCACCTAGCCCAAACCCAAGCTGCAAAACCCCGGTACAGTAAATACAGTGTACTCATCCAGAACAGGCAGCCTCTCTGTTTTAAAAAAGGAAAGTCAAAAATCCAAAATAAAGCCAAAAAAAAATATCCAGTCCATACTGTACAGTACCAAGTAGTATCAGGCAGTAGGCAGTCTGAAGTTCTCTCCGTATCCACACTCTCTAACCTCTGGGGCAAGTGAGGTACCAGACAAGCAGCCACTTTGCTGGCCAACGGGTAACTGAAAGTTCAAATTTCTCACCTTCCCCATTTTTGATTTTTTTTACATTCGTAAGTCGAAGCTCTGTTTGCAAGTCAAAGCAAAATTTTGTGAATGGAGCTGTTCGTAACTCAAAATGTTCATAGGTTGGGACGTTTGTAAGTCAAGGCACCGCTGTATTTGAATCCCTCTCAATCATCAAATCCACTCTTATGCAACATTTACATCGGACCCAAGAAGTACAGAATAAACCCCTGGGTTGCTTCGTCTCCCATTTTAAACAAACCGCAAAAAGGACTGAAAGAGGAAAAGGAATTGTTAATCATTACTCTCCCTTTCCCATCTTTATCTACTTTTCCTCGAATGTCCAGCCTGAAGAAGGCTTCAGCTTAGCACAATGCAGAAAAAATATTATTTTTTTCATCATAAAAGGTTATGTTCTGGGGAAAAGAACTGCTCAGGATTTTGGCTCCTGGATCACCACAATTGGCTTTGTTTCCGTTTCAAGTTTTCCTTGGTTCTACAGCGCATCTCCCGTGGACTTCATTTCCCAGAAATCGGACCTTCCCAGAGGTAGCAAGTAGAAAAGTTACCTGTGACAATTGCTCTATGTTGTGAGTTTGTAGCGATCAGCAAACTAAAGAAAGGCTAACAGCTGGGGGATCACCGAACACAGAAAGTACTTTACTTTGGAGAGAAGTTGACGAAGAGTCGACACACGAAGATATCCGCCAGCGGAGAGCCTCGGTCTCGCCCCGAGAGCTCCCTTTATTATAACCTTACAGATCATTGATAGCATTCAGATAGGATACCGGTTGCACAATGCCAATTAGGATTGGTCAAAGGAAAGGCTTTTGAAGTTAGCTCTGTGTCTCTATGGGAAGGAGGAAGAATGGGCAGATGCTGCCCCCACCCCGGGAGCCGCCACGTCCTGCTTAGGAGGGTGTGCCTTCAACTACAACAGGAATGCAGCTGGCAACCCTGGAGACAAGCGTTCACACACGAGTTGGTGGTTCTTCAGAGCCTCCACCTTTTCCTGCTCTGTGATCTCAACTCAGAGACAAACAACTCGGACCCTTCAAAGAATGAGGAAAAAACTGGACAGGTTCACAACCTCCGTGAACGTCATGAGCTAGCAGAGAGATTGTTTTAGGAGAGCTGCAACGTGGCATAGCATGGGCTCCCTCCCTGGTGAGACCCCTGCAGTTCACACGGGCAGCAACTGCTCGATACATGCAGTTCTCCTCTCTGGAAGCACAGCCAAAATCTGTCTAGATCTGGCAGGTCTCCCCAGAGTGGAGAGGTATTGTAGGAGGAAGGATGCATGGAGAACTCTCCAACCGACAGTGACTGGGCTGGCTGGGAGGTCTTTCCCAAGTGGCCCCTTGCACCTGCTGCTTCCTTTCCTGATCCTCCAGCCTCTTAGCCTCTCACCCTTGAGCCTTGTCTTGACAAACCCAAGCACCCTCCTTAGGTGGCACAAAGAACTCTGCCCTAACGATCCAAATCCAGATCCTGGTGGTGGAGAGTCTCCCAGCTGGCCACTGAATGCTCTGGCCACGGCTGCAACTCCTGAGCCTCAAGTGACTACCAACCAACTGTGTCTGCCCAGCAGCAGTATATCCCTCCTCTCTCACATCCCTCCTTAAGTCCCATCTCCATCATGGCTACATCGATCCACTGGTGAACTGCAGGCTGGGAATCTCATCCTGATTCCTGGGGAGGTGGAGAGACCATTCTCACCTGTAGGGGGGTTGGGGGCCATTCCACAAGATCACGAGCTGAATATGAGCCAACAGTGTGATTATGACAAATGCTGTTCTAGGCTGCGTTAACAGAAATATAGTCTCCAAATCCCAAGAGGTTCAATTCAGCACTGTTTAGGCCTCTTCGAGATGTGATAGCACATTTCAAATATTTCATAGGCAGTCATACAGCATCTGTTCTCAATCATCTGAGAGTGGGGGACATGTAATAATAGTCTGAAGCTACAAGAAACCACATTTCGGTTGAATATCAGGAAAAACTTCCTAACTGTTAGAGCAGTAAGACCGTGGAACTCATGACCTCGAGAGTTGGTGAGCGCTCCAACCCTGGAGGAATTCAAGAGGAACTTAAACAACAACCTGGCAGATCTCCTTTGATTTGTATACTTGCACTGAGCAGGGGGTTGGACTCGGTGGCCTTAGAGGCCCCCTTCTGACTTCACTATTCTATGGTTCTATGAACTTCAAAAAGTGGGTGGGTGGGGGGAATAATTCCTATTGAAATTGACCAGAGAAAGAGAAACGTTGACCAATGGGTTGTAAAACGCAATCATCGTGCAACCCAAGCATGCCTTGCTGCCCAGCTCTAAGCTTGCCCCTGTCGCTTGCCCTCACGCAGAACCTCCCTAGGGTCCTGATTCTGCACCTTTGCAGCTTCTGCTTCTTTTCTCTCCGATGAAGGTCATGGCGCCATGCAGGGAGCAAGGAGGCACCGGATGGCACCGAGAGACGTGGCCTTCTCAGCTGGTGGAATAAAGAAACGGGTTTTATATTGCAGGAAGGGCACTGCAGGTGCATTAAGACCAGAGTGCTGTTCTGCTCCCCACTGGGGCTCAGGCTCACTCGCTCAGCCCACGACTCCTTGCTTGGGTGTCCAGGTTTTCTTTACTCAACACTTTTGGTAACCAAGCATTAATCCATGTGGTGTCACTCAGATTAAATGGTATTAGGAAATTAAACAGATACTGTAGGAGGGAAACAAAGAGTAAGGTGTACAAAGTGTGAGGTATATACAGTGGTGCCTCGCTTAGTGACATTAATCCATGCAGCAAAAATCGCTGCTAAGCGATTTTAAAAAGCCCATAGAAATGCATTAAAACCTGTTTAATGCGTTCGTATGGGCTAAAAACTGACCTTAAAGCGAAGATCCTCCATACGGCGGCCATTTTCGCTGCCTCTAAAGCGAGGAATCTGCGCAAAAACACAGTGGGCAGCCATTTCTTTTACCTGGCGGCCATTTTTGAACCGCCAATCAGCTGTTAAAAAATCATCGCTTTGCGATGATTGGTAAGCGAAACAGGGAACCGATCATCACAAAGCAAAAAAAACCCATAGGAAACATCGCAAAGCGATCACTTTTGCGATCGCAAAAAGTTCGTCGCTATATGGTTTCATCGCTAAACGGAGCACCCGTTAAGCGAGGCACCACTGTATAGCATTTATTGAAGGGAGAGTGCAGGAAATTCACCCAAACTGTCTCACTCTCTCATGCCAACACACAGGTGCTTTTATTTTTTGCAACAATTACACAAGGACTCGCCTTCTGTGACCCTATAAGGTCACTTCCCCTTTGCTTAGTTTAGCCCTGAGACCTTCAAATGGAAAGAAAATACCTTGATTTCAATTCATTGAATGTGAATCAGGACAGTGCTCTAAATACAGTGGAACCTCTACTTACGAACGTCCCTACCTATGAACAATCCAACTTACAAACATCTCTGTTCACAAAATTTTGCTTCTACTTGCGAACGGAGCTTCAAGATATTTATTTATTTGTTTGTTTGTTTGTTTGTTTGTTGTATTTTTACCCCGCCTATCTGGTCAGATGACCACTCTAGGCGGCTTCCAGCTGCATAACATACATAACAAAATATTTAAAATATATAAAATATAAAATATATAATATATAACATCAATAGACACTTCAAGATGGAGAAAAGAAAAGAAAAAGAAAAAGAAAAAGAAAAAGAAGAAAGACATCAAGTGTTCACTGGAAGGAAGGTCTGTGTAAACATCCAAGTTTTTAATTGGTTTTTAAAGGTGCCCAGCGAAGGGGCCGCACAGATCTCTGGAGGAAGGTTATTCCAGAGGCGAGGCGCTATCACCGAGAAGTCCTGGTTCGTGTCTTCTCCTTCCGGGCCTCCCTCGACGTCAAGCTCCTCAGTCTCACCTCCTGACTTGATCGGGTGATCCGGGTGGACCTTGGTGGGAGTAGGCATTCCGCCAAATATCGAGGTCCTAAACCATGTAAGGCCTTATAAGTAAGCATTAAGACTTTGAAGTCAAGGTGGAACTGAATGGGCAGCCAATGCAGCTTGGCCAGAATAGGAGAAATATGTTGGTAAGGAGTCTGGCCGCCGCATTCTGCACCACTTGAAGTTTCCGCATCAGCCTCAAAGGCAGCCCCACGTAGAGCGCATTACAGTGATCTAATCTCGAGATTACGAGCGCATGGACCAAGGCAGTGAGCACCCCAACATCAAGATAGGGACGCAGCTGGGCTATCCGCCAAAGGTGGGAAAAGGTGGTACAGACCACCGATGCCACCTGAGTTTCCATGGTGAGCGCTAGGTCCAGATGGATCCCCAAGCTGCAAACCCCACTCTTTGGGTAAGAGTCACTCCCCCAAATGAGAGAGAGTTTCCCAGACCGCTGACAGAATGAATGAAAAAATACGGGGGAGGCAGGGAAAGCACAAAATTTGAACTTTCTGTTAACCATGGGCCAGCGAAGAGGCTGTTTGTCTGCAACATCACTGGTCCAAGTGGTTAGAGAGTGGAGAGGGAGAGAGTCTTCAGACCACCTGGTACTGCCTGGTACTGTGCTATACAGACTTTATTTTTTATTTTTGGATTTTGTATTTTTGGATTTTTTTACTTTCTTTTTTTGTAAACAGAGAGGCTGCCTGTTCTAGGTGAGTACACTGTATTTACTGTACTTTACAGGGGTTTTTTTTCCAGCTTAGGGGGGTAGGGATAGTTGGGGGGTTATGTTTCTGTGCCCTGATGGGTCTTGCAGTGTGGATTTAAAATGTGAAAAGTAGACTGCAATATTAAATTAAAATTAAATTTGAAAATTAGACTTTAATTTAAAAATGTAAACTTTATTTTTTCATTCTGTGGCCATGTCCCTAGCTATGAACAATCCAACTTACAAACATCTCTGTTCACAAAATTTTGCTTCTACTTGCGAACGGAGCTTCAAGATATTTGTTTGTTTGTTTGTTTGTTTGTTTGTTTGTTTGTTTGTTTGTTTGTTTGGTTGTTTGGTTGGTTGGTTGGTTGGTTGGTTGGTTGGTTGGTTGGTTGGTTGGTTGGTTGGTTGGTTGGTTGGTTGTATTTTTACCCCGCCTATCTTGGGTTTGTGTACTGTGACCTTTCTGTAGTTTTAAATGTGTGGGTTTAAAATGTGACTCCAAAGTTTTTTTTTTCTTTGGAGATCTATTTGCTGTAATAATGGTTGCTGGTTGTTGAGGCAGGCAGGCTGTAAAATGCAGTTTAGTCTCTCTTTTTGTGATGAGGAATTCTGTGCTGGAATGATGCTTGCTGGATTCTATGGCTTTTTAAAAGGTGTTCTGTTTAGAAGGTGTTCCCTTCCGCCACCCACCCACCCCACCCCCCACTCTCCTTTCCTGCCCTTTTTTTTAACTTAAATTCATCTTAAGTCAAAAGAAGAAAAATTGTCACCCTAGCGGTAGAGGACGGATTAACTGGCTTTGCATTAGTTCCTATGGGAACTAATGCTTCGACTTAAGAATGGCCGCCTCTAGATAAGTACGAAAAACAACCAGAAAGCATTAAATGGTTTTCAATGCATTCCGATGGGAAATTTTGCTTCTACTTACGAACGTTTCAACTAACGAACATTTTCTGGGACGGATTAAGTTCGTAAGTAGAGGTTCCACTGTACCACATGGCTTGAGCCCAATGTTTAAAAAGTCTGAACAGAAATAGATTCAAATGTTCAGTAGGAGCACACCCGAAGGCATGCTGTGTATTTTCCTCTGCCTTTCCCATATTTTTTCCTGCCCATTCGTTTTCTGTCTTTTTTTGCACTGAGCTGGGCTGACCTCCTGCCTCACAGAGCCAAAAATCCTTTCCGAGAACTTCCAGGGCCCCTCAATGGTTCCAGATGCAAAATGATGTCTCCAGACAGACAGACACCTGGCTCATGGATAAGAACCTTGGAATTGCGGGGGGGGGTGTCCCCACCTGGTCCTCAAGCTTTTGGAACTAGCCCTGTCTGGTTTCGCTCTAGCCCCATATGAATCAGAGACAAGAAGCTCAGATTTCTGTGCTGGGAGATGAACAGAGACAGCCTTCTTTGCCAAACATTGCTGTTATCTCCGATCACTTGTCAGAGATAACAGAATGTTTAAAGGCCTTTAAATTTTAAATAACCTGCTCTACAGATGTCATTGCAAACCGGGGCATTTCATCTGAGTAGACGTCCCTACCTCTCCTTTGCTTATCCCACGTTTGTTGCACAGGGATAACTCCTCCGTAGACATGCCTAGATTTGTGCTATACCTGAGAGTTGATGCCTTAGGACTTACTCTTGAGCACGGCTACTAAGAGGCTCAATGAGGCCCAGACTGCTTGCAGATTTTGAGCCTACTCGGCCATGGATCGGGCCTCCCACCCTCAGAGTCAGTTAATGTACCAGGAAGTAGTGGGTTTCTATTTTTATTTATTTATTTATTTATTTATTTATTTATTTATTTATTTATTTATTTATTTATTTATTTATTTATTTATTTATATCCCGCCTATCTGGTTTAGCAATTAAGTGCTACACCCCCCCAAAAAAAATTTATTTAGCAATGTAGGCATTTCAGTTTTGCAAAAATCCATTCCATTATTTTGAAGTTCCTGATTCATTCATTCATTGTTTATCGCAAAATAGAAACCCACTACTTCCTGGTATTAACTGATTCTGATATATAATTGATATATTATATATAAAAAATCCTAGGGGAGACAGAAACCTTTCTATATAAAAAGTTCTATATAAAAAGCCTTTGGCTCACCACATTTTAGACTTCAAACATGTGTATAACGTAGCAATCATGGCCATCTCTTGTTGATCTCCAGAGTATGGTGGTGGCAGCTTGTTATGGCTGGACAGGAGGGGTAGAAATATGTTTTAAACAGAACTGTTGGAAAGATCAAGGACAAGAAGACCCACATAAATGTGAGTTGAGAATTCCACCAGGGGGATCAAGATAACTGGTATTGCTGTGTGTCCAGAATAAGCAGAGAGCTTGGTCAAGCAGAAGGTCAGAATCAGGTAAAAAAGCAAACATCCCTATGAAAACCCAGGGGCACCACTTGAGGGTGCTTCTGGATTCATCTCTGAGCCTGGATGCCCAGGTTTCAAGAGTTGCCGGGTGCACACGTGCACAATTGAAACTAGCTCACCAGCTGTGCCCGTTTCTCGAGAGGTCCCATCTGGCCACGGTGACACATGCCTTAGTTGCACCCTGGCTGGATGACTGTAATGCTCTCTATGTGGGGCTGCCTATGGAAAGGGTCAGGATGCTTTAGCAGGTCCAAAACACAGCAGCCAGATTCTGACCTGGTCTGGTTACAGGGAGCACATGACTCCCCCATTACAATATTTCCACCAGTTGTCCTTCATTTTAACCTGGGAGGGTCAGGGTGGCAGCCAAAGAGAGGGTCCACCTTTGATATAGATGCTTTGAGAAAGCGCCCCAGAGGGAGACCCCAGCTGCCATACAAGGATCTCTACAAGGCCTTAGGAATGGACTGCAAGAGATGGGAAACGTTGACATCCGAGCGTTCAGCCTGGAGGCGGGCGGTGCATCACAGCCTCTCCCAATTTGAAGAGACCCTTGTCCAGCAGGCCGAGGCAAAGAGGCAGTCCTGAAGCCACCAAAACCAGGGAGCTGGACGGGGGACAGATTGTATTTGTCTTCAATGTGGAAGGGATTGTGTTACTCTCGAATTGGCCTTCTCAGCCACACTAGACGCTGTTCCAAGACCTCTATCCAGAGTGCGTGACTATCATCTTTCAAGATGGAAGGATGCCTACGAATATTTGAGACACTGCTAGCTGTACTTCTCTCTCTGTATACCACCGGATGCAAAGCCTGCTAAGCCATTGGTTTTATCAATAGGGTTTGGCTTCAGCCTTCCAGGAACGACTCTGCAGCTTTCCTTGAGTGCTCTCTGTCTCCCTGTTTATTTATTTATTTATTTATTTATTTATTTATTTATTTTATTTATATCCCGCCTATCTAGTCGCAAAGGACTACTCTAGGCGGCTTACAACAGGGAAGAATACAATAAAAATAGAACAACAGATTACAAAACAGATAAAAGTAAAAAACAATAAAAAATAAAAAAATCAGAAGTAATCTGGTGAGAAGGCCTGCCGAAACATCCAGGTCTTTAGTAGATTCTTAAAAGTGCCCAGCGAGGGAGCTCCGCGAATACCAGGAGGTAAATTATTCCACAGGAGAGGAGCGACCGCCGAGAAGGCCCTATTTCTTGTTTTCTCTTTCCGGGCCTCCCTCGGCGTTAGGCTCCTCAACCTCACCTCCTGGCTCGCCCGTGTGACCCGGGTAGAACTTGGTGGGAGAAGGCGTTCCGCCAGATATCGAGGCCCTAAACCGTTTAGGGCTTTATACGTAAGCATTAGCACTTTGAAGTCAATGCGGAACTTGATGGGCAGCCAATGCAATGCGGCCAGAGTGGGCGAAATATGTTGGAATTTTTTCACTCCACTGAGTAATCTGGCCGCTGCATTCTGCACCACCTGTAATTTCCGCAGCAACCTCAAAGGAAGCCCCACGTAGAGCGCATTACAGTGGTCTAATCTCGAGATTACGAGCGCGTGTACTAAGGTGGTGAGCGCCCCCACCTCCAGGTAGGGCCGCAGCTGGGCTATCCGCCTAAGATGAAAAAAGGCGGTGCGGACCACCGACGCCACCTGTGACTCCATGGAGAGCACCGGGTCCAGATGGATCCCCAAGCTGCGTACCCCATCCTTTGCGGGGAGGGTCACCCCCCCAAAAGAGAGGGAGTTTCCCAAATCCCGGGCTGTGGGGGGGCCCACCCTCAGTACTTCCGTCTTGTCCGGGTTCAGCCTAAGTCCGTTCTCCTGCATCCATTCCAGTATAGTCTCCAGGCAGCGCTGGAGGCACAGGACGGCTTCTCCTGCAGTTGGCAAAAAGGAGATGAAGAGCTGCGTGTCGTCCGCATACTGGTGACACGAAGCCCCACACCTCCTGATGACCCCACCCAGCGGCCTCATATAGATGTTAAATAGCATTGGGGAGATAATCGACCCCTGTGGAACCCCACAATTGAGGCTCCACGGGGCCGAGACTCTCTCCCCAAGCTGAATTCTCTGGGGACGGTCCTCCAAGAAGGAGCGGAGCCAGGACAATGCCAGGCCACCTATTCCCAACTCGGAGAGCCTCCCCAGGAGGATACCGTGGTCAATGGTATCAAAGGCCGCTGAGATGTCGAGGAGGACCAGCAGGGACACTTTGCCCCTATCGGCCTCCCTCAGTAGGTCATCATACAGGGCGACCAAAGCCGTTTCTGTGCCATAGCGGGGCCTGAAGCCCGACTGGAATGGGTCCAGGGCATCTGTTTCTTCCAGGAGCGCCTGAAGCTGGTCGGCCACCACCCTCTCGACTACCTTGCTGAGGAAGGAAACATTGGCGACGGGCCTGTAATTGCCAATTTCGTCCGCCGCCAAACTAGGTTTCTTCCTGATGGGCCTAATGAGTGTGTCCTTCAGGGCAGATGGAAATCTGCCCTCAAGGAGAGACCCATTTATAATAACCGTGGCCCATTCCGTTGTTAATGGCCTGGCTGCCTTGATTAGCCAGGCCGGGCAAGGGTCCAAAGAGGAGGTGGTGGCACGACAGCGGTCAAGCGCCCTGGAGACAGTGTCAGGCGTAACAGGCTGAAAGGTGTCCAAGATCACCGGGCAAGACGGAGCGCTGGACATCTCAGCTCGACTCACTGTACTCAAAAAAGGAGAGAGGTCCCGGCGGATGGCCTCCACTTTTGATTTAAAAAATGCTGCAAATTGGTCCGGCGAGAGACTAGGGGGAGGCCCATCGCCCGGACCAACTCTGGAGAGGTCGCGTACTATACGGAATAACTCCGCCTGCTGGTTGGACGCCTCGCTTATCCGGTTAGCGAGGTATGATCTAGTAGCAGCCTTTACCTTAGCTAGATAAAGGTTAGTAGTGACCCTGACAGCTATCTTATTAAAATCCGTCGGGGCCCTTCTCCATCTGCGCTCTAGCCGTCTCCTGACCCGCTTCCTCGCCCGGAGGTCCCGGTTAAACCAGGGAGCCGGGCGATCTCTGCGGCGGAGAGGGCGTTTAGGTGTGATCATGTCAGCAGCCCTAGTCGCAGCGGCAAACCAGCCATCTACCAGAGCCTCGACAGGAGCGCCAGCCAGGTCAGCCGTAACACCTCTCATGGCATCCTGGAATCCAACAGGATCCAGTAGCCTTCGAGGGCGGACCATAACAATAGATCCCTGCTCCCTGCGGGGGGGGGGAGAGCCATTTTAATGGTACACTTTATTAGGTGGTGATCCGACCATGACAAGGGTACCGACTCAAGGTCAGTCACCATCGGACCACTCTCACTCCCATTGGTAGAAAAAACCAGGTCTAGTGTATGACCCCCCCACGTGAGTGGGGCCGTTGACATGTTGGGACATGTTCAAGAAGGCCATGGTCTCCAAGAACTCAAGAGCTGGACCAGAGGTCTCCGCCCCCGCATGCACGTTGAAATCCCCCAGCACCAAAAGGTTCGGGGAACCCAACAGTGCCGCGGAAACGAAGTCCACCAGCTCCGGTAGGGAGGTGGCTGGGTCGCGGGGAGCACGGTAGCCCAGCAAGATCCCAATACCATCCCTGGCCCCGATAGACACGTGGAGGGCCTCCAGACCCGGCTTTATCACCGAGGAGCGCCTAGTGACCTCCAAGCTGGACTTATGGACAATGGCTACTCCCCCCCCGACCCTCCAGTCTACCCTGGTGTTGGACAGCATAACCGGGCGGACAGATGAGAGCTAGAGGGGGACCCCCCTCTCCGCCAATCCAAGTTTCGGTTATGCAAGCCAGGTCTGTATCCTCCTCCAGGATGAGATCTTGAATTACCTGGGCCTTATTGGATACAGACCTGGCGTTCAACAACACCAGGCGTAGAGTGGAAGGCTGGCTGGACTGGCTACCTCGATGCTGGGGGCTGGTCTCCGTCTCAGAACAAGGAACAGCCATTAAACATCTGTCCCTAGTTCTTCTAACACGAGCAGAGACGGAGCCAACGCCATATCTCCCCCTACACTATGTCACACCACATTCTCCTGCAGGGCAGCATAAAGCCCACACTGTGGTGCCCAGTGTGTGCACTTGTGTGCCCAGCTAGATCCTGACAGCTGTTGGGAGCCATTGGGTATTACTTAAAGACAAGAACTAGTGAAAATAAGCACATGTAACCTCATGAATTTCAGTGGTCTTTTCTACCCCTGACTCAATCCTGTAAAATATTATGAAGAGATTCAACGACAGCTGGCAAGCAGAAGACAAAGTATTTATTGAACAAGTTACACAAGAGGGATTCAGGTGAAATCAAACCAGAGAGACTAAGCAAAACCTACTATAGTGATTTCTTCTCTCTTTGCTAGACTCGTCTTATTCCTGAATAAACAGACATTCTTCTGCGTGTATTCATCCCCTGGTTCAGGAACACAATGCAAGGCCATCCTATGCAGGAAAGAATTAGATAATTCCTTTTATGCCTGTGGTTTCAACGCATCCACTCCTTAGCAAGAAGGAAAAACTTAAAATTGCCCACCAACAAATTAATCCCCTTTGTATTGGCACAGATGTAAACCTATATGTAATTCAGTTGCCCACTGTGCATCTCCAGAGAAAAGAGCCAGCCTGGGTGGCCTTGGGCCAGCTGCACACTCCCAGGGCATCCCAGTAAGATGGGAATGGGAAACCCATGAGTATTCTCTCTGCCCAGGCAACACTGAGAAGGGTCAGCATAAGTCAGGACTGGCCTGGCTGCAACATGCTTTCTTTATTTAGCTAATGTATTCCATGTCCCCATCTCAGCTTTCCTAACAGAAGCTCAGTGTGGGCAGCAGTCGCCATAAAATGCACCCAGTGAAAAACACAGGTCAAAGTACCTAAAATCATAACTTACAAATTCCTGATAAAATCTAGGCAACAAAATAGCAACTAGCAAATGCACAAAATTCAATAACACAAAGTAAATCCAAGCAGGAAGTGTTTTGGCATACATGCCAGCTTGAATCAGAAGAGTGGAATAAATTACTGGACTTATAGCAAGGGAGGCTGAATCGCTTAATTTAATTTGGAACACGTCTCCTTAAGATTCCATTTAAGGAATGACATTTCTTGTTTAAACTTCTCTCCTTGGCATTGATAGCTAAGGAGATGGCACATGGAGAAATCCAGCTGAGGGGGACCCACCATTCTGCCCTGGATATTTTCCAGATGTCTGGAGGGTATGGGGTGGGAGAGAGAGCGGCCATCTGCAAGGTGCCTTTTCCAGCAGCTGCAAGAATTTCCTCAAGAAGGTGGGTCTCTGCCCCAGCCACCTCCTAGCATTATTCGGTTGCAGCAATGCCAAGGGACTCACGTTGACACTCCTGAAACCTTACCTCAGCAGGCAGGACAGACGCGCTAGTCAAGACTCTGCCGAAAGGTGTTGGCAGCGGGATTCCGACAGCAAGTGGCTCTGCAAGAAGAAATAACGTCACTTAGGGCATGGGGGAACATCTACGGCTTTGGCCAAAGGCTGGTGCCAATGGCTTTGGATCATGATTTAGTTTCTGGCCATATGGAACACCTTGTTCGCTCATAAACAGCATTCGGCTGAGAACTCGGGGGGGGCGTAGTGAAGAAACAGCTGGGTTCAAATGCTTGTCCAGCCAGGGAAGTTCACTAAAGTGGGGGGCCAGCGGTGAATTTGTCCTTGAATCTCATACAGCAAGTGGGTCTTCAATAACAAAGGCAGCCCATGCGGTGTAGTGGTTCAAAAACCTGGGTTCAAATCCACACTTGGCCATGGAAATTCACCGAGAGGAGGGGAATGTGGCAGTCCATAACAGCAACAACAAATTGCTTTCTCACACACAGAGAGAGTAAAAATACATAAGTGTGCAAATGCATTAGTAAAGGTAAAGGTTCCCCTTGACATTTGGTCCAGTTGAGTCTGACTCTAGGGCGCGGTGCTCATCCCCGTCTCCAAGCCATAGAGGCAGCATTTTGTCCAAATACAGTTTCCATGGTCATGTGGCCAGCGTGACTAGGCACTGAACACCATGACCTTCCCACGGAGCTGGTCCCTATTTATCGCATTTTTACATGCTTTCAAACGGCTCGGTTGGCAGGAGCTGGGACAAGCGATGGGAGCTCCCTCCGTCGCGTGGATTCGATCTTACGACAGCTAGTCTTCCGACCTTGCAGAACAGAGGCATCTGCAGGTTAACCCACACCACCACCACATCCCTCGCAGGTGTGCACAAACATTTAAGGGTGAAGACAGGAGACGCTTTGCCTCTGAGCATAGCTTCTTGAGTCCTTTCCAGGGGGGTCTTACCATTGAAAGCAGGCAAGAGGATTTCTCTCAGCAGGTTGCCGCAATGGGATTCCAGACTGGAGACCTGCAGAGGGAGCAAAGAGAGCTTGAGGATGCCCATCCAGGCATAAGAAGCCTGCCTTGTCGGGTCTGAGCCGCCAACTCCTACCCGCACAGGGCAGGGGACGTTCTTACATGTTTTAGATGGAGAAAGGCCTCTCCCAGCCCTAACCGGAAATGCAGGGTATTGATCCAGGGCCCTTTGGCCTGCAAAGCAGAGCATCTGCTCTGGCACAAAGCTATGCCCCTTTCCCAGTTTCCACCAGTGAGGAGTGGGCGTCATTCCGGAAAAAAAAAAAAGCATCTTTGACAGTCCCGAAAAGATGGCCCTGCAGAGGTCAACTTACATTAGAGATGCCCACGCCGGAAGATAGCAGCACCACCAGGTTGCTAAGGGGCAGAAACAGACAACACTGTCAGAATCGAAGGGTCCAAAGTAAGCCAGTTAAAGGTGTGCAGGCCCAGTCATTGGTGCCCTTCAGCTGGGGTGTAGCCAGGCCACACCTAGAGGGGGGCAGTTGAAGCCCTGGCACTTCTCTTGAGGTCAGTCGGCTCTCTGGGAGCTCTCCCTCCGTCCCCCCTCCATCAGTTAGCCGCTCACTTGCACCTCTCCAGACTGGCCTCTCCTTCAATACTGGCCTCCCTTGACCTCTCATAGGAATATGTTTTCCCCATCACTTTCCCCTTCAGGTGGAGAGAAATCTTTTCCCTCCTTGCACTCTCCCCAAGGCTCATCCTCTCTCGCTTGCCCACCTGCCAGATTGGGATGGCAGGAGTGTAGCTTGGCTTTTTTGCACCCCGGTCTTTGCCTGCATGCCCATGCAAGGTGTCAGCTGAAACCCAGAAAGGAGACATCCAGGGACAACCTCGTTGGAAAACTTTCTCCTTCACTTCCACCCAACTCTCTCTGTCTCTGCTCCCCCTCCCACCCTTCATTCCTCCTGCTTACAGTCAAAGCTGGAGGGAAGCAGCAGAACAGGATGGGCTTGTGCCACAAGACAAGCAGGGAGTATAGCTTCGTTTTTTTAAAAAATCCAAAAAGAAAGCCGGCAAAGAGACAGAAGTTGGGCTCTCCCTCCTTTGCAAACCTAGAAGCCACCAGGGTTGACCATTTCCCCAGTCAATTTCTCTTTGCTGCTCACTGGTGTGCCTTCCCTCTCTCAAGCAGCTCGCTCTCCACGTGTGTGTGTGTGTGTGTGTGTGTGTGTGTGTGTGTGTGTGTGTGTGTGTGTGTGTGTGTGTGTGTGTGTGTGTGTGTGTGTGTGTGTGTGAGAGAGAGAGAGAGAGAGAGAGAGAGAGAGAGAGAGAGAGAGAGAGCGT
Organism: Pogona vitticeps; assembly: GCF_051106095.1. Lineage (NCBI taxonomy): Eukaryota > Metazoa > Chordata > Lepidosauria > Squamata > Agamidae > Pogona > Pogona vitticeps. The sequence continues at coordinate 2,415,476 of NC_135786.1, forward strand.
ACATATGTGCACAGATATTGGGCTGCAGGGAAACCTTGCAATCTGATCTGTCATATTTTCTTCTACCTGTAATACTGAATGAGTGCTATCCCAGTTTGAAAGATATAAACCAATATAAAATTTAATTTTAAAAAAGATTAAAAGTTTTCCCAAGAGGACGCACACACCAACCCAAACATGACACGACTTGCACATGACTTTAAAGGAACTTCACAAAAACCCTGTTCCATCCACAGATTCATTTTCATAATGTAATTACATCTTAAGTCACAACTTGGATTGTGTGAATGTGCACATGCACTCAAGAAGAAAGGGGGGGTGCATGTGTGTGTGTGAGTGTGTGCCCATGTGCATGTGCATCTCTGTGTTTAATCTCATGGAGAGACCCTGTTTCAGAAACTGGTTGAGTAAACTATTGGTTCGGAGATCATCTCCTTGGCCATCTGATTGGCAGGGGGGAGGGGCTCCCTCTTTTCTCTCCAAGATATGCTTAGAAAATACACACCCCCTGTATTTTGCCCTGGCTTCTATAGTTGCCCCCACCAGTGGGGTGTTTTGAACTTGCTGGGACAAAAGAAAATGGTATCCCTCCTAAACAGCAGCCGTCTTCTCTCCCCTGTTTCTTACCGGGTCTTCCAGCACTGCTCTCAAGGTGCATAGGCAGAACTTTGCATGCAGAGCCCGTGAGCCGCCCCACCTGGTAAGGTTCCCTAAGCAGCAGGCATCAAAATGCATCTTCCCTTGTCCTGAATTGAAGTCCCACACTAAGGAGGCATCTGAGGGCAGATTCTAGGCTAGTCTCTCGTCCAAACCGGATCCCCAAAGAGGATAACTGTGGATCCCTTACCCGGAGATGGACACTGCAACCGTCAATTTGTTATCAGTCAAAGAAATCCTGGCAGCCAAAGTAAGGGTCTGGAAACACACATGCGAGAAAGCCAGAACCGTCACTAGGGAGCAAAATTTGGTAGGACGGAAAGGCTTCCCCCATCCCAACGATACAGCAGAACCCAGAAGTCGTGAGAAGATTTCCCTCACTGGTACTTACGCTTCTCACGATGAGGACCGAATAGTCAGGTCCAGCTTCATTCTTGAGGAAAAACTCAATTCTGACACTGGCAGAGATGATGACACTATCAATTCTGATAGCAAACACTGGGTCCACATCGAGGGTCAGTCTGATGAACAGGACACTCTGGGGGGCGGGGAGGGGAAGAGAGAGAGAGATGTGATCAGGAAATGCTCCTGCTTCAGGGAAAGGGGGGGCTGCAAAATGTCTAAAACCCTCCCAGTCCCTTCAGGAGATTAGTCAGGAGTGAGGTCTCCAATTAACGTCACCTACCACGGAAATGATTCCAGAATTCTGAAAAGAAAAGAAAAAAGCGGAGGGGTTATGGATTTTTCAGCATTGCAATTTCTCAGCTTTAAATATCCATGGCAATCAAAGATTTGGCTGTACTGAACGTTCAAAGGATAATTTTTTTCCTACAGGAGATGGTGGGGGTTCCTCCCAAAGCAACACCTCGCCTTGGTGGCAAATGTTTCGCCCCTGGTCTTGCTGGTCCCTCACCACCATCCATCTAAAAATGACTGCTAAGATGGGGGGGGGGTAAATTTTTCGGGAAGCCAACCCACCCACCTCCCGGCTTCCTTCCTTTCCTCACAGTTCTCATTAGAAAAGTTGGGGCAAAGTGTCATGGGAGGCTCCTGGGTTCACACACAACAGGCAGAAATTCAACAGGGAATGTGCTTCTATGGGACTGACATATCACCACGGGAGGGACTGTGTCCCCAAATTCTGCCAGCTCTGAAAAGCACAGGGCGCCTCCCCCAAGAGAAGATGCTGAGATGCTTCCACAGCCCACTGCTTTGACCTGTGGCTAAGCTTCTTGGAAACAAGCATTCGGAGGGCAAACTCACTTCCTTGATTCCTTTTTTTAAATTTCTTTCCGCCTCCCATCCCTGCACAAAAAATATCCCATTTTTCAGAAGGCTAAATATTCGTTTGGTCCAATTCACACAGCCATGTAAGCGGGTCCCTCACCCCTCACTGAGGTCAGTTTAAGGTCCATAATGATTTGAATCTAGCATTCATGCTATTCGGGTGAACTGTTACTCTTGAGGCGAATGGTTTTCCGACTGCTTATAGTCATAAGGTGCAACCTGAAGAACGCATTGGTTGCATCTCCACCTACTCAGAGGGCTTTCGAAACCCACCGGGTGCCCAAGTACAGGAATTTCAGAGCACACCCCACCTGCCTGGAGGAGATGGCGGAGGTGGGGGGAACACCTTCGCTGTTGGAGTGCAAACCTCTGAAAACTGGGATGCAACCAAAGGATCGCTTTCTTTGGCCATGCAGTGGAGTGGCTTTGCCTGTCTGGCAGCCTCCTCTTCTCCTCCTGACCTTGGCTTGCAGGTAGCCTCACTTGAGTCTCAGTTTGAACCAGGCCTCACAGAAGGAGGCTTTTGCAATACAGTAGTTCTGCCAGCAAGGAGCGGGACGCCTGCCAAGCTAGGTTTGTTACAAGTCACTCACCTGGGATGGGACCAGAGCCAAAATGGCACTCCTCAGTTCATTGGCCCCGAGGTACTGTTTTCGAGGGAGGGAGGGAGGGAGGGAGGGGGACAGAAAGAACGAAGGGAAGGAAGGAAGGAAGGAAGGAAGGAAGGAAGGAAGAACGAAAGAAAGAACGAAAGAAAGAAAGAAAGAAAGAAAGAAAGAAAGAAAGAAAGAAAGAAAGAAAGAAAGAAAGAAAGAAAGAAAGAAAGAAAGAAAGAAAGAAAGAAAGAAAGAAAGAAAGAAAGAAAGAAAGAAAGAAAGAAAGAAAGAAAGAAAGAAAGAAAGAAAGAAAGAAAGAATCATTAAACTCCATGGACCTGGACAATCTCTTTCATATAAAGTCTGAATATTTTTAAGTGCATAACAATCATGACTGAGACCCTGAATGTCATTTTAAGACAGCTTTTAACATTTTAGCTGTTTTTAATTATTCAATTGTTTTTAATCCATTTTATCGTTTATTTGGTTTTTTTACTCCTTTTAATGCTGTGATCTGCCTTAGGTCCCCTTCATGGGAGAAAAAAGGCAGCCTATCAATAATCTAATAAACAAAATGTGTTATAGTAAAGTACCCATGTGGTGGAATGCAGTCCTGGGAAAACTGCATGTCTCTTTCCTTCCGTATAAAACACACCGTCCCGCCGCGTCCCGCTCCCCAAAGCTGGCCACCCCTTTCCCTCAGCTGTCTGGCTCGCCTGCCCATCTTATGCAATGCTGGTACTACTCACCGCATCTGGAGTGCAGCTGAGCTCCTGAGGCTGCCTGCTGACTAAGACCGACAGGACAATGTCCAAGAACTTCGGATGGAGGCACTGGCATTGCTTGTAGTTCTGCAGGGAAGGCACAGTGACAGGCAGAGCGGTCTCTGGGATGGAGATAATGCCCTTTCCTGGCACCTCGATATCAGACTGAAAAGAAAGAGGAAACCAACACAGTTATACCCTCACGGAGCAAGAGACCCAGAGACCCCGGGCGCGTCTAAGGTTTTGGAAATACAGCTGTAAACTGGGAAGGACCTGTGCTCATTCATGATGGTTCCAATAGAACAGCCCCCCCCCAAATAAGGAGAGCCCAAAATGCCAGCAATTGGCCCATTAAAAAAAAAAACAAAAATACCAGGTCTTTTGCAAAGCTAATGGCTCTTAATTGACCAAATGGCCCTCACATGATATGCATGACTTGCTGGGAAAATCCATTTCTGTCCCAGCAGCTACGAGGACCTCAGCTGAGCTCAGAGGAAATAGGCCAACCTGGTGGGAGGATGGGGGAGATGTCTTTATCACTGCTGATCAGAAGGGTCTGGGGCTTTGACCCTCTGAGCCCTCGCTCCATTACATCGCTGCTAGTGTGAATAGAACAGGTGAGGGCGAACAGAGTTGAGCAAATTCTTTGTTGGACTACCAGGTTGGCTGGGGAATGCTAAGAGCTATCGTCCATTTCCAAGCTTTGGATAAATCTAGAGAAGTACATCATCATCATCATCATCATCATCATCACCACCACCATGATGATGATGATGATGATGGTGATGATGATGATGATGCATTCCTCCCAACAAGGGACCCAAAGTAGCTCATAGCACTGAAGTACACGAGGGTTTGGTCTTCTTCTACTTACAAATATATCAATTCCAGCTTGCTGGTTGGTTATAGAGGGCAAGCTGGCCAGCTGGTAATTGAGATTTCCTTGTCCGCTCAAAGGAAGAACCACTACAAGGAAAGAGAAGGAATGACAACCATATGAAGAAAAATCCCACCCTATCCTTTCTTAACCCACCCGGTCAGTTTCAACACCATCTTCTTGGGCCACAGATCACATGTGCTTTTGACCCTCCTCAATGTATGGTCATCTATTTCTACAGGGCTTCCTGGGCTGGTGACTGCCCTGGATTTCTTTCTTTCTTAAACCCTTTGTCCAGGATCTATTTGATTTATTGTTTGTGGAAGAGCCATGGCGTGAGATGTTTCTTCTGTTCCCCACTATGGCTGCCATGTACCCGTAATGGGCTGGTAGGTTGGGTGTGAAAAAGACATCCTAGATTATGAAGAAAACTGCCTGGAGGAATTTAGCAGCATGGTAGCCATCTATAAACAGCTTTGCTTCCCACAGAGATGTCATGTTTTGGTGCTTTTTCTGTTTAAGAGTGTTAAAACAATTATAGGGGTTATAGAAAATGCCCTAAAAACTGCGTGAAAAGTATAGTACTTTTAAACTTGCAGCATGAAAATGCTGTTTAGTACAAGTGTTTTCAAAGCAATGACCCAATCTAGCGAACAGGGGCATTGAAATAATAACATGTCTTTCACAATCTCCTTTTCCATTTTGTTACCCATTCTATACAAAAGAGATATGAAAATAGTAAACACTGACATCTCAAGAGTAATTGATGCAGCTACAGGCAATTGGCTGCTTGAAAGCTGAGGTACGTGACGTTAGATTGTTTTTCTTCCCCTTATAGGCAGAAGTGGTGCTATCAGGCAGAGAAAGTAAACAAGCAGTGCCTACAGGCAGGGTTGGCTGCTGCTTCCTAGCAAGTCAGGTAAACAAAGATTAGAATATAAACAGTCATTGTTTCTCACACTCCCATCAGAAGAAGAAGCAGCTGCAAAGAACATCTTATCCAAAGAGAAAGTTAAGCAGCTCCAGAGAGTAATTAATGGATTTCACTTAGACTGAAAAAATTAAAATGGATAAGCTTTGTTTAGAAATGTTTTTCTGTATGTCTAAACATGCTTAGAGCCAGGTAATGTTTTTTAAACTTTATATACTATTACAGTTTAAAATGTCAATATTTTAAGAGATATGTTTTCTGTCTTCTGATTTTTTTAATGTGCTTTATTACTGTATTAGGTTATAAGCTGTAACATTTTTAGAATGTTTGAAACATTCTCATTGTTCTGTTTTCTCTCAAAAGTGTCTTTACTCTTAGAAGATATTATGTTCCTATATTTTAGATTTAAAGTGTCTTTACTCTTAGAAGATATTATGTTCCTATATTTTAGATTTAAGTGCCTGCCTACAACTTAAGTTCTATTTTCATATATACAGTATTTTAAGTGATGTGCCTACAGTTTCTCATAACTGAAAGGATGATTTCTATAGGATGAAATGACACTCCAGTGACTTCTCAAAAGTGACATGTTTTAATACAATTGGATTTCATGCTATGCTTATGGAACTTAGAACCCATGTAGAAATCAAATTTGTAAAAAATGCAAGCTTTGGAGTTGCCTGAGCTTACTGCAGCAAAGAAAATATTTCTACAGTGGTGCCTTGCATAGCGATCGCTCCGTATAGCAACGAAATCGCTTAGTGATGCTGTTTTTGCGATCGCAAAGGCGATCGCTTTGCGATGTTTCCTATGGGGAAATTTCGCTTTGCGATGATCGCAGGGAAGTGATCATCGCAAATCCCCCTTTTCGGCCAGCTGATCGGTGGTTTCAAAATGGCCGCCGGGTAAACAAAATGGCCGCCCGCTGTTTTCTGGCATGGATTCCTCACTTTAGAGGCACCGAAAATGGTGGCGCTATGGAGGATTTTCGCTTAAAGGTGAGTTTTAAGCCCATAGGAACGCATTAATCGCATTTTAATGTGTTTCTATGGGCTTTTTGTTTTCGCTCAGCGATGTTACCGCTTAGCAGCAATTTTTTCTGCACGAATTAACATCGCTAAGTGAGGCACCACTGTACTTAAAATACCCAGATGAATTTTGAAATGCTTATCAATGATTGTCTGGGTTTATTCTGGAATTAACCCTTTCCTGGGATAAAGTCAGCTATGATGAGCCTAGAATACTTTTGTCAGCTATAAACAAAGTATCAGCTTCTGTGATTTACACTATAGGTCTGTCTTTGAGTTGGCTTGTAAATGAAATGTACAAAGCGCGACCCAAGCAGGATCTGACAGAGACCTTCAAAGTGATGTACAATTCCACCAAATCAAATTATCCAAGTGATGAAAAAACTCCCAACTCTCTAAAATCCTAACAGATGAAAACAGCAAAAACAGCACTTCAGTTTTAAAACAAATGAAAACAATTTAAAACAGCAAAGATTGGGGAGTAAGGGACAATGTTTGCATCATGTCTAAAACTCACAAGGGACATGGCCAACATGACCCTTCCCTCCAGGGAGGGAGGGAGGGAGGAAACTCCGCAATAGCGGTGCTGGCCAGCAAAAGGTCCCATCTCATGGACCCACTAATTTACACTTTCTTGAAGTTTGGGTCTTTCACAAACTTGAAATCGTTCTGCCTTGAAAGTTATCTTAAAAACTAAATTTTGACAGTTGCTAAATGTTATTTGTTGCATCTAAATAACCAAGGTGTTAACTGTTGCAACTAAAAGTCTCTTTTAACCACTAGTTACATTGCTTGTTACTCTAAAATCACGAGTCTGGATTGGAAGTCCAGCAGCAGCTTGGAAGTCACGGTATCTTTTGGAAAGATGTGCCCCCTCCAACTTCTGGAAAGGCGATGCGTTAAGATAATGAGCCTTCTCATCATCAGTTACTTCCAAGGTCTGCAAACGAGAAAGTGCAGAAGGAAGAAACTCACCATTGAGAGTGGCCAAAAAGGTGGCTCTCACGATGCCAAAGACAGTTTGCAGGATGGGACATATCTGCAGGGTGAAAAATGAGGAAAAGACTGTGCAAGACTACAAACCACACATACATACATACACAGAGAGCATGTTGGGTTATATTGGGTTTTTCACCCTCTTTGGTTAAAAGCAAGCAGAACTGCAGCCATGTCATCACAATCCGAACTCAGATGTATTCAATATATTCTCGAAGGCTTTCACGGCCAGGATCTGATGGTTGTTGTGGGTTTTCTTAAGATTTTTCCTCCTAATATTTCACCAAGTCTCTGTGGACAGCATCTTCAGAGGACAGCACTCAGATCTCTATCTGTGCTCTGGTGCAGTTTGTTGGATAGTATTCAGATGTATTCCTTTTGGGGGTTTTTGGACTACAATTCCCAGAATGCATAGAGTTTTGGAACCATCATCCAAAAAGGCAACATTTCTTTGCTATGTTTATGACATTTCTGATCCAGATGTAGGTCTTGGCTAGATGGCCAAAGTGAAGCAGGCAGGATCAGATTAAAGTCAAGCAGAAGTGTATGGTGCGATTCATTCATCCATGCGCAAGGATCAAGTGGCTTTGGATCAAGAAACCACACTGCAGCTCAAGCGACTCCATTGAGCACCGACCAAGGTTTTTCAGTTTAAAAGGAAGTACAGTGGTGCCCCGCATAGCGACGTTAATCCGTTCCAGATTAATCATTGCTATCCGGAAACATCGCAATGTGGGAGGGAAAACCCCATAGAAACACATTAAACTTTGTTTAATGCGTTCCTATTGGGCGAAAACTCACCGTTATGCGAAGATCCTCCATAGCGCCGCCATTTTTCTCACCTCGGTAAGAAAGGGCAGCGCGCGAAAATGGTTGCGGCAGCCATTTTGGAACCACCGATCAGCTGTGTGAAAATGGGGCCTTTGGGAGGACCGCGGGGGAGCCCTCCCCCGTGGTCCTCCCAAAGCACCCATTTTCACACAGCCAGCCGGCGGGCGCTTCGGAGCGGCCGTGAGGGAGGGCTCCCCCGCCATCGTTCCGAAGCGCCGGCCGGCCAAAGTGCTTCCGAACAACAGTGGGGGAGCCCTCCCCCACGGCCGCTCTGAAGCGCCCGCCGGGGGCCTATGGGGAAAAATCACAAAGCGATTTTTCCCCATAGGGAACATCGCAAAAAACGAATCGCTACGCGGATTTGTCATTAAACGGGGCGCTCGTTATGTGAAGCACCACTGTATTATTTCTTATGAAAGGGAAGGATTTCTCAAGATCCCTAAGGCTGTTTCTTTGGAGAAACCACTTCATTAGAGACTTCCTCTGGGCTATCCTTTGGAGGGCAGGGCATTTCTTATTTAATTGTTGCCAATATTATTCTCAGCAATTTTTTGAAAAGTTTTGGGTTTTTTTAAAAACTGCAATCAAAGCATTGCCAATTCCCTGTTTCTCAGTGAGGTGCTCCCTTCTAAAGAGGATTTAAAGAGAAAACTTTCCATTTCTTAAAATAGTGAAGCAGCTTTATGGGAAGCTTTCCCTTTAAATCTTCCCTGCCTTTGGAAGGAACTGTCCCATTGCTCAATGACACAGCAAATCAACCATGCTGTGTAGTTTGGAAAAAAACTTTCAAAGCATAGGGACAATTAAAAAGAAAGAGCCTGCCCTCTAAAGGGAAGTCCACAGGTAGTTTCAGTAAGGCAAAAGGATAGCCAGCCTGCTGCTTTTGGTTGGATCCCAGTCATCAAACACACTGGAATCAAATCAAAACAGAGTGATTTCACCCATGCCTAAAAACAGTGGCCTGTTTCCACCTCTGCACTGTTCCCATTAATAAATGGTGGCAGAGGGTGTGAAAAATGTACAGCACAGACCTCCCGCATCAGTTAGCTCCAGGCAGAGGGGAAGAGGAACCCAAGTGGCACACACCAGGAACAGCTGCATGCAAGAAAGAGCCATTGCCCTCATGAATCCTGAAATGCTATTGTGGGATTTTAAAATAAAACAATAGGCGCCCAAAGAGCACAGCCACAGACTTGCTGGAGGATCCCACAGGTCTTCTGGTCCAGTCCCCAGTTCCCTAAAAGGGTGAGCCTGATGTTCCCAGGAAGCCGGAAAACAGAGTAGGTAAAGCCTGTCTCTCTTTTCTGACTCCTGTTCTTCAGCAAAGGATATTGGGTGAGCCAGAGGCACCCTCCAGCTGTCGTGAGGTGCTAGTCCCCCCCCCCCTTCTATTCAGCACTATGTCCAGTTCTGGACTTCTGCTTTGATTTGGATTTTTGCCTTCAATGGCCTTAGAGGCCCCTTCCAGCTCTATTCTTCTATGATTCTATGCACTGGCATCCTCCACTCCGTTGGTATAAGATCAGGATAAGACAGAGGCAACACCCTTGTGATCTCACCTGCCTGTCGGGCAGTCCTTTCCCTCCCTTCAGCCCCCTCTTAATCAGTCAGTCATTCATTACTTAAATTTTATACCTCTCTCCATTAGTGCCAATGCACGACTCTGGGCAGTTTATAATAACAAACAAACAAATATATAGATAAAACTATTTAAAACCAAAATAGCAACTAATCAAAATAACCAGATGGCCCTAAAACTAAAGAACAACAAAATGGAGGACCAACAGCGGTCAGCCAGGGTCAGTGTGGAAAGCCAGATCTTCAATGGCCTCATAAATGTCCATGGAGGGGCCGGGGGGGGGGCATCAGGCGAAGTTCCTCCAGAGCTATGCTTTGTTTATCAGTCATGGTCTTCCCTCCCTTGGGGCCAAATAGGGCTAAGCTGGTTTTAGAAATGCTGTGTCTGGTGGGCCAGTTTCATTTTTATCCATCTCAGAACAAACCGAAGTTGCTCACGTTGCCCCATTCAAAGGTTTTGGGCACAAAGGCATTTTTTTCTCTTTACAGGCAGATGGCCGACTGACACAGCAGCGGTTCCAGCTGTGGGCTTACCTGAGCGAGGATGCTTGAAATGAGAGATTCCCGTATTGTGGCTTGCACTGATGCTGACAGCAACCTGCAGCGTAAAAGAGGAAGCACAACACAGTCCTTCCACTGTTTCACCCATGAGCTACACAAGCTGTTCTTTGAGCAAGTTAAAAAGTCTACAGTGAAGCTTGAACTGGCTGGAAGACAGAAAGATACTCAATGAAATGCACAATCACCTTTTATACAGACAGCTTTCCAGAGGCCTGCAAGGTGCACCGACGCCCCCACATGGGACGATGAGAAGGCTGTCTTCATAATCAAGGTGTACATACACAGGAGAACCTGGGCAAATATCACCTGCCTTCTTGAGTACTTGTTTGCCTTCATGCACTTTGCTGTGGTTGCATGGACCGCTGCATATTGATTAACGTGCAAGTAATTCACGTGAAACAGAACAAAGCAGTCCTTCCTTTGTTTTGTCTGCTGAGCAGATGAGGCAGGGCTGAATTCATTCAGATCCATCTTTCCCCCCTTGTTTTCTGTGCTTTTTCTACCTCTCTGGGAGTCTCCTATTATTTGGAATAGGGCTTTGTTGCAGGGGCAAAGCTTAATGCTATGGCACTTCCTGTGCAGAATTCATTCCCACTTCCAAGGTTATGAGTTTGGAAGCTTTTGATCAACTCATTAATTCACTTCAAAGAAAAAGGAAGGAAGGAAGGAAAAGTGAGAAGGAAACAAAATAAGAAAGAAAGAAAGAACTAACCACTAGAGGGAGTCTCCTCTAGTGGCCAGTCCTGGTAATACAGTACAGTGGTGCCTCGCTTAATGACAATAATCCGTTCGAGGAAAATCGCTGTCAAGCGAAAACATCATAAAGCAAAATTAAAAACCCAATTGAAACGCATTGAAAACCCTTCAATGCGTTCCAATGGGGTAAAAACTCACCATCCAGTGAAGATCCTCCATACGGTGGCCATTTTCGCTGCCTGTATAGCGAGGAATCTGTCCCTAGGCACAGCGGGGAGCCATTTTAAGCACCCGGCGGCCATTTTGAAAACCTGACGATCAGCTGTTTTTGATTGTCATAAAGCGAAAATCTGTTCCCGAAGCAGGGAACCGATCATCGCTAAGCGAAATTCCCCCATTTAGACCATTGTTTTGCAATCGCAATTGCGATAGCAGAAAGATCATCGTAAAGCAGATTCGTCGTAATGTGGGGCACTCATTAAGCGAGGCACCACTGTATATGATGAAAATCCTTTTTTCTGCCTTTTTTCCTTTTACCATTTACCTTTGTGTTCACTATTATCTGCAGTTTTCAGCATCCACGGAGGGCTTGAAACCAATCCCCATGGATACGGTGCTCCTACTGTATATGGGTGCTGTCTAGGTGTATAACAGCACAGCTCCCAACATCCACAGCCAGGAGATGCTGGGGTTATTCTCTGGTGCATCTGAAGGCCGCCAGGCTGTGGAAGACTGCTCAAAGGTATGTTCTTAGTTTCACCAGGAGGGCAGTTGGGGACCACAGATCAGACCAATGGCTCCTTCATGCAGAGGGGATGAAGTGACCAGGGACATGGTGCAAGAATTTTCTCCAGCTGTGAGGAATTCTGTGGTTCTTCTGCAGGCAACTCAGCAAGACCCCCTGGACTCACTGAGACAGACCGTTCAACTCACCCGTTGAAAATGCTGATTTGAACGGCGCCAAACGTACAGTGGCATTCACGAACGGCAAGATCTAAGGAGCCAGCCGCCTGGAAGTTTTCAAAGCCATATTGGATACGGAAGGTTTTCTCCACTGAGATTCTGACCAAGTTGAAAGCACTAAAGAAACTAAAGGGAAAGACACAGACAAACTCACAAAGACGTCCCTTGATCATCTCCCGCCTTTCATGTGTTCCCAAGTGAGAAATAGATATTTCTGAGTTTTTAACAAATTTCATGTCCAATGGGAAAAAAAACAAAAAGTTCACAATTTTTCAGATAGGCATGGTTCATATTCTTGGTGTCTAGACTGCATCGCCTGGAAACTACAGATGTTTGTAATACGCCCCCCCCCCCGCCCCGCCGAGAAAGAGACAGGAAAGCAGAGCGTGGGTGGGCTGGAGAGCAGTGCAAAGCAAAGTGTGTGGCTTTATATATCACCCCATGGTGCTACAGCCACTCTCTGGATGGTTTGCAACATAATTATGGAGGGTGCACATTGTTCCCCCTCCAACGAGCCGGCTACTCAAGTTACCAACCTCAGAAGGATGGAAGGTTGAGTCAACCTCAAGCCAGCGACCTGAGCCCGAGATCAAACTCAAGTTATGGGCAGAGTTTTCATTGCAGTTTAACCACATCCTTGCCATGACCTCCCGTGGTAGACAACTGGAGTTGCTTTTCTCTCGTTGGATACACTTCTCTTCCTAAAGAATCCCAAGAGCCTTTTGAAGAACAGTGTCTCACCATAATTCTGCATTTCTGAGTCCTTTACTGCAGTGGTCTCCAACCTTGGGCCTCCAGATGTTCTTGGACTACAACTCCCAGAACCCTTCACCACCACCTCTGCTGGCCAGGATTTCTGGGAGTGGAAGTCCAAGAACATCTGGAGGCCCACGGTTGGAGACCGCTGCTTTACTGCTCTTGAAGAAAAGAGGGAAGAGAAGAGGAAAAATCCTCCCTTCAGGCCAGGCCAGGCCTTCCCTCCACCCCTTGCTTCGGCTCCCACCTTGAAAGAGACAGAAAGAAAGAAAAAAAGGGGGGGTGCATATATTCGGTAGATCTTTTTCGGAGACAATGGCCAGCAGAAATGGGCTCCACTTTCAGTCCTAGGTGGAGAAGTATGTCAACCCTTAGAAGTTTAGAGAGTCGCTTTCCCTCTCAGCCGGCCTTTGCAGAGCCTCTGAAGTTCATTTCTAGGGCAGAACATTTCTCCCTGACGCAGGAGTAATTTATCAAAATCCAGAGTATCTTACACTACCATGGACTGTTTCTCTTAGACTCTGGGGATCGCAAGGTTTATATTTTAAACCTTGGAATGCTTAAGATTTCTAAGCATGCGCAGTTCCTTCTTGTAAATTCACAAGAGGTAAACCAACCCAGAGAAAGTTGTTGAGCTGCTCCAGAGGACTCTTTGTTTGGAATTCTGCCGTTTTAAATGTTTATTTATGTAAATGTATTTTAATGCTTTGTGAATCTATTGTTTAGTTGTTGTAAGATTTTTGGGCTGTTTGGCCGTGTTCTGGAGGATTTTCTTCCTAACATTTTGCCCATCTCTGTGGCCGGCATCTTCAGAGGACAGGAGTTAGAACACTGTCTGTGCTCTGGTGCAGTTTGTTTGAATAGTTAAATATTTATAGCTGTGGGATCAGCTTTTGTCCTTTTCAGGAGATTGGGTGATTACTCAACTATCCCACACACTACACCAGAACACAGAGAGAGTTCTAACTCCTGTCCTCTGAAGATGCCGGCCACAGAGACGGGCAAAATGTTGGGAAGAAAAACCTCCAGAACATGGCCAAACAGCCCGAAAAACCTACAACCACCATTGGATCGTGGCCATGAAAGCCTTCGAGAATACAAATCGTTCATTTGCATTTTATTATTTTTATTTTCTATTCTGTTGAGATGGCATTTTAACTATGCTTCTTTGTGTCTTTCTTAGACACCGCCCAGATCAGCCCTTGGCCAGATGGGTGGTATAAAAAAGGAAACAAATAAATATATATTGTATTTAATGTATTCGCGATGGTTGTTGTGGGTTTTTCAGGCCCTTTGGCCGTGTTCTGAAGGTTGTTCTTCCTAACGTTTCACCAGTCTCTGCGGCCGGCATCTTCGGAGGACTGGAGTAGGACAGAGCATGGACAGAGTTCCTTCTCCAGTTTTTTGAGCCAATCTGTTCGACTGAGATTGACCAACTTTTTTGAAAAATAAATATGGTGTTTTGCTGAAAAAAATCTTCCCAGCCGCTCCCAAAGTGGGGCAAGAGAGCTGCAGGAATTCTCACGCTACGGTACTCACAAATTTCCATTGATGTGCAGACGCACTGAGTAAGTTATGTCGCCGCCATTGATTTCAGGTAGAAGTGTGCCGTCGTGACTAAGAATCTCAACGTTCACAATGTTTAGCCTGAAAGGGGAGGATAAAAAAAGAAGGTAATGAGAAACGGAACTATGGCTTCTGTCAGGGCAAGTCACAAGCCTTTTATAATTCTTTGGAAAGGTCCACAGGCATGCGGATGCGGGCAAACCCATGGATCTGGTCTATCTGGATTTTCAGAAGGCGTTTGACGTGGTCCCTCCTCAAAGGCTGCCAAGAAAACTCCACCATCAGGGGATAAGAGGGCAGGTCCTCTGATGGGCTGAGAACCAAGGAACAGAGAGCGAGGGTCAAGGGGCAATTTCCACAAGGGAGAGAGATGAAAAAGAGTGTGCCCCAGGAGGTGGATCAAGTGGAGAGAGGGAAGCTCTTTTCCCTCTCACACAAGACCAGAACCAGCTGAGTGTTGGGAGAGTGAGAACAGACCAAAGGAAATATTTCTTGACCCAGCATGTGGTTGGTCTGTGGAACTCCTTGCCACAGGATGTGGGGGTGGCATCTGGCCTAGAGGGCTTGAAAAGGGGATCGGACAGATTCCTGGAGGAAAAGTCCCATCGCAGGTGACAAAGTTTTATCTCCAGGCTTCGAAGGAAGGGACGTCCAAAGACCAGATGCAGGGGAAGAGGGGGATCAGGAGACAGGGATCCCGTGGTCTCAGGAGTTCCCAGAGGCATCTGGTGGGGCCACTTGTGAGATCCAGGAAGCTAGACTAGATGGGCTCTTGGTCTGATCCTGCCCAGGGCTCTTCTTATGTTCTTATGTTCATCAGGGGCAGAAGGGAACCCACAGCCATGGACATTTGTAGCCAGAGGGGGTGGGGGGACTGGACTGCTGCACAAAAGGGGTGCATGAAATGTTAAAAACTGATTTCCAGGACAGCATCAAATCTTGGTTGTTCCCTTGCTTGTGGCATCATGCTTCATAGACAGGAGTGACCTTGCAAGTCACGGGTGAAAAAAAAATCTCCATAAATCCCTCTTGCTCCCTAATTATTTGTTTATTTTTATTGATTTAAAATATTTTTACCCCGCCTTTCTCCTTAAGAAGGACGCAAGGCAGCTTGCATCGTTAAAAGACAATATTCAAAGCTAACATCAGTAAGCAGACGAGCGCTAAGGAGGATCGAACAAACGCCCCGTTGAGAAATGATAAAACCAAAGCAATAAAGGAACCATCCATTCCTTTAAATATCTGGCTCAAGACGCCAGTCCTGGAGGGGGAAGCTTGTCTGGAGAGCGAGGTCTTTTTCTTGCTTGCCGAAGGACAGCCGAGAGAGGAGAGCCATCCGACTTACCCAAAGAATGTATAGATGAAACCACCCAGTCCTCCAGCCTGGATGTTGGGAAACACCATGCTCTTCAGATGATTCGGAAGAACATCTTCCTGCAGGAGTATAGACGACACCCCTGAAAACACAAATGGGTGCTTTTAGGCCGAGTGGAAGTGACAGACGGGGAGTTCAAGCAGCCACTCAATGATCGGCCACGTCTCCAGGGAAGCCACGGATTCCACCACTTTTTCCATTGCCAATGTCCTGCATCGCTGTCCAGCTTGTTTTTGTCAAAACTCCTCATGCGCCAACATCCCTTGAGCCTTCTGACCCCACTCCTTTTACAGAACTTGACCCTAAGCCCCTCCTGAGCAGGGGAAAGCAACGGTCCATGGGCAGCCAGATTTTGCCCATGGGGGCAAGAGAACCTCCCCCTGGACTGCACCAACCCTGGTGCACTAGCGATCATCCAATTTTGTTTGGGGGGAGGGTGAGACTTTGGAGGAGTTAAAGGCCTGTGATTACTATCCCATGCAAAAAAACCCGCAACCTTCTCCTGGGGGAGCAGAAAGCCCACGTCTTTTTCCCCCGAACAAGGAGAATCTTGAGGGGCCTCCAGGAGGGCCCCAAAACAGTCTTGAGAACATCATTCAGTCGTCAGGTGGCACCTGACCTGCCCTCGCATCCTTTCCAGCCTCTCTTCCTATACCCATTATCAATATTTGCAGCGAGAGAGCTAAGCAATTGGTAGCCATCAATGGAGAGATCCATAGGGTGGCCCGGTTGGAGGGTGGGGGACACGAGCATCAGTGGGTCTAATGGATCTCCTTACCTTCGTTTAACTCGGATTCGCTGCACACGTACCGGACCCCGGCCACTTTTCCTTCTGAGGGGCTCCACAGGCCACACAAGGCAACCAGACCCAGAATCTTCCACATTTTCCCGTTCCCACACCTGCAAGGAGGGGGGGGAACTGTTTTGAGCTCAACCTATCCACAGCACACGTACCTAAAGAGAAAACCCTCTGCACCACAAGCCATAAGGCTGGCAACCATTCACCTCTCTGCTCATTCCTGCCTCTTTGGAGAGAACAGGATGACACGTCCGGGCTTCGTGCTGAGAAGACACCATTTAAACAGGAAACTTTAAGCAACCAGCCAGGAGGACAAACGCTGAAACCTCCTGTTTCTTAAGCAGGCACTCTTGGCTATGATTGCCTTTGGGTGCCATTGACGTAGCTGGCATCACAAATTGCCTGGTGGTGTGGTTGGTCTACATCTGTGCACAGTTTATTCCAAGGGAATGTGGCTTCCAGACGCCTGGGGCTGTCCCTGAACCATAGAAGGCTGCACGACCACCCCCACCCCCAATATTATTATTGTGCCTTTTTTTTTTTCATTTAAACTTCACCTTCTGTGCACCATTTGGCAATAAAGTTTTTTTAATGTGATTTTTTTAAAAAAATTAAGTGCAGAAATGCCCAGGAGTATGTGGGGAGAGCAATTAACATGGCAAAATTGCCGCCATATTCAATTCATAGGCCAAAATATTTACTGGCACTGGTTTTAGATTAAATGTGAGTGAAGAGTCTGGCCCATGGCTCAATACAGCTGGTGGGAGATGAAATTTAGAGAGACTGGGGAGAAGGACAGAGAGGAAGAAAATGGAAGTACAGAAGCTTATCCAAACTATTCTCATAATACAATAATGGTGGCAGTAAGGAAGGTGAAAAGGTTTTTCTCTCACTCATCGGTGCAGGTCTGCCTTTATTATGCTGAATTGGAAAAAGTGGACTGCACTCAGAACGGCTTATTCCAAATAAAACCCGTTGGTATATATTCTTTCAGATGCTACAAACATTATGTAATTTTGCACCACATTCTGTTCCAACCAAATGCTTTCCTCTTTCCATTGGAAAAAAACTGCGCAAAAAGAGAGACTACTATCATGTTTCATCCACGATCTTCTTTCTTATGAATATTAATATTTATTTTCCTTGACCTCCAGGAAAAATCTATTTAAGGATAAAAATTATTCTTGCAAATTTGTGAAACAAGTTTGGTCATAATAAAGGGTCTTTTAAACAAATTAACTCTCAAATGTTGTTTATGGATTATCATAGTTTGTTCCCATTTAAATTAGTCCTCACTCTATTGAACACATTCTACCACTTTTGTTCCGAAGGACAAGTTTACTAGAGTTTACCTATCCATTCTGAGGGAAATCAACCCTGAGTGCTCCCTGGAAGGACTGATCCTGAAGCTAAGGCTCCAATACTTTGGCCATCTGATGAGAAGACTCCCTGGAAAAGACCCTGATGTTGGGGAAGTGTGAAGGCAAGAAGAGAAGGGGACGATAGGGGACGAGATGGTTGGACAGGGTCATCGAAGCGACCAACATGAATTTGACCCAACTCCGGGGGGCAGTGGAAGACAGGAGGGACTGGCGTGCTCTGGTCCATGGGGTCACGAAGACCCAGACACGACTAAACGACTAAGCAACAACAACAACCAAAGACAGAATAGTCCCAGATGAATTACCTCTAGTTACTTCCTTAATCGGTGCAATGGTGGTCCTTCACGACGGATGATGATCTCTGTCGTCTCTTCCTCTGGGATGCCAGCTTGGAGCGGACCATTTTTGTAGACCTAAACCCAGCAAAGAATGAGATAAACATTGTGCAAGTCTGTGACCTTTCTTGGGATTTATGAAGTAGGAAGACGGACTTGTTTTAGGAGTCCAACAAGATAACTGTCAAGACTTGGACTCATTCTTGACCAACGGGTTGTTTTGTGGGATTCCAGATTAACTTGAAGCTGGAGAATCACTTCCTCCTTTGGATGACACCTTGACCTTATTCTCCATCTCAAGATCTCCCTAAATATTTTGACTGGGGAGGAACAGCCTATGTCTGTTGTTGTTGTTTAGTCATTAAGTCGTGGTTGACTCTTCATGACGTCAACCACAGTATCCTCCTGGGGAGGCTCTCCAAGCTGGGAATCAGTGGCCTGGTGCTTGCCTGGCTCCAATCCTCCTTGGAGGACTGTCCTCAGGGAGTGTGTTTCAGCCCCATGGAGTCTCAATTGTGGGGTTCCGCAAGGCTCGATTATCTCCCCAATGCTGTTTAATGTCTACATGAGGCCGCTGGGTGGGGTCATCAGGGGGTGTGGGGCTTCGTGCCATCAGTACGCTGATGACACGCAGCTCTACATCTCCTTTTTTCCAACTACAGTGGATGCCGTTCCATCCCTTGAGTGCTGCCAGGAGGCTGTACTACAATAGATGCAGGAAAATGGGCTGAGGTTGAACCCAGGCAAGACGGAGGTCCTGAGGGTGGGTGGCCCCACCATCGGTGGTTTGGGAAACTCCCTCTCATTTGTGGGGGGTGACTCTCACCGCGAAGATTGAGGTTTGCAGCTTTGGGGTCCATCTGGATTTGGCACTCACCATGGAAACCCTGGTGGCGTCAGTGGTCCGCTCCGATTATTTCCATCTGTGGCGGATTGCTCAGCTGCATCTCTATTTTGATGGCGGGGCCCTCACCACTCTGGTCCATGCGCTTGTAATCTCGATATTAGACTACTGTAATGCGCTCTATGTGGGGCTACCTTTGAGATGGATGCAGAAGCTTCAAATGGTGCAGAATGCAGCAGCCAGACTTCTCAGTGGGACGAGAAAATATCAGCATATTTCCCCCACTCTGGCTGCCTTGCATTGGCTGCCCGTTCATTTCCGCATTGATTTCAAGGTGTTAAAGATGACATATGAATCCCTAAACGGTTTAGGACCTCGATATCTAGAGGAATGCCTCCTCCCACCTGGATTTACCCAAGCCACTCATTCTATTCAGGAAGGGTGGCCAAGGGGCCTAACGCCGAGGGAGGCCTGGAGAGAAGGAACAAGAAACCGGGCCTTCTCGGCAGTGGCCCCTCGCCTCTGGAACAATCTGCCCCCAGAGATATGCCTGGCTCCCTCGCTGGGTGTTTTTAAGAGCAGACTTAAGACCTGGCTCTTTCGGCAGGCTTTCCCTCCTGTCATCAGTTGAATTTTTTTTTCCCATCTTGAACTATATTGCTATTGTTGTTTTTTATTTTATTATATTGTTTTTATTCCATTTTTTATTGTTAGCCGCCCAGAGTAGACTTCGGTCTAGATGGGCAGGACAGTAAATAAATAAATAAATAAATAAATAAATAAATAAATAAATAAATAAATAAATAAATAAATAAATAAATAAATAAATAAATAAATAAATAATGTATTTGTAGTGCCTTGGAAAAAACCTTGATGTTAGGAAGGTGTAATGGCAAGAGGAGAAGGGGACGACCGAGGATGAGATGGCTGGACAGTGTCTGCGAAGCAACCAACATGAACCTGACACAACTCCGGGAGGCAGTAGAAGACAGGAGGGCCTGGCGTGCTCCGGTCCATGGGGTCACGAAGAGTTGGACACGACTAAACGACTAAACACACACACAGTGCCTGGTGCTGTCATCCACAGTGATTCCATGGAAGATCTCTTTTGATCAAGGCATCTACTAGATCATTGCAATTATATCCTTTTTAGCATGCAGGCTAACACCGCCTCTAGTATACCTTTTGTTGCAGCTTTTTACAACCTGGCAGGCTGCCTCTAGGAGGTGCGGCTGGGAGGGACTTTTCCGCGCTGGGGTGACTGCCCATCTATCCAGCACTAACCAATCATTCCTTCCCTGCCTCTGATTTCAAAGAGAGCCCCGCCTCTCTTCTCTGCTTCTTTTGCCTGTTGAAGTTGGAAGCCAGTTGTTCTGTTGAGGCCTGTGGCTGAAAGTCAGCCATGTTTTTGTCAGTTTCCTGTTTTATCCGTTCGATTGTAAATGAATGAAACCTTTTTAGTCTTTCTACTACTAATGTCTCAGAGTGAGTTATTGAGACTGAGTCAAGTTAATGAGAGGAAAGGGAGCGGGGACTAATCTTGGGGAACTCGAAGCTAATTCTGCTCTGCTAATTCTACTGCATTTCTGATGTACAACTAGAAGATTTTCCCAGAAGTTGAAAACTCTGCAACACTTATGTCCACCCTTCCTATAGACTGAGATGTAAGACATTACCGTATTATATCCCACCAGCGGTCTCCAATCGACTGTACTTCTTTATCTGTCCTTTTGCACCGGAACCCCCTGCCCCCAAAGTGGAAAAGCTGAACATATTTTATGAAAATTGTCCAACCATTTGCCTCACACCCTATGAAAATGTATGGACGTTCCACAGAACTCAACAAAATCTCTTTAGGAAGACATTGACCTTCCGGAATCACATTCTCTGGTTTGATAAGGTGACATGTCTGGTGGGCCAGGTTCGGGCACCTGTCTTCCTCTAGAGCAGGGGTTCCCAACCTTAGGCAAGCCAGGTGTTTGAGGACTGCAGTTCCACGAAGCCTTCACCAAAAAGCGTGCTGCTTGCTGTGCTGGCCGTGGTTTCTGCGAGTTGCAGTCCAAGAACACCTGGATGGCCCAAAGTTGGGAACCCCTGTCCTAGAGGTTCATGCATACACATGCAACTGATCATAGAATTATAGAATCATAGAAAAGTGACAGCCTTTCCTTCCTTCTGAATGAAAAGGAGACACTCGGTCATGCCATCTTGTGAGGCAGGATGCTCCTTTTTTGAACTACACGTGGCTGCCACGGAGGCCACTAAATTTTAGCTCAGTGGTGGTGAAGGGTGTCTGGATGGCTGCTAACGTGGCTGGGAAAATCCCAGAAGCAGCCGACCCTGCCTTAAAGCATCAACCTCTCTTCCTCACAACCCCCTTTCCTACTTTTATGACAAATATCTTCTGTATCTTGTCTATTTAGGCTGACTGTCTGATGGGTTGATTTACGTCCAGTAGCTTCCCTTGCTGAGGTGGATTTTGGTTTGCTTTCCTTCCATCACTTTGAAAAACCTGATCGGCCGGTTCTCAACATCTCTGTTTCCCACTCTGAGTTTTCCAGCTCTCCAAATACTGTAGGCAAAATGGCAATAGCTTTTTAGAAAGCTGAAGGGGAAGCAGGCAGACCCCCCCCCAAAGAGAATTAGCTGAAGGGGATCAGAAATAAGATGCCAAAACACTTGTCTGAACCCATTTCAGGAGTACAGCTTAAATTTCCAAAAAAAAAAAATGTCCTCATCAGCACTTAAGAGAAACCAGATTTGTAGCCTTAGAAAATACTGTTACATTTGTCCTGGAGAAATGCAGGTTTGATTTCTTTTGGGGGAAAAAGATGCCAGAGGCTTATTTGTGTTTTTAATGCTCATGTTTAATTACAAATACACAGTTCTGCCATACACGAGACACATGGCTTTATAAACTCTCAGAAAGAGTTATAGAAACTGTAAGTGCCAG
Organism: Pogona vitticeps; assembly: GCF_051106095.1. NCBI lineage: Eukaryota > Metazoa > Chordata > Lepidosauria > Squamata > Agamidae > Pogona > Pogona vitticeps. The sequence continues at coordinate 2,437,251 of NC_135786.1, forward strand.
TTGATGAGACAACCAAAATGGGGTGGTCTACTCTGGAGACACTTAAAGTAGGTCCCAGAACTATCTGCTGCATAGGTTTTTAGCCAAAATTCAACACTCTGGAAAGAGTACCCCTGCACCTCCTCAACTAGCTGCCACAAGGTAAGTTAGCTCAGTGGGGTTCTGATCCTGGTTTTCACCTTCCTGTGGGAGCAAAGAAAACATTCTGGTGACTGTCTTTGTGGCTCGTCAAACCACAAGTGAGACGGAAGAGCAGGTGAGAACGCAGGTGCGTATTAAGGTTCCACGTGAACCGAAGCCTATTACTTGAAGATGAAGGCCAGCAAATCAGTTTGCAAAGAAAGACAGCTCCTGATGGAACTACCAGAGCCTGTGAGCTTCCCTCCCTCTTCATTGCTGGATTGGGTCCCCGAGAACTGATTGCTCCTGACAGCGAGCTCAAGATGTCACCGGCATTGCATCAGAAACCACGGGGCTGAGAGATCAGGTGGAAAGGCTGAGCCACTCAGCGATTGGAAGTATTAAGTGCACAGTCCAGGGGAAAGAAGACGGGGCTGGGAAGACGTTTTCTAACCTTGCAAAGTTTTATACACAAAAGTCCAAAATATGAGCGACTGATATCTGCATGTTTTGTTACAGGGCCAGTTAAACAAGTAACACACCTCCTACGTGTGAGGATGGGGCAGTAGCTTAAGAAAGTGGCTTCAGATTTATTAGGTACAGGAAGACATTTGGAGCAAGCTGGCCATGGATGAAAATGCTCCACCTGAATCAGAATGGGACACCAACTTCTCCAGTTCACTCTGCAGACCCTTTAGCACTGGGGGCCCCATTATGCAGAAGGTTCTTGCCCTATAATAGAGTAGGACCACAGTACCCACAGGGAATAAGTTCTAAGCCCCCTCCCCCCCCCATGGATGCCACGAAACGTGGAAGTATTGGATGCTACACATTGCATGGTCTCTGGCTCTATTGGCCATTTCTGGTAAATACACCTAGGATTTTTATTTGGTCTTTTCGGACAGTGGATACTGGTCCTGCAGATAAGGGGCCCTGTTCTATAGCAGTTTCTGAAAAGGTAGCCCTGTCAATGTGTTTCAGCGTGTTGGGAAGAAAGAAATGAGCAGGGAGGACAAAATATCATGACACCAGACACATGAAAGACTTCCTTCCCATGGGCAACCAGCAGCTGCTTGATCCACCTTATCATTACCTCAGAAATGCACAGATACCTCTGAGTTGGTCTAGTTTCAATTCTTCACAAATCTGTCCAAAGCCATTACACATCCCTAATAAATACTGAATCTTAATGTGTGCATTGGTTATTTTGGCATTGTGCCAATGTGTGCATTGTACAGATTGGCTGCAATCCTCTAGCACAATGTGTGCCCGAGGAAGGATGATGACATCACCTATAGGAAGAGATTTTTGGAAATTAAAGAAGTTTTCTCTTATAGCTTGTCTGACTCCCAAATAATCTGTTTCATTGTGCGGAAACCCTGGGAGCCAAGGGACAAAAGGAGGAAGTCTTTACATACCATAAATCTCCTTCTGCTGGTAATATCATCCATCAGTGGCAATTTTTAGTAATGAAAGCCTTCCTATGATTCACATAACTTCCAGTTGATGAAACAGATTACTCCAGAGTTGGACAAGCCATGGGAAAGAAGAGGGAACTCTTTAATTACTGGAAATCTCCTCCTATCAGGTGTAATTTGTGAGAAGGGTTTCAGCCATTACGCATTTTAGGGCTGTTCAGCTGAGATAAAAGGCAAACAATGAGTGACAAAACAGAATAGTATAAAATTATGCATGATGTAAGCAAGATGTAGATAAGGAGAACCTTTCCCCCTTTTCCCCATACTGCTCAAAGCCAAGATGTATCAATCGTTCATCAGCCTGAGACGGGGGGGGGGGGGCATCAAGTCATGTTCTGCTGGTTGGCTCCCCATGTGTAGTTGGTGGATCACAGTGACAGCATCTTGTTATTGTTTCCTGTGCATAGAAGGGAAATCATGGGCACCACAGTGGCTATGTGATATGCTGGTCATGTGCAAAACCATCAATGGAGGGGTCTGGGCTCTGCAAAGATAATGTTGAACCCCAAAAGGTGACCCTGATCCAACTCATGGTTTAGCTTGTTGAATTGCTTTCCACGGTTTTGCCACATTCCTATCATTTCATTGTCTGAAGTCAGCCTTGAGCTCTCTAGACAAAAAGTAGGATGTTGAGTCCATTCAGATAAATGTTAAAAATGAGATAAAAGCAAATTAAAATTAAAAATAGCTAGTATTAGAAAATCAGAACCTAGAACGCCCATGTTTCAGATGAATGTGCAATGCAAAGCCTTTTAAATAAAATGTCTTTTTCTGGTACTAAAATGTATTTATTTATTTGACTTATATGCCGGCCACACTACCTAAAGGTCTCTGGGCGGCTTACAACAATTAAAATACAATTAAAATACAATAAAAAGATAAAACAATTAAAATACAATTAAAATAGATACTCTAAAATTTGCCATCAGGACCCACAGCTGATATTATTTCAATTAAAAGCCTTCTGGAACAGGAAAGTTTCGACCTGGTGCTGAAATGTCATCGGAGCCAGTGCCAGACGAATCTCACTCAGGAGGGCATTCCATAGTCTGGGGGCAACTGCTGAAAAGGCCCTTTCTCTACAAGCCCTCCCTCTTATCTCCTTAAGGGACGGCTCTTTTAAAATGCCCCCCTGGCTAGATTTTAACTGCCGGGTAGGTTCCTATGGAAGGAGGCAGTCCTTCAGGTATCCAGGGCCCAAGCTGTTTAAAGCTTTATACGTCAGAACAAGCACTTTGAATTGGGCCCGGGCAGCAACTGGTAGCAAATGTAGCTTAAACAGAATCGGCTTGATGTGTTCCCTAGCGGCCCCACCACTCACCAGCCACGCAGCTCGATTCTGGACCAGTTGCAGTTGCCGGACTGTCTTCAAAGGCAGTCCCACATAGAGCGCATTGCAGTAATCTATGCGGGATGTTACCAGTGCATGTGTAACTGTCATGAGACTCCGCTCGTCCAGGTAGGGCTGTAGCTGGTACAATTTTCACAGCTGAAGGAAGGCGCCTCTGGCCACCGAGTCCACCTGGGCTTCCAGAGTTAGACTGGGGTCCAGGAGCACCCCCAGACCCTGTCCCTTAGGGGGAGAGCAACCCCATTTAGGGCAGGAAAATGGCCCTCCAGCATGTCTGGCGAAGCACCCACTAACAGAACTTCCGTCTTGTCTGGATTGAGTTTCAATTTATTAACCCTCATCCAGTCCATTATCAGGTCCAGACACGAGTTCAGCACTGAAACTGCCTCACCTGGATTGGTGGAAAACGACATGTAGAGCTGAGTATCGTCAGCATATTGCTGACTTCTCAGCCCAAACCTCCTGTTGACCTCTCCCAGCGGTTTCATGTAGATGTTGAACAGCATTGGGGACAGTATCGAGCCCTGAGGAACCCCATGACATTAACACCATGGGGCAGAGCAAATGTCCCCCAGCACCACCCTCTGGACAGGGTCAGCCAGGAAGGAGCAGAGCCACCGTAAAACAGTGCCCCCAACTCCCAATCCAGCCAGCCTATCCAGAAGGACACCATGGTCAATGGTATCGAAAGCCACTGAGAGGTCCAGGAGTATCAACAGAGTCACACTCCCCCTGTCTCTCTCCCGGCAAAGGTCATCATACAGGGCGACCAAGGCAGTCTCTGTACCAAAACCCGGCCTGAAACCCAATTGAAATGGATCCAGAAAATCCGTTTCATCCAGCAGTGCCTGGAGATGCCCAGCCACAACACACTCCAACACTTTGCCCAAATAAGGGAGGTTTGCCAATGGTCAATAGTTAACGAACAGCCTTGGGTCCAGGTTAGGCTTTTTAAGGAGTGGTTGAATTACCGCCTCTTTCAAGGTGGTAGGGACCACTCCCTCTCTCTCAAAGAGGCGTTCACAGACTCATGGACCCAGGTGCGAACCCCTCTGGCTGATCTTCTAATTAGCCAGGATGGGCAAGGGTCGAACGGAGTGGTGATAGAACGGACAGATCCAAGCACCCTGTCCACATCCTCAGGTCTCAACAATTGAAACTCATCCATTAATACCTGACCTAAGCACGGCACACTGGACACATCCTCTGATTCTGCAGCAATGATGGAGTCCAACCCACTGCGAATCTGAGCAATTCTTCCCTCAAAATGAATGGCAAACTCGTCACAGTGAGCTGATGAGCAGTCCAGGACCTCCACCAGATTTCCCAGCTGAAGAAGGTCCCGGACCACCCGAAACAGCTCTCTGGACGACATTCTGAGGAAGCAATCTGGCTGGAGAAACATTGCCATTTTGCCAGCCGTATTGCCACCAAATAGGCTTGATAATGGGCTCTAAGTCGTGTTCAATCGGACTCCCAGCGGGATTTCCTCCACCTGCGCTCCAGCCGTTTCCCCTCTTGCTTCACCGTCCAAGTGTCCAAAAATACAGGACAAAGTTTCTGTGACTGTGGAGAAATTCAATCCATGCAGCACTTATGAGCATGCAATTTATGCCCCGCCACATGGACAAAAGAAGATCAAGCCAATGGCCGAGATAACGCTATGGTAGTCCACTTCTGGTCAAAAAATTATCCACTTATCTTAATGTTTTAATTTGTCTTTAATTTTAACTATATTTCATATACATCCATAATTTTTGAACTGTGCAATGCTCTAATACAAAAAAATAACCTGAAAACTACTCCTGAACAATTGGTACAGGAATGGTAAGCCATAAAGATATATATTTTAAAAAAGAAAGAAACTGAATCTGGGCTTGGAAACATTGCTTTCCTAGACTACCTCTCCCAGAATCCCCCAACCAGTGTGGGGGAACAGGAGAACGGGAGTCCCGGGAAGTAAAGCTTCTCTGCTCACCACTAAACCCCCGACACCAAAGATAGTGTGAAGGCCTGCTTGCTTCCCACTCGCCCTCTGAAAAAGCAGAATCAGGTGAGCGCCGTTGCTTCATCCACGGGGCAGGAGTTTCCTTCTCCTTAACGACCACAAAGCAGCGTACAAGACCAAGCAATGTATTTCTAAAATGCAAAAAAAAGAGGAGAATGAGAAGGTGAGGAGGATGATATGACATGCTGCAGAGCACCCCTAACTTTTCTGGCCCACCGTTCTTAACTTCGGGGTATTTGGGCACTAGGAGGCCGACCGTCCGCATGGCGCATGGCTCCCCAGCCAAGCCCTGCTGCCTTGCGTGGACCCTCGTCAAGACCATCCTCGCCAGAAGACCACGGCAGCCAAAACAGCAGAAGCACGCCCATGGAGGCAGACACCGACCCTGTCTCCGGCAAACTAGAAATTGTGGGTTTTTTCGATCCCATGGCTCCCACTCACTGAGGACAGGAAGCCAGGGGTCAATGTCCTGAGTCTCTCTGGTTGGCAGGAACCCGGACCTCATCAGCCACCACCCTCTGCTCAGGCTTTCCTGTCCCCCCCTGTTCTCACAGGAACAGAAAGAAAGTGGGGTTTTCCCAGGAAAATGTGCGCTTCCGTCAACGCCTCCCAAGTGGCCGATGACTGGTTTGTAGTCTACCTTTCTTCCCAGGCAGGAGCCCAAAATTATTAAAAACCAATCAATAATTACAAATATTATAAATAATATATAAATGACCCTAATATAAACTCAATGATTATTGTTAAATAATATTCATATTTTTTAAATGTGACTATTAAAATGTTAACAGTATTAAAATATCACTTTTAAACCATTCAGAACATTTTTGGGGAAAGACATCTGAGATAGGAAAAGTGACAACACGCATGCCCCTCATCCAGGACCTAAAGAGGACAGGCATTTGGGCTTGGACAGCCGGGAGGGAGGGGGTCCCCTCAGAAGATGGCTGTGCAGCCCCCAAGAAGGGTCCTTCCTCCTGAAGATGTAACACTCCAAGGAGATTCATGTGCATAATATTTGAGGATGGGTTTGGTCTTTGAGGAGCAGTCAAGAGCCGTTAATTTCGCAAAAGACCTGCTCCTCATTTGTCATCGATGTGGACTGATCCGGTTTGCCTGCCCTTTTAGACTCCTTATGGGCAGAGGAAATGGCTATGAGAACTATCGCAAGGAGCACAGGTACCGCCAGTTTCTCCACGATACCACTGCTTCTCCCAAACTTAGTTTTATAGCAGGTAAAGGTCCACGTTTCTTACCCCAGTGATGGCCGTCTGGCGACAAGTCCCACAGGAATAGCCTATGGGGAAAGTCAGTACGGCTCCAGCCTGCAACTGGGCTGGAGAAAGAAACAAAAGGGAAAGGAAAAGTCATCATCTCAAAACGCCTTCTGTAAATGAAACACCGTAGCATGCATGTCTGTGACCCATCAAGTGTCATTAGAGCGCTGCCCGAGGCAAACTTTGGTGTCATGGCCATCATATTTACCTCCTGGTGACTATTTACAAAACAAAAGAGAGGAGAGGAGAGGAGAGGAGAGGAGGAGAAAATGACACACAGGGAAATACTTAAGGAGTTCCGTCCTCTAGCCAGGCTCGCCTATAACTGTTATTTTGCCCCTATGGAACAAAGCAAAAGAATAAAAAATTTAAAAAGCCGAGCGTGCTGCCCCATAGCGTTTAAAGGACTCTGTAGATGGTTATCCATTTAATTGTAGAGACTACAGAATGCCCCTTCCCTCCCTCCCCCCCAACCTCGGAATGATGGAAGGCTACCTGGGATTGAACCTGGCCCACATGATCAGAATGGCTGCCCCAGATGGAGAAGGGGTCCTTCTGATTCTCAAAGCAGCATCCTCAGCAGGTTGAAAGGGGGGGCGCTGCTTACGGCAGACGCACACCTGCTCCCAGGGCAGCTCAATGGGAGGGAGCATTGCTTGCCACCCGTAGACGGCAAGCGCCGAAACTGACTCTTGTTCTCTGACATCTTCAGATGGCATGCATGCCCAGGGAATGGCTGGCTTGTAGGCTGACCTTCCAATTGGCTAGGAACCCCAGGGCTGGTCAGATGGATGGGCAACGAGCAGGAATGCTCAGGCCACCAAGGGGAGCAACTCTGTTGGGCCGCGTGGAACGGATCCCGCTCTGTCCCACCGTCGCTCCTTGCACTTGCGATTCGGAACGAGAGGTGGGCCCTCCCCAAACCAGAAACCAGGAAAAAAAATGGGCTGGGTTTGTGGTTCCGTTCAGAAATCCTGTTTTGCCAAAATGAAACAAAGCGCTGAGCCTTCACACACACACACACACACACACACACACACACACACACACACACACACACACACACACACACACACACACACACACACACACACACACACACACACACACACACACACACACCGCTCCAGGTTGCTTCAGCAAAAGGAAATGCCCACCCCTCCCCCTGCCCAAATCTTGCATGAACCCCCCAAAAAAGTCTAAATGCAACCTGGTTCATTTTGAGAGAGGAGGGGTTCGTAATAGTTCGTGGTGCATGAGTAGCCATGAGCCACAAACCACCACGAACCACCGGTTTTCCAGTGCCTGCCCATCTCTCATTGTAACACAAGCCACACACAAGGGGTGTGTGTGAAAAGCAGCAGATCCCCTGGCCTGGCAGGCTAGCACCTTGGCATAGAAAGTTGGGTGCTTTGCACCTGGCGACTGAGACCTCCTCCCCCCCCCGTCCCCCAGTTCCTTGCAAAAGCACCCAGGCAGCCCCACACCTCCCTTCTGACTTTGCAACAGGGGGCCACAGGGTGTCAAGCAGTGATGTGGGAGCCCTGCCCCACGTGGCCCACACGTTCCATCTGATGAGGTACGGGAAGGAGTCCCTGGAACTCTGGAGGACACAACCTTGCTGATTGGCCTCGGTAAGACTCACCATTTATCATATCCTTGCAACGGGAGGTGAGCTGCAGCACTTCGTCTATCGCAGAGCCCTGCAAAAAGGAAACCCAATCAGGTGTCAAGAACAAGGAGGAGGAATCGCATGAGGGTCACCTCCGGATTGACAAACCCTGCTTTCTGTGCAGGGTCTGTGCAGGGGAAAAGAGTGAGGGCTCTGCTTTCAGGAGATGAGTGGGAGATCGAATCGGTGACGACCGAGGAAAAACCAGGGAGAGGGGCAGTCATTTCCCCCACATCCCAGGGAAGCAGGATCCTACCCTCCTCACTGCACAGAAAAGGAGGCAGGCATCCAGTGTGGGGCAGGAAACCAAGAACGGCAGTGTTCCTCTCCTCGCCATCACAGATGACAAGGTCTCTTGTGGCGCTCTTGAAAAAGGTGTCCCATGGGGAAAGGATGAGGGTTTTGTGCACAAACGTGTCCCTTTGGTTCCAAATAGTCCTTTTTTGGTACAAAGCTGTGTGATGCATGCCATGCCCAAAACTGGGGTGACCACTGCTTTGTTTAAGGATCTGAAGCACGGGATGGGTTATTTGAGCCTTTCTCGCCCATCAACCTGTCTTTTTTTGTGCCCACGCTTTGATGGGCATCTTCAAGGACAGCCTCTCTCATCGGTGCAAGAAATGGGCAGCCCAACAACAGAGACCTTGGGTGGGGAGGGAGAGAGCTCTCTGCCTCACTCTTGGCTGGGGGGGGGGGTGAGGAATCTCAAGGAGTTTTTAAATCCTCCATGGGTGAGAGCCTCGGCAACCATATAAAAAGCAGAGGTGTCGGTAGGCTGTGAGGAAACCCTTAGACTCTTCCACTGAGGATCCCTGTCCACGTTTCTGGAGGCAAAACCTCTGAAGCACCTTTGAGTTTTGCCCCACTGAACCTAGGGAGAAATGGGACTGAGTGGAGTCAGCGCCCGTAAGGCACCCAGGGGGGGCCCCCGACCCGCCCATTAACTTACCACCCAATACTTACTCCGATTGAGCAGGCTACACCTTTACACGTGGTTGTAATCTGGATATCCCTAGGGGGCGGAGGAGCAAAAGATAGGAGGTCAAACCAGTTTCCTCTTGAGCCCATACCCTCGAGCCCACACCAACCCCTAACGTTTTTGTGCCTTCGCACCCTGAGCTTTGAACCTCTTTCTTGAGAGGGAGGCCCCTCCGAAGCTGAATAAGAAGGGATGGGGTAAGGCAAAACGGGGGTTCATTCTTTTGTTTCCAGAGAGCCTTCTAAAGAATGGTGGTGAAGAGCCCAGGACTGGCCAAGGGGATGGAGGTAAACAGACACATAAGCCATCCATCCTTTTCTGGAGCCTTACAGCACCTTGACCAGCCATGCACCCAGCTCTTGGTACCACCAGCCAAACCCAGCCATCCGTGCTTGGATTACTTACACTGAAACAGCCAACGAGGCCACCAGCCATCCCCTTGGGCAATCAATGGCCAGAGAAAGGGCGAATTTAGCGATCTGAAATGGGAGAACACAAGACGTCAAGAAGGCCACCGAGAGCCATTTCCGCCCTGCTTGATGAACCTACTCAAGAGGCCTGCAATGAATGTACTCCACATACCCCTCCACCAGAGAGAGAGAGCCTCAGAAAGTTTTAATACGTCCAGAGATCCACATGGAGAGAAACAGACCAAATGACAGCTTTGCAACCAGAAGCAGAGCTGGCTTAAGAAGAAGAAAAAACTTGATCGTCTTGCAGTGGGACTTGGCATCTCCACAAGCTGCAAATCAGATTGCTCTTCTTTGGCGGCTCCTTGTTAGTAGGTAAACAAGAGGCTTCCTCTATATCTTGTCTGTGCTTGGAAGAATGCATCTGTGGATGATGCTTCATCAGCTTCTATTTCTGAAGCTGTCATTTCGTTAGCCAGATTTTCCAAGAGACCCACCAAACTCCAAGCAGAGGCCAATACAGATGAAATGGTATAAATGGAAATAACAGCTCCTGCAGCTTTAGGGATATTGCATACACAATGTGTTGCAGAAACAAAGGCATACTGTGATCATCATGGAAGCCCCCAGCTTCACTAAAATGTCCCAGTTTCCAATTATCAACCGACTCAAAATCAAGGACTGTACAGAGGATGTCTGCCTGGCTTGGCACAATGATCTACACAGAATCCCCACCAACATCACCAAGAGCTTTTTATTTTCACATAAGCATTTACCTCCACCCCAGCCAAAAAAAATTCAGTTCCAAAAAAAAAGATCATGAGCTGGGGAAGAGAACTTGTGCAGAGCGAGGAGCTGCCTCTATCTGGACAGCAAGCAGAGATTTCCAACTGTACGGGGCCAGGAGTGAAGCGTTAAACCACCCACCACCGCCTGCCTGTAAGCAGCTTCGAACTTTTGCCACAAATTTTTGGAGACATTCCTGTATAATTTTTCTCCACTATTCACAAGTCACTAGCACCTGCCTGAAGAAGGGATTTTCAATCCACAGAAGCCCCAATGAATTGTTTGATGACATTTTTCTTTTGAGCGGTTCCATCAAGGGGGCACATTCTTCTACATATGAACTATGGAAGAGGTGGGGGCACCACAGAATCGGTCAGGAATTTACCAACGGGCAACATGCGTAGGCATCAGAAGTCTTCTTCTTGGGCGGACCTGTAGCTGAGAGCATGTGGTAGTGCCTGGGCCTCCTGACTAGCCCTCTGTCCGGTCATCTATCTCTGCTTACCAGGTCAACATGCAGCAGAGTCGTGAACCCTCCTCCTGGCGTTTCATATCCAACATCCACGTGAACATGGAAACACAAGAGGGCACCACTGGGAGTCATCTCGACGAATATTTCTGCAAATATAAATTTCAACCCGATAGGAAGTCCTCTTGGGCAGGTAATCTGTGGAAGAAGAAGGTAACGTATATATATGGCTCGGGGCCAAGGCTTCTCACAGATGGGAAGGGACACCCAGAGACTGCAGGCAGCCAGATTTTTGTTGTTTTTTTTAAACAGGACAAAGTCACAGGAAACTAACAGGCAGAGCAACAAGGTCACGAGAGAGACAAATGAAGAGGTTCTAGATCAAACCAAGCCTGAATGCTTTGTAGAGGCCAAAAAAGAAGACAAAATTGAAGTTGTTGTACTTTGGGCACATCATGAGAAGATATAACACGCTGGGAAATTCGATAAAGTTAGGGAAAAGGGAAGGTAAGAGGAAAAGAGGAAGACCAATCACGAGATGGTCTGACCTCCTAAAGGAATCCACAGCCTTGAGTTCATAAGCCTTGAGCCGGACCTCAGGACACTATGGAGCTCATGAATTCGTAGGTTGAGCATCAGCTAGAACCAACCTTACGTCACGTAACAACAAGGGGAACAAAGTGTTTTTGCAGCCTTGCAGAGAAAACCTGCTGCTTTCTGAACCCTGGAACAAGCAAAAGGATCTTGCAAGTGCTGGAAATATCTAACAAGGAACCCATACAGTGAGGAAAGCATACCGTGGGGGATTCTTCACTCACTGCACAAGCTGCTCTCCCAAATTGGCATGAGAGATCATCTTTCATTGGAGGTTTGCCACTGGTGGTTCCCTTCTACTTCGGGAGCCTTACTTGATGGCTGGCTGGCTTTCTCTCCTCCTGCTGTTCTAATTTTTAAGCTGCGCATTTACAGTTTTGGTCACTTATATAACAGTCCCTTCACTTTCTTGAATACAAAAAAACTTAAGCAACAGCGCCACAAACCGCCCCAAAAGATGCACTAGTAACAACTGGGGCACTCTCCGACAGCCACTTGGCCCCCGTTTGATCTAAACCACCCTGCAAACGTGCGCTGCTCTCCCCTCCTGGCCTCCCACCTCACCCACAGCTCCTCCTGGGAAGGGCACACTTTGTACAGATCCTGTCACAGCACCAAAAAAAAAAAGAGCTGCATGTATTCTCATCTGTTGAGGGATCAAAAACCCTTTTCTTCTAGGCTGGGAATATACCTACGGGTGGCCAGCTAATGTGATCCACCCTCTGAGGCCAGCCCCAAAGAGCCCCTATTGAGACATAATAGCCAGAAAGAATTGCAAACATACCTCTGGAAAGCGCTCCATGATTATTGTTGTGGTCACAGTCGTCTGTAGAAAAAAGAATATATATTTTTAAAAATGGTTTCTTCTACAAAACTCTGGGATTCTGGCAGAACTGGACCAAGTGGCAGGCTTTTTACACTTTTTCTATTTTCCAGAGTGGGGTTGGGTTCATATCCAGGCACTGAATCTTTCATCTGACTCATAAGTTCAATTATCTAATTGCCGGTGGCAGAAAGTGAGAAGGAATTAAAGAACCTCGTAATGAGGGTGAAAGAGGAGAGCGCCAAAAATGGTCTGAAGCTCAACCTTAAAAAAACTAAGATCATGGCCACTGGTCCCATCACCTCCGGGCAAATAGAAGGGGAAGATATGGAGGCAGTGACAGATTTTACTTTCTTGGGCTCCATGATCACTGCAGATGGAGACAGCAGCCACGAAATTAAAAGACGCCTGCTTCTTGGGAGGAAAGCAATGACAAACCTTGACAGCATCTTAAAAAGCAGATGCATCACTTTGCCGACAAAAGTCCGCCTAGTCAAAGCTATGGTTTTTCCAGTAGCGATGTCTGGAAGTGAGAGCTGGACCATAAAGAAGGCTGACCGCCAAAGAATTGATGCTTTTGAATTGTGGTGCTGGAGGAGACTCTTGAGAGTCCCCTGGACTGCAAGGAGATTAAACCTATCCCTTCTGAAGGAAATCAACCCTGAGTGCTCAATGGAAGGACAGATCCTGACGCTGAGGCTCCAGTATTTTGGCCATCTCATGAGAAGAGAAGAATCCCTGGAAAAGACCCTGATGTTAGGAAAGTGTGAGGGCAAGAGGAGAAGGGGATGACAGAGGACAAGATGGATGGACAGGGTCATCGAAGCAACCAACATGACTTTGACCCAACTCCGGGAGGCAGTGGAAGACAGGAGGGCCTGGTGTGCTCTGGTCCATGAAGAGTTGGACACGACTTAACGACTAAACAACATCATCTAATGTCTGGATCTCCATGAAATGCATTAGGACCCCTAATGTTTCCATCAACGCCCGAGGGATCAGATCGGTCGCTACTTTTCATATCGAATGGGAACTGGAGCAAATGTCATTGGTTTCATCAGATGTTCTCTCCGGATAAGAGGCAACACTTACCGTGATGACACTGTTAAGATTCCCATTCCCCATCATCACCTCCAGGCAATGATCGAAGTAAGCCTTCGTGATAAAGAAAGTTATAGAATTCGGGTCGGAGCTTCCAGAGATCATCAGGTCGTAGGAATGGGTGGGGTGTGGCACCGCGACGCCTCCGCAGGTAAAACTGGGCTGTGGGGACAGGGAGAGAAAGACTCAGCCACTCATTGCTCTTCCTGATCGAACTGCAATCTGATTGACCAGGCCTAGAAAGGGGCAGACAATCCTCAGGAGGTCGAAACTCCACGTCCGGCCACCACAGTCAACCAGGCGATTCTGGGAGGCCTATAGGCAATGGAAGCTGAGGGCAACCACGCTCCGTGTGGGAGGTAAATCAATCAGCGCTGTGCCGCAGCCATTTCACACATTAAAAATATGCCCAGTGCCCCCTCCCTCTGATATAACGCCGGGCAATTACTGGCCTTTGGACCACAACCAACAGCTATCATTTCCCATCTTTATATTGTTCAAACACGCAGGCTGTGGCTGATGACAGAATCTTCAGAGTGTGGCATAAAATGGCCCAATGTGATTTGTATGAACAGCGCAACTTGCAAAAAAAAAAATTCAATCGCAAGGGCCTTTTCTATCTAGATTTTTTAAAGCGAAAAGCAGTGGATGGCTTGTTTGTACCTTTTGGGTTGATCGGTGATTCTTCCTCTGCTTTCTATGTCCTTTGCTTCAGAAAGCGAAAGGACATTCGTTACAGTCAGAGGTATTTTGGGCTAAAATATGGAGACTTTAATGAGGGGGAAGTACTCCTTCCCTCCTTGCAAGAATCTTCACAGGGATTCATGAACACTTTCAAGCCAACTTGCAACCTCACAAACAGTCTATCTTGATAAGGATGAACAATTCAATGAGAAATGTCACACTCTCACTCTTTATGTACCCAAGATTTGTCCCTTACCTAGCTGTGTTCAGATGCTTCTGAATGTGGAGGTTCTATTTAGTCTACAGATAGACTTCCACAATATTATCTGATCCCTTTGGAAGGCCATCCAAGCCAAAGTCAACCACCCTATAGGTTGTGGGATGGTCTGAAAAGTGGAGATGGGCTTTCTGTCATCTGTCCAGATCATGAACTCCATGTCTCCACCTGGTGGCCACTTGTGGCATTGCACCCTTATTCTCCATGTGATTTTTTTTTAAAACAGATATTCAAATAATACCCTGGTACCTGTCAGGGGATGTTGCAGGAGCCTTTGGAATGGAATTTATTGCTACCATTAAAAACTACCATTCTCCTTTGCCGCTCACCTGAGGCCTCCACTATCACAGACTATCAAAAGAAAAACATGCTTTTTATGGAGTCGGAGGTTCCCGATTGTGTGCTGACTAAAAGTGAAATTTGTGACTGTATAAGTCATGAAAAAGAACAGTCCAAAGAAGAGGCATTGTGCCAATTTCTCACCCAGTGTTAAGCACAAAGTGCACTGCATACACTGAAATTTAAAAGCAGAAAAGTGTTTGGAAACAAGAAAGAAGAACTTCAGAAGCACCTCAGTTCCATGCTAAAATACCACCAAAATCCAGTACATGTCCTGCTTTCTTGCAATCATGGTGACACATACTGGGAGAGAATTAATGAACCCATGCCTCACCGGGAGGAAGAAGAGAGGACGGGCCTTCCCTCTTGGCCCCATACTTCCAAGTGAGGCACCATGTCCCTGCAGGTGGCACATGTTCTGGACCCCAGTGGAAATGTCCAAGGGCACCATCCGTAAGCTGGTGCCTCCAGGTGCCCCCAATACCACGCAAGCAATGGCTGCCTGGAGATGCTCGGGGGGGGGGCTCCAGTGTAACCCACTGGGAGAGTCCCAGAGGGCGGAAGGCTGTGCCAGGGTTCGGAGAGCTTCCATCCTGGATGGCAAAGATACTTCATCTGCCCACAACCCAAAGGCCCCCTCCCCCTTAGAAATCACCGTGACGGCACGAAATCACTCACGGAGAAATAAAGCACCAGAGAGGTGCTCGTGGCGACGGGGTTGTGCGCGACGTACGAGCACTGGCAACCGGGAAAGAAAGGGTGCGGACCTGCAGGAAGAAGAGACACCCCGGGTGAAATACCTGGCAGAAAGCAGATCATGGCAAAGCCAGGACAACCACCATCATCCTCCCAAAGGGCCAGGCCTTCGAGCCCGGGAAAACTCCCGCTAACAAAACGGGCAATGGCAGTTGCCCTACAGCGAACACGGGCTGGCAAAATATCCGCTCCTGCTGCTTCAGATGGCTGCTTATTGTAAGGAAGCCCCGTGAAGGCTACATCCTGTTACAAACTGAGCACCACTACAGGCAACAGGGGTCTCGAACTGGGGGAGGAGAAGAGGCAGAAAGGCAGCCGGGGACCGCCAAGGATCGCTGCCTTTGCCCCGCTCTCCATTTTTTCCTAACTACTTTTTGATACAATACTTCTTCTGTTCTTTGGGTTTACTTCCTTCCTGTTTCTTCTGTAAAACCAACTTGCTTTTCCTTCGTTCCTTCCATTCTTCCTTCTATCCATCATCAGCTCCTTCCTTCCTTCCTTCCTTCCTTCCTTCCTTCCTTCCTTCCTTCCGAAATATCAGGCCTTCTGTGCGATGCTCTTAAAACTAGAGATGGGCACCAATCAGAAAAAAATGGTGATTCGCTTTGCTTTTAATATGTTCTTACCATTGTTTTTTCTACTAGTTTTAACATTATACTTGTTTAATTCTTTTTTAAAAGATTTTAATCATGTATCGTTTGTTTATATTAATACTCTGAACTCCATTTTAGGAGAAAGGTGGCATATTAATTAATCAATCAATCAATCAATCAATCAATCAATCAATCAATCAATCAATCAATTAATTAATTAATTAATTAATTAATTAATTAATTAAATAAATAAATAAATTTGAATACATTCATAGAATAATGGAGTTGGAAAGGGCCAATAAACCCATCATGTCCAACCCCCTGCTCACTGCAGGAATACAAATCAAAGGATATCTGACAGATAGGCTATTAATATTCTATTCCTTTTTAATATATCTGCTGTTGGAGCATAAATTTGAACAATGGTTGCACTGAGAAGACTTTCAGTGGTTATATTGCTCAGTCTGATTGCTATTCTTTGGTCAGACTTTAGATTCTAGCCCCTAACTGCTTGCACTATGGCACACTACACTTTATTTCATTTTGGCTTTGTTATTTCCAAAGTAAAACACTTTGCAATTATCTGATTGAACATGTCCTGTTCCAGACCACTCACCCCAAATTCACCCATTCCATTTCTTCTTTTACAATGTTGAGCTTACTTTGATTTCTATTTCTCACATTCCATGTTTCAGTTAGGTCTGCGTACTTCAAAACTAGAGACCCTTTCAGCTATAATCCAGTATGGCTTCATTAAGAATTGCAGTATCTCTACTTGTCCTTTGCTTTGAATGCATTCCAATCTGGAAGTCTCATCTTCCAGCACTATCTCAATTTGCTCATTACATGGCTTTTATGGTACGAGATATTCAGAAGTGTTTTAGTATAGCCTTCTTCTGTGTGGCCCCAGCATTGTCTTTGTCTACAGAAGATCTGGGAGTGTCCCTTTCAGCTACTGCTGCTGCCCTCCAGATGTTTCTCCACCCCGTCACCCTTGGAAGAATCGATTTTGTTCTGCTGATACAATCATGAATTCCAGAAGATTCATTTCCAGAGTCTGGTGCCTCCACTTTGACCATTCCATGTTGGGCGCCCCTGCCACGAGTCCAGAGACTCGTCATGGAGCCTAGACGCCTGGAGGTATTGCTCTGGGCCCACACACACATTCAAGCCCTCCCCTTCGTATTTTAAGGCATGTTTTGCAGGAGGAGACCTCACGCAGAGAAATCTCTCACCAAGCCACAAGTCCTGGGATGCCTGCAAAGAGGCCATGAGACCCTTTGCATGGTATCAAAGAACGACCACTGCAAACGCAGGATCAAAAGTTTGATTTAAGGTTATGTCCTCTGTGGGCGTTTAATGGCAGAAGGCGAAGGCAGCAGCATAAGGTGCGATCCGGAGTGGAAGGCTAGTTCCACTGCTCTCACCTGCTTCTAAAACAGGATTCTCCCCCCCCCCCATGGTCCCACAAAAACTGGATGCCTATGAGGAGACCGCCGTTGGAAGGGTTTCCTCGTGGAGCCTATGATTGCTTACCAAGAGCGACATTCATGAGGCAGTTCAACTCCTTGTACAAGACCAAAGCGATTCTGCAGACCTGCAGGAGAGGAAGCAAAGAAGGTGGCCCAGCCATTGGCCGTCGATTCAAAATGGTCCCCAGGGAAACATCACCCCACGGTTGCCACTTACTCTGCACAACACTGGGTCTGATCCAGATCCCCAGGAAGCCTGCGGGGAACGCCTCTTAGGCAGTGGTTCTCCAACTGGGGTCCCCAGATGTTCTTGGACTGCAACTCCCAGAAATCCTGGCCAGTACAGCTGATGGTGAAAAGGCTTCTGGGAGTTTTAGTCCAAGAACATCTGGGGACCCCAGTTGGAGAAGAGGACCTTCTTCCTGCGTCTTTTCCCAACACCCGTTTTCCTAGCAGCTTCTGTCACTCTTGAACCCCGACCCTCTCCCAAGATAGGTCTTCTGGGGCAAGATAGATCTTCTCTGTCTTTCTCATTATGTCCCACCAATCGCTCTCCTGAAGAACCTGGCTTCTGCCATCCTGGAAAGGAAAAAAAAAACCCTACTTTCTCCAAGAAATGCATTTACAAGTTTGTTAAGTCTTTTTTGCGCTTATACTACATCTTGTTTAAGGTCCGTTTTCAAGACTCTAAAAATGCCAGTAGCAGTGTTGGGACTCAGATGAAATAAAGTAAATATTAATGAGGTGAAAACTGTCATCCTGTAGGCATTTCTAAACTTGGGTGATCCAGGTGTGTTCTCAGACGGCAACTCCCAGAAATCCTGGCCAGCACTGTGGGTGGTGAGGGCTTCTGGGAGCGGTAGTCCAAGAACATACCGGGGTCACCCAAGGTTGAGGACCACCGGCTGTAGAGAATATATTGTACCATGAGACTGTACGGCAAAGATGATAGCTAGGAGGCAAAGGGGGGGGTCAAGGGGAAAAAGTGACACACACACACACACACACACACACACACACACACACACCCAGAGCGACCAAGAGGCCACGCAGTTGGCAAAGAGAGAGCAAGCCAGGTTGAGAGGACATGGCTTGCAGAGGACATAACGTTCAAGGGTGCAAATGCTTTGTGACTGTGGAAATCCTGCACCCTGCCTGTACTGATTCTGTACTCCACCAGTAGTGCCTGTACCACTGGTTGGAAATCCCTGTTTGATTACAAGCTCCCACATCACTCAAAATAAATTCTTTCTCCGTCCATCCTCGACACTGTTACCACCAATATCCACCTACACCTGCCATCTCCTCCTTGGTTTTGAGACTGTACTAGGGTAAAACTTCACCAATATCATAAATACAACCATGGAAGGCTTTGTCAACGTACGAGCACCTTGCCCAGGGCGAAGGCGTGTGGTTTTGCCTTTCTGCCAGGACAGAGCCCGGGTTCTTTAACAGCAGCAGGAGCAACCAGGCAGAGTCGGAAATAAAGGCAAGAGAAAATGTTCTACATGACCTACCGTTGGCCCAAAAAGGTTCCCAAGGAGTTCCTCGACAACGGGAGGGATTACTATGCTCACCCTGAGGAGGAAAGAGAGAACAGAGCTGAGCTAGAAGAGCCATCGGGCAGAGGCAAGAAGCTGCTCCTTCCTCTTCCTCCCTCCAGGCAGTAGCCTACAGTGGCTGGAGGAAGCCTGAGAGAGAAACACACACACACACACACACACACACACACTTTTCAGGGGGTCTCAGCAGCTTTGGATACCATCATCCATGGTATTTTCCTGGCCCGTCTCTTTCTGGAATGGGAATTGGTGGCACTGTTTTACGGTGGCTCAGATCCTTCCAGGAGGAGAGAACTCAGAAGGTGGTGTTGGGAGGACTCCCGTTAGGCATGCTGACCATTGGGAGAGGTTGCCCAGAGCTCTGGGGTTTGGAGCCATAGATACGCAGGCGGCACTTACCTATCTCTCTCCTTTCTCTCCAATTCCAAGGAAGCTCTCTTAGTCCAAAACTGCTCCACAAGTTAGCTCTCCTCCTAGATTGATCCCTAAATCTGGATGCCCAAGTTTCAGCCACGGCCAGAAGTGCATTTCCATAGTCAAAACTAGTGTGTCAGCTGCACCTGTTCCTAGAGATGTCTGGTTTAGCTAGAGTTACACATGCCTACCTGACATCCCGCTTGGATTCCAGTGACACGCTCTAGGTAGGCTCCGCCTTTGAAGATGGCTCAGAAACGTCAGCTGGTTCGAGCTGCAGCAACCGGGCTGCTGACTGGGGCCAGTTATACAAAGCCGATCACTCCCTTAACCCCCAACAGCTGGGCCGGCTACCCGCCTGTTTCCAGGCCCAATTCAAAGTGTTAGTTCTCTGACCTATCCTGGTTTTGGGACCCAGGCTATCCAAAGACTTCACCTCACCATTTGAGCCTTCCTTCCCTGTCCTTCAGACCATCAGAGGAGGCCCTTCCCTTGGGTCCCATTGCCATCGCAGGTGTTTCTGATGGGGATGCAGGAGAAGCCCCCCCCCTTGTGGTCCCTCCCAGGGGGTGGAACGCCCTCCCTCGGAAGGCGAGCTCGGCTCCCACCCTTTTCATCCTTCCGCCAACACTTATAGACCCACATCTTCAGGAAGGCTTTCAAGAACTAGGACCGTGTCCCCCTGGGGGTTGGGTTTTCGCTTTGGTTTCTTTTGGGTTGCTGTTGTTGCTTCTTTCCTAAGTGTATTTTAAACATTTTAAATGCTTTCAAATTAATTCATGGATATTTACTTATTCCTGAATGTTCAACTGTTGTTGTTGTTTAACTTGTGATTTCCCTGGTGTGGACGTTGCGAGCCACCTCGGGTTGCCTCACCAAGAGAAAGTAGACCTACAAATGAACGAAAAAAAGAGCGAAGGGATGGATGGATGGATGGATGGATGGATGGATGGATGGATGGATGGATGGATGGATGGATGGATGGATGGATGGATGGATGGATGGATGGATGGATGGATGGATGGATGGATGGATGGATGGATGGATAGATAGATAGATAGATAGATAGATAGATAGATAGATAGATAGATAGATAGATAGATAGATAGATAGATAGATAGATAGATAGATAGATAGATAGATAGATAGATAGATAGATAGATAGATAGATAGATAGATAGATAGCAGATCAACTGCTCCGATGGTTTCCTAAGAAGCGGGCCATGAGAGAGAGAGAGAGAGAGAGAGAGAGAGAGATTCAATCCCAGCTGTTTGAGCACAAAGAAATTTAAAAAACAGGGCACTGACCCGACTGAGGTGACCATGACGGTGACGGAATGAAGCATACAGTTGTCGATCACCAGTGGGTAATACCCTATCCTCACTCGGATGTTGACACACAGTATGCCACGCAACCTCAGGATACCCAGCAAGCTGTACCTGTGGGAGAGAAACAGAGCCATACTCCCGGTCAGCCCCTCCTGGTCGAAGTGGTCTAATCCTAAATCCAAGAGGGAGGACAACATGGTCCGCCAGCTGGCCCCAAGCCGATGTGTTACAATTGGGCTGGGCTACAGTGCCCATCCTCCCCTGACAGCATCTAGGAGGGCACCCATATTGGGAAGACTCATGCGCATCCGACAGGTGAGAAGCCCTTTGCGTCTCTGTTGTGGCTCTTTCGGCCAGCAGGGAGGCGCTCGTGCCCCAGCCCTGATGGCAGCTGAACGTGGGGCTCAGGTTAGTGAGGATACCTTGCCAAGGAAATGTAGCTCTCCATGCCCTGCCCCCCCCCCAGCGAACCTCCTATTTTTCTGCAAATATGTTTCTTTCAGATTGTGGATAAGTGAAACCGCAGATATGGATTCCGTGGATACTGAAGTCCTGATCTATCACCTCCATAATCTTCCAGCCAGCACTTCCAGTGGCTTGATTCTGGCAGTTGACCCACAACCATACAACCCCCAAAATACCACATTTTTCCATCTATAAGAGTATCGTCGTCGTCGTTTAGTCATTTAGTCGTGTCCGACTCTTCGTGACCCCATGGACCAGAGCACGCCTGGCCCTCCTATCTTCCACTGCCTCCCGGAGTTGGGTCAGATTCATGTTGGTTGCTTCACAGACACTGTCCAGCCATCTCATCCTCGGTCGTCCCCTTCTCCTCTTGCCATCACACTTTCCTAACATCAAGGTTTTTTCCAAGGAGTCTTCTCTTCTCATGAGATGACCAAAGTATTGGAGCCTCAGCTTCAGGATCTGTCCTTCCAGTGAGCACTCAGGCTTGATTTCCTTCAAAATGGATAGGTTTGTTCTCCTTGCAGTCCAGGGGATTCTCAAGAGCCTCCTCCAGCACCACAATACAAAGGCATCAATTCTTTGGCGGTCAGCTTTCTTTATGGTCCAGCTCTCACTTCCATACATCACGACAGGAAAAACCATAGCTTTGATTATTCGGACTTTTGTTGGCAAGGTGATGTCTCTGCTTTTTAAGATGCTGTCAAGATTTGTCATCGCTTTCCTCCGAAGAAGCAGGCGTCTTTTAATGTCATGGCTGCTGTCTCCATCTGCAGTGATCATGGAGCCCAGGAAGATAAAATCTGACACTGCCTCCATATCTTCCCCTTCTATTTGCCAGGACGTGATGGGGCCAGTGGCCATGATCTTTGTTTTTTTGATGTTGAGTTTCAGACCGTTTTTTGCACTCTCCTCTTTCATCCTCATTACAAGGTTCTTTAATTCCTCCTCACTTTCTGCCATCAGAGTGGTATCATCTGCATATCGGAGGTTGTTGATATTTCTTCCGGCAATCTTAATTCCAGCTTGTGATTCCTCCAGTCCAGCCTTCCGCATGATGTATTCTGCATATAAGTTAAATAAGCTGGGGGACAATATACAGCCTTGTCGTACTCCTTTCCCAATTTTGAACCAATCAGTTCTTCCATATCCAGTTCTAACCGTTGCTTCCTGTCCCACATATAGGTTTCTCAAAAGACAGATAAGGTGGTCAGGCACTCCCATTTCTTTAAGAAATTGCCATAGTTTGCTGTAGTTCACACAGTCAAAGGCTTTTGCATAGTCAATGAAGCAGAAGTAGATATTTTTCTGGAACTCTCTGGCTTTCTCCATAATCCAGCGCAGGTTAGCAATTTGGTCTCGAGTTCCTCTGCCTCTTCGGAATCCAGCTTGTACTTCTGGGAGTTCTCGATCCACATACTGCTGAAGCCTATCTTGTAGGATTTTGAGCATAACCTTGCTAGCATGTGAAATGAGTGCAATTGTACGGTAGTTGGAGCATTCTTTGGCACTGCCTTTCTTTGGGATTGGGATGTAGACTGATCTTTTCCAATCCTCTGGCCACTGTTGAGTTTTCCAAACTTGCTGGCATATTGAGTGTAGCACCTTAACAGCATCATCTTTCAAGATTTTAAATAGTTCAACTGGAATGCCATCACCTCCACTGGCCTTGTTGTTAGCCAGGCTTTCTAAGGCCCACTTGACTACACTCTCCAGGATGTCTGGCTCAAGGTCAGCAACTACATTGTCTGGGTTGTCCGGGATATCCAAATCTTTCTGATATAATTCCTCTGTGTATTCTTGCCACCTCTTCTTGATGTCTTCTGCTTCTGTGAGGTCCCTTCCATTTTTGTCTTTTATCATGTCCATCTTTGCACAAAACTTTCCTCTAATATCTCCAGTTTTCCTGAACAGATCTCTGGTTTTTCCTTTTCTGTTATTTTCCTCTATTTCTTTGCATTGTTCATTTAAGAAGGCCCTCTTGTCTCTCCTTGCTATTCTTTGGAAGTCTGCATTCAATTTTCTGTAACTTTCCCTATCTCCCTTGCATTTTGCTTCCCTTCTCCTCTCTGCAGTTTCTAAGGCCTCGTTGGACAGCCACTTTGCTTTTTTGCATTTCCTTTTCTTTGGGATGGTTTTTGATGCTGCCTCCTGGACAATGTTACGAGCCTCTGTCCAAAGTTCTTCAGGCATTCTGTCCACCAAATCTAGTTCCTTAAATCTGTTCTTTACTTCCACTGTGTATTCATAAGGGATTTGGTTTAGATTATACCTGAGTGGCCCAGTGGTTTTTCCTACTCTCTTCAGTCTAAGCTTGAATTTTGCTATGAGAAGCTGATGATCAGAACCGCAGTCAGCTCCAGGTCTTGTTTTTGCTGACTGTATAGAGCTTCTCCATCTTTGGCTGCAGAGAATATAATCAATCTGATTTCGATATTGCCCATCTGGTGATTTCCATGTATAGAGTCGCCTCTTGTGTTGTTGGAAAAGAGTGTTTGTGATGACCAGCTTATTCTCTTGACAAAACTCTATTAGCCTTTGTCCTGCTTCGTTCTGAACTCCAAGGCCAAACTTCCCTGTTGTTCCTTTTATCTCTTGGCTCCCTACTTTAGCATTCCAGTCCCCTAGAATGAGAAGAACATCTTTCTTTGGTGTCAGTTCTAGAAGGTGTTGTAAATCTTCATAAAACTGTTCAATTTCAGTCTCCTCAGCAGTGGTGGTTGGTGCATAAACTTGGATTATTGTGATGTTGAAAGGTCTGCCTTGGATTCGTATTGACATCATTCTATCATTTTTGTGATTATATCCCATTACAGCCTTCCCCACACTTTTGTTGACTATGAGGGCTACCTCATTCCTTCTACGGGATTCTTGCCCACAATAGTAGATATGATAATCGTCTGAATTGAATTTGCCCATACCTGTCCATTTTAGTTCGCTGATGCCCAGGATGTCGATGTTTATTCTTGCCATCTCCTGTTTGACCACATCCAGCTTCCCGAGGTTCATAGATCTTACATTCCAGGTTCCTATGCAGTATTTTTCTTTGCAGCATTGGACTTTCCTTTCCCTTCCAGGCACGTCCACAGCTGAGCGTCCTTTTGGCTTTGGCCCAACCACTTCATTAGCTCTGGAGCTACTTTTACTTGTCCTCCGCTCTTCCTCAGTAGCATGTTGGACGCCTTCTGACCTGAGGGTCCCATCTTCCAGCATCATATCTTTTAGCCTTTTGTTTCTGATCATGGGGTGTTCTTGGCAAAGATACTGGAGTGGCATTGCCATTTCCTACTCCAGGTGGTATAAGAGTATACTTTTGTCTGAAAGTTTTTGACTAAAAATTGAGGCCGTCTGTGTAGAGGTAAGCTGAGGAGAGTACAAAAATAAGTGGAGGGGAAAGCCGGGATCAAATTGTTCCTGCAGGGCTTTGATCCCTGCTTTCCCCTCCACTTGCTAATCCTTAGCAAAAGGAAAGCAGGGATCAAAGCACTGCAGGATCACTTTGATCCCTGCTTTCCCCTCTGCTTGCTAAGTCCCATGGGGCTTAACAAAATGAGGGGGGGAGAATCAAAGCAATCCCATGGCTGTATAAGGGGGAAAGGGATCAAAACGATCGTGCAGTTGTGGGATTGCTTTGATCCCTTTCCCCCTCCTTTTGCTAAGCCCCACGGGGCTTAGCACAAAGGGAGAAAGCAGGGATCAAAGTGATCCTGCAGCGCTTTGATCCCTTTCCCCCTATACTTGCTAAGCCCCACTTAGATTTCTTAATTTTGAGTTAGAAAAGTGGGGGGCATCTTATACACAGAAAAATACGGTAGTTTCCAAAGCAGGTTCCTGCTCCTGCTCCCTTGGCCTTCTGGTATCTAAATTGTACCCAGATTCTGGAAGGTGCAGTAATTAAAGCATGAGAGAACGAAGGTATCAGGCAGGTGTAGAGAGAGCTCTACTTCCCTTAGCAACGCCTGTTACTCCTCCACCACCACCACCACCACCACCCTTTCATAACCAGCTAGCATTCCGTTCCCCCCATGCTTGTGCCTTCTGGCTATTAAGGAATGCATTTCCATGCCAAAATGTGTTTGGGTTCAACAGCCACAACATGAACAATTTGGGCTTTTGAGAAAAGGAAGGAAGAAACAGGTGGCCAGATGTTCTATTTATCAGCCAGTCACCGGGCAGAAATAAACAAGCCCAGCACTGTTGCAATTGGAAGATGATGGAACATTATTCCTACATACTTCAGCACTGTCAGGTTTGCACCACTGAAACACAAACAAAGCCCAGTGACCCATCCCCAAACAAAAGCAAGTGAATCGGCAAGTTGTGGAGTTGCAGAGCCTCACTGGAGGGTGGTCAAAGATCCTTTACTTCACAGGGCAGATCTGTCCCTAACTTCAAAGCCTGCTTTGGTCCACAAAGGGTCTTAGCCCGGGGCATATCCCAAGAGGAAGCAAGCCAGTGGCAACATCAGAAAGCATGGAGGGGACAACCTGCAGTCATCAAGTGGGTAATATTGACTCTCTGGGGAATCAGAAGGCATCGTTACTCACGGGCAATCCAAATATTTGTCAAAGCAGATGAGCACGTTGATCACAGGGATGGTCCCTGGTACCAGCGTCACCTTTATACTTTTGAAAACACAACTTCCGACCCGGCATCTGTGGATATGGAGAAGGGGGTGGTTTCATCAGAAGAAGGTTACAAGTGTCTCCCCCACTTCTCTCCAGGACTTCCTACCCCGCCCCCCAGGCTGCCTGCAACCCATCTAATCCCTTGGGATCTTGATATCCATGTGAGGCTCTTGCAAGATGATGACAGCGTAGTGCTGGCCTCTGTTTTTTGGAAAGAGCAAGGCTGGAAACCATGGCCAGGGGAAGGAACCTTAAAATCATCTAGAGCAGGGGTTCCCCACTTGGATCCCCCCGATGTTCTTGGACTGCAACGTCCAGAAGCCTTCACCACTTGCTGTGACAGCCATTATTTCTGGGAGTTGTAGTCCAAGAACATCTGGGGACCCAAGGTTGGGAACCACTGATCTAAATGTTCCCATGCAAGAGACATCTTGATATTTCCTCCACTTACCCCTTACCTTTGCTCTGTAACTTCTATTTAACTTCTATTTCTTTTTCCCAAGAACATGGCACCAGAGATAATGGGTTGGGAGGGATGCAAATGAGGAAGGAAGAATTAATTATCTCAAGCTCCCTCCCTTTGCAGCCACTGCCCCTCCCTTGGACTTCGGTGACTGCAACTAACCAGGAGGTGGCCTGGGGCTGGATCTCTTACTCCTCTCCTAGGCTTCCTGGCCTGTTCCTCTTGGTCCTTCTGCCACTTAGAGCCCCCAAACTCTCCTTCCCTGGTCCGTGCCCCCTCCCTGAAGGTGTAGCAGCAAAGCTCCAGAGGAGCTCCCGAGGGGGACCTTTGGCTCACCACGACCAGCCAAAATAACTGGCACAACCACAGAAGTGTCTCTGATCTGCAACCAGCCAAAATCTGGGTGCACCACTGTGGGACTGAGGAAAAAGATCATGTGCCGGTCGGAGGCTGAGGGAGACCCTTGATCCACCCAGCTCGGACTGGTCAACTGTGACTGGCCGCCGTGAATCTATAGGTACCATGGTCTACAGACACACTTCCATAGTTCATCACTGGCAACATCGGCCAGGAATTCTGGGAGTTGAAGTCCAAATCTTATGGAGTGCCAAACGTTCCCCCGCTCCTCGGACAGGATTCTTTTCTTGTCCTGCCTACTGATTCCTGCCAGCCTCCCCATACATCCACTGATCAGACCCAACTCTGCTTAGCTTCTGAAACGAAATATTCATATTTGTCTCCCAGGAGAGACAAATACGAATATCGACATTACGGGTGGCGGGGCCAATTGGACCCTCCCCCCCCCAGAATTCAGGGTGGCCTTCTTCTACTATTGGTGTCACAATGCACGTAATCATCATCGTTCACACCGCACTAAGCATGAAAGTAGTCTGTCCAGGGCTTCCCCGCCTCCCTACACTGCTGACTAATCAAGTGAGGAGGTGGGATGATGAGTTTCCCCACTCAGCTGTTGAGGGGTCAACAGTGCCAGGAGGCAGGGAAGCTCCAGCAGAGCTATTTCTGCCTTTGGGACAGCGCAAGTAACGTGGGCCATGTATGCCGCACTGCAAGCAGGAAGTGGACAGCCTGATTCTGTGGAGAGGGACCAATGGCGGTATTCATACTCTAGCTTACAAACATCTTTCCCCAGGAAGATGAAGACGAATATCCCATCTCTGGTTACGAATGATGTAGACGAAAAGCCACGGCAGGATGCCTCATGAAAAGGCACCCGCCACTCTTAAAAGCCCCTGGCGATGCTGCTTCGCAAAGCATTAGAGCGGGACTCACCCCAGAAGGAACCCAGTGAAGCCGGTGGTGGGCACCAAGCTTAGCTCATGCGACACACGAGATGACCAGATATCCTTTGAAGAAGAGTAACCTGTAAGGAGGACATCAACAGATTATGGCTCCAGGTACGGGAGAGGGAAGGATGTGTAGTCCTGCACTGAGCAGCGGATTGGACTCCATGGCCTTAGAGGCCCCTTCCAACATCATGAGTCTATGATTCTGTACAGTAGGGCCCTTGTATGCACAGATCAGTTCCAAACCACCAACCGTTGATGATGCTGAAAGATGCAGAACATTATTTTAATTGTGAATGCTGTACATTCTCTGGCTCCTTCTAGTGGCCAGTTCTGGTAATGACATAATAAAAATGTACGGTATTTCTCTAGCAAACACTGTACATAAGCATGGTCTCTGTCTCCCTCTTCTGGCCAATTCTGATAACTTTGTCATTTAAAAATATATATTTGGGGAGATTTTTCTTTAAATGTTTTTAATATTTTCAGACCGTAAATAAATAAATCAGCAGATACTGATGCTGTGGATATGGCACTGTACGCAGTAGTACTCCCGGTTTTGAGTCAGGTTTAGCATGCTTTAAATAAATGTTTAAATTTCTTTTTACACCATGTATAGGGGTTTTTTTGTTTCTTTGTTTTTTGTTGTTGTTGTTGTTCAGAAAGCACGTTATTTTAAAAAGCCACAAGCTGGTTGTTTATTTTAACTCTATTCCGGACATGATTTATTTTGCATTTTTGAAGAGGTAGCTGTGCTAGCATATCAGGCAAAATCAAAAATAAAAATAAAAGATAAAATAAAGAAGACAAAAACATTTTGACTCCTTAAAAACTAACTGATATATTTTAATGTGAGTCCACTCCCTCAGACAGATTTATTTTTGAATCATTTTGGCGTGTGCACTTGCTTGTATTGGAGTAAACTGTCTCTCTTGGATCTGTCCAGTTTTGGATTCCAGGATCACAGGCTTCAGGCTTGCTATAGAGACACATTTATGATAGATCTAGTGCTTTTTAAACATTTGCTTGCATTTTTTGTCTATATCTCTGCATCTTGTAGAATATTGATGGAAGTCTGCCTTCATGACATAAGAATAATTCAGAAAAATATATCTACCCCGGGCAACATTTCTTACTTACAGAGATTTCGGGTTTGTTTTTTAGGCCCCATAGAAAACAAAAGAACTGAAAGTAGGGGATAAAGTTTAAGTAAGTGGCGCCTTAGGACAGGGAAATTCCCTTACATGTTTCCAATGCAGCTGGGGTGATGTGCCAGCCACAGTAGCCCGAAGCACCATGAAAGGAGAGCAGGGTGGCCAAGACAGCAGCCAGCAAGAGCATCTTGGCCATGGTGCCTTCTACAGCAACCTGGAAAGAGGAAGTCAAAGCAGTGACATTAAGTGACTTTGTCTTAGTCTTGTGTGTCCAATCCATGTATCTCATCTGTAAACAGAACTTGCAAATTATCACCTTTTGGGGGGGATTATGACCCTCTAAATCTTATAGCTCACACAGCTACAGCCAGTCTATGGAGAGTCATAATCATGTGCTATCCATCACCTTGCCGACAAAGGTCTGAATAGTCAAAGCTATGGTTTTTCCAGTAGCGATGTATGGAAGTGAGAGCTGGACCATAAAGAAGGCTGACTGCCGAAGAATTGATGCTTTTGAATTGTGGTGCTGGAGGAGACTCTTGAGAGTCTCCTGGACTGCAAGGAAAACAAACCTACCCATTTTGAAGGAAATCAACCCTGAGTGCTCACTGGAAGGACAGATCCTGAAGCTGAGGCTCCAGTACGTTGGCCATCTCATGAGAAGAGAAGACTCCCTGGAAAAGACCCTGATGGTGGGAAAGTGTGAGGGCGAGAGGAGAAGGGGACAACCGAGGATGAGATGGATGGACAGTGTCATCGAAGCAACCAACATGAATTTGACCCAACTCCCAGCCCCTGGCCCCGGCGGCCAGATCGCCGGCTCACTGAGCTATCTAGCCAGCTGTGGGAGTCATTGTCCCCACCCACCCCACCCACCCCCTGAAAAAAAGCCACATTTTCCAAAAACCTCCTTTGTGGCCCAGATTTCCTCCAAGATGCTGAGAATAGAAATGTGGGGACGAGGTAAGAGGATGGCAGATGGCAGCAAGGAAACCCAGCACCATGCCTTGATGGCGAAGGAAGGGGGATGGCTGTTGGAAACCAGCGAGGAGGAAATGGAAGAAGGAATTGAGGTGGGAGGGAGGCCAAAAAAGGCAGAGAACTAGAGAGCCGCAAGGCAGGGACTTAGAAGGCAGTGCCCAGATTAACGCCCACTGCATCAAAGAGTATAACTAGCTGCTAGAAATGGAGAAAAAAGCCAGTCACAGAGTCCCTCCTGTGCCCTGAAGGAACAGGCATGAGAAAGCCAGATCCTTGGACCCGCCTGATCTATGTCTCCCTCTTTCATTTAGACTCCTGTTCTCTAAGCCAGTGGTTCCCCAGCTGTTCTTGGACTACAACTCCCAGAAATCCTGGCCAGCACAGCTAGTGGGGAAGGCTTCTGGGAGTTGTAGTCCAAGAACGCCTGGGGACCCAAGATTGGGAACCACAGATTTAGGGTGATGTCCCCCACCCCCTCCCCATAAGACTGCCCATTTCCATCTCTCTACCAAAGATAGGGTTTGTCCTCACCACTCACCCTTCGATCTCAGGGCAAAAACAGAGGTTGTTGATCATCTTACATAGCACAGGACAGATCATCATGGGCTCAAGAGATAGGAAGCCAGATTTAGACTGAATATCAGGAAAAACTTCTTAATGGTTAGAGCAGTACGACAACGGAACCCATGACTTCCAGGGGAGGTGGTAAGCGCTCCAAAGCTGGAGACCTTCAAGAGAAACGTAGACCACCACCTGTCTGATCTGCTTCGATTTGGATTCTTGCCTTGAGGAGGGGCTTGGACTCGATGGCCTTCAAGGGGCCCCCTTCCAGCTGCAGGATTGTAGGATTCTAGGATTCAGTTTCCTCGGGCCTCAGCAAAAGGGCCAACTCCAACACCAACACCGGAACCCCAGACTTTGGCCAAGGCAGATCCTTCAAGCGGCCTCTCATCCTGGCTCAAACCCTCCTTACCTGCTGTTGCTGCACAAACCGAGGGCAGGATAGCTGGTGGCTGTCTCACCCCAGCCCTCGGCCAAGCAGGAACGGGGGCTCTTTATATAGTCCAGCAACTCAGGCTTAAGGGAGCCAAGAATTAGTGAGGCGTGACCAAAGAAATTGCTCACCTAATGTTCTAGCGATACCTCACTGCAAAGGCTCAAAACATAATGAAGCTCAATGAAAAGCAAATGCACGGAGCTATGGGCGGAACGGCAGAAACCCTCGTCCCTGGCACAGGGTTGCCCCTGCGGGAAAGTGTCCGAACATCCATCCCTTTGTTGGCCGAGGGAACCAGCAGTAAAACATCGACTGGGAAATCAGCATAATTCCCCAAATTAGAAGATTCGTAGGAGACTCAGTTTAATTTTTATTATTTTTACCAAGTGTTCCAAACAAGGTAGAAACAGGCCTATGGACTTCCTGATGGTTTTGGACTATAATGCCCAGAATCCCTCTCTCTTTGGTTGGGCTGGGCAGGGCTGATGGGGATTGCAGTCCAGCAGTACCCCACTGCCCCCTCCCACTGGGGCAAAAGACACAGGATGCGCTTGTACTGTAGCTAAGACCCTGTTTTTTCAGTGGTCAGAATCGGTAGCGGCTTCTTTCTCGGCGCTCTGAACGAAGCAAGGCAATGAGTTATCGAGCAACCTGGCCTCGCAGCCAGACACACACCAGGTTCCAGGAAACCAACAGGTGTTCCGCAGCACAGCCGATGACGTGGTTTGCTCCCTTCCAAGCCAGGATCCGACGCAAGGTGACGAGGAGACAATTGCCCACACGCTGCCCTGCTCCAGGGATCAAAGGGAGGAGCAGCGTCTATTGACAAGCCAGCTTGCGTCAATGCTGTGAGGCATAAACACAACTGAGTCAAATGCCATTCAGCCAGAGGTAAGGCCACGCCAGGAGGCAGCCAGCCAGCCTGACTCCATTAAACACCTCTGGACCAAACAAGGCATGACGCAAGCAATGTGCCACCCGGTCTCCCAACCTCCAAGCTGCCATCTTGGGCTCCAACGTTGGTCTTAGCCCTTCCCCGCCCGCTGGCCCCTTTCCTGATCAAAAGGACCCACCCCAAAATTGTAATGACTCTGCCCGTGCTTTTATTCTGCCTGCGTTTTCTTCTCCACTCCTATGCCAACGACGACATGGAGAGGCAGCTTAGCTCAGATTCAACAACAACAACATCTGGAGCAGCGGTTCCCAACTATGGCTCACCAGATGTTCTCGGACAAAAACTCCCCAAAACCTTGACCACGAGTTATCTGGAAGTTGAGTCCTGGCCACTGGACTTCCTCCTTATTAGGTTGAAACGTTTCACTCCTCACCCAAGTAGCTTCCTTCGTTCATGACTCAACTTCCAGATACCTTCACCTGGAGGACTGAGAATCTTCACAGATATTTCACCACTGGTTGCGCTGGCTAGGAATTCTGGGGGTTTGTAGTCCAAGAACATCTGGGGGGCCCAACGTTGGGAGCTGATGATTTGGAAGAAAATATACAGCCAAAGGCCAGAAACAGGCCAGGAAGGAAGGCGGCTGCTCTAATCTCCTGAGAGGAGCCGGGAAAGAAGCTGTGGGAAGCAGGATGCTTGACCTGAATCAAAGTGGCTCTTCTCATGTTCTTAAGCTTCTGGGTCCTTAGCAGCGAATGAAGGCCAAGCGAGAAGGTTCTTGGGAAGCTGACAAAGCCCTTCCAGTGATCGGACCAACGAGGACAGACAAGCTTCTCTCTGTCACCACAGCCGATGGTGGAGCAGGCTCTTAAGGTGCTCCCGTCAGGAAGCAGACGGGGAAGGTTGTTGCTTCCCAAAATGAGGGGCCACACCTGCAGCATCTTCTAAGAAGGCCTGGCGGCTCCCCCTGTTCCCCTCTGCCACCAGACGCTCCCAATACCAAAAGCACCCCATCTCTCAAGAAAGGGGGGGAAAAAAACCCTAAACCACACGTTTTAAAAGTATTGTGTTTATTTTCAAGCACCAACAGACAAATTGCTTTTATCGAATGCCGACAGACGCAGCACAGAAACAATGAGGACACGACGGACTCCGAATTGTTTTCGGTTGGATGGCGCCCGCTCTCTTTGAAAGGCCCGGTCTCGGCTCCCCTCCCGTTCCGGCCGTCAAGTCTCCTTGAGATGCCTCGCTTTCTTGCGGATCAGGTAGTACTTCAGGGTGGGCTTGATGACCGTCCCGGCGATCGTTGACCACCCCTTGCCTTTCCTGCCGGCCCGGTGCTCGCCTGCGGCCTGCGCCTGCTGCGATTCGGCCAGGATGTCGGGGATGTGAGGGGCAACCACCGGGTGGAGGTCCGTGTACTGGATGCAGTGATAGATGCGGGGCTGCAGAGAAAAGGAAGCTTCCTTCAGCAAATGCAAAGGTTTCTGGCTGAGTTCACACCTGTCCGGGGCAGGTGACGGGTCGCACTTCGAGGAGGACGTTTGGGAACAAGGAGGAAACCGCCAAGGGAATGGCCGTGGCACAGTGGCCCCTTTTCCTCCGAGGGTCACCCTTCAGCAGGGATCTCCCATTCCCTTCCTCCCTCTCCCCCTCCCCCCCTCTCTCTCTCTCACACACACACACACACAGCCGGCCACAGTCCCGAGTGAGGCCTCTATCTCTTCGTCCTTCAGCCACCCCAGATTCCTCTGGTTGGCACAGATCTTGAGCCAGTCTGCCGCTTCGACATCCGTGGGGCCATGAAAGCCACATTATGGAGTGTAAGGGCAGTTCCTCTGGAGGACCTCTGCGCCATCAAGCCAACAGAGATGGAGTCTGCACCGCAAGCCCACCTCCGGAGAAAGTTCTAGAATGTGGCCAGCAGTCTTTCTGCCCAAGAAGGATGGCATGTGGTGAAGTCGCCTGCTGGTGGTGGGCAGGGCTAGCAATGACCGTAGCCAGTCTCCCTCTCTCAGAAATTACACACACACACAGGGGTGGACCACCAAAGACCATGCAGCTGGTACTGAAGAGGCACCCGTTTACACAGGGAGGCGTGGAAAGAGAAGGAGGGATCTCAGGGGCTCAGTTCCTTTCTTCTTCTCACCTTCTCTCTTGACACTACACACACACACACACACACACACACACACACAGACACGCCAGAGAAGAGGAGGCATATTGTCCTTGTTTACCAAGCACCTTCCCTAGAACTAAGATTCCCACCACCTTTCCTACCTAAGGGTATGATCACACAGGAAAATAAATCACAATTTTGACCGCCTCTGGAGCTCCCTGATGCAATCTATTTCCCAGCAATCACACGACACACGGGGAAAGGCGGTCCAGCTCGAACCAGATCCAACCTTTTTTTTTACCATGGTCAAATTGCCTCCCGCACACACACCCAGGAGACACCAGTGGACTTTCTGAGCCACTTTTTATATCCATCCGTCCCTCCCTCTATTTATTGATTGATTAATTTGGTTGGTTGGTTGGTTGGTTTAGAGGGGGGGGGGTCTGTAGTTGGGTATTCGGGGCACCTTTCTACCATCCCTCTTCTAAAAGCTACAGATAACCTTCCGCCCCAGGAGTGAAGGCCTCTGAGGATGGCAACCCCATCGATCTCCAACTCACTG
The DNA here is from genome assembly GCF_051106095.1 of Pogona vitticeps. Classification (NCBI taxonomy): domain Eukaryota; kingdom Metazoa; phylum Chordata; class Lepidosauria; order Squamata; family Agamidae; genus Pogona; species Pogona vitticeps. The sequence goes on from NC_135786.1 coordinate 2,471,313, forward strand.
GCGTTTCTCTAGAAACCAGGGAAACAAATGTCCCCTTTTTGCAGGGTGGGGACAACATCTTATTTCCCCTACAAGCTTAACGCCACCGTCAAGGAGCCACTCGAGTGGACAGCTGAAGAGAAGAGAACCGCTGCCTGACGGGGTCCAAGCCTTCAACCGCTGAAGGAGTCCAAGGAGTCCACGTCTCACCTCGGAGGAGAGGAAGGGGGCAGAGGAGCCCTCTCAAAAGCCCGCCTCTGCTCTGCTCTGCTCTCCCTCACTCACCTGGTCCTTGTTGGCCACGTAAGCCTTCACCTCCGGGAGCTGCTTCAGCAAAGGGCGATGCACCTTCTGCTTGTAGGCACGCCCCAGGATGTCGCTCTTCTGGCCTCGCAGGGATTCAAAAGAGAGGAAGGGCTCAGGAATGGGTCCCTTCCTTTAGCCCCACCTGGGCACCCTAACCGTACCCCTCCTCCCCTCCTGCCAGAATCGCCTCCCAGAACACCTCTGTGACGCTCGCTCGGCAAATTGCTTCTGGGTTGCTCTCCCGTAGCCACCCCTTACGGCTTTCACCTCACTTGCGCGCCCCCCCCGGTTGTCCCAACCCTGAGCTTCCTTTAGATGGCGTTCTCCTTGGGGGGGGTGGATCCTTTGGCTTATCTTCTACTTTGTAATTCCATGGATCACAAAACTGTCAAATTCACAGAAGTCTTTGCTTTTTTCTCTTACGAATCATTCCCAGGGGCTGCGACCCACACACCGCAGGTGGCCACTCTGGGTTTCTCAGCTACCGGAAGACGGAGGGGTAGATGGGTCACCTCAGTTTTAGGTCATGGCGCTTAAGTCTTGGGAATGAAAACCTGCCTGGCTTCATTCGGCCTCCCATTCAAGCAGGCAGTGAAGCCTATTTGGCTTCACAAAGACCTGTCTCTTGGAATGATACGAGTTTCAGTGACTTTATCATTTGTTGCTCTTTTGGACTGAAACGACTTACATGGATTGATAGAGTAGGACCCGCAGAATCACTACCCACAGTTTCACTTCTCTGCTGCCTAAAATGTTTAAATTTTAAAATCTAGAAATACATTTTTCCATAGTGTATTACCAGAACTGCCCACTAGATGGAACTAGAGACTAGGCTATATAGAGTGTTTCTATTCCCGTTGCACTGTATTTTAAAATTTCTTTGCTGTTCTCAATAATTTTTGGACAGCAATGGGGTTTTTTTAATCTATAAAAAAACGAGACTAGTTAAGAATTGTGGATTCCAAGTCCTGCCCTCCTCTCCCCTCCCCAAGGCCAGGAGCCCTCACCTGCTTCCCAGACTCCTCCCACTTTTGAAAGGAAGCCTCGATCTGCTCATCCGTGTACTTGGCCATCCGGGTCTCTTTGCTGATCAGCTCCCGCATCTTGTTGGCCGCCTTCCGCGCGAGGCCCGGCTTCACGTGCAGGAAGTCCATCAGCATGGACTGCTGTCGCTTCTGCTGGCTCAGCGAGTGGATGATGTTCCGGGTGCTCCTGCAGGCAGGCGGGACGGGAGAGAACCGGGGGGGGTGAGAGAGGGGATTGCACGGCAATAAGCGAACTCCCCAGCAGCCATTCAAAGAACTGAGGAGTAGGGGAGAAGAGTTGCAAAGCCTTCTGCAGAAATCAACAAAGAGTTTCCAAAGGGAGTTTAAGAACACCAGAAGATTCTTGTGCTGGATCAGGCCAAGGACCCTTCTAATCCAGCTCCCTGGATCTCACAGGAGCCCCACCAGATGCTTCTGGGAGCACACGACAGACGAGACCCCTGCCTCCCGATACCCTTCTGTGGCATCTGGCCTTTGGAGGTCCCTTCCTTCGAAGCCTGGAGATGATACCTCCCCATCATGGCTTGTCATCTGTGGACTTTTCCTCCCGGAATCTGTCCATTCCCCTTTTAAAGGCATCTAGGTGCCAGATGCCATCCCCACATCTTGTGGCCAGGGGTTCCACAGACTAACAGCACACTGGGTGAAGAAATATTTTCTTTGGTCTGTTCTCCCTCTCCCAATGCTCCATTGAGGTGGATGTCCCCTGTCTCTAGTATTGTGTAAGAAGGAAAAGAGCTTCCCTCTCTCCACTTGATCCATCCTGCATAATTTTAGGCCTTAGATCCTGCTTTGGTTAACAAGCATTCCCACCCTTCACACACCCTTTCTTCTCCTGCTTCTAACACCACCCTCTATCTAAGCCATCCCACAATAGGGCACTACTTGGCATCAACCCCTTTCTGCCTCTGTTTTCTGCTCAAGCTCCTGCCCGTTGCGCTCTGTCCAGCGATGGCTGTGATGACCAGGCCAACGGAAAAGGGCTCCTGGTCACTCAATCTGTCCGGGAGTTCCAACCCAGGCAGAGATTCAGCTCGTGATCATTTCATTCAATGGACGGGCCTTTTCCACCATCCTTTGAACTGTTGACCATTGTTGACCATTGACTTAAAGGACCGAGAGAGAAGCAGGAGACAAAGCCATCCGTCGGACGTCCTGGATGAGTCAAGGAATCCAAGCAACCAAGAGAAGACGGAGCAGGTGCCCCCCCCACCTCTGTCAGCCTCTACCACGAGCCCCCTGAGAGTAGAGTCACCCTCCTTCAGGCAGGGGGTCCCGTTCTCCACTCCCAACATGCACAGCCTGGGGCGGGGAGGGGGGGAGCCTCAGGGAAAAAAAGCCGCAGGCGAGGTCTGCTGCCTACTCACTCCCAGTGGGGCCGGCGGCCTTCGTTCAGGACCATCATGGTGTGCAGGGAGGCCACCCGGCGGATGTCCTCGGGCACCTCGGCTGGAATCAGGTGCTGCATCCCCAGCTTCCACAAGGATTGTCCAAATGTCCCTGCCGGTCAAGTCAGGAGACAAGTCAGGGCTGGGTGGGCGCCGGAAGGACCGTGCAGCCCGCTCCCTGCGGATCGCTCCTGGCAGGGGGAGTCAGCCCACGGGCTCTCCTGAGCACCCCTGCCGTGTTACCCGAGGCCTGCTCATCATCCTTCTTATAGGCAGACACCGCTGGGATTCCCTAGTCTCACACCAGCTCCTAAAGGCTGCAGAATCCAGCAGCGTGTGAAGTGTCCGCCCGACCTTCCAAGGAGAGACCTCTGTCGCTCCTGAGGGACTTCCCTTCCTGGGAGGCTGGAAGGCAGGCCTGATTTTGAGCAAACCTTCCAGTCGTTATTCTAGGGCAGGATGCTTTTCCCCCACGGCAGAACCCACTGACTAGCCCGTTCCTGAAGAGCAAAGGACATTCTGGAAACTAAGAAAAGATGTGCCAGCATGCTTGACGCAGGTTGTAGAACTCGCCGTTCTAGAAATTGGACTCTTTACTGCAGAAATTAATTACAGGGGTATTTATAAGCAAAGGACACATGCATTGGCTGGTTCGGAGCTCACCTGGAGGGGCCGACCCAAGAAAGGAAAGGCAGGGAAGGTAACCAACCGGGCAGGACGACGTGAAGACAAGTCAGGAGAAGTCCAACTCCTAGGCAAACCTGCATTTTCAGACTCCTGTGCTGGCTTAAGATTTCAGGGTCTGCAGCCCTGCTCTTTTTCTGGACTGACCCACGGAGGAGAAAGCCGCCCCCTCGGCTCATGGGCCTTCGCCCTGCTGGCTACTTGCCCAACGCTGGCTACCACTCTTGCAGGACAAGTGCTTTACCGATGTGCTTGCCGGAGAGCATCCACAGCTTGATGGTGCAATCGTGGCTGGCCGTGAGGATCACTCTGAACCTCTCCACGTACTTGATGCTGACCACGTTCTTCAGGTGGCCTCTCCAGGAGCTGAGGCAGGGGGGAGGGACCAACGTGGTGACCCAGCCTTGGTGGACCTGGTGAAGAGAGAAGACCTCTTCCACTGAAGGGACCGGCTCCTTGCTCAGAGCAAGGCAAGCACCATCGGGGAAGGGAAGAGATGGAAGGTGAACGCCGCCTTGCGAAGGAGCAACAGAACCCATGACCTCAAGGGGAGGGGGCGAGCTCTCATATCAAGGCTGGAAGCACTCAAGAGGAACTTAGACCACCCCCTGGCAGATCTGCTTCGATTTTCATACCTGCACAGAGCAAGGGGGTTGGAATCCGTGGCTTTCGAGGCCCCTTCCAACTCCCATGATTCTAGGATTTTAAGATAAGAGTTGTTTCTCACCTTCTGGGACTTCTGGCCAGATGTCTCCTGTGTATCAATAACACACTAACATCCTGACCTGTTTAGCAAATGATGATTCTTTCATGCGTCTTTGCTTAGGTTTTAATTAACCTAGTGTACAAGTCCCACCGTTTTCTAGAATAGATTTCATTCTGCCTTGAATGTTCTCAGATCTGCACCAAAGGGAAACGTTTCCTTGGCTTCCATCAGATTGCCCATTCTCCTTAAGGAAACCTCGACATCAATATTCTGAGTTGTACCCCTGGGCTAGTTGTGGCGAGGTACAGATGGCATCTGAATTGATGCTTTTGAATTGTGGTGCTGGAGGAGGCTCTTGAGAGTCCCCTGGACTACAAAGAGAACAAACCTATCCATTTTGAAGGAAATCAACCCTGAGTGTTTGCTGGAAGGACAGATCCTGAAGCTGAGGCTTTAATACTTTGGCTATCTCATGAGAACAGAAGACTCCCTGGAAAAGACCCTGATGTTGGGAAAGAGTGAAGGCAAGAGGAGAAGGGGGAACGACAGTGTCATCAAAGCGACCAACATGAATTTGACCCAACTCCGGGAGGCCGTGGAAGACAGGAGGGCCTGGCGTGCTCTGGTCCATGGGGTCACGAAGAGTCGGACATGACTAAATGACTAAACAACAACACAGATGACATATTTTGGGTACAGGCATATCCAAAGACATAAACGCCTCCCACACCTGGTTCCATCAGGGCTTCCATCGACTTAAAGAGCCATGTGCTTAGTAGAACAGCGAGGGGTGTGTCCTTAACAGGAAGAGCCGTGTGATTGGCCTAACAAAAAGGGGTGTGTCCTGATGAGGGCTATAAGTAGCCACTGTGAGTTCTGGGAGGGCCTTTTGATTCCTAACTCCCAGCAGAGCACAGCTGACAAGTGGGCCAAGAGCAGGTGTGGATGCAGGTCGGCTCATGATTGTTTAAAACTATAGGTCACCACAATATCAACAGCAACACAAAACTGCACTGATCCCATATATCTGTACATCAATGCAAGATGACGTTACCTCTCTTCTTTCTTAAGACTTTGGATGCTTCACTGCCCAAGCAAATTTTGCTACTTGACAGGTAGTATTTGCATCCCTACCCACAAGCAACATGCCACGTTGAGCCAATTGGGGAGGGGTGGTTCCCTATCACATGGGGTCTAACAAGGCCAGCAAGAAGTTGGCTTCTGGGGTGCTCATATAAAGGGCAACTTAATAAATAACGGAAAGCATCTTCGACCTTTCTGGATCCACAGATACAGAGGTGGGCTCATAATGACAGGCTGCAACTGAATCGGAGGCAGGAAAGCTCTTCCTTCTGCCCACAGGCAGGAGGTGCACTTGGCAAATCCTTCAACTTTCTGCCTGCATAGTGTTCCCTCTTCCCCCCCCCCACTCACCCAAGGGAGAAACTCTGGCCTTTCCGGCCCTAGAATCCTAGAAAAGTGAAGTTGGAAGGGGCCTACAAGGCCATCAAGTCCAACCCCCTGCTCAACGCAGGAATACCATCAAAGCATAGGATATCTGCCAGGTGATCATCCAAGCTTTTCTTGAAGGCCTCCAGTGTTGGAGCACTCACCAACTCCTGAAGTCATGGATTCTGTTGTCACACTGCTCTAACAGTTAGGAAGTTTTTCTGATATTCAACAAAAATCTGGCTTCCTTTAACTTGAGCCCATTTTTTGCGTGTGCTGCACTCGGGATGATCGAGAACAAATCCTGCTCGTCCTCCTATTTGAAAAGTGCTACCCTATCACCCCCCCCCCCCAGTCTTCTTTTCTCAAGGCTAAACATGCCCAATTCTTTCAGCCTTTCCTCCTAAGGCTTGGTTTCCAGCCCCCTGATCCTCTTTGTTGCCCTCCTCTGAACTTGTTCCAATTTGTTAGCATCTTTCTTGAAGTGTGATGTTCAGAACTGGACACAGGACTCAAGGGGAGGTATAACCAGTGATGAATAGAGAGGGACTAGCACCTCGCATGATTTGGAGAATATTCTTCTATTAATGCAGCCTAAAATAGCATTTGCCTTTTTTGTAGCCACATCACACTGTTGGCTCATATTTAGCTTGTGATCTGTGACAATTCCGGGATCCTTCTCACTCATAGTTTTGCTGAGCCAGGCATCCCCCATCTTGTAACTGTGCGTTTGGTTTCTTTTTCTGAGGTGCAACCCCGGTTGGAAAGCCTACAGAGGAGAATACCGTGGGCCTTCTCTTTTTCTTACCCCCTCCAAAAGTTTGGAAATTTTACTTTAGATATTGGAAGTTACTCTTTTTGACTTATTTTTTTAAAGCGTTTTTCTAGCTCTGCTCTTTGTCCTTGTAAATGCTATTTGTTGGCATCATTATACTGAGTGGAAAAATTACTTCCTTTGGACCACGAGTCCCAGAATACAGGTTTGGTAGATTCCAGACTTCTGGCCTAAGAGGGTAACTTTTTCAAGGTCTTCTTTGAATTTGGAGGGGGTGACAGTCATTGGGAAACCTCTCCCCCATCTTCCTGTTCGTCCCTGAACTTGCCTAACTCCTTTTAAAGCTACCTCGGCCACCCTGGGATAGCAGATTTCGTACTCTATGGAGCAGCCCACCCAGCCGGCTTCCTTCTGCTCTCTGGGGAAGAGGACTTAACAGCCACACCACCCCCAATTTCTGCATCATTTCTAACACTTCTGCACATCTGGCGGGCCAGCCACTGGACAGCGGTCCCCAGCGTGATTCGTTCCAAGCCCCTGCTGAGACTACAATCCCAACACAGCCCCTCTGCATCCATGTTCCCTGAGTAGGCCGTCCCTGGTCTGAAACCCAGGCGGATCACAACATGACTGACCTCCTCAGTCACTCCCTGGGCTTGGAGCTTGGCAGGAACCCTACAGTAGTCGGGGATTAATTCACAGAAGCCGTTCTCCTCAAGAGGATCGTCGTCGTCCATGTCCGTCACAGAATTGCTCCCTTTTGCTTTGGTGCAGTACTTCATGATGTCCCAAATCTGGAGAAAGAAGGAGCAATGGGTGCTCTCCGTAGCCACACACTCCTCCGTGGCTGGGGATCCTGTCGCCCATCTGTATTTTAACCCTGAAATGGCATAGCAGCCCGTTCCCAGCCTCTGGCCCTTGGGCCCCTCGTTGTTCATGTGGCTTTCCAGCAATTCCAACTTCTGCTCTTTTTTCAAAGCAGTTTGGTGTTTTGCTCAACTTTCCCCCTGTTTCTTTCAAAGTCCCTCTCCTGTTTCTCCCATTCGGCGATCACCCCCCCCCCAAAGCGAGAAACATTTTAGGCATGCGCAGAAGACACACGACCAGCCATACCTTCCTGGCAACACACACAAAACAGAAATGGAAACACTGACCTTAATGTAGCCCAAGGAGTCCCCAGTGAAGAGAACCAGATCCTTGTCGTCCGTGGACATGGAGCAGACCACGGTGTCCCGGGCAATGCCGTGGGCTCCTCGGAATTTGCCCATCATCCCGCCTTTGGTCCCGACCGCCCAAGCGTAGATAAACCCGTCAGAAGAGCTGGTGAGCAAAATGGCCGTGTTCGGGCCACGCTCGCGAGTATTCAGGAAAAGAACCTAGCAAAGCGAAGAAGATCGTGTTCTCTGCCAGGGAGACAGACGGGTAGAGAGACAGACAGATTTCCATACTATGGCGGTCCAAGGATAGCAATGTTTTACCCGAGAAGAGGCACTTCTTAGCACAGTTAATCATGGGCTCCAAAAAAAAAAAAAAAGCCAAGCAGCCTTTTTCGGTCTGACTGCTCATCACATGGAAGAAAGGGAACCAGGTAGAGGGTTGCTAAGACCTTTCAAAGGAGGAAATTATTATCCTAGGACATTCAGGAAGAAAATGGGTTTGAATGAAGACCACATTAAAGACCAGCAAGTAACTCACGCCTACACACGTAGGGTTTTCCCCCTAGTGACAATGATATTTTAGTTGTTAAATTGTTGTTTGATAGTATTTAATTGTTTTTTAGTCTATTTTATTGTGAGCCGCCCAGAGTAGACGTTGTCTAAATGGGTGGGATACAAATTTAATACATAAAATAATAAACGAATAAACAAACAAACAAATAAATAGTCTATGATATGCAACCCATTCCACTCACAGAAAGCCATCCTCACTACTTCTTTTTTTTTTCAAGCACCTGTGGAGGTTCGCCACTGCCTAAATTTTTTTTGTGTCAGGAAAAAAAATTGCAAATTCATAATTCGCCGACCTCGATGAATCACGAATCAAAGCGAATCACCATTTTCCTGATTACTTTCCATCTCTAGACACCACTGAACTGGCTGCCGGAGAGAAGTTCACCCAACCAACCCCACACACTCAGTGGAAATAGGATTATATTACATACTTGCAGAAGAGAACACAGAGCACAATGGGACGTAAAGAATACTTGACATATGCAAGAAATAGATACTAAAAGCTGCGACAAAAATGTTTGCAAGGGATAAGAATTTACACCTAGAAATAAAATAAAGGTTTTAAAAAAGGCATGCCCATGATCAAGCATGTAGAAAAAAACAGAGGATTGACAATCAGCTCGCATGCCAGTTTTTGCAGGTTCTTGGAAATTCCAGATCTCCATCGAACCCCAGTTCGTGGAGGTAAACCATGGAAAATACAGAGTCACCATCCGTTGCCAGTGGGATTCCAGTCCAATACCTGATTTTAGTTCAACCATGAATATGGCAGGGCATTGCAGAAAGGTCACCGAGACAGACATGGATTTTTCCAAGGTTGTTTGCCAGCAACCCTTATGGAGGGAGCACACAGAGGGTCGGGGAACGTTTGCACAAGGGGTCAGCCGTCCCGGAGGTCTCTGCCCTGTGTTGTTTCTTTCTACCAGAAGCTGACCAGCATCCAGGTGTTCATCCCAAAACCTCAGCCCCCCCCCATGACGGGGCCCCAGACTGACCTTCTCCACAGCCACTTGGGCGGCGCTGACCTCTTCCTGCCACGTAGGCCCATCCTTTTTAGGGGCGCCACCATCAGCAGCCCCCGGGGTTTTTAGGGAGTCGACGGCACTCTTCTTGCCTCCTTCAGAGCTGCTGGCGGCCTAAAAGGTCACAAGAAATTCTGTCTCTCCTCAAGGAGCCCGGCTGTCTCACACAGGAGCCCTCTGAGAAGCCCAACAAATCTACCCAAACTGGGATGGGCCAGTATTTCGCGGAGTTTTGTCCCTACTCTCTGGCAATGGGCCTCTTGCACTGCACCCAGCGTCACCAAAGAAGCAACTATAGACACCAACAGAAATGGGCAGAAATTTAAAAACGAATCACCAGATTCATTCAATAAGCACTAATTTGCTGATTCATAGGAATCAATGCCCCCAACAAATCACAAATAAATGAATTTTATCAATTTTTTTGATGTGTGGCTTTAAAATGGCCTTCCGTGTACCTAGAGACACAAAAATTGCAAGGAAGCTTCCTCTGACTCTCCTCTACAATCCGTCCAAGTTTGGCGAAGTTTGAGTTTCCCCAAGCCAGCTACCGAAGGGTACTTTCCTAGGGAGATGAACTTTCTGGATGTATGACTTGGATGTCTGAAAGCCAATCTTTGCCAATATAGAGGAGAGTCTGTAGAAGCTTCTCTGTGATTATGGTGTCTCTAGGCACTGAGGGGAGCATTTTAAAGGGTTCTAAACTAAAAAGCAAATTGATAAATTGATTTGTCAGGGGAAAAATGTAAATTCATAATTCAGTGACCTTGACGAATCACAAATCAAATCAAATCATCATTTTTCTGATTACTTTCCATCTCTAGACACCACCAAACACTGGAAAGTTCTTACATTTTAAAGAAAAGTTCTTTCATTCCTGTTACTGCATTGTAGCAATAATTCACTGCTATTACGCCCTTCCAGTGTTTAAAAGCAACTCATGTTTGCTTCGTCCATTGATCTTTACTTTCCCACTAATGTTTTTCGAGGAGGGGGAAAAACCTTAGAATTGATAAGAGAACAGCATTAAGTTGAGAAACGTATTGTTATTTTTAAAAAGTCTGAAAAAGCCTTCTAAAAGAAAGTATTTAAAGCAGCTAAAAACATTATTCATTACACCAGTAAAGTTACTTCATTTCTGCCCATGTTGCTTTTGATTTGTTTGGTTTTTTATTTAAAAAAAATCCTTATTAATGGATTACTGTTCACCCCCAGGCACTTAGATGCCACTACACAGAGGATCTGGGATTTTGTGCACACCCAGTGTATGATTTCCATGGTTGTTGTGGGTTTTTCGGCCATGTTCTGAAGACTGTTCTTTCTAACATTTCACCAGTCTCTGTAGCCGGCATCTTCAGAGGACAGGAGTCAGAATTCTCTGTGCTCTGGTGCAGTTTGTTTGGTTAGTTGAGTATTTATAGCAGTGGGATCAGCTTTTGTCCTTTTCAGGAGATGGGTGATTGTGGTGATCAGCGTAGTTTTTGTAGTGGGTGTATTGTTGTGTTAAGAGGGGGAGATTATCTGTCGCTGTGATTGATGGTTGTTGTTAGCTGGTCTTTTGTGTGCAGTGATCACTGGTCCTTGTAGCTGGATAGACTTCATTGACCTTTTGCAGGCTGTATTTTTGAAAAATACAGCTGATCACCATAATCTCCTGAAAAGGACAAAAACTGATCCCACAGCTATAAATACTCAACTCTCCAAACAAACTGCACCAGAGCACAGACAGAGTTCTAATACCTGTCCTCTGAAGAGGGTGGCCACAGAGACTGGCGAAACGTCAGGAAGAACAACCTTCAGAACACGGCCAAAGAGCCCGAAAAACCCACAACAACCATCAGATCCAGGCCATGAAAGCCTTGAGAATACATATGATTTCAATATTTTTGTATCTAAGTCCCAGGAACGTCTTCAAACCTACCTGAGGATGCACGAGCCGACTTCCAGGCAGAGCAGATCCAGGAGGCCTGTAATGGAATGAAGACACTGCAGGGTTGTGTGCACTGACGGGTCGCGTTGGGAGGGCAGGTTTTGAAGGGAGCACCGTTCTTGAGTATGCCCAGCACTTCTTTCCAGGACTGCCCGAGAAATCAACTGCCTTCTTTGGGGTAGCAGGATCCACAGAAAACTCCTGATGAAAAGTGAGACTCTTAGTTTCAACAGAAGCCAGACTCCCCCCCCCCTCCCAATCTCCATCAGCAGCCCTACGTCTGCCTTAACGTTGGTTCTGAAGGTCTTCCTTCCTTCTAACTGTATTAATAACCAGGCTCCGAAATTGACAAAGGTGGTTGTGGTTGTTGATTTTGGCACCTTCAACGTGTATGGCATTTTGCTAAGTACGAATCTGTGCCCAAGGAGTTTACAATCTGGTGTTCATTCAGGAAGGCCATCTAAGAAGGGGAATGGGATTAAAAGGGGAGAAAGGAAGCCCAAGTGGAGTAATGGAATTTTTCATGTGAATTTTCAAATTGTGCCTGGCATGCACAGATAAATAGCAGTGAAGACAAATCCGATGGTAACAAGGCTGGCCAATTAAATTTGCCTCTCTTGAACCCCAGAATGAAGAGAAAGAGAGAAACTCATACGGGAAAGGGCACAAGAACAGATGAGATTCCCATGTCATTATGACTCAATGGGCATACTCAAAATGAAAGGAAAAGGACAACCTGTAATGACAACCCAGGTGATGTCTGTTGCTTACTGGAATATTTCTACAAACGCGCTCTATTCTAATACAGTGGTGCCTTGCAAGACGAACGCCTCATGGGATGAAAAACCCACAAGACGAATGGTTTTTGTGATCGCTATGGTGCCTCGCAAGACGGCTTCTTCTATGGCCATGCTTCGCAAGACAAATATGTTTTTTTTCTCGCAAGACCGATGCCTCGCAAGACGAATGAATTATTTTCATCTTGAGAGGTTCCCATAGGAATGCATTGCAATGCATTCCTATGGGAAGCTGTTTTTTGCAAGACAAAAATTTCGCAAGACAGTGCTACTCATGGAACGAATTACATTCGTCTTGCGAGGCACCACTGTATTTGGAAACCGCTCATTCGACTGTGATTTCCACAGCGGTACTTGCGCTAATCATGCCCAGCAAAGGAGCCAGGATTCTAGTGGGACGTTCAAGACGAATGGGTTTATGACAGTACGAGGGTTGGCAGTCGTACAACCCACTGGAGTGGAACCATCACGGCTTGACGACAGAGGCTATTTAAGACTAAGCCAGTGATGCGGCTGCTCTTCCTCTTGCTTCTTTTAGGAAGAAGCTCAAGTTAAGGGAAACCTCGGGTATTTCTTGCTGGGCAGAGCGTTTCCGTGAGCAGAACGGCCCCTGCGGCCAAGGCCACGCCGGATGGAGGGGCCCTGGCTTCCTCGGCCCGTGGGGCGCTTTGCTCCTTTTCCAAGAGGCTCAGCGACCGGGAGGGTATTCACAGAGAAGGCCTCGTCAAGCCAGGGACTCGGCACATACCCTCTTGGGAAGCAGCGTCAGGGGACTCTCCGAGGCGTTGAAGCGGCAGAAGGCCTGCCCAGAGCTGACGTTCCACAAGACGGTGTCCCCGCTGCACGAGGCCGTCACCAGGAGCTTGTTGTTGTACCCGTCCATGCACAGGATGTCGTCCGAGTGGTAGGACTTCCAGTGCTTGCTTTCGATCACTTTTTCGTGCTCCTTGATGTCCCTGGGAAGGAAAGATTAAGTGGCCCCACCAGAGCTGCGGAAGGAGCTGGGAAGGGTCCCATCGTCCCTGCGCACAAGAATTTTTTTAAAAAAGGAAAGGAAAGCCCAGGCGGATGCTTCTCTTTCTCGAAGTCTGAGCTTAGCTCTGGAGCGTTTTCTGCAGCCATCCATCAAAGATGGCTGTATTGGGAGGGGAGGGGATCCACCGGGCATCCCTTTCAATGGGACCTTTTCCTAGCCAACTCACATCCTGCTGATCTTATTGATTGATTGATTTTTATGAGACTTACATACCACCCATCTAGAACGTATCTACTCTGGGCAGTTTACCCAATCTGAACCTATAACGCCCTAAATGTGTTTCAGTCCATCTCAAGGACTACATCTTCTTTTATGAACCTGCCTTAATGTTAAGATAATCAGGAGAGGCGTTTGCCTCTGTGCGTCTAGTGGGGACACTGGGAGAGGGCCCTTCTCGGTGGCTGCTCCCAGACTTTGGAACTCCCTCCCACTAGAGGCCCACCTGGCCCCGTCTTGGCTGACCTTCCGCAAGCAGGAAAAAGACCTGTCACTTCCGGCAGGCTTTCCCTGAGTGACTGGCTGTCTGAGTGGGTGTCTTTTAGTGGGTTGCCGTGCCTTGTTGCTTTGAATCTGTTTTTGGTATTTATTTTGTTTACCATCTTTTAGTGCAGTATTTGCTTGATCCTTTTTAGTATTTGTAGACTTACCGTTATTAGCATTAAATATTATCTTTTAATGATGCAAGCCATGTTGGGTCCTTTTTAAGGAGGAAGGCAGAATAAAGCTATTTTACATAAATAAATTCACCTCAGGCAGTGTCAGATATTGCAAATAGATGGAACAGTTACCTGTAGTTACTTAACTTCTCATAATAAAGGTGTAATTACATTTCAAAAGCAGCAAGTACTTACAGTGTTTCTTTGTGGTTTGTGCCACGTAACTTTCCTCATTGTTGTGAAAAGTTATTTTAAAGGGCAATTTAAGATACTTTAAAATACAATTTAACCAGGATTATTCAAGTTTTATGCCACCAAGCAATGACAGAGGTATTGTTTTGTTTTGGTGTATTTGAAGGTACAGTATTCTCAAGATATAATATGGGAACTATAGGATATTTCCCATCATTTTTCTGTCCTGTTGGTAGTATGCAACACAACATGTTAATGACACATTAATAGCTGGCTGAAATCCTGTGGCTTTATTATGCAGGCAGAAGGCAAACAGTGTCACATTCGCTTCCCTCTAGCCAGCAATAAACAAGTCACTGCTGCAACTTGTTAATAGCTGGCTTGGCACACATTCAAGAATCATGGTGGGGACCCATTAATTCCCAGCTGGAAACCAGTGAAGGCTATTTGCTTTCCACATTAAGGAAGAGAACAAAAGCTGGCTAGATAAGCTCAGTGGTTTAGGTCTGGCTCCCCAGAGGTTGGAGTTCGATTCCCTACTGCGCCACCTACAAGTAGAGCCTGCCTGGGTGGCCTTGGGCAAGTGTCACCGTCCCACGGGGGCCCCATCAGAAGGAAACCACTTCTGGGTAATCACTACCTGGAAAATAGTTATAAAATTGTACTTGATATGCACCAAGACGGAGAGGTCTCTTCTAGAGAGCTTCCCAATTCAGCTTTTCTACCCAGTTAGTAGAGTTTCTCCTCCACCACCTTCTCCGGGGGGGGGGGGTGTCAAATAGCCCTGGGATCAAAGGAGCCTGAAAATACTTCAAAAGGGGCCACCTAATGGTCCTCATTTGGCCTGCATTTCCTACTCTGACCGGCAGCAGCTTTACTGAATATCAGATGCAGAGAACTATTTCTACAGTTCTGCTCCCTGGATCGCTCAAAAGTCAAGATGCAGCCACGGGTTGGACAGGAGGCTTTCCACATGCAATGGACGTGCTCTACCATCAAAGCCCCCTCCTCGCCTGGTCTCTCTATCTCTCACTCACACTCACACACACACACACACACACACACACACACACACACACACACACACACACACACACACACACACACACACACACACACACACAAGTTTGGGTACAGGCAGATGTTCACCAGAGTTTGCCTCCTACTTACAGGTACCACGTCACCCTCCGGCTCCACCCTGCCACAAAGATCTTGTAGTTCATATAAAAAATGCAACTGATCTGTTAGGAAGACACAAAAGGAAAAGCAGGAAAAGACGTGTTGAACGCTGAGCTTCATTGGCAGCGCTCAAGCCTTGTGGAGCCCTACAGAAAAAAGATAAATGAGGATGATGCTTACCCGGGGGGGCAGGTCAGGGTTCAGTAATTCATGTGACACTTGCTTTTATATGCAACCAAGAAAGGTGATCCAGGTACGTGCAGTCACCTCTGCCTGCTAAGCGTGTAACTTGGTGTGGGAGATGGCAGCCGGCAGCCCTTGTTGATCAGGAGGCTGGAAGACCATCCATAGAACCAAATACTGGAGTTGGAAAAGGGGGCCTGTAAGGCCATCAAGCCCAACCCCCTGCTCAGTGCAAGAATCCAAATCAAAGGAGATCTGCGAGGTGGTGGTCTAAATTTGTCTTGAAGGCCACCAGTGTTGGAGTGCTCGCCACCTCCCAAGGTGATGTGTTCCATTGTCGTACTGCTCTAACAGTTAGGAAGTTTTTTCTGATATATCAACCAAAATCTGGCTTCCTATAGCTTGAACCCATTATTCCTGCACTCGGGGATGATCAAAAATAGATCTTGCCCCTCCTCTGGATGAGAGCCTTTCAAATGTTTGAAAAGTGCTATCCTATCTCCTCTCAGCCTTTTTTCCCTCAAGGCTAAACATGGGCCAATTCTTTCAGCCTTTCCTCCTAAGGCTTGGTTTCCAGGCCCCTGATCATCATCCTTGTCACCCTCCTCTGAACTTCTTCCCATTTGTTAGCATCCTTCTCGAATTGTGGGGTGTCCAGAACTGGTGACAGTTCTCTAGATGAGTCCTGCAACCAGAAGAGATGCCAACAACAAGCTGGCTGTTTTAAGAAACAAATTGGAGGGGAAACTATCCTGGAGTCTGAGTAGAAAATTCCAGCCATATGGCCCAAGGTAATGAGGCATTTAACAACACACACTCACACACTCACAACAGGTTGAAACCAGCTCCCAGCTCACATTAAGCAACATGCCTGGTAGGGTCATCTCTGCCATGACCATCTGGGGACTTTAATTCCTAATTTTTCCACTCTCAGCCTGAGGAAGTGAATTGAATCATGAAAGCTTGTGTTTAATGTTCAATTTTTAGTGGCCCAGATAAAGGTGTCTCTTCTACTTTTGGAGTGTGTAAAGGACCACACAGCTTTCTCTGTGGGTTTTGGGGTTGTTGTTGTTGTTTTAAGCTGGAGGAGGAGGATACTGCCTCTTCACACTTGGCACCAAGCTCTGTGGGCCAGATGCTATCATTTCGAACGGCACAGTCCCGGCAACCACACGCAAGATCAGAACTTGACCAAACACGACTGGGTTTATTCCTGCGTCTGTCTGTGCGAAGGGATTCGTGGTCTCACCAGCTGTTCGGCATGGAATCCATGACCGCCACCAACACCCACATCTCCTTGAACGAGGAGCAAAGATTCTGCCCCCTTCCCCCCCCCCAGAAAAAAAACAGATCTATAATACAAATACCCCAAGCACCCTTTGCTGTTCTGTCAGGCTCAGAGAGTCACGGCTGCTCCCAGACCAATCCAGGAGGACGGTGACCAATGTTCAAGAAAATGACCTCTTTCGTTAGGGCAGGTGAGCAGATATTGGAAAGGAAAATCAAATGTCTGTTCCAGCCCTTGATTGACCAGCCTCTGTGACAAGACAAGGACTCTTTTCACCCCACCCCAGCCTCTTGTTTGGGCCCTGAAATCTGTAGCAGTTGGTTGGGTATTGATTTAGCAGTTCTTTACATCTCTGGAAGAAAAAAGGGATGTTTCTAAAGGAGTGTCATAGAAGAGAGGGCAGATACCTAAACACAGTGGCTTAAGGTCTCCGGGTGCAGAGTTCGATTCCCTCCCTCCCGGGCGCACTTTTCCAGAGGGTCCCCCTTTCCAGCTCTTGCGGTTCTAACCAAGCCGGTCCCGTCCCTTCAGCTCACCTCATTCTTGTCCTCAAAGGGCAACTCCGCCAGGCAGGCCCCGTTGTTGAAGTTCCAGAGTTTGATCGTCCCGTTTTTCAGCGCCGTGATCAGCCGCCTCTCCGGCGGATCAAAGGTCATGGCAGTGATTTCCACCGGGTGCTCTGGGGAAGTGGAGAACTCCATCGTCTTCTGCCCGGTCATGACATCCCAAACACTGACGATGCCGCTGTAGCAGCCGCTGACCGCCTGCGGGGAAGAGAGCACCCAGTCAAGTTCACGCCGGCGGTCGGAGCAGCTTCAGTGTTTGTCACTAGACGTGGTGGACCGACCCAAGGAGACCAGGGGAACCTAACACATTGCTTCCAGTGAATCCCTTTTTCCCAAGAGCTAATACATGATCAAGATATATTTTCAGCTGTAATTTAACACATGATAATCTAACTCCTTTTGCTGTGCAGCTGCAACTTGCAATTATTTTTATGGTTACGCTGAACAACACACCTCTCTCAAAGAGTGTTCCTGCATTGACCTCTCTGTAGCACCAGCTCTGTATTCGTGACCTTGGACGCCCCCTTCACCTCTCTCCAACCATAGTGGAACTGGAAGAGGAGAAGGTGCTGGGCCGGCCAAGGAGGGCTTTCTTTTTTGCTGCAGTGCGGATCAACACCACCAGCGCTGCTGCTGTTTGCAAAGGGGCAGACTTTGGAGTAGGGTTTCACTCTGACCATGAGCTACCCATGCTTCGTGCTGAGTAAACCAGGCCTTTCCACCTAAGATTAGATGCATATACACTTTTTTTTCTTTTTTCTTTTTTGCTTTTCGATGTTCCCACTGAGCCTAGTGGATAAAGCCAAGATGTTGTTCTGAGAATGCTTTACTGTGTGACTTTTCCGCACTGTGATTTACGTCCTTTCTAGTAAAATGCATTGTGCGTTATGTGCCTTTGAGTAGGAACTGATGCACATATATGGGCCCCTAAAAAGGGTTTTCAAGGTAAGTGGGATACTGAAAGGATCGCTTTACCCATTCCACTCCCTCCCAGTGAGTTTTCCTAGCCGGGCACAGATTTGCTCTCTGCTCTCCTGAGTCTTAGTCCTTCAACTCTGTCCACAGCATCGCATCCTGTGCTTTTCCTGCGACCACCGTACAAGGGAGGAGAGGCAGTCTCCTTGATGATGCTCCAGTGCCTTTTCCACTTCCCACAATTGGGATATGCTGGTGCCAGAGCTCAGGGAAATCTCATCTGTGCCTGAGTCTGGCCAGGCTGCTTGGCTCCACCAAGAATCACAAACCAGGCCCATAAGTCCTCTCTTTTCTGCTCCCACCCTCAACCCTGAAAGCAAAAAGGATATCCGGTGTCTGAAGCCCCTCCGGCAGGCGCCCGGCCCATCTCAGGGTCAGAGATTTGTCACCTTCCGGTACACTTGGTCCCATCACCGTTCTCATCGGTGCTTCAATTAATATAATAACAATGTGCCGTCAAGTCAGTTCTCACTTAGGGCTACCTTTCCCAGGATTTTCCCATCTTCCAGAGGTGGTCCCGGGACCGTGCGGCTTTGCTCAAGGCTACACAGGCTGAATCTTTCTCCCGGGAATCAAACTCCCAAGATCTGGCTAAACCACCCACTGGGCCATCCAGGCAGCGCTTCCACTAAACCCACCCTTTGCCCCCTAAAACATATTTTTAAAGGCCATTCATTGCTCCATTGAAAGGCAGGAACAGAGAAAAGGCAAACTGCTTCTCCTTCTAACATAAAATGTGGGTGGTGAGTATGTGCAGAAACGAAGCCCAAAGGAAGAGGCTCGTTTTTCCCCGAGCCTTCCTGTCTGCAGAAAAGCCAAACCTGTCTGCCAAATAGGA
The DNA here is from genome assembly GCF_051106095.1 of Pogona vitticeps. NCBI lineage: Eukaryota > Metazoa > Chordata > Lepidosauria > Squamata > Agamidae > Pogona > Pogona vitticeps. The sequence goes on from NC_135786.1 coordinate 2,490,038, forward strand.
TGCTGTTTTTCTCCCTCGCCCGGGTCTTCTTCTGCAGCGACTCACCTGTTTGAAGTTCTTGTTGTACAAGGCACAGCAGAGCGGCTGTTCGTGGGATTTGATTTCCGCTTCGGAAGACTCCGACCCAAAAAACAGGCCAAGCTGCAGCAAAGCGACAGACAAAAGCACCAGAGATGAGCCCTAAATAAAAATCTCTCTCCAAGGAAAGGTCCGGGAATAACAGGCCAATCAGAAAAAAAGAAGGGCTCGTACAGACGGCCAAGGCTTTTCCCTCCCTGTGGACCTTCACCTCGTGCAGCAGAGGGGCGTCAGGAGGAAGGCAGGTGGTCTCACCTGCGCAAGGAGAGGGAGCCCAATGGCTCCGTGCAGTCCCACGCCAGCTCTGTGTAGGGTGCGTTGTCTGGCAATGGGTGGCCTTTGTGGGCGCAGGAGGAAGCCTTCTGCCAGCCGGTGAAGCCGCTTCCCCACATTAAACCCCCCCCCACTCCCAGTTCACAAGAGGCTTTTTCCACAGAAGTGCAACTGGCCTGGAAGGACTTTGATGCAGAGTCAGGCCTTGCAGCATCCTGTTTCGATGATGATTCAATGATTAATTGAATGATTAATGATGATTCCCAAAATCAGGCAGCTGGACAGGGGACAAGACTGTGTCACTCCTGTATTGGCCTTCTCAGCCCCACTAGACGCTGCTCCAAATCCTCCATACAGAGGACATGACCCTAGTCTCTCCAGACTGAAGGATGCCTACAGCTAAATGATTCAATGAATAACGAGCACTATATCCAGGTTCCTTGACTCATGGATGAAGGCTAAGAAAATCCATGCCATTAGCTGTGGTCTTTTTTTTTTTTTCCAAATGAATTCACACCTGCCAACTCAGCAGTATGACAACGGAGCCCATGACCTCAAGGGGAGGTGGCGAGCGATCCGACGCTGGAGGCATTCAGGAGAAAATGGGACAGGCGTCTGTCAGATCGGCTTTGGTTTGTATTCCTGCCTTGAGCGGGGGGGCCGGGAGGGGGTAGACTCAATGGCCTCACAAGGTCCCTTCCGACTCCATGATTCTGTGATTCTGACTTTCAACCTGGCGACCCAGCACCGTTTGTTATTCTGTGAACTTAAGACCCAAAAATCAAGAGAGGAGGTCTTCCTTCCTTGGTTCCCCCACAACCTTCCCTCCACCTCCTTCCCAACCCTCTACACCCATTCTGGAAACACCCCTCACCGTATATGTGGCACAAATCAAGAAACTGCCAGGCTGGTGGTAGTAGACAGCTGAGATGGGACAGTTGCCTAGCGGGACATTCCTGCCATGGATCGATTGCAAGCAGAAATGATCCAGCAGATCCCAGACACGGATATTCTGAAGGGAGCGAGAGAGAAGACCTAGTGTGAACAGGGCTGGAGCATCTCTGGAGCATCTCCCTTCCCCTCTTAAACCCCAAGGAGCTCCGCAGGGATGAGCAGTCAAGGGTCAAGAGCTGGCCTAGTTCCCCAGCCAAGGCACCCATCATCCCCTCCATCTGCGCTGTTAAAAGCCGCTACACCAAGAGAGCCCAAAAAGACTAATATGAGGAATCATGCCTTCTCGAATTTTGTCCCTAGTCTCTGAAATAAAATGCCAACAGAGATACACTGGAGTTCTTCCTTCCTTCCTTCAGTTTAGAAAGATGTCAAAAACAGAACTGAGTAAAGCTGCCTTTAATAATTGGATCTCTTGTTGCTGTTGCTGTTTAGTCATTAAGTCGTGTCCGACTCTTTGTGACCTCCTGGAGCAGAGCACGCCAGGCCCGCCTGTCTTCCACTGCCTCCCAGAGTTCAGTCAAAGTCATGTTGGTCGCGTCAATGACGGCCATCTCATCCTCGATCGTCCCCTTCTCCTCTTGCCTTCACTCTTTCCCAACATCAGGGTCTTTTCCAGGGAGTCTTCTCTTCTCATGAGGTGGCCAAAGTACTGGAGCCTCAGCTTCAGGATCTGTCCTTCCAGTGAGCACTCAGGGTTGATTTCCTTCAAAATGGATAGGTTTGATTTCTTGTTCCCTAACCGCCCAGAGTAGACCCTTGGTCTAGATGGGTGGGATATGAATCTAATAAATAATAAATAAATTTGCAGTCCAGGAGACTCTCAAGAGCCTCCTCCAGCACCACAATTCAAAAGCATCAATTCTTTGGTGGCCAGCCTCCTTTATGGTCCAGCTCTGTTTTAATCTTGTTCAGTTTTAATCTTGTAATAACTCCCTGTTGCATTATACCACTATATGGTGGTATAAAGAGCAAATAAATTAAGATAAACATAAAGATCATGAGTCCAGTCAGGAGTCCCAAACGGACAAAAGGAATGAGCCAGCCACTCTGGATGGCCAGCAGGGACTTGTATCCCAGAACTAGCCCGAAACCTAGAAACGAGGAGCAGCTCACGGCAGAGACGTATCCGCCAGGATCCCCTGAGCCCGTTGGCCTATAACCTTCCAAGGGGTCCTTCACTAAAGCCTCAACAGGTCAGTGGCGGTGTGGGTGCCAATCTCCACACCATCGCCCAGCACATTAAAAGCTGTGCACTTCAGCTGGGGAGCTGCTTGCGAGGCCAAGAAGGAGCATCAGAGCTCGGTGGGACCTAAAACACCAGCCAACCCTTCCAATCTTGAGGGGGGGGCATGCCCTTCTTTAGAGGCTGAGGCAGGTCAAGACTGGACAGCGCCCCATCAATGTGAAACACAGAGACCCCCAATGTTGGTGCCACTCAGCTCCCATAGACTTAGAGTGAGGGGAGATGGCATCGCACAAGACAGGCAGATCCTGAATGCTTCATTTGCAGCAGCAGCCGCCACCTCTGGGGAGGTGTGGACTTCAAGATGAGAACTTGGGAACCAAAAGCTATTTAAGGATGCAAAGCACCTTGCATCAGCATCCCTGTGTGCACTTTTTCTGTTGGCACATCTCAACCTTGCTCTGCAGGAATGGGGCAGGGTATTCCTGTTACCCATATCCTGCTCTTTGCACCGGTGTTTCCATAGCAGTTTGCACTGAGCAAAACACAGGACAGCTGTGAAATATAATAATTTCTCCATGTCTTAACACCAGCATGATGGCAGGCTTGAAATCCTCTCTGGAGCTGATTGGAAGAACTGCACACCAGCTCTCAGCCAAAAATGAGAGCGTGAAAATGCATGGCTTCCAACTCACCTCACCCATCATCCCCAGATTCTTGGTCCATGCACCGCCCCAGCTGAATGCTGGGAGCTTCTCTGCCCCCTCCCCCTTCCCTCCAGTGATCCCGACCGGCTCCCTACTTTGTCTTTCGAGACACTGACGATGGTGTTCCTTTCCCTGTTGACCATGATGTGGGTGACGGCCGTCACGTGTCCTTTCATTTGAGTGATGGGGCTGCTTGTGACGTAGGGGTTCCAGATGCAGACCAGTGGCTCGAATCCCCCCGTCACTGGCCAGAGAGAAAGAGGGAAGGGGAGGTAGAAAGGTGGCACCATCAGGTTTAATTTCAACACTGCATCTGTTGATTTATTCAGGCAACTGACAGCCCCACTCTTCAAGCAAAACCCATCTCCAGAGTGCGGACAAAGCATAGATCAAGCGCAGGGATAGAGGAACCATAGAAAAATGTCAGAGGAGAGGGAGGATACGAAATAGATCAAAGCAATGCATTAAAACAGCATCACCTCAATCGCTTAGGCAAAAGAAAAGATCTTCACCTGAAGATCTCTCACACACCCCAAATGATATCTTCGGGCCGTTGGGTCCCCCTTCCCTCTGCGAGCAAGGGCTGTGCCAAAAATATGCCCTGCCATTCCCATATCACTACCGTCCTTCTCTGAAACATGGAGGAAAATCTTTTTCAAAGGTCTGTAAACAGAACCTGAAAACCGAGGAAAGCCCATGTGGAAGGGGAAGGGCCCCTTTGGGCAAGCCAGACGTGTTAGCACATCTGGACCGATGGAGAGTCAGAACGACGGTTCCAATGGAATTTGCTCCATGAGGCCGATGGGCGGACCGATCACCCGCCAGACTGGGCAGATTGGAGGAGACCTTCACCAGGAGATTTCCCCCATCCCCCAGCCATCCTTCAAAGGAAGGACCCTCTTTCCGACAAGAGATGTTCAAAATAGGCACCGTGGACTGAGATCGAAAACAGAGCACCTGTTTTCAGAGTGGGAAGATGGAGTCCGTACATCCGACCCCACTGGTGAGCTAACTGACTGCAGTTTCTTTGTTTGTTTTAAGCACCCCAGTCCTGACTACAACCCTGGCCCTCTACGCAAGAGCAGCACCATCCCAAACAGGCCAAATTCTACATACAGGAACATAAGAGCATAAGGAACGTAAGAAGAACCCTGCTGGATCAGGCCGAGGGCCCATCTAGTCCAACTTCCTGGATCTCATGGGGACCCCCACCAGATGCCTCTGGGAGCAGATGAGACAATGAGATATAACTGTCGCTTGATCCCCGTCTTCCCCTGCATCTGGCCTCTGGAGGTCCCTTCCTTCGAAGCCTGTAGATGAGAGATCCCCATCATGGCTCGTCACCTGCGATGGGACTTTTCCTCCAGGAATTTGTCCACTCACCTTTTCAAGGCATCTAGGCCATCAACACATCCTGTGGCCAGGAGTTCCACAGACAAACATCACACAGGGTCAAGAAATATTTTCTTTTGTCTCTTCTCATTCTCCCAACACTCCATTGGAGTGGAGGTCCCCTGGTTCTGGTATTGCATGAGAGGGAAAAAAGAGCTTCCCTCTATCCACTTGATCCATCCATCACCCCCTGCAGAATTTTATACATCAAACATCAAGTTTGAAAATCAATGTGTAAACATTAACCACTGAAGATCAGGATAGAGATTCATTCTTGTAAGTGTGGTGGACTGAAAGAATTTAATTCATTACGGGTGGTGACTAACCTGTTAATTAAATTTCTCTTTCTCAGATTAACAACAGAGCTTACAAAGAACATTTTGCAATTTGTCACCATTGACCCCTAGTGGCACTCTTTGTTACTGGCTCTTGTCAAAAGGGCCCTTTTTCCCAGATGAACTTTAAACCCTGTTTATACAACTGTTGGCTAGGAAAGGCGGCGTCCACAGGAAACTCAAGAATAAGCATGCCCCGATGCTTGCCATCAGGAAGTGGGTGGCCGAAGCCATTTGGGTGGCAACGCTGGGCTCAAAGCAAGAGTGAACTGAACCCTAATAATCAGCATTGCTCAAGGGGGGCGAGAGAGGCCCGCCCACCTTACCCCCAAAGAGGTATCCGGATTTTTCCCTAAAGTAGTGCGACTTATGTTTTAAGGAGCAGCTTTAAAACACAACAACATACCAAGAATGTTCAGCTCAGAAGCATAGTCAAAACAAAGGATGCCTTTCTTCAGAACAATCATTGCTGATCTGGAACAAAGAAGGAAAAACAAAGCCCAATGACATCCCAGTGAGGAGAGAGAGAATGGATGGATGGATGGACGGACGGACAGACGGACGGACGGACGGAAGGAAGGACAATAGGATTTTCTGGGGATGGGGCAGGAAAAGTCTCCGTCCAAGCATGGTGGATGGCAAAGCAATCCAAAAATTTGGGGCCAGGATCCGGAAATGTCAGGGCCAAGATAACCAACTCAAAATCGAAGAGTTATGACTTGCTCACTCCCCTAACCAAAAGCATCAAGAATCTGACAAAGTAGACACTTTTTCTAAGGGAGGTTGAAGCACGAAAGGATCACCACTACGGCTTCTACCTTGTACTGCTGTGTCTTCAAAACAACTGATCGATTCTCAAGGGGCAGATCGCTTGGTAAAGAAGAGACCAAAAAAAGGCCTCTTCCAGAGACTTCATCTATATCTCTTGATAAGTGATCCAGGGTTCCTGACAAGTATTCCTTCACTGTACTATTATCCTGTGCCATGTAAACTGACAGAAGGAAAGGCTTGGACCTCTCAATTTATGCTCCACGGTGGACTGACTTTCTTGTTTTCTGCTACTAATCTTTTCCTAGACATTTATTGCACCTGTGAAAAATGGGCCCTGGTAGAACTTATCTGTTGCTTTATTGGTGGTATTTTATTGTTTTAATTTGTGGCAAACTGCCCTGGGATCTTCTTGATGAAGGGAAATAAACACACATTTTCAAGGGGAAGAAAATAAAGATAAATGGAGACGTGGAAGCGCAACACTGCCATCTGCTGTCCCATTTCTTAACTGCAACCTCGAATTCCAGCGCCTCGTCCTCTCTGACACCATTAATGATCTATTAAGCACTTCATTCATTTGGTCTTCTTGCAATCCTGACTGTGCTCCTCTTAAATGAATCATTTTCTCCACCATTTTGCTGCAAGTTGAAGTGTCAGCTACAACTAAGGAAGCAGCTTGCTTTAACATAACCCAGTGAATTCATAGAGGAGAGGAGAGTGGACCCAGGGACTTGGGGATTCAGAGCGCCGTCTCCTAACTTTTGAGCCATGCGAAAATGCCAGCTCTCTCCGTTCTGTTTCCCAAACCACCAAGAGGCAAAGACTGGCTTTTGGAAAGGAAAGCTGCCCTGAACCAGCTGATTTGGCCCAAAAGGGTTGCTTTCAAGGCTCCTGGCTTTTCTACACGAGGGCAGCACATGAACTGCATGCCACTTGGGTGCGCGCCACCCTCCTGGTGCAACCAAGACGAGGGACTGGCGTTAACAGGAGGCCTTCTGCTGTCGGGGCTGAAGATCAGGAAGGGAATCCAAGGCTGGACCCTCCGGGAAGAAGGCAACAGAAACGGGAGAGCAAACACAGGAGCAGGGAGGGGCCCAAACCCCAAGGCCTCTCTGCGGTCAACAGGAGGCCTGGACCCTGGGGCAGGAAGTCATCGTTCTGGCTGAGTGCCAAGATGGGTTTCCGGCTGCAACCCTTCGCTCAAAGAAGGCAAGTGGATCGCTCGTGATGGGAGCTCCATCCCCCAGGGAACAGATAAATGGTGAAGGGGTCAATATTAACTGGGGAGGCCGCTGTATTCCCTGCTCCCAGTTCAATGAAAAGAGAGTTGCCTCAACGTTCTAGTCTGAATCCCAGAGATATACGGATGGACCCCCCACTACTACCCTGAGGCTTGGGGAAGAGAACAGCATTGCAATTTATCCATCCCATTGTCACAGGGATACAGAAACATTCACTCCTGGGACTGGAAAGAAGACACAGGTCGTAGGAAGAGGGAGGTTCTTGGTTTCAAAACATTCCCGAAAGCAGAGACATACAGTAGATTCTCAGAAGTGTTTGAGAGACTCAGGCTTTCCCCTTGAAAGACCCCTGGGGAAACATCTGCATTTTTACAGCATCTGCCACATGCCCCTGACAGATGTTAAATCGCAGTTTATGCCCCCTTGATCCTTTGGATTCGTTGCCCTCAAGAGTTCTTCTGGGACCAAAGTAACAGCGCTTTCATCCCATCTTAAGCTATTGCAGAACCAAGAGGGGAAAAAATACAGCTCTTACTGGGTTTTACCAACGTTATGGACCGGAAACGAGGTCAGCGCCATGGCGGACTTATCTGCCGGCGTACAGGAGGCGACCAAATTGAGCTGGGGGATGTACATGATCTGTTGACACCAGTCTCCATGCAAAGCCTACGGAAGGACAGAGTGGGAGGGAGAAGGCGTAACTTTGCCGAAACAAAGACTTTAGAGAGCTGTAGAATAAACGGGATGTGTTCTATTTATGTGCACGTCACATCTGAAAATCTGTAAAGAAGGAACTCATTCTCTAGATAGCATAACATCATAATCATAACTGAAATTACAGTGCATTCTCCCACTGCTCACCTGCCCACCTCCCTGCCTTTTACCCCTGCTTTGCTTTCCATGCTGTGCATAAACACAACTTTTGCTCCACTGTGTCTCTTCGGCTCAAAATATCTTTGCAAGTTTTTGAAAGAAGGCCAGCGCCTGCGGCCACTGAGGGTCAGAAGGCCAGATGATAAGTAATAATTCTCTTTCCACACTCTCTGAAAGAAAAGGGCTAGTATCTGTTTCCAGTCTAAGCAGTCTGCTCTTAATGAGAAGAATTTGTTAAGGACCTGCTCAATCAAGGCATGAGGCTCAAAATTTAGATAAATTAGGGATAGGAGCCTGTACAAGGGAACAGAACTCTTTCTCCTCTCCTGCTTGCTAATTGGAAGCCCAGCTCATGCCTAACAGCACCTCTACATCTATTTCCTTAACCAGGAATCATGGTGACAACATCCATCCAGGACAGATGAGTCCCGGGGGGGAAACTCACAGAAACGGTGAAATTCTGGTAGGATTCAGTCTTTGCCTTCATGAGGATTTGCACGGGGACTCTTGCTAAGCCACCTGCGAAGACAAGGTGAATGCAGCTGCTTGAGAACCAGCAGAGTCCAGCTGTTCCAAAACTACTACAGATGTTGCTGTTGTCCCTCTGTTATAGAGGTTGCTGGTTAGCCAACCGCCCACATGGGTGCCCTGATGAAAAACAGTGGGTACATAAGAGCTGGCACCGGGAATCTCTCTGTGACCGGGAATCCTGCACAACGGGAACTACTTGGAGCAGGTGTTCCTTCTGCAAACGGTCCAATGTTTCTGGAGCTTGTGCAAAGAGTCATGCGGCACTCCCTTGCACAAGCACAACAGCAGGCAAGAGATTCTGCCAAGGGTCCACCTGCATAGCATTCGACGGATTCTGGACCATGTGCATCAGTGAGAGATCTCCCAGAGCTTCTGTTTGGGAGCACCAAAAAACCGCCAGCGAGTGACAACACATCATCCACCCACCCCCCTGTGTTTTTGCCTTCCGCTTCCACCACATGCTGTCCTGCATGGAGTCACCCATGATTTACCGATGTAGCTGCGAATGTTGAAAAGCCCGTTCCTCACAACATCGGTCGAAGTGAAGACGAGGACATTCCCTTTCACATCGCCAACACAGAACACGGCCTTGTGCCCGTCTGTCCTAGTTCAGGAAGGACGACAAGAAAAAGGAATGAAGATAACCAAGCAAAATGGCCTCCTCTCTCAGAATTAAAATCCTGCTTTGGAGATCCCACCCACAATAGCTCACAATCTGTATACAGCCATATAAAGTTTACATTTTTCAAAAAAAAAAATTATAACTTACCTCATCCTGGTGTCATTTGGCATTACATTTGATGTTTTAAATATCTTGTTGCCTTTATTATCTACAGAATGTCTAGTTGTACAGGGAAGTACATATATTTTAGTATAGATTATCCAGAATAGGGCTGTGCACTAGTGGGGTAGGTAGGTAGGTAGGCAGGCAGGTAGGATGGACAGATGGACAGACAGATGGACGGACAGACAGAGATTGGAAGGAAGGAAGGAAGGAAGGAAGGAAGGAAGGAAGGAAGGAAGGAAGGAAGGAAGGAAGGAAGGAAGGAAGGAAGGAAGGAAGGAAGGAAGGAAGGAAGGAAGGAAGGAAGGAAGGAAGGAAGGAAGGAAGGAAGGAAGGAAGGAAGGAAGGAAGGACTGAGAGATTGGATGGATGGATGGATGGATGGATGGATGGATGGATGGATGGATGGATGGATGGATGGATGGATGGATGGATGGATGGATGGATGGATGGATGGATGGATGGATGGATGGATGGATGGATGGATGGATGGATGGATGGATGGATGTTCTTCTCCCTTTTCAACCATATACTGCCTCTCTTCTGACTCAATCCGACCGAAGATGGCTCCCAAAGCTACAAGCAGAAAGCCTTAGCGCAGCCCTGCTGGGACACATCCCATGCATACAGTATATGTCTGAGGCGTTCATTCCCAACCCCTGTCGGAAACTCTCGACAACCACCAGTATTCAGAGCAAAGCGCTTTCAGCTGGGCCGACCAGCAGCCTCCTGCAATGGGAAACCCTGTCTTGCATTCCTTGCCTCATCCTCTCAAGAGCAACAAGCAAGGAGCAAGGGACCACCAGCTCTTCTACAGGAGGCTTCCATTGTGCCGTAACTCAAGTTTCTTCCCTGAATTTTAGGCCTATTCCAGACAACACCTTGCTTCGTTGCTTATTATTCGACCGTTCCACCAGGCTGTTCACAAGGCAGTCAGCATAGTTTTTGCAAACCCCCCTCTGTCTCCGCAACAGCCACGGGAAGGAGAAGTGGCAAAGCCATACAAGGCCACCGAGTGACGGGCATGTTTATTGTTGTGAAGAGAACCAAACAGGCAGGGTGGGGGAGACATTGCGTGACCACCACGTGCTTTTTTAAAAGGTAGGTCATCCGCAGGACAAATAAAATGTTTGGTCTGTGCTGGAAAGAGGCAGTGGTGCTAGAGGGTCCTTGGGACTGACCCAACAGGCCCTCCCCTTTGAGGAGGTCCCCCCCCCTTCCTTGGCCTGCTTCCCTTCAGATGCAAGGACGGCTAGGCTGGCTGGGAGGCTGTTGGGTTCCATCGGGTGCAAGAGAGCATTTCAAGGGGGGCCGGCTGAGGAAGGCTATCCAATGCAACCACTCCTGCCCTTCATCCTCCCATGGATCTTCGACCTTGCCATGGGAAACCGGCCATCCTTACCCAAGGAAGTGCGTCCATCAACCTACCAGTAATCCATGGCCGTGGCACATCCCTCCAGGTCAACCAGGGTAAATATCCGGTCGCATTTGTTGCCATTGATATCAAAAAACTCTGGTTGCAGAGGGAGACAGAGAGAAAGAGAAATCAAAACATTTTCTTCAAGGCCAACAGGCACTGCCTTACAAATACAAGAGAGTAAGTGATACATTTACAGACCATTAAAAATCATCATGCAATATGCAAGCTTTCACGGATTTAGAAAAAAACACATTCCATTGGGTTCGTACCAATGTGAAGAACATAAATGTTCATAGCAAGATGGATTTCGCCAGGAAAGTTACTCTTAGCTGTAAAGTCCAAGTGTTCTCGGCAAGATGGGTTTCACCCGGCACATCTCTCTTAGATGTGAGTCAGGGAAGAGGCAGCAAATTTTAGAGTGCTTGTGGCAAAGTTGCAGCTGAGGATTGGAGATCACTCCCCAGTTTTTCAAACAAAGAGGCACAGGCCATGCGCCCATGCGCATACATACCCCTCTCCATTTGGCCTTCCTTTAAAACAGACATGTCTCTGCTTGATGTGGGCAGGGAGTGATGCCAGCTCTTGAGTTGGCATCTTGTGGGACATGGTGGCGCTGTGAGCTAAACCGCAGAAGCCTGTGCTGCAGGGTCAGAAGACCAAGCAGTCGTAAGATCGAATCCACGCGACGGAGTGAGCTCCCATCGCTTGTCCCAGCTCCCGCCAACCTAGCGGTTCGAAAGCATACAAATGCAAGTAGATAAATAGGGACCACCTCGGTGGGAAGGTAAACAGCGTTCCGTGTCTAAGTCGCACTGGCCATGTGACCACGGAAGATTGTCTTCGGGCAAAACGCTGGCTCTATGGCTTGGAAACGGGGATGAGCACCGCCTCCTAGAGTCGAACACGACTGGACAAAAATTGTCAAGGGGAACCTTTACTGACCACACGGTCCCCTCTTATTTCCAAGGTGCTACCTTGGTTCCCTCTCGCTCGATATTGAAGGGTGGTAAATACCCTACTCATAGCAGTGCTTCACCATGACACATGATGTTGACCAATGTTGGGATTTTCCCCAAGCCACCAAGCTGGCTCCCTGCTCAGCGCCCATCAGGATAAAGGGATGGCTTGAGGACCACCCCTGCCGTCTGGCGGGCTTACCGATATCCTGGTCGGTCGTGGCAATGGCTAAGAGGTTGATATTCGGCAAGCAGAGCATGTCCGTCACCCAGAGCTTCAAACTGTGGCGGCGCTTGGTTTGGTCCAACTGCAGAAGGGCGGGGGGATCAGATCAGGAAGAAAGAGAAGACTCCAGGAGGTGGACTTCATCATCTTCCCCCCCCCCACACAAGGAAGCATGCCGAAGCAGCTTATGAACTTTGTCTAGACTGGGTTGGACATTTGCTGTACAAAACACAATTTCTACAACGGGCTGTTCAAAGGAAGGATTTGCATTTTTTTTTTTTGCTTTTTGATGAAACCATAGGAACCATGCAGCCCCTTCGATGAGCTTTCCCATTCCTTCCCATAACTAGGGCGAAGAGAAAAAAGATAAAGCCTCATTCCTGGAAAAGTCCAAGAGCTGTGATTTTTGTTCGCTTCCATTTTTCTGTCCGGTTCTCTTTTCTAGAGCTTCTGTCTTGGGGGATGCTAAATTGCCCCCCCCAGGGGTGGGCAAAGGGCTCCATATCTTTGGGGTCCGTCCCCTCGTGCTTGAATGCAGAGGTGAGCACAGGTAACTTCCCCCTCCTGCCAAACACAGCAGCTCTGCCCCTGGGACATGCCAGAACATTATGCTCCTTTTTTAAATTCCAAAAAGGCTGCTTATCACCTTGATTTCTGCTCATTTCTCATTTCGACAAAAGATTCGAGCTTCAGAGAGGGTGTCACTTCACCCTCTCCTCCAAAACAGACACTAGGTGGGTAGAGAGGGTTAAGGGGACCGGCCCTTGCCCAGTCAGGCCTGCCAGGATATATACGGCCGGGCATCATGGCAGGTCAGAGGGACAGGGGAGGAGCGTTGCTGTAGTCCATGGGAACAGCATTAACATCCCCAGGGTCTCCCCTTTGCTGGACTCCGGTCTGGAGAGTCTTCACCTCATGCTGGACCAACGCAACAGGACAGGACAGGGGCTGGCAGACCGCTCTCCCTCCCAGCACCCTGAAATCCCTCACCACGGCTTCCGGGTGGCGGCCGGGTGTCCATTGCAATGATTATGGGTATTTGAAAATACAAGAAAAGCAGGACTCTTTTCCAGCCAACTATGTCCCCGGCCACCTCCCTCCACACACAGCCCCGGGATGTGTTGACAGGACCCCCCCCCCCTTTACCTGAACTGTCCGGAGCATCTTGAACGAGTCACTCCAGTAATGGAGGATCCCATCCCTGCTCACGGTGAGGAATCGCCCCGGGGGGGACCAGCCGCCCCCTTTCCTGGACCTCTCTCTCCTCTCCAGGGCCCCTCGGCTCTGGTTTGGATAGAACTGGATCTTGACAATATCTTCCGCATGGGCCCTGGAGCAACGGGGAAAAAGAGGGGAGCATGCCCGGGGGTTACAGCCAGCACCCCCCCCCCAAGCTGAGTGTGACAAACCCAGACCTACTGGGATATGTCACACAGTTACACTAAGCTGCCACCAACCATTCCCTTTAAGAAGTCACACAGACCAGGGATGGATTTTTAAACAATAAAAAGAATAAGGTTTATTTTAAATACACACAGGGAAAAATAAACAATCAGGTGAATAAGATAAAGTAACGTGGCTTATTCTCACTCATACAAGCATACAGTTTGGTTCACCCAGAACCCTTAACTTGAAGCACAGACCCTGAACCTATCAGTTCTGGCTAACCAACAGACACCTGAACCTATCAGGTTGGTACTCTGACACACAGTAGTACCCTGTCTGACACACAGACTCCCACAACAGCTTCTTCTTCCCAGCTGCTGCTTCGTCACAACCCAGTGTCTCTCAGCATCTCTTAGCATCTCTCCACACAGGCATCACATATTTATACAGTACAGCCCCTCCTCCTGATGTCCCGCCTTCCACTCCCCATAGGATGGAACTTTCCCTCCAAACCCATGACAGACAGGTAACATCAGTGCTGTATGTAACACCTCCCCTCTTTATAAGTTGTTTTGTAGGGGGAAAGCTAAGGTGCTTTTCACCAAAAAACAACCTTGATAAAACACACAACAACATTTATACATACCATATTATACTTACTTATCCTTACACTCTAAGTTAACCATAGCAATTAGGCATTTAAACATTTACCATATACATTACATCAATTTACCTTTATTCATACAAACCAAGTTCAAAAAAAACAGGTACATTTACTTTTTGTCATCAATATATACACATAGTCCATGTTCTTTCGCCGTCTTCATTCTTCAGGTCTTCTTGATAAGGCGTCAGCAACACAGTTCACTGACCCTCTGACCACTTTCACTTCAAAGTCATAGTCCTGTAGGTTTAAAGCCCACCTCATAAGTTTGCTATTGTGGGTTTTCATTGTCTTTAACCATTGCAATGGTGAATGGTCAGTACACAGAATAAAATGTCTTCCCCAGATGTAAGGCTTGGCCTTCTGGATCGCGTAGACTATGGCCAAACACTCCTTCTCCACGGTTGCCAAATGTCTCTCACCTTTTTGAAGTTTCCTACTCAGGTAGGACACTGGATGCTGGTCACCATTCTCATCCTCCTGGCACAGAACTGCTCCTACCCCGCTGTTAGACGCATCGGTGTAGATGATAAACTCCCGGTCGAAGTCTGGAGCACGCAGGACAGGATAGTTGATTAACGCCTCCTTCAACCTCTGGAACGCCGCCTCACAGTCGCTGGTCCACGGGATGCGGTCATCAGCCGTCTTCCTCGTCAGATCGGTCAGCGGAGCCGCAATCTCGCTAAACCTCGGGATGAACTTTCTGTAGTAGCCCACCAACCCAAGAAATGATTTGACTTTTTTCTTGGTGTTGGGTCTGGGCCAATCACGAACAGCTTCTATTTTGGCCTCCAGGGGTTTTATCACTCCTCCCCCTACCATGTGACCTAAGTATTTTATTTCTGGGCTACCCAGCTGACACTTGCTGGCCTTTACTGTTAGCCCTGCTGCACTTAACCTCTGCAGCACTAACTCCAGGTGTATCAGGTGATCTTCCCAGGTATTACTGAAGATCCCTATGTCGTCAATGTAGGCCACTGTAAAGTCATTGAGCCCTGCCAAGGTCTGGTCCATCAGCCTTTGGAATGTGGCTGGTGCATTTCTGAGACCAAAGCTCAGGACTCGAAACTCATAGAGACCAAAAGGGCTGCAAAAGGCAGTCTTTTCTTGATCCCTGGGATCAATTCTTAATTGCCAATATCCCTTTACCAGGTCCAATGATGAGATGAACCGACAACCCCCTATGGTTTCAATCAGGTTGTCTAGCCTGGGCATTGGGTAGGCATCAGGAGTGGTTACACGGTTTAATTTCCTGTAATCGACACAAAACCTAATGCTCCCATCAGGCTTGTCCACAAGGACTATCGGAGAGGACCAAGGACTAGAAGAGGGGACGATTATGTTCTCCCTCAGCATCTCGTCCAGCTCCTTCCGCACCTTGTCCCTATAGGGTCCCGTTACTCGGTATGGGGATACTGCCTGCGGGGGTGCATCCCCGGTGTGGATCCGATGCATCACCCCCTTCACTATCCCCGGCTTGTTGGAAAACACCTGTTGATATTTACTAAGCAGCATTTTTAGTTCTTGCTGCTGGTCTTGGGTGAGTGCAGGACTGATCTTTACCTCCTCTGGGTTGTATTTTACTTCCCCTCTACCCTCCCAGAAGGGTAATTCAGCTTCCTCACTCTCAGCTGCTTTTATCGCGAATAAAACCCTCTGTTCCCCTCGGTAGTAGGGTTTTAGGGCATTCACATGAACCACCCTCCTTGCTTGGTTCTCCTCCTGCTCTATAAGGTAGTTCAGGTCTGACATCTTGGAAATGACCCTATATGGTCCTGCCCATTTGAGCTGCAGTTTATTCTCCCTGCAGGGCCTAAGCCAAAGCACTTCCTCCCCTGGGTCAAAGTGCCTCTCTCTAGCTTTGTGGTCATACCATGTTTTCTGTCTGACCTTCTGAGCTTGCAGGTTTTCTGCTGCCAGCTCTAGATTTCTCCTTAGGTCATTCATCAAGGTGTCTATGTATGTCACAACGTCTTGTGGGTCATCCTGGGTGATCTGCTCCCAATTTTGTTTGATCAAATCAAGGGGCCCTTTCACCCCTAAGTGTGCAGCAACCATGTCAGAGTGACCCCTTTGTAAGATCATGGGGCGATACTTTTCAGGTA
This sequence comes from Pogona vitticeps, assembly GCF_051106095.1. Taxonomy (NCBI): domain Eukaryota; kingdom Metazoa; phylum Chordata; class Lepidosauria; order Squamata; family Agamidae; genus Pogona; species Pogona vitticeps. The sequence goes on from NC_135786.1 coordinate 2,505,917, forward strand.
CCACCAGCTGACTTCTGATCCCATCTCCCCCTTTTGAGATATTCCTCAGGGTTTCTCTATATAAAATCCCCTTTTCCTCCAGAAATCTCACTGGGGTTTCAGGTGTTAGCTGGGCGTCAGTCACCTGTTCAAAACACTTTTGGAGAGTGGCGTCTGCCTTTTGCTCCTGTCCAAATCTGCTGTCTGTGGTTAAGGTTTCCACCACAGCTTCTGAACTCCCCTCTGCTTCCGTCTCTGGCTCATCATTACCCCCCTGAACTGTCCCTGTGGTGGCTTGTGAGCGTGTAATCACTAGCACCCGTTTCACATGTTCAGCCAGGTCATTTCCCACGAGCACGGCTGCTGGCAGAGTCGATGAAATCGCTAGCCTCCAAACTCCCCTCCAGCCTTGAAAGTTGACAGGTACCTCTGCTACTGGCAGAGAGATTACCTGCCCCTCAATCCCTGCCACCTTCATGCTCTCATTTGGGATTATAAACTCCCTAGGGATGATATCTGGATGGCACAGGGTTACCTGGGAACAAGTGTCCCGCAGCCCCCTATACTGACGGTCAAGTATTCCTACGTCCACCCCGGCTGTCTCAAACAACTGAGAATCTGTTTTCACCAGCAAGCAGCGCTTTACCTCTATAAGAGGACCATTTTCCTCAGCCTGATCAGCAGAGGTAGCTGTTCCAGACTGAGTAGCCATGGCAACAGGCTCCCTCAGTGACACTGAGCCTTGCTCTTTCTGGACACAGAACACAGCTTTTGGCTTGGTTCCACTAGACTCCTGAGGCACCATTCCTTTTAGCTGCTTTAATTTCTCACACTCTGAGATTAGATGACCCTTTCCCTGACAGAAATAACATTTTCTGGTGTATTTGGATTCTCTCTCATCTTGTTTTGGTTTTCCCTCCAAAATCTGAGGTCTTTTGTTTCCTGAGCACATGGCCTGGGGGTGGGGCCTAGGGGTGGGACTTCCTCCTTTAAAAGAGTGTGTTCCAGGACCCTGGACCCTTTTACCTAGGAAGCTGGGCTGAGGGCGACGGCCAGGTCTGTTTGCAGGGATGCCTTGCTGAGTTTTTTTTCCCCTGCGCTTTCTTTTTGTTTCCTGAGCACATGGCCTGGGGGTGGGGCCTAGGGGTGGGACTTCCTCCTTTAAAAGAGTGTGTTCCAGGACCCTGGACCCTTTTACCTAGGAAGCTGGGCTGAGGGCGAAGGCCAGGTCTGTTTGCAGGGATGCCTTGCTGAGTTTTTTTTTCCCCTGCGCTTTCTTTTTGTTTCCTGAGCACATGGCCTGGGGGTGGGGCCTAGGGGTGGGACTTCCTCCTTTAAAAGAGTGTGTTCCAGGACCCTGGACCCTTTTACCTAGGAAGCTGGGCTGAGGGCGAAGGCCAGGTCTGTTTGCAGGGATGCCTTGCTGAGTTTTTTTTCCCCTGCGCTTTCTTTTTGTTTCCTGAGCACATGGCCTGGGGGTGGGGCCTAGGGGTGGGACTTCCTCCTTTAAAAGAGTGTGTTCCAGGACCCTGGACCCTTTTACCTAGGAAGCTGGGCTGAGGGCGAAGGCCAGGTCTGTTTGCAGGGATGCCTTGCTGAGTTTTTTTTTTTCCAGGACCGCGCGCCTAACGGCGCGCGAAATTCTCAAATTTTATATCTGGCCTTAATATGGTAAATAGGAAAGCCAATGAGATTTGCATAAGCCGGGTAGTCAGGAAAGTTTTAAGGATCAGATCATACTTTTGCACTATTAAAGAGCAGGCCGGGTAGGTGGGGCTCGTCAGCCATGGAAGGCAGCCCATCTAGGAGAAGGAAAACTCCAATTTCAAACCTCCACTGCCTTGTGGCTATATCCACTCATGGAAAAGGCTTCAGGAGTTAACCTCGAGGCAAAATCCGGAGCTGGAGTCCCGAAGGCAGCATGTGTCATTCTGCCAACTCCTGCGACATTGCTGGAACCAGTTGTATTGGCTCTTGCCTTTCCATTGGACCATTTCAGCAATGTGGAGAGGGGGGATCTGCTGCTTGGGTAACAGCCTATCCTCCATATTACCTTACCCGGGCTTCATGCTCTGGAGAGGACACTCCTCGATTCAGAGCATGTTACCATAGTCTCTCGAGACTGAAGGATGCCTATGCAAGTTTCATGTCTGAGGGCTTCCCTTCACCATGGGCCCCTCCCCCTTGCTGGCTTTTCCCTGATCCCTGAGAGTACTTGCTGTAGGTTTCTTTGGGTTTACCTACAGATTTCCCCTCACCCAAGGGCTTTCTTATTTGGGAAATAAAATCTGCGATCTCGGCGGCTGCTGCCACAGATTTCGGTTTCCTTTCCCTCACCTGGAATTTCAATTCCCCTTGCAGGACTGAATAGAACTGTTCCAGTGCTATCAAGTCTTTAAGCTGCTCATAGGTCTCCGTCCCTTCCTGCGATAGCCATTTCTCAAGCAGCCTCACCAATTGGGCCCCCACTTGGGTAAAAGTCTGTTCTGGTTTTTTGGTGAGGGACCTGAATCTTTGTCTCAGCTGCTCTGCATTTATCCCATGTCTGGCAAACACCAGTTTTTTAAACTCTGCAAAATCTTTCATCAGTTCCTCAGGCATCTCGGCATAAACCTCAGCCAGGCTACCACTGATTAAAGACCGCATGATGGTCATCTTCTCAGTTTCCCTCACTGAGAAGTCCACAAACGCTCTTTCCACTAAGGAAAAGAACACCTCAGGACAATCTCCCTTGTGGTACACAGGGAATTTCTTCAGGTCAGCCTTAGACAATTGGCCTCCCTCAGAATCCCTATTATTATTATTGTTCTGGTTCATCAGTTCCAGTTTTCTTAATTCAAACGCCATTTTCTCTCTCTCCATTCTTTCTTCTCTCTCCATTCTCTCTCTCTCTCTCTCTAATTCAAATGCCATTTTCTCTCTCTCTAATCTTTCCTCCATTTCCCTCACCCTCGGTTCATGCTGTTGGGCTAGGATCAATTTTCTAAGTTCTGGGTTCTGCTCTCCTGTGCTGTCACCTTGCACTGAGCCAAATTCATCCTCAGAACCTTGGTCAATCTGGGGGTCTTTCACTTCACTCATGTCTGCTACTTGGCTTCGAGTCAAGGGCATAATCCCCCCTCAGAACAGGCTGCTTTAAAAGTCAAGCCTCAAAATAAAACGACCACTTTTTTCCTTCTTGCCTCAGAACCAGCTCTCCCTAGAGATTGCTGCTGTTCTTCAGCACTAACTTGCAACAGTATCGAGTCAGAGCCTACCCCCCTCTGCTGGGCCTCTCAGCTGGCAAGCTAGCTCGCTGTTGCTACGCAGTTTTGCCTCAGCTTTTTCCCGCCAAAACTAGGCTGCCTCAGAGCACCTCAATCTAAGTCTCCCCAGTTGGCACGTTCTTCTACTAGCGCACCTCCCCGTGAGGTACACCTAGAAGATTACCTACGCGCCTCAGACTGTCCCTGACTAGACCCCCCTTGCTCTGGGCACACTTGCCAAGGCTTTGCTGGACCACTGGACAACTGGACCAGTCGTATCCCACACGCTGGACACCAATCAATGTGACAAACCCAGACCTACTGGGATATGTCACACAGTTACACTAAGCTGCCACCAACCATTCCCTTTAAGAAGTCACACAGACCAGGGATGGATTTTTAAACAATAAAAAGAATAAGGTTTATTTTAAATACACACAGGGAAAAATAAACAATCAGGTGAATAAGATAAAGTAACGTGGCTTATTCTCACTCATACAAGCATACAGTTTGGTTCACCCAGAACCCTTAACTTGAAGCACAGACCCTGAACCTATCAGTTCTGGCTAACCAACAGACACCTGAACCTATCAGGTTGGTACTCTGACACACAGTAGTACCCTGTCTGACACACAGACTCCCACAACAGCTTCTTCTTCCCAGCTGCTGCTTCGTCACAACCCAGTGTCTCTCAGCATCTCTTAGCATCTCTCCACACAGGCATCACATATTTATACAGTACAGCCCCTCCTCCTGATGTCCCGCCTTCCACTCCCCATAGGATGGAACTTTCCCTCCAAACCCATGACAGACAGGTAACATCAGTGCTGTATGTAACACTGAGTTCTTCTCTCACCAGCCAAGATGCTCCTTTGCCCTCCAGAAGCAGCCCCCAACTCCACCCACCCCCCAAAGAGGAAAGGCTTTCCAGAAGTAACTGCGTTCCCTTTGAAACATGAAACCTTTTTGCCTGGAATTTTTTTTAAAAAAAACTTTTAATGTGATTGCCTTCTGCCATTTTAAATGCTCGTGTGTATCCTTATCGTGTATTTTAAATTGCTTTGTTTATTTTCAGTTTATTTTCAAATTGTTGTTTCATGCTCTGCTGCTGTGGTTATTTGTTTTATTTCTGTTTCATAAACTGACCAGAGCAGCCTTTGGCTGGATGGACGGTCTGTAAATGACAGACAGACAGACAGACAGACAGACAGACAGACAGACAGACAGACAGACAGACAGACAGACAGACAACATTCCCTCTTTTTCAGGGTCCAAGGTACACCTGAAAGACTTAACTGTTTCGCGTCCACAAATCATTTCAAGTGCCGTAATGGTTCTGTTTTTCTTTTTTGCTATACATTCTTAAGAGGAAAAGATGGGTAATGATAATTAAATCTAACGGGAGCTCATCTCATCCGTGTGCCTTTGGGGATTTAGCTCGCTTTTTGTTTTGTCCAGAGGCGGCAGGGATTCAGTGGCACACCTGGCACCTTCTCCATTCCTGGAAGGGTAAAGTTGCAAAAGGAGGAAAAACCGGCATTTGACGGAACCTGGAATCTGATCCTTCCTCCTCCAAAAGAAGCATCTTCGTTTTGTGCTCCCTTCCATGAAAAATAGATTTTGAACCAGAAAAACTCACACAGAATTGGTTCCCTTTCTCTCTTTTCCCTCCCCTTCTTCCCCTTTAATTCTGCCAACAGGCTGAGAGAGACAACAATCATCATAACTGGCTGAGAACAACATATCTGGAAGGGGCCCAAGAGGCCATCAAGTCCAGCCCCTTACCAAGGAGGTCCCAGTGGGGACAAACTCCCAACCTGTGGCTCTACCACCAGAGACCTCCAAGCCACAGAGATTTCCAGGACGGCTACTTCTTGGGAAACAGGCCGGCCAGCATGGCTTCCCAGGTCCAAAGGCAAAAAGGGCCAAGTCTCGTTTGCCTTCTTGTCTGCAAAGGGGACAGGACGGGAGGGACTGCCGAGATTCCCGTGTGGAATCTGAGCCTGGCCTTCACCCTCCCTTCTTGCTCACGGCACAAAGACAGAAGAGGGCCTTACACTGGAATGCGCTTCATGTTGGGCTGGAACTCAGGGAGCAACTTGCTTTTCTGCATGTCGTCTTTGCCTCGGTATTCACGCAGCATGTAGTTCAAGTATTCTTCCTGCAGGTCGGGTGGAGCAGAGAGAAGACTAAGTTGCCATTACTCTTGTTACGTCACCTCTTTTCTGCATGGAAGAACACCCCCTTGCACATGAGGATTTCCCAACGGGTGGCTGCAATCCTGTTGCTTCGTGCAGTAAAGCGGTCCTCAAGGAAGCCCATTGAAGCAGTGGGGATTTGGCGAGTCATCTCCTCTGTAAGTTCCACCAATTCCGTCAGCCTACTCTAGTTATGACTTGCAATGCTAAGCAACAGGATTTCAGCCAGTGACTCAAATGCAGAGAAGACCAGGGGCTGCAGCAAGCAACTACGTGGGAGAAAGTGAGCTAAAATGTCACAGCGAAAAGGTGTCACTGCAGAAGACACATCTCTTCATTTCCCTTCATTGCACATTGCGCATACTGTCTCTTGGTCTGTGTACATGTTGCACAGAAGCAAAGAAGCAAAACACAATCCCACCCAGCCATGGGCAGGTCATTCAGTTGCCCAAGAATCAGGCCCATCAGTCAAAAAAAAAACAGAGGCTGAAATCTGGTTGCTTCCTTCTGCTTATGGAAGGCAACGAGCAGAACTTTCAGTCACCTTTTTGCTGGCAATTAATAAGTCCCCACTGGGATTCTCAGAGGAGGGGGAGACATGCAGGCTCAAGAATCCCAGCAGCGACCCATTAATTGCCAACAAAAAATGACTAATGTTGCACCACTGTTTGTCCTCAGCATGCACAACAAAAGAAAATAACAAATTCTTAGCCCTCATGGCTGTAAAGTTATGCTTGATAATGTGTGGTGACTACATGCAAGGAGCCATAGGGTGGCCAAGGGAGGTTTTCAGCTGGTGAGGGCTAGAGCTGCATCACCCTATACAACTCCTGGGAAATAGAAGGGGAAAATATGGAGGCAGTGACAGGTTTTACTTTCTTGGGCTCCCTGATCACTACAGATGGGGGCAGCAGTCATGAAATTAAAAGACGCCCGCTTCTTCAGAGGAAAGCGATGACAAACCTAGACAGCATCTTTGACTTTGCTAGTCAAAGATCATGGAAGCAATTGCATTTTGTTGTTGTTTAGTCAACAAGCACAGTCAAAGCTATGGTTTTTCCAGTAGTGATGTATGAAAGTGAGAGCTGGACCATAAAGAAAGCTGACCACCAAAAATTGATGCTTTTGAATTGTGGTGCTGGAGGAGACTCTTGAGAGTCCCCTGGACTGCAAAGAGAACAAACCTATCTTTCTTCTAAAGTAACATAAGTTACTGTCAAGAAATGTCTAGGTAATTCAATAAGCTCTGAGGATGGAGGGCAGGGAGGTCTCTCATCCAAAACAGAAACCTTACCCAGTCCACAGCACCATCGCAGTTGATGTCCACCTTCATGAAAATGACATCGATATCTTCATCGGAAATATTCCCCATGATCTTCTTCATGGCCTTTCGGAATTCTTCCATATCCAATCCTAAAAAACAAAAAATAAAAATAAATAAAGGTCACCAGAGACTCCTCTGAAATTTTTGAGATCTGATGACATACAGCCAGGGCTAGGGAGAGCATCTGGGGTTTCCGAGTAGCAGGAGGGGGGTGAAGGCTCCAACGCTCAGAGGCCTTCAAGAGTCAACCCTCGGTCCAATCTGCTTGGGCTTGGATTCCTGCCTTCAGCAGGGGGTTGGACTGGATGGTCTTAGAGGCCCCTTCCAACTCAATGATTCTATGATTCTCCGTTCCCCTGGGGATTTGTGGGGGGTATGCCTGTTAGTGAATGGCTCCTAATCATCCCGATGAAACCGTTAAATTTTGCAGCATGCTTTATGGAGTAGTCCCTCTTAGCTGAATAAAAAGAATGGCTGCCAACCCAGCCCCTCACCTCCTCCACCATCAATGTCCGCTTCACGGAACATGCGCTCCAGTTTCCGTAGATGGTCATAGTTGATCTGGTCTTCCACCTGCTTGCAGCGAGCTTCATCGTGGGAGTCGGCGATCTTCATGAGTTGCTTATGGGATGAGCAGAGGCGACCCACCTTGCTCAGAAGACCAGGGAACTTGGGCTGAAAAGTAAAGTGGGTCATTTAGGGACATCCCTGCATCTACCTCTATGGCCTTTGCCTTTCCCAACTCTCCTGAGCATGGGGCATTTGAACACCAGCCTTTTCATAGTATCAGGTTTACAAAGGTTGCGTAACCCTTATTCATTCAGCCCAAAGGGATCAGACTAAGAAGAGTGCTATGAATAAGAGATTTGAATCAGAAAGAGCTGGAGAGCTGAAGAGGCCAGATTTGCTGTCACCACTTAGTCTGCTAAAGCCTTTGCCAACTTGGTCTAGGTATAATCCCCATATGTTTCTGTGGGAAGGGTTGCTCCACATAGTGAATTCATGTGTATGCAATTGAATTGATAATTTATTTTAGGGGGTTGAAGACTCTGCATATGGCACTGATTCTTCTCTGTTAATAATGCCCAGCCCAGCTGTAGAATACCTGGATTTTTTGTCTGAATCAGAATTCAAAGAGACACTTAAATTCTCCAGTTCTACCGGCAACTTCTGTATTGGTGCTGTAACATTTTGTTATTGTTATAATTGCTCATGTTGTTTGTTATATAACTGTGAATAAGGCTCGTTTTGTGAAACTTTGCTTGCAAGCTTTATCAATAGATATGGAAGCAAACAAATGTGATGAGATGGGTTTTTGAGTTAAAATCTTTTAAGGAATATGGGGTTTGTAATTAAGAAATGAGCCAGAGAGGTTCCATCTTGTTTCTTTGTATAAAGTATCTTTGCTATGCTGACAGGTTGTTTTCTTAGCGAGCAGAGAAAATGTTATTCTGATAGCCTGAGAAAAGGACTCGGTGTGATTAGATGGGAATTGTTGTGACGTTTTGCGAAACCACAGTAAACCCAAATAACATCTGGTGTGTATGGGAAAGAAGTCATGTGGTGCAACAGGACTGTTTGCCCAGTAATGAACTCTGATTGGATGACATCGTGGGAAGGTGCGATAAGCCCTTGCCAGTTACTCTTGAAAAAGGAACTTTTTGCCTATGGACATTGTCATTCAAGACCGACCTTTCAGTGATTCGTGACACATGGGACTAACCTTTACTATACTGGATTACCTTTGGACTTATGGGCTTTTTCCTAAGGACTATGCATGGACTGTTACCTATAGAATATCCTTTATGGACTTCTTTTCTTGAAATACTTCATATGGACTATACTCTTGGACTTTTCTAAGGACAATGGGACTTTTACTGAATTTTTCTTTTTAGTACAGGATTTTTGTTCTACAGGATCACTAAGGACTATAGCCTTTTTATAACCTACTTGGATTATTTTGTTTTTACTAATGAATTACTGGACTGGAACTGTTTTTATTCTTTTTAATGGCTTTTTGTGTTTTTGTAAGGTTTTTGAACACTTTTCTATTTTTCATGTTTTCTTTGCCTCACTGCATCTTTGTAACTAACCAGCACAATGCTAGTTTATTTGCTTTGGTTTAATTTGGCTTTGATAATTAGTAACATGCTTATTCTTTAATAAATTAGAGATTATAAAACTCAATTGGTTTTCTGAACAGTACACTTGTCATAGGGTCATCATGAGAGTACTGCCTCGACCTAGCTTACTTAGAGTCCTGCCTGTGGTGCAAGATAAGTCTCAGGACTACAAAGCCCACATGGTTTTATTTCAGCAATAGAGAAAGGGCACAAGGGCATCTTATGTGGGCAGACTTGTAAGAGGGAGTGTTGTAGCATGGCTAGCTGAGTTTGGACTCACTCAGCCCACTTTAGCATGTGCAAACTCCTGATTGCTCTCTGTACAGGCTTACACGTGTGTTTTCGAACCCGTGTTTGCTGACAACAAATAGCCCCATATACAAGTGTTATAGTACTGTAGTTCCTAACCTTGCAGACACAACGAGTCTTTAAAACAGAGGTGGGCATTTCATAGACCTCCAGAGGTTGTTGAATGGCAACCCATCATCCTTCACCTGGGCTATCCTGGTAAAAGCCGTACAGGAATCTCTGGAAGGTTGGAGGTAGCCCACCAGTCTTTAAACCAATGCCAGCTTCCTCCCACCCAAAAACCAGGATGAAACCCACTTCATAACATGGTTGGGGCATGTAAACATACATGCATACGTGTATATCCATGCACCTATGCAGGGGTCAAGTTGGATGCAACTTTAGCTTGTTTAGTTTAGAATTACTTGTCCCTGTTACATTGGCATTCCTGCCTTGAGCAGAGACCTTCTTCAAACTAGCTTTCCCCTCAGTGACCGGCTGCCTGAGTGGATTTTCTAAATGGATTGTTAGGTGTTATTGCTTTGATTTTGTTTTAATATTGCTTTTGTTTACCATTTCTCAGAGTGTCATTTGTTTCTGCTTTTGAAATATTTCATACCTATTGCTTTTAGCTTTAGATACTGTCTGTCAATCATATAAGCCACCTCGGGTCCCTTTTTGAGGAGAAAGGCAGGTGCAAAGATATTTTAAATAAATAAGTAAGCCCTGTCATCCCAGCCCTCATCTGGATTTATAAATGTTTCAGTTATTCCCTTTTCCTGATTCTCCAGCTGCAGAGGGCCAGATGTTTTGTTTCATCCATGCCCTAGCAGCAACGTATCTACCAAGTTTAAAGAGGAGCACGTGGGGCTAGATGACATTTGTTGAGACTCTGAAAAGCAACAGCAAAACAGCCTTTCAAAGGATCAGAACCTGCCACATGCCAGAAAAAGGACTTAGAACAATTCAAGCCCAAACCAGCCGGAGCTGCAAAGACAACTGATTTTAAAAGCCGATGAGCAGCTGTTGCATATGCAGGACTGCAGTGGCCACATCTGGTACTGGATAATCTTGCTGCCATCTTTATGATGTATTGTCATCTGCATTGGCCACTCTGAATGCCACATTTAAACACTTTTAGGCATATAGTTCTGTTTGTCTGTTGCCACAAAAACAACAAGACCCAGGGACATCTTGCAGCAAGAGTTGTCAAGCTGTGACCCCTCCAGAATATGATTCAACTTCAACACCCAGAAGTCTCAGTCTGTGCAACTAATATTAAAAATGGTGGACCCTGGACATTTTGTGGTGAGGTGCGCCATGTTAATTGGGCACCTTGATAGCCTTTCTCGTGTGATTTAATATGACTTTCCATCCCATAATGGTTGTTTACTCACTGTGGGTGGTATCCCTGGGGGATGCGGTCCAGAAAGTTCTCCTTCAGAGTCGGAGCCTCCCCTGCGTAAGAATCCAAAGCCGACAGCAACTTTTAATTTCTTTCACAGACAGCATTTCTAACCTTCAGCTGACCGAACGTTGAAAAGAGAAATCATAAACCCCGAAGGCATAGATAAGAGTTAGGGTTTTAGCTGATATTTGCCCTCCGTAAGATGGAAAGGGTGAACTCAGATAGTTTGCTTGCACCTGGCTTGATTTTTTTCTTTGCAAAATGGGAATAACCACAAGCATTAAAGTTGTAGATGTAGAAAGCATAGCCATGTTAGTCTAGGAAAGCGTCACAGGTAATAACAAAAGTTTTAAAAGAAAGACAAAAACATATTGTCCCCTTAAAGACTAACTTTTGTATTTTTTTAATGTGAGTTTTCATCGGCAACTTAATTTCAACACAAGCACCCCTGAAAAACATGCTTATCAAACATGCTATCATCATCATGCTTCACACCCACTAACTTCCTTACCTTTTGATATCTACCTATATGTTTATGCCATGTATAAATATTTGCCATGTTGTATCTCTCTCATGCCTGATGAAGTGGATTTCTCCATGAAAGCTCACATTAAAAGAATATAACAGTTAGTCTGTAAGGGTCCGTCATGTTTTTGTCTTTTAAAATACTTTCCCTGTTTATTTTATTTTCACCTATAAAGCATCAAAGTGTTATTTGAGGGGACTTCTGCTGCCCATCACCCTCTGAATGTATTTGAACATTATTCCCAGTCTCCACGGTTGATGGTCACAATCCGCCATATAAATTTGTCCACACCAGGTGCACACCAGAGAAAAGGCTGGGCCAAGAGTTCAGTTTACAGTTTTAAACTCTTTTTCACGAATTGAATTTCTGATTGGTCTCTGGGAAAAACAGGATAGTGGAACAGCAAGCCTGATCCGGGGGGGGGGGGGGACTCTTCTTACAACTGAAACACATTTTCAAATGGCAAAGTTCAAACACCAGCTTTGTTCAATGAAGGAAGAGATACTACGTACTTCTAAGACTGTCCTTGCCGAGACACAGAGATGTTCCACCTATAAAGGCAAAGAACATGCCCTTCCCTTCCTTCAAAGTCACAGTCTTAGCCTTATGCAACTAAATGGTCCCATAAAGTTGCGAAGCAACACTTATTATGACAAAGATAGTTTCTCAACCGGTCTCCAGATCTTCTTGGACTACAACTCCCAGAAGTCTTTGCTACTAACTATTCTGAATAGGATTTCTGGGAGCTATAATCGAAGAACACAAGGTTGGGAACCACTGCTCTAGATATTATATAGGTTGATTGGTATCAGCCTTGTATCATGTGGGGTTGCAAGGCTTCGGATTTTGGATTCCCTTTTCCAGCCCTCCAAGTTTGGCTATGAAATCTAAGGAAACGGGAAGTTGGCCGTGGAGCAACAATCCTCCGTTTCTCATGGCTTCGGGTCATGCTGTTTAGACATGCTCAGAAGCACCCTCATATTCCCCCCCACACACACACTGTTTTAGAGCCTGTGCCCATGGAAGCCACAAGTTAGGGAAGTCATCCTAATTTTGCAACTGTTCCTTAAATGCCAGCGTGGAGCATCTCCAGGAACAGGATGCTCCCAAACCGGCATCAATCACTGCAAGGTTGCAACCGCCAACTGCCAAGACTGAGGGGAGGACCATGACAGGAAGCAGAGGCAAACGAGCTGTGAGGAGGGTGAGGGAGCCTCCAGAAAGCAGGCCGGCGAGGGTGGCTCTTGCGTCCTTGAGGGGAAGGCTTCATTGAAGAGGACAGGGTTTGTTTTCTTTGCCAGCTGAAGCCCCACAGCCCTGCAGAGCGTTATCAAAACACCAATCTCCAGGCAACGGGTCCAGGGGGAGCCTGGAGGCCCAGCTCTCTCGGGGTTCCTCGGAGCAACGAGATTCTTCGGCACACCAAGGGACCAGCAGCCGCCAAGGGCCAAGGAAGGAGATGAAATGGGTTACTCCTCTCATTCACCTGAGAAGCCTGGGGACTCAAGTTTCCATGCACAGTGTGGGGAGATGGGAGGGATTGATCCTCCCGGGGGTGGGGGGGTGGCTTCTCTGTCCCATACATGTCGAGAGGTATGACCTATCGAGGTTTCACTGTAAACCAACAGCCTCAGGAGGTGTGCAAGAGAAGCATCGCTACCATCGGCAGATTTAATGGCCGTGAAAAGCAGAGGAGGGGAGAGGCTGTTGGCCAACCCAATTAGCAACGGCCATCACAAAGCGAACCAGAAAGATGAAGCGGTGTGGGAAGAGGGGAGGATGGCCAGGACAAATTGCGGAAAGGCTGATCACAGAGCAGCCAGAAGGCAGGCAGAGAGGACAACCGTCGTAAGAAAAGGCCTACATGTTCAAAGCTGATGCACGAAGGCAGGGAAGGGTAAAGAAGGAGGCTGATGGCATTAAATCAGCAGGGGAAGCATTATAACAGCCTTTTAAAGCATCCCTACCTTTGAGAAAGGAAAAGGGCACCTCCTTAATGGAGTCCTTCAGGAGAACACTAGGATTCCTCCCAAAATCAGCAAGATCCTGGAAGAATCTGAAGCCAGTTTGCTAAAGGCGTTCACTACCGCCCGGGAGCGTGTAGGATCGCCACTCAAGACAAGGAGCCTTCACCACTTTGGCCAGTAAAACTGTTTTCTGTCAGGCAGCCGTTAAATCTGAAAAGCCGGTAAACTCCGAAGTTCCGTTTGCCCCCCTCCCTCCTGGCTCTGCCCCTGAAGTCCACCTGGTCTTCCTTAAGCTTCCATGCCCGTCTGACCGATCTGCATCCACCCAGGAAGCTAGCTGGTCATGTCTGAGTTGGCATCCCTAATTCCCACAAGACAGGCAGGTTAGCAGAGGTGGCCATTGTCCCATAAAAAGCAGAAGATCCATGGGGAGCCGGAGCAGAGGTCCATCCAGGCTCACCGTCTCGTTCCCAAAGGAACCAACCGGACTCCTTGTTCAGCCTCCGGCGTCTCTGATGAAAAGACCAGGGGGCAGGCAAAGGAAAAGGCCACCGGCCATCGCATTCATCGCAAGAAAGACGAAGGGATGGTCGCAAGACGAGGCAGCTCCATGTGGCAAGTTACGGCTCAAACCTTTGCCCCTGCAGCTTTGTGGAGCCAGGGACAGGGGCTAACTACTCAAGAGTAAGCCTCGACAGCCCAGCACACTCACTGCTGTACAATAAAAGACTTGTCTGCTTTTGGGCAGTTGAGAAGAAGAGAGGTGATGGAAGGAGCTAAGCAGAAAGAAATTCTCCCTGACGCAAGGCCATAATTTGTGGTGGTGACAGTAAAGGAAATGTGTATGCCTCTGCACATGTTTTTTGGGGTTTTTTGCACATTTCTGTAAAATGCACAGCACTGGGAAAGGCATTAATTGTTGGCTTCTTGCATGAACTGTGATGTTTTTCTTTCTTTATTCATTCATAATAAAGTGTTGCACAATTATGGTTGCATATGAAATTTAAGGGAAATGAAAAACAAATTAAAATGCGAAGATAATGAGGGTGTTGTTGTTTTTTACCAGAAGTGGCCAGAGCTTGAGAACCATACAGATAACGTTTTTCCTGATTTTAGCAGTCATCCAAGGGGTTGGCATCCATAACGTGGATGGGTTGGGTTTCTGCTCCGAAGCCATGCCCCATCAATGTCCTACTGGAGCAGAGGTCCCCCGAAAGAAGGGGGTTCCGTCTCCCCCATGTTGTCTTGGCCCGTCCTGAGACAACCGGCCTCACCTAGAACCTTGGTTCCAGCAGGATTTCTCCATATGCCCCCAAAGTCTCATGCAGAGTTTACTTCCTGAGGTATCAACTAAATGGAGCTTCGGAGGACAGGGTCCAGCGCTTCCCGTGCTCATAAGCCATCCAACGCTGCAGTGTGTTCTGCAGAACTGTGCGAGAGCATCTGAGGCTTTGTGCAGTCACACACTTTCTCTTCTCCAGCAAAAATGGAGGGCACCCCTCCTTCATCTTCTTGCAAAGAGGCAGACACACACTCCTTTGTTATGGCATTGCGGCAGGCTTCCCCCTGCAGCCTGAATTATTAATTATGCCTAATTACTCCTCAGTCCTGTGCTAATTTCCAGAAGGCTACCCAGGTTAGCTGCAAGAACAACCGAGTCTTGTGACAGATCAGAATATATACAAGGCCAGCACAGAGCGCAACAACCGTTTGTCCCGTTCCGCTCTCAACAATGGTGGGGGACCTACCGGGGGCAGGACGCGGTGCATGGAGGAGCTACGCACCGTCTGCCCGCCAGCCAGGAGCACCCACTGCATGCCCTGCACCATCGCCCCGGGCCGGCCTCACCCTCGCAACCCCAATGGCTCCCAGCCAGCACCTGCTGGCTGCTCCATCCCCCCCCCTCTTCATGGGGGCCCTACAGACAGCAGGCCCTGGGCAAAATTCCAGCTTTGCCCTTCGAAAAAAAGGGGCCCTGGGGGCCAACCAGCATTGCACACTCACATAACACGAGTGCAACAGCGCTCTTCTGCTTGTGCTCTCCAGATGGTGTTGATGGACATTAAGAGAGAGACGGCCTCTGAGACTTAAGGGAGCCGCATCTTATCTATGATGCCTACCCATCACAGCTTGCTGCAATTGTTTTATATAAATGTGAAAAGGCACACAGGGAGGACTGTGTCCTCTGGCACCCCCGTAGCACAACTGCAAAGGGGGTTGAAACACAACCTCCCCCCAACGCCTCGCCTCCTACAGGTGGCAACAGCACCTTAAGCCCAGGGCTTCCTACCCAACCAAGCCCAGGGAACCCATCTGGGAGGAGAGAGCCCAACTGGTTAACATCAAGAGCTGCCAAGACAGCATGGAGACCAGTGCTTCCCCATAACTGGGCAGGAGGTGTCAAACACTTCTTTGTTTCAGAAGAGCTTTTTCTAGAAGTGGCAGTGTTATCTTTGAAAGCAGGACAGCCATTAACCACTTCCTGGCTTGATTCCTCCCTACATACAGCTAGTCCCAAGAAGCTAAGATGGGCATCAGCTAGCCATATACCAACAGACTGCCATCCCGACACTAAACACAAACACACACACACACAATACCTAAATAGGAAGTTGCTTTGGAACCTGTTCAGGACCCATCGCAAGCTTGGTATCAAAATCACTACAGATTCAGTTTTGTCCTCATTCATCCTAGCATGCCGTTGAGAGTTCTGCCCTACTATTTACTGAAGCAAATGAAGACAAGCCGTAGGACGCCTGAAAGGGGGCAGCTGTTTGAAGAAGTGACAGCATCACCAAGGAAAGCCTTCTTATGGGCTCTTTGGAGTGTCCTGTCGACTCCTTACCGGGTCTACCGCCATCCATGGTCTATCCTTCTGGTGTCTTATCCCCAGAAGCTCTGCATTAAACAACTTGGGACTATTCAGGATGCCCGTCCCCTCTCCTTTGTCATGTTTGCACTGAGTGACCATCTTGACCAACACCTCTCACGACTACCTAGGCACAGGCCAGATGGCTACCCCAGGCAGCCACAGGCAAAACATTGAGGAAGTTGGTTCAAGGGCATAAGCGGAGTCTTTAAAGATGGGGAACTTCTGGGCTTCCAGCTGACTGCAACCAGTTCCCATCAGCCACGGTCAGCATAGCCCATGTACAGGGAAAGATAGCTCTGGAGCTAATTTCCCCAGCCTTGCAACTAAAGAGATAGCAACCGTTGAGTTTTATGACACTCTCAACATAGATGGTGCTTCAAAGAAAGTAACAAAGCAGATGGCGCCCAACTTTCAAGCAGCTTACAAGGTATGCATGTGTAGAACAGCTGAAAGCTTCTGTGACCTTCTGCAACTCACATCACTGCTAACCAGCATTGCCAATGATGGAAAATCAAGGGAACTGCAGCCAAACAGCATGGGGAATGTCAGCCTTCTCTGCCCAAATGTAAATATTTGAAGCTACCACCAGACAGATGAGTCTAAACTGCATGGTACCTTGCTTCCCTGAAAATAAGCCATAGGAGGATTTTTCAGGATGCTCGTCATAGAAGTCCCAGTTAAGTGAAAACCTGCCCTCCACCCTTGTGCAGCACTGAGCAGCAATCAGAAGACGACATGACTATAAAATAAAACATCCTCTGAAAATAAGCCCTAATGTGTTTTTTGGAGCAAAAATTAATATAAGCCCCTATCTTGTTTTCGGGGAAACAACGGTAGTAACACAGACTGGAATTCTTCCCATCCAGAGGGAGACAAGCATCCAACGGCAGGGAATCTTTCTGCTCCTTGTCAGTCCTGTGATGAAGGACCACTTCATGGTTCAGTCAGAACCCGCTCTTCTGCTTTGGTTGTACGGATGCCATTTGCCGGTGGTCGGGGGGCAGCACAGCACACCGGAAAGAGATAACATGGCCCGACCACCCGGCAACTCACCAGGTCACGGAAGGATGGATGCTCAGTCTCCGGGGCGTACTGATCCTCGAGCTCGTCAGCGAGCTCCCCAGGGAGTCGGGGGCTCTCTTGGGACCAGCCGAGAGACCTTCTGAGTGCAACACCGGATGCATTTTGAGCCTAGGGTGACCGATGACCCAGGGCAGAAATACACCGGAGAGTATCCACCCTTGAGAGCACCAGCAAACTCAACTGTGATGTCAAGGTGTGGAATAATGACCTCACGACACAGAACGTCTGGAAGCTGACCCCCCCCCAGTGCCACAACTTCCACGAAGCCGCCTGATCTTGAGAGCCGAAGGGGAGACCGCGGAAGGAGGCTCCCCAAAGGAATGTAATGGCTGTGAACCGCTTCAGGCCTCCCCTGGGCAACAGCAGCTGCCTGCTTGGAATGGGATTCAGGGAGGGGGAATTCAATATCCAATGAGCAGAGGGGCTTCAGGGCAGAGAAGGGCAGTCCAGAGAAGCAATGCTTCCTCTTCTCTTTCCTTCCCCATCGGAGACTGGACAGCACCAATTCTGGACATGGAGGCTCTTACATGGCAACAGCTAATAAAAAATACTCAACATTTGGACAGAAATAATCTCAAAAAGGACAGAACATGGGACGTGTATTTTCAGGCAATATCTCCCAAGTGCTGGGAGCTGTGATCTGAACAATTTTCAGGAAGGCTGCTTGAGAGTAGGATGGTAGGGGAAGGGGATAGGACAAAGTTTTGTCTAAGAAACAGTGAACTTCATAACGTCCACAGAAAATGTGGATACCAATAGGGTCAGTTCCTTGAGCTGGCAGTTTTGGTGGGGAGACTTTAAGAAGCATGAACACCTTGGGCTTCCTATTCTCATGCCTCATCTAACTTTTAATCTCCCACAAGACCACAGCTATTCAACTCCGTTCTCTCTACCACTCCAACCAGTCCTGGTACACATTGCTACGGCAACGGGCGATGCACACCATGAGCTAAACGACACCTCAGCCTGTCCCTGACTGGGCATAACATTTCTCCAACAGACACCCGCTGAAGAGATCATGCATTTCACAATGGCATTCAAGGAAGCACTGGATGCCTTCTTGGGCAAGCGGCTTGCATGCCTGCGCCGTGGCATGACCCCATTACCAATGCTGGTGGGCATTTTCACAGTGCCAGAGTACAGCTGGACGCAGTGGACCCTAACTCTTTCAGGATCCCAGTAAACCATGGCCCCTTTTTTCAAGCAAAGATGCAGTAGGTCAGCCTCAAACATGCTTGTGATGATTTGTGTTTTTATGTGTATTAGAGTGGGATATGTAGTACTAAGATTGTCCCAATAGCATCCATTTTGATTTAAAGTCTGTTCTGTAGTAGGAAAGTTTTCAATGCTGTTTCAGAGAAGCTTCGCTCTCTGGTTATCTCGTTGCTAAGCTGAGTGGAGAGCAGAGAGTTTCGTAGTCAAAATAATTCTGCCACAAAGAATGATAACAACTGAAGCTCCCTGAGAAAGTTAGGCGGAACAACAAGACCCAGGAGGCATTCTGGGAAGAAGAAGGGTGAGGAAGAGAGAAGAAAGATGGAGTTTTCCTGAGAAAGGGGCAGACACGTGCTTTTCCCATAATGGACTGGTTTTCATCTAGCATCAGCCTTTGAAGACCCAAGACACGTGAGATGGATGATTTATGCTTTTTGTTAGTTAGCATAGTTTCATTTCTTTATTTTTTTTAGCTGGAGTGGGGGGAGTGGTGTGTTCCGTTGGTCTTGAATGAAAATGTACCTACTGACTTAATTTACTATCAACTGAAACCTTTTCTAAAGTAATTCTTTTTAATAAAACAGTAATGATTGATTTCTATGTAGAAGCTTTGTTTCTTGAACAGACCAGCTGAATGTCTAATTGGCCACGTGGGTTTGCTACCAAACTTTCAGAGCCAAATCATTCTGAGTATATCTCATGGTTATGTCTGTGTTGCTTTCTTAATAAGGAGATTGGCCTCTGAGGAAGAAAATTTAGACAGAACTTAGCTGAGTTCAATTGGCTCTGCTCAGCAGTTAGAAGTTTGTCTGGTTTTCTTACTCGTCCCGATTTCCTGCACCCCCATAAATCTCTTTGGAGATATGGGGCTGTTTACATGGTTGGCAGCGGTCGGACGGAACACGTGCTTTAGTGTGATTTATGGATTTATGGTGCTTGCTTTGTAAGTGAAGCTGCAGGCATTCTTCCGGAAGCCTTGGCTGAGGGAGTGCGTGCATGCTGACAGGCTGTAAATTAGCCAAATTGCTTTTCTCTTTCCAGCTAAGGATCTTACGGAAAGACTTAGCTGCAGTGAGGTCTGATAAGAAACAACGCTTAAGTTTTAACAGACATTAAAATCTGTTTAATTGGGCTGTTTAATGAGTGGGCATTTTCATGCAAGTAAACGGTCGCCCTTCGGAAGCTCCAGTTTAGGGCTGTTCCTGCCAGAGTGTTTTATGGCTTTGCTCTCGCCCTACAGTTTCGGCTACATGGGCAGAGAGAGATTTTACTTTTTGGGTCAGCTCGGTGTTTGCGTTGGTTGAAGCTTATATGGATCAACACTTAGCAGGAGAAGAATTTTTGGAATTGCCTGGAGAGCTGTTTGTGACTCAGAGAAAAGTTAAGATTGGTAGTGCAGATACGAAGCCCTGGCACCAAGAGCTTTTGGAGGCTCTTGAACAGGACGTCTTGACTCCAAGTGGTGCTAAGCAAAGGATTACTTATGATTCTTCACAACTGAGAAGGGAATTACAAAAGGGAAATATAATGGCTAAACTCCCAGCACAGGACGTCCAGGATCTACTTAGATCTGATTCAGATCAGACTTGGACTAAGTTGCAACAGATGGATCAGGCAGAGGAAATGGCGGGTGCCAGCACTCCAGTAGGGAGGGGAGTGCCAGGCAGAGGCATTTCTGATGGGACAGCAGGAGCAGCAGCAGCAACAGCAGCCGGTGCTGTGGGTCCTGATCCTAACAAGAGTCTATCACCAGTGGATAAGTTAGCAATGGTGTTTGCTGATTTTGTTGCTTGTCACACTCAAACTATTCGTAATCAGAGCATGGCTGATGAGTTATTGAAGCAGTACAGAGAGGCAAAGGTGGAGCGTTTGGTTAATGAGCTGAAGGAAAAAGAGGAGTTTAAGAACTCAATAGCCAGTGTTGATAGAAGCAATCTACCTTACTACCATGATGGCGATGATATCTTAGCATTTTTATCGATATTTGAACAGGCGTGTCGAGACCTTAAGATTCCGGAGGCCTGGCACCTTAAGCTATTGTGTACTCAGTGTTCTGGGCAACTTGCCAACTTGGTAGCCAAATTATCTGATGAGGACCCTGACTGGCCTACTTTTAAAGAGGTGGTAAAGAGAAAATTTGGTTTCACTTCGGAAATACTGAGGCAGAACTTTAGAAAACTGAAAAAGCAGCCTAATGAGTGTTATTCTGCACTAGCTGACAAAATAGAACATCTAGGTGATCAGTGGTTGAGCTCCTTGGGCGCCAGTACTTTTGCGGATTTAAGA
Source organism: Pogona vitticeps (assembly GCF_051106095.1). Lineage (NCBI taxonomy): Eukaryota > Metazoa > Chordata > Lepidosauria > Squamata > Agamidae > Pogona > Pogona vitticeps. The sequence goes on from NC_135786.1 coordinate 2,526,431, forward strand.
ACTGTGTTGTACATGGAGCATTTTCTTAATTTAGTGCCTTCAGAAATAAGGAGTACTTTGTTGGAGAGAGGATACAAAGACTTGCAAACCCTTGCTTTAAAGACTGATGAAATTCTCTCCTTTAAAACGCATGAACCTGCTGTTAGGCCAAAGACTGCACCAGTAGCGCCTAAGAGACAGAGTCAGCCTGAATTTAGAAAGTCTTTTCCTCAAGAGCCCAGGCAAAGTTCATTTGAGCAACGCAGGAGTCTAGCTCCTAGCCAGAGTAAAACGCCTCTTAAATGTTTTGAATGTGGTGGCTCTCATCTGCGACGAGATTGCCCAAGGTTGAATGTGCCAGCTAGCCAAGTTAAGGAGCCAGCTAGGAAAACACCTGTGCCAGCTCCACGCAGATCTAAAGCAGGCACACCCAAGATGGCGTATGTAAGTTCTGTGCCAGCAGGAACTCAGCAAGTGCCAGCTGCCAGTAATGCAGTTTCTGTGCCTCACCAGTCAAGCATTGTGCCTTCACAGAGTCAGGAAGGAGTTAACCTAACTGTAACCCCTTCGCAAGCCAGTGGAATGCAGGCAGCAGTAAACCAATATGTGCCTAGAGTTTTGGACTTACAAATTGCTTCAATTTCCTCAGAAATTGTAAAAGAGACTGCATCAGGAGAGAGGTTTTCTGTTATGGATCCTGATTGCATAGTACCAACTGCGCAAAGGGACTGGGCAACCCGCACATTTTCTGAGGTGGTTTTTCTTCACACACCTGGAGGTGATATGGCTTTAAGTGCTTTTCGTGACTCAGGTGCCGACATTTCTTCGATAAGCAAACGTTTTCTAGACCCCACCTTAATCTTGAACAACCTGAGGTGTCCAGTAAAAACTTATGGATCTGTAGAGACTGATCAGCGTTTCATTCCTTTAGCTTATGTCAAAATTTCGTATAAGTCTTGGTCAGGGGCAAAACATATTTTAACCCATGAGGGAAAACCTGATTTTCTTCTTGGAAATGATCTTGCTTTTTTGGATCACATGCAGAGTCAAAATGCAACTTCAATGTCGGTAGTTACGCGTTCTCAAAGTAGAGAGATGCATCATCTTGAACGGGAGCAGGAATCCACTGAGGATAGCTCAGGTGGAGACCTTACCCAACAGCAGCCTCTTGTGACCGAACCGGATAATGCAGCTACAACTGAAACTAAAATGGAGGAGGTGATACCTAAGGGATCAGAGGACTTTAGACTGAAGCAACTTAATGATCCCTCTCTAGCTTCTTTGAGGTCACAAGCAGACAACTATGCTGAACGCCCTGCGCATCAGCAAGTTAGTTTCCTGTGGGGAGAAAATGGACTTTTGTATAGAGAATATTTCCCCAAATCCAACTTGGATGCCCAACCTGTTCAACAGTTAGTCGTGCCTACTGAATATAGACTGAGAATACTAGAAATGGCTCATGACCATCCGAGTAGTGGGCACCAGGGAATACAAAAAACCCTAAAGAGGATTTCCCAACATTTTTACTGGCCTGGTATTTCAAAAACTGTAAAGGACTATGTCAGTTCTTGTGACTATTGCCAACGCACAGGCCATCAAACTGACAAGGTAAAGGCCGAAATGCAGATTATGGAAATTCCTGACCAAGTGTTCCAGTGTTTGCAAATGGATGTGCTAGGACCTTTTGTTCCTACTAAATCTAAGAAGAAATACATCATTTCTTTCATCTGTTCTGCCAGTAGGTGGATCGAGGCTTACGCTATTAGCAACCTGACAGCTACCACCATAGCTAGAATCATCGTGGACTTGTGCTCGCGTATTGGAGTACCATCCAAAATAATTTGTGATCAAGCAGGAGCCTTTACAAGTGAACTTATGCGTAAGATCTGCGAGATAAGTGGAATAACCATCAGTTTTTCCACGGCCCATCATCCTCAATCTCATGGTATGGTGGAAAGAGGTCAACAAACTTTGCTTAGGATGATTAAAACGTTGACCCAAGAATATGGAAACATTTGGGATGAGCTTTTGCCTTTTGCTTTGTTTGCTTACCGTAGCTCAGCTCATTCTTCACTAGGTGGCTTTTCTCCAAGTGAGGTGGTGTTTGGAAGAAATCTACAAGGACCATTGGAAGGGTGAGGAAGAGAGAAGAAAGATGGAGTTTTCCTGAGAAAGGGGCAGACACGTGCTTTTCCCATAATGGACTGGTTTTCATCTAGCATCAGCCTTTGAAGACCCAAGACACGTGAGATGGATGATTTATGCTTTTTGTTAGTTAGCATAGTTTCATTTCTTTATTTTTTTTAGCTGGAGTGGGGGGAGTGGTGTGTTCCGTTGGTCTTGAATGAAAATGTACCTACTGACTTAATTTACTATCAACTGAAACCTTTTCTAAAGTAATTCTTTTTAATAAAACAGTAATGATTGATTTCTATGTAGAAGCTTTGTTTCTTGAACAGACCAGCTGAATGTCTAATTGGCCACGTGGGTTTGCTACCAAACTTTCAGAGCCAAATCATTCTGAGTATATCTCATGGTTATGTCTGTGTTGCTTTCTTAATAAGGAGATTGGCCTCTGAGGAAGAAAATTTAGACAGAACTTAGCTGAGTTCAATTGGCTCTGCTCAGCAGTTAGAAGTTTGTCTGGTTTTCTTACTCGTCCCGATTTCCTGCACCCCCATAAATCTCTTTGGAGATATGGGGCTGTTTACAATGCTCTCCGAGGAATGCTTAGGGGGGTGGCGGGGGGGTAGATTCTGGTCCAGTTCTGTGATCCCACTTCTCCTTCCACCAGTCCCTCATTCTGACACGCAATAACATACATTGGTTAACATTCTCAATCTTTGCTCTGCCAACCCACTTGCCAGTCATCTGCTTCAACTGGACCCCTTCCACCATTCCTTCTGCGATCCTTCTTTATGAGGTTCCACATGCTCAAAAGAGATACTGTAAAAGGCAAGGCAAAACGGCTAGCCTCCAACCAAAGACACCTATCGCTGCTGTTGCTTTTTTGGAGTCAAGCCAGTGACAACTTTAAAAGACTACAAGTTCTATGCTCTTTTACAGACCCAGTGCACTACAACATGGAGGTCACACCACAAAGAGGGGATGACCAAGACAGTTCAGTCCAGTGTTGATGCGGCCATGTCTTAAGTGAAGAAATGTTGCAGAAGAGAACGAAAAAGGCCTCTGACCCATGACGGAAACCCAGGATCAACCACCTGTGTGCAGTGTTTCTAGATCAAGCGGGGGTGCGGGAGGGAACTGGCATGAAGCACACAAGTTTTTTTCCCAGTTCCCAGTATCCATTTATGGGGTGGGACAGAGAACATAGCTGGTGGACTGTCACCTTGTGGAGCTTCTTTTGGAGCTGCTAGGTATCATGGCCCTGAAGCAGCTCAGCAGAAGAGTGGGATGGAGAACACAGGGGCAACCATTATAGTTACCTTCATTTGGGTGTTTTGTTTGTATGTTTGTTTTTCACTTACATTATGACACTTGGTACAGTCTCTGGGTCATTCACTACATAATTATGCAAACACCTTGCCCCTGAAATTCAAGTTAGGACCATTGCAAAGGCTCACGGGCTGGCTGCCACCTTCACGGCATGGGGAGCTGCAGCTCAGCTATGAACCTCGGAGGGAGAGATCGCCCCACACCCTAACAATCTCCATTCCCCCTCCTTCTGAACCGCACTGCAGGAGAAGTCACCATCGTTTCCAAGGTCTAAGGGGCGAGTCTCTAAACGGCTTTGAACACGACAAGTGCTATACAAGTCACCACCAAGGCAGAGAAATTACAATGCTGCAGAGACAAGATTTAGTGGAAATGGTTGATTTTTTTCTTTTTAATTTTAGTCTTCAGACAGTTACAGTAAGAAACATCATTGCAAGTCAGAAGGTAGACAAAACTGAATAGCAGAGTTAAGGAAAGATTTCCTATAAGCCCACTTGCAAAAGAGACCCTTGTGGGGTATTAAAAAGTACTCACTTCTTGTTTTCGATTGTTTAATTTTTTGCCTTCCAGGTATCTAAAAAAAGAGTTGCAATGAAGAAAGGCTGCTAGCATTTTTATTTTCAATTTAAAGTAGCCTTTCAGCAAGACAGTGTTTCGCAGGAGGTATTGTATGAGGTCCAGATATTATCTGCTATGGGAGGAGAATGGTTCTTTGTTCCTCATCCAACGAAGAAACAAAGGTTGTACATTATTTCTCAAAACAACACACAGGACAGTCTTGGCTCTTCAACCCAGTTTCCCCGATCAAGAAAGTGAAATATTGACAAGTGGAACTGCTTCCGTTGCCAGGCTAGTTTCTATTCTGTTCTGGTGCAACATCAGCAGCCCTTTTTTGATTGACGGGGAATTGACCCACCCACCTCTTTTTTCAGTGGGCGACAAGAAAATAACACACAAAAGATTGTCTCCCCATATGCATCCAGTGAAACCCCCCCGGCCTCAGAACTTCCCACAGAACTGACAATGTATTTTCTTCCATATGCAAAAGGAGACAGTAGTTCCATAAACTGAGAGGTCATGAATTTTCATCAAGCCAAATAGGAAGTGGATTTTGTTCACACTTTAAAAACTCCAGCGAATGAACCAATAGAGAATAATTGTGACTAGAGTGGTTCTTCATCCATTGTTCTCTAGAACTGAAATAATTTGGGGAATCTGTTACTCAAAGTTGCTGTTCTACCATATAGGTGCTCCCCATTTCCCTGAGCTCCGCAGGCATTCAAATGTTAAGGTGTGGAAAGGCAGCACAACCATTAGCTACCTTTATATAAAGCTTCTTCTGAAAGACACTGGCAGTGCGCACATACACCCACATGCAGGTGTGTGTGCAAGTGGCCAGGTAACTCAAGTGTTTCCAGGGTGCAAAGTGAGCACACTGAGTCATAGCTGACACTGCAGTGACCCAACCCCTGCTACTAGCAAGAGAGATCAGGAAGGCCATGACGGACTTCATCTGCAAGATGTTCTTTTCCATGATAGGCACCAGATGTGCCTGAAAGCAAGGATACGGAGCTATGAAACTTCCACCGTGGAGAAAATGGGACCTCTGGAGTGAAGCAAAGAACCAACCGCATAAGAACATGACACTCCAGCACAGAGGAATCTTGAAATAACAGAACTTTATTTAGAAACTGTTTAAAAGTAGAAAAAACCCTGTCAAGAGGAGTCTGGGTGAAATATGGTTTAGGGCAACAAGGCTGTAGAAGGCCACAAGAGAAATAGCACCTCTGATGTTTTAAATAATGGCTTGCTTTTTTTGGCGTTTGTCGAAACGTGGGTCTTCCTCTGAACTTTCATAGGGATTCATGCACTACACAACAGTAACCATAAAATGCTTTGCTTTCTACACACACTAAGGACACATAACCACCGGAAGCAAACAAACAAGAGCACACCAATCTCAGAGGCTTAATCGTCGCTGTGGCTGTGGGCAGCATCTCGGGGAGGCCCTCCCAAAGAGCAGCAATCAGATGGGGGGGGAAGTGAGGGGTTGGCTCCCCACAAGAGGGAGAGGGTCAAGCATGGAATACTGTCATAACCAAAATCCATAGGAGCAAGGGCATCTTCTGCAACCTTGGCATACCGATCCATGTCATTCACAGGTCAAAGAGCACCGGCAAAGGCTAAGTGTGGAAGGCTAACTCTAGAAGGACACACAATGGGGACACAGCCTGGAGACGAGGGCTGGACTCCCGGGGTAGCGCTGTGAACAAACAAACCAGCAGATATCCACCAGAGTTTAGCTAGCAGGCTTGGGAGAGGAAGGGAAAGAAGGGGTGCAGAGGAGGACAGAAGGGCCCACAAAAGTCAATGGATCAAAGAGAGAAAGGCAAGAGGAGGCTGGGGTGGGGGTGGCGAGATGCAAGCAGTGATTTGGGTGAAGAATTTCCAAGTGATAGCCTCGTTGCTTTGGAAGATAGTACCTGCTTTTGCCCAGTACAAGAAGACCGAGAGCGAGTCATACTCGCAATGGCCTTGCCCCAGAGAACAAGGCCTTTCCCCCTATGAAAGCTAATGGCCAAGCAGGCAGGCTTACATAGCTATCAGGCTTTTTAACAGCTTCCTTCAGAGCCCTCACTGAGTGGAGGGGCCAAGCAATTCCTTCCAAAACAAGAAAGCCAGACGCTCCTAACCCTGCTTCAGAGCACGAAACATCTTCCACTACATGACTTCTAATTTGGCATCTGGAAGCACATTTTAAGCCCCCTTTAAGGCATCGCTTTAATTGCAGAACACATTTCACATCTGCTCATCCTTCCGGCAGAAAAGTCAAACCTGAAATAGCTCCACTACACACTCCCTTCCCAGACGCCCCCCAACAAGGTACGTACAGCAAACTCTCCACTAACCTGTGCCTCACCAGCAACAAAACAACATCGCAAACTCCACATATTCAACCTCTTGCTCCCAAATGACACCAAGATGTTAATACTGCTCTGTGGCAAGAGGAAGAAAAGAGCTCTCAAATAAAACCCAATGGAAGGGGGAAAGTAGTAAAACTTACGCAAAGTGCACTTGAAGAGGTACTTTTTTTTACTTATGAAAAGAAACCAGTGAGTCCTCTAAGAATAAAATGGAGTATTGTACAGATAAGCACATGATTGGGGCAAAGAATTCTGATTTCGGAATTCTGACTCTGCTGCTGCTCCTCTGCTGGTACAGTTGGTGAACCATTAATACTCCTCTTGCTCCTCTGGAGGTGCTCCTTCATCTGGTATGACAAAACCTTCCTAAAAGGACAATGAGAGAGAGAGAGAGAGACTGTTGAGTAACTTGTCAAACTCTAAGATGGCATCATTGGAGGGCTTCTATTAAAAGCTGTGCTTGCAGTATCAACATAACCAGAAAAAGAATGGTTGTCGGGCAGCGTCTAAAGGCTCCACTGAGCCGTCACATCCAACAGTCCAACTACGCTGCATGGAAATTCCTTCCAAAGGCAATACGTTAAAATCTGTTTGGCAAGAACCACAAATGTGTTGACTGAAAGTTGCCCGTTGTCAAAGTTGTCAAGAAGAGGAACCACATAAAATCCAAACACCACTGGACAGGGGAAAAATGGGAGGTGAAACCTTCACGGGTCTTGGTTGAAAGCAAAAAGAACTTCAAGCATAGTTTGCATGTTACCACTCCAAAAATACCACAAGGGTACGGGCAACTGTTTTTACGTTTTGCTAGCCATTTGTCAAACTCAAGTGACTACACGACCCAGCCACACCGAAACACACAAGGCCAGCCACCAACACTGCACACATCACATAGTACCAAGAGGATTCTGGCCACAGCTTCCCATCTGCAAAGATGTCTACATTTTAGCACACAGAAAATGAATGAAGATACAAATGGCCCGACTATAATTACTAGTCCAAACTAGAACAGATCTGGACTATGCATGAACTGATTTGCGATTCAGCAGCTGATTCGGTGGATCAACTCTTAATGGAATTAGTAAATGGACTTAAGCCAATTTGTATTGTCCCAAGAAGATTGCTAGAACTGAACTTCCTAGGAACAAAACATACTGTGGCTTGCTTTGGAGTTAATTTCAGTCTTTCTCTACTATATTCAACTTTTCCCAGCATTACCGTCTTTTCCTGTGATTTTTGTCTCGTCATTATATGCCAAAAGTGTACAGTGGACCCTCAACTTACAGACGGCTCCACTTACAGACTTTTTGAGTTACAGACTTCTCTGGCCACAAAATTTAGGTTCAACTTGCAGCCAGAGAATTGACCTACAGACTGGAAAAAAAACCAAAATGGAACAAAAATGGCCGGTTATGGATTAATCAGTTCTCAATGCATTGTAGGTCAATGGAGCCACGACCTACAGACTTTTCAGCCTGCAGCCACCATTCCAATATGGATTAATGCCGTAAGTCGAGTGTCCACTGTAACAGCCTTGGTTTACTGACAGCTATGCTTAGTATATAACAGCATGTTATGCAAATTATTTCTAATGCTCATTAAATTTACATCCTGCCTTTCTGCCAGAATGGCACACAAGAAACTAGCAATACATAGTTAAAAATAAAAACATTATAAAGCACCTAAGAAACAACAGGACTCAAGAATTCCAAACCACTTCACTCAGCTCAGGGGCCTGTGTCTGGATGTCTGTTGGAAGTAATTTTGAGGACCATCTGGTTGATGCATAAATGTTATGAATGGCAACGTAAAATGAGCGTTAGAAGATGCATAGGATAACATCCTCCTCAAGGGCACTGCAGCATTCCAGCTCACTGTGTCAGAAACCAGCAAGAGAACAGCCTTCAAGCAGAAATTAAAAACCATAAGGGTGAGTGGGCATTCACGCAAAAGAGGTGGCAAAAAGCTGTAAAAGCAGATCTTTTTTCAAACCATCATTTCACAGAAAGGATTATTCAGTGGCTCTTCATCATCATCATCATCCTCTACTCGCAGGCAGAAATGTTATCTGCTTCTGAAGGCTGACAACTGTCGTTTGCCAGGAAACCACTAGCCAAACCATCAGGAACCGTGACCACCTCAACCCACCAAGACGAAACAAACCTGTGAAGAGAACCTGCGTGCTATGACGCAACTGCTCATCCCTCCAAGTGGGACTCTGGGGAAGGGGCAGAGAGCAGTGCCCAAGCATCACCTAGAAAATCTGGGCGAGAAGCTGGTGCAGGTCGGCTTGTTATCAGGACTTACATCCGTGGCATAAAGAATCTCGACAATCCTTTGGAGGACGGGGTCACTCTCGCCTTCGTTCTCCTGGCAAATCAGCTCAATGTTCCGCAGCTTCCCAAAGTAGAAGTCTCTTTCCTTCTCCAAATCTTCAACAGTCATTTTTAACACATTGATCTGGCAAAGAAGAGCCCATTGTTATCCTTTCAGGGGTTTTTTTCCTCAGGAAGACCCTTGCACCACCAACACAGCAACAACCCAACACACTCATTCACCCCAGAGTAAACCCCACTGCACTTAGGAGGGTCTACCTCCAAGCACCAATTCATATACAGTGCTGTTAATAAAAAGCAGACAGCATTAAGGTCAGGTTTCCTTCGAAGCTGCTTTGTTCCCAATTTTGGTCCATACACTTAATGAGGAATTTCAGAATTAAAACTGTCTATCCATCTCAGCATGGCGGTGAGGGTGGGGAGTTTGTTCAGAAGAACAATTCTAACCCCTCCTTCCAAAGAGATATCCATATGAAACATGAATTGCAGTTTTAAAAATGATTACGCACCATCTAGGAAAGTCTTAACTAGAGACCAGAAGGAGCCAGACCTTCTCTGCCTGCAGAACCGTAAAGCTGGCAAGTGGTGCCCAAATGAAGACACAAAGAATGAACAGTAAACAGAAAAGATCTCAAGCCAATAAATCCTCTACTGAATCAATACAGTGGACCCTCTACTTAAGGAATTAATCCGTATTGGAATGGCGGCTGCAAGTCGAAAAGTCTATAAGTCGAATCTCCATTGACCTACAATGCACTGAAAACCGATTAATCCCATAACCAGTGGTTTTTATTCTATTTTTATTCCATTTTGGTTTTTTTCTGGTCTGTAAGTCGATTCTCTGGCTGCAAGTCGAATCTAAATTTTGCAGCCAGAGAAGTCTGTAACTCGAAAAGTCTGTAAGTCGAGCCATCTGTAAGTCGAGGGTCCACTGTATTACAAAGTGAGGGGGTAGGAGAAAGATCAGACAGCCAAGAAGCAAGATTGACTATTTATAGCCTCTTGGTTTTATTGATAGCCCTTATTGTTGCCAGGTTATATTTTATTTTAATGTTAACCACCCGAAATACTGTGCTGCACTAATGGGGCAGTACATAAACTAATGAAATAAAATAATTACTATTCTACTCCCACCACCAGTACATGCCCAAGCGAAGTGTAAAGAGGTGAAGTATATACCAGGTAAACCATTGTTCACTGCAGCTAATTACCAAAATCAAGAGACTTTTGCACAGGTCTTCCGGTGACCTCCAGCACCCACCCCCATCCGAGCAGGGGCTGCAATACTAGAAGGGTAAAAAATGCACCCTTCCAACAAAGCAAGCCACCTTTCCTCTTCAGGGTGCTCTCCAAAGGGATATAAATCCCCAGGACAGGACTCTTTGATGGCCCAGGCCCTAACTTTGACAAGCTTTGTTCTTTTACTGGTAATAAAGGCAGACACTTTTCAATAGTACTGCATTCTTCAACGACATCCACTAAGAGTGTGCAATGGAGAAGATGTGCTTCAGCTCAACCCATGTTGAGCGACTATACCATGGCCCAGCCATGTACCAGTGGACCTTAGCTCTATATAGAGAAACCATACAAGGCACCAAATGGTGCAGTTCTGCTCTACTTGCTAGGAGAAAACGGAGTACAGTAGCTGCTACTGCTGAAACACACAGGCCTTGGACGTTTGTTGAATCTGGGGAGTGGGGTAGATGCCAAATCCCAAAATTCTCCATTCTGGAGGCGCCCAGGAAGCACTAGGGGCAACCTCCTTCTCTAACAGGCAACGAGGCCAGAACTTGGTCTTTCCGAAGCCTTCCAGCCCAGCCTTTTTTTGGGCAAGCACAATTTAAGTGGAATACCTAGAATACACTTTCCTTAAAACCTGCTAGGCCTACAGTGGACAAATGCAGACTGTTCTACAGAAAGCTGTCTAAAGAGTGATTGCTTTCAGAGTAAGGCACGATCAGCATGGAAACTTCTAACATAGAAGGCTCTAACATTTAACAACCATTGTAAATTTATTTGATGACACCACAAGACAAGAGAAATGGGGAGCACAAATGGCACTAATCCCTCCACATCAGCAGCACTGGCATGAAACCCACCTGCTGGATCAATTCAGCAGACTCATCCTCTCCAATTCCTGCAGGAGCCTTTTTAACCATGCCCGGTCCGGTTTTATTAGCCACCGCTGTCCTCTGCGCAACCATTGGCCTCGCCGGAGCTGCAACATGAAGTGTGTTAGCGGCAGTCTAAACCAATGATGTTCACAAACCCCGTGCATGTCAGCCAAACCCAGTGAGCTGTACGCAGAGTGAGGAGTCCCATATGTGAAAGGAGAAAAGCACCCTTAGAGCCAACAAGAAACATTCAAGAATGCCTTTTCCTCGCAAGGCACTTATAGTACCAATCACAGCAGTTCTATTTAGCGATGTAGTAGCATCTGCTCGTGCATCCTTCAGCTCTGAAGCGCCTACAAAACTGTAATCTACAAAAGAAATGAATTTCTGCCCATTACAAAATGGTCTGAGGCAATTTCCATAATAGGAGAATGGGGCCCCAAGACCGGACCACAAACACATAGGTTGGGCTCTACCCTCCCCCCTAGTGTCTCAACAGATGGAGCAGAATTAAAGGGCAAGCTCAAAAACATGGGGTTGTTTCATTTCCTCTTTACAAACTGCAACCCTTGTGAAACACAGGAAACAATAAGTCTGAACAGCGGCCTATGATTTCTACATGGATCCAGACTTGCACAGGTGCAACAGAATGAGCAGATATCTGAGCACCCTGCACAAGCACAGATGCTGAGAGAAGGCTAAGAAAGGGCACACTCTGTGGAAAGTGATCTTCCAGTCATGTTTGCCTCTTAGATTAAAGGATATTTGTGAGATAAACTGTCCCCACCACTCTCCTTACAACTGGCACCTGATAAAACAACCGGCGCACCCACTATGTTCACTACACTATGCAGGACTGAAATATCCAACCACGAGCAATCCAAAACACAAAGCTAGCCTGGTTATTCTGACAAGTGTTTGCTTTACCTGTGCCACCAGAACCAAGGTTTTTCTTAGGTTTATTCAGCATGGGTACAACCAGAGGAGGTGCTGGCACTGTCTCCTGGCCTTGCCGAGCTGCCACGGGGTCATAGTCCTTCCCATCATAGTTCGCATCAAAGAATTTTTTGAACCACTGAACAAATTCAAAGTTATCTTGGAATTTTCCTTTCACTAGTTTGTCCACAGGAATTATCTGAAGAGAAAGATTGAACACATTTAGTCTAAAGCAGACAGGGATTCTCGAGGAATATTTCACACAAATTTATTTTTGAGAACAGTACAAGATTCTTTAGCTCAAGTTCAGAAAGAGGCTCCTTCATTAATCTGAGCCAAAGAGCAACAGGCAGAGATAGGCTGAAGTCTCACAGCATGAGAGAAGGTGCAACAAGCTCTAGAGCACAATCAATAACCCACTAAAGGAACAGCACAGCAAGGGACCCAAACTAAGATTCCATTTCTCAACCAAAGCCCCAAATAGATGCCTCCAGCAGCTTTTACACTGATGCTGAAAGCATAGGAAAGTCATTGTTACCAAAAGAACAACTGAATTAACCTTTGCAATGACTGGCACTAAAAACGGCACAAGGTCAAGCAAAGCATGACAAAATGTTAATAAGAACTGCATGCCATCTAGCTGATTTTGACTTATGACCATCCTTGTCAGCGTTTTCCAGGCAGAGAACACTCGGGTGTGGTTAATCAGTCCCCTCTTCTGGGGATGCCCTGGGACCCACCATGCAGCTTGCCCAAAGGGAGCTGCACTGGAGGCACAATGGGGAATCCAACTCCTGATGCCTGGCTCTACAGCCAGATACCTAATTCACTGAGCCAAATAAGCACCTTTCGGGAAACTGTAATTAAGCCCTCCTGACAGTTTTCACAGAACGGGAGGGAAAAACAATTATGATCAATGCTGTGGCACTAAGGATAGCTAACTGACCAGACCTCCGTTTCCCCAAACCGTCAACTCCCCCAGAGCTGCTATTTTATATTATGCAAATCACTATCAGAAATCTGTTTAGCATTGAAAAAGACATTAGAAGACTTATGGGAAACTTTCCCTTCAGCACAACTTCACAGCTGCAATCTGTCAATGAACCCCCCACCTCACACATGCTGACACACAGACATATCTTCAGGACGAAAAAAATATCACAACCGAGAACCTAGTACAATATGTTCTGCAAGCAAAGTATTAAAAGGCTACAAACATAATAATTTTGCAATCTAAATTGGTCTTTCCCCGAGGCCCAGCTTAGGACTTTCAATCAAATCAATTCTGAATCCTGTTTTACATCCCACTCTGTTCCTACCCTCAGTCTTTCTGCTCTCCCAGCCTCTCTTCTTCCTCTTCTCTCCGCTCGACAGGGGGAAGGGAAAAGGAAGCTCAGGGGAATTCTGATCAGACAAGGAAAGTGGGGGAACAGGGGCCACAGCGCAGAAGGCTCCGTCCTCCCATGGCCCTCCTGCCCTGCGGGGAGCAAACAGCCTCTGCACGCCTTTTTGAACCTAGGGAGATGTTCTGTCCCCCCCCACGGCAGCCAGAAGGAATCAGTGAAGTGGGGCCCCCTTCCAACACGCTTCCACTCAAAGCTGTCATGCCCCCAAATTCTTCTTCCTGACATATATACATTCCTAAGAAATCTAATCCAACCACATCTGTTTGTTTTATTTATACATCACCTTCCTCCCGATAAGGGCCTGGGCACATTCCAGTGATCTGATACTCACTAGTTTAATTTCATTCCTTTGTATTTACATATTTTCTGGATTAGCTGGAAAAAGTAGCTGAGAAAAGCGGAAACTGTTTGGTAAAGATGGTTTTCCACCTCTTCAGATCAAACAAAACTGATAGATCTCAAGATCTATCTTCTTTTTAATTGGGAAACTGAAAGCCCAAATTCTACCTGAGAATGGCTGAGAACACCCCAAATTTGCCCTAAACTCAGAATCAGTTCAGGGCAAAGTAGCATCCGGGCCAAACCATGCTGAAAACAAGAAAGGTTCTAGATCAGTTTCCCTACAAAGACAGCGTTCTGTTAACAGATGACATCAAAAGACATGTGTTCATATGCTACAATGCTTACTTTATCCACACCCATCCTCTTAAAACCTGCTTGTAGAACCTTGAAATTTTGAATGTATTCATGTTCCAACTTTGCTTGGAATTTCACTTTCTTGAGCGTTACAGAACCAGGAAAGAGCATGTCCATAAACTGACAATAAGCAGCACCTGTCAAAAAACAAAAAAAGATAAAATATTCTTGTGATAATAAATCCTTTACCAACAGTATGTAACTATGACAAGAATACTTTTGAAACCCTTGGATTCTTTAATAGAATTCCTACCACTTTCACAACAGCTTCAGTCAGATTTTAATGTCCCCACACTATGGCAGTCTGCAATGTAGTAAAGCATCTTCTATAATGGCCCCACAGACTGTATCCCTTATGCATATTCATGGCTTACACATATGCAAGCATAACCATATGTTCAATCCCCAAATCTACCCCTTTTCTCCAGCTTCTAGAACTCAGCACAGGCTTCAATCCCACAGCCTCCACTCCAGGGTTAATAAAACTGAGTCAATGACTTATTAGTGGTCATTACACTGTTCATTTCACCATTGCTATACCCAGCCTAGAACTGACTGAGGTTTGGCAGCATGTTCTCCCCATTGGAGAGACATGTGAACAGCTGATATTCAACTATAGCGACTATTAGCATTCAATATGCCAGGGCTGCTACTGGCATCTCCTCATACTTAAAATCAGATTGAAATGAAAATCAAAGCAACCCAACAGAAAAAAACCATTGTCCTTTTTAGAAAAATGAGAAAGTGTCTTAAAACCCCTGAACAATGATATGTTCAGCACTTGTGCACATTAGGCACACTCTTCTGGGAATATTTCTTGCACTAAAACAAACAAAATTAAATGAAAAATATTTGCTTGAACTGCTGACACCCTTGATTTGGCCACAGCGAGGTACTGTGTTCTTCAGGATTCCACTCTGTATTCTCATTTTATGAAGGCCTGCAGAATTTCACCCTTCCCTCACCATGCCACCCATTGCTACGGACTTTAAGAGTTGTGTTTATGTACAGAATTCAGGTAGTAACAACACGTTACTACAGTTGAGTGATTTGCTTCAGACAAAGACTGGGAGCAGGACAATATAACTCTCAGGAACAGTATTTCAAAAACTAATTCTCCTGGGAAATCGAAGGATAAGAGACAAGCCATTTCTAAGGATTTCTAGAAAACTCTGTAAGATTACTGTTTGACACAGCTGTGCTCCTCTCCTCCAGTGTCCTTCAATTCATTACTAAAGAGTCAACAGTTAACAATACACAGGTTTATTTTGTTGCTGTCAAGCTCCTGCTCACTGTCTATTCACCCTACTGATTTTAACTAAGCCACACTTGTAAGGATGTGTCACTGGACACCAAGATCATCCACATTCTTATAATCCTGATCACCATGCAGGGGGGTGAGAACTGGACAGTAAAGAAAGCTGATGGGGAAAAAAATTGATTCCTCTGAAATCTCATGCTGGAGGAAAGCTTTCTGGATGACCTGGATTGCCAGAATGACAAACAAGTGTGTCCTAGATCAAATCAAGCCTCAACTATCTCTCGGGGCAAATACGTTGAAACTGAGGCTGTCCTACTTTGGACGCATCATGAGAAGGCAGGATTCTATGGAAAAGACAATAATGCTGGGAAAGGTGGAAAGCAGCAGGAAAAGTGGAATACGATATGGATTGACTTCCTAAAGGAAGCCACAGGTTTTGAGTTTCCGAGAGCTAATCAGGGCAGTTTAGGAAGGACATATGGAGATTGCTCATTCCGAGGGTTGCCATGACTCGGAAGGGACTTGATGGCACTTAACAACAACGTATTTGCAACCAGCATCAGTATCTCTATGTTCTGATACCAGTATTGTATCTGCCAAATATCCATGCAGATATGAGAACAATGGTGCTCTCCATACGTGCATGAAATATATAATAATAATAATAATAATAATAATAATTTATTGTCATTGTAAGTATATACTGTACACATACAACGAAATTCACATTCACGAAATATCCCTCAATCCTATCAGCACATTTTATTTCTCATTTTATATATATATCCCATCTTTTTCAAAGAAAAGGATCCAAGACATCTGATATGCCAAGCACTCCACTTTTTAAACAATCTGGTGCTAACCCACAGCTTTTGATTCCTACATGTACATTTCACTTCCAATGTAATAACTGTGATACTTTCAAGTAAGCTATTTCTCCCTACTAGGTTTTTCCTTACTGTTCATTTGCTTTCCTAATTTGTTGTTGCTGTTTAGTCATTAAGTCGTGTCCAACTCTTCATGACCGCATGGACCAGAGCATGCCACGCCCTCCTGTCTTCCACTGCCTCCCGGAGTTTGGTCCTAATTTGTACTATACTTTAAACATCATCATCCTTTTTGAAAGCCAAGAAGCAATTCGGCCTCAAAAAAACACAATATTTGCTCATATCACTATTGATGTATGCCCACTGAGGCTTAGCTGCAGCGCAGAGATCACAAATCAGTACAGCTTAGTAACATCTGCAGCCTTCCACAGGGACCAATATCATGTTTGCCACAACATGTTTCTTCTTGTGCAAAGCAGATAACTCTCTCTTCTAAGTGTGCTGGTGGTATACCTTAGAAGTCAAGTGTGCAGCTGTGCAAGGTCCAGCCTACAAGCTCTCCAGAGAAGAGTCTTGGAGGAGCACTTACACGGCAGGGCTCCCTGGAACTTTACCAGACAGCATCACCATTATTATATATCAGAAACTACATGTGATAGGAATCAAATGCCATGAGTAGTGCCTGATTTCTTCCTACTTGCCTTCAGACTTCCAACCAAAAATATTTCTACCAGATAGTATCATAAGCAAAGGGTTCAAGGCTTAACAAACACATCACCACCACATAGCTCAAGCAAATAAATTGTGTTGCATCCTGCAGATGAAGGCATTAAGATTTTTCTTCACATCTGCCAATGGAGCCTTACGGTTAAACCTCCAATGTGAAGAACCATTCAAGTAATCATTTGAGTAATCATTCCCACCTGATTACTCAAAGAATATGTCTTGAAAATCCCAAGCAGCATTTCCTCTCCTCTCACCCGCTAGTTCTTACCTGAGCAAAGCTGCTCTATCTTGGTCAGGTTCAACCCTAACGACTCATTGATCCAGGCAAGCATATCATGTCGACTCAAGTTATCGCTGGTCACCGAAGTGGAGTACACGTTAACAGCCATGTTCTGGAATAAAGTAAACCAGAGGGATTCCGTTCAGACGGTGGCTCATAAAGTGGACAGTCATACATCCTGAGATAAATAGTAAGCCTTCGCAGCCATCAACTACTGGATACAGGCCATCTCCTTAGCGATGACTTACCAGGAACCACCTAAATATTTATCAGAAATATTTAACATGCCATGAATGTGATAGGCCTGTACTAGGCTGGAAAGAGGTGCTGCAAACATATCCAGTTACAGCAAACTAACCTGCGTCCCTGTAGCAGGAAATTTAATGCAAGTACCATAATCATTCGCCACCAAGAGCGGAAGGGTAAACATACATAATTCAGTAGCTTGAAATGGTTTCCTATCTCTGGCAAGGTAAAGAAGAGCCGTTTATAAGTTTATGGAGAATAAAACAACTAGCAAGAAGAAGTCAGAGATGAGCAAATTGAGACTCGGGGTGAACAAATAAGCAAAAGAAGGAAATGGGGTTTGGGGAGGATGATCCTGGCCTCTGCCCCTGAGCAAGGCTGTCAGGGCACCGATTCGCCACCTCTACCCCAAACCTTGAAGGGATAAAAGCTGACCCTGAGTTTGCACAAACAGAAATATCCCTCTCCATGGGTTGCCATTTCAGAAGCGAAGCTGATTCCTCCCCACCCCCGCCACCGCCGCCCCCCCACCCGTTTCGAGCTTTCTCAGAAGAGCCACGAAGGCTTTGTCGCCCCTCAAGCAAAAGCTGTCTGACGATGTGCAAGGAAAGAAGGAAGGAAGGAAGGAAGGGGGCCTCCTCCGACCAGCCCCGATCCCCACTTGCCGGGCCACGAGCGCCCGCGCAGGGACTGGGCCGCCCTTCCCAAGGCCAGCCAGGCCGAAGGAGAAGGAAGGAAGGAGGGCGGAGCTGAGAAGGGACGGAGGGATGGAGAGAAGGCCAGGCCAGGCCAGGCCTGGCTGGGAAGAGGCGCTCCAGGGGGGCCCCGCTCGTTCCCACGTCTCCCCCCCCCCCGACGGCACCCGTGTCCACGCGAGGGAAGGGGCGGAGGCTGGCCGGCGGTGGGCGCGCCCCACAGGTAGGAGCCCCGACGCCGAGGAGGCCCCGACCGGGACCGCCCTGGTGGCCGCCCGTCTCCTTCCCCCCCCCCGGCCCAGGGTCTGGGCTGGGCGAGGCGGAAAGGGGGGCGGGGGCCTCCTCTCCCCACGTGGGCGTCGCGGGACCCGGGGTGGGGGTGGGGGGGCTCATTTGCATAAAAACGGCCGGCTGCTCCGCCTCAGCCCATGGCGAGCGGAGCCCCTCGGCCTGAGGAGAGGCCGCTCGGCCGGCCGGGAAGCGAAGGGACGGTAGGCCGGTCACCCACCCACCGACCAACCGGCCGCCGGCGGCGACCAGCCGAGGCCGCTCCGGCTGACCGGCTGGCCGGCTCCCCTCCCGCTTTCGCGGCCGCAGGCAGCCCCCGTTACCTCGGTGGTCCGCCGTTCAAACCGGCCCCGCCCGCCTCGCCCGGGATCTGTCGTCACGCGCCGCCCTGCGCGGTGACGTCCCTTTGAAGGAGGGCGGAAGAGGAAGGAGCGTCACGAAGAGGCGCCGAGGCCACGCCCTGTCCCGCCCGCAACCCCAGGAGCCTCTGCGGCCGGCGAAGGAACTTGAGGGGAGGAGGGAGAGGCGGTCCTTTGGCCCTGCCGCGTTGCTAGGGTCCCTCTCCCTCTCCTCTTCCTAACCGTTGCTATGGGCCGACCTCGCTGCCCCGCCTCCCGGCCTGATTGATTCTTGGGGTTCGCCTATGAGACGATGAAATCTCCAGGAAGGGGGCGGCACGCGCGGAAGGCGGGCTCGAATCTTTCTTCCCCTCTCCCGCGTCACTCAGTATTGGACACGCCCCCTCCCCTCCTCCCCTCCAACAAAAACATGTGTGGAAAACCGGCTTTTTCACCGTCCCTCAGAGGGCAATGCTGGCCAGTGTGAGTGCTTAGACGCCCCCGTGAGGGCTTTAAACTCGGCCGTGTGAAGCCGTGAAGCACAAAAATCACAGCAGAGTCACAAAATCACCACATAAACCAGAAAACTCACAAGCCCGCACTTGTAAGGGGTGGCCACAGCCATGAGAAGCCCCCAAAGCCTGACAGGAGGAATTTTGGGAGGGGAACATGTCCTGAACCAAGTCTCCTGTTCTTTTATCCCTTATTTTAGGCCTCACATTTCGCGCTTTTCGGTTTTGAGCGCCAAGGAATGGTCACAACAACCCTGCAAGGTCGTCCAGGTGGAAAGGATGGGCTAGGTTGGTGGAATCAGGATTTGAACCTGGATCCCCTCCCCCCACCGCCCTCCGACAACACGCTGTCAAAACCACATTTTTTTTAAAAATCACATTTCCCTGAAGTCTCACAATTTCTCTGCTTTTCTGAAAAAAACAGGATAAGGCCCTCTGGTCCTCAAAACAATACAGATGCAGGAACAGGCAAGACCTTTATTATTAAGAAACTTTTGGTTTTGGTGCTACCCATGAGAACTTGGTGCACCACCTGAGGAAGACAAATCCCCTCTGAAAGCTGGCTTTGTTGTTTTTTCTTCCCTTCATGGTCCAATAAAGGTATCACCTGCTCCTGCAACTGCCTTTCTGGTTATCAAAATGCCCAGGAGGGGCAGAACTGGAGGATTTTTTTAAAGTATGATCTTTTTGTGTGGCTGGAGTTGGGTTTAAAAGGTTGGGTGTTTGCATCTTCAGTGAGCTTAGCTTGGTTTCCTAAATGAGCTTGGGTACCAAAAAAAAGCAAATTCTGCATATGTGTTTTTTTCAATGTAGATGGTTTTCAAAGAACGTTTCCTTTTTTCCCAGGTACCATTCCATGGCATTTGTGCTACAGCAAAAGCTGAGTTACACACACCCGTGCAGCCAGCCAGCCAGGTTCACGGAGCGCTTTCAAACCCTGGTATCCACAGTGTCTGTTCCAAGGAGAGAAGGAACAGGGAAGGCTTTCCGTGGCTGGGCTTTGGATGGTGCTCGGAAAGCGCTCAAAGGGGTCAGCCAGCCAGCCAGCCAGCCCCACCTGAGATGGCCTCACAAGGCCTTACGCTACTGCAGTGTAATATTCAGTGGCAGCAATCCTAGGGAAAGGACAGGGGAGCAGGTGCTGGCGTGGATGGCCTTCCAAGGAGGAGTCTTCCCAACTCAGATCTGGAAGAGACCGGCAGCCAGCTGTCACCCCCCAGGGAGCAGGAAAAAGCTCCTCTGGAGAAGCAGGTCCCAATCCCTGTCCCTTTCTTCTGTGTAAGGAAAAGAAAGGAAACAGAATCTTATCATTCCTTCCCCTGCAGCCAAGCATCTTGCCAACTGCAATCCTTTCCATTTAAGAAACATTGGCCAGGAGACATTGGAACTTTGAGAACTACTCATGAGAAGTTGATGTACATACAGCCTGAGGAAGATGAATTATCATGGAAAGCTCACTTTATTTATTTATATATATTTGCTTTTATTTTCTTAACAGCCTAATAAAGGTATCACCGGTTTCTGTGTTTATAGAATTCCTTCCAATGCCCATGGCAAGCCAAACCTGCAGGTGATCATTCTCACATTTAGCCCATAGGCACAAGAGTTCTCAAACGTGGCCCTTGGCTTCGTGCAGGATCTATGCGCAGACGTGGGTTGGAGGCAGCAGGACAGCCTCCAACGCCACCCTGTAAAACCTCTGGGTGATCCTGCAAAGCTGACCGGGGGGGGGGACGAAGTGGTGGAAGAGGCATTAAGCCTACACCAGGAGGGGGCTGGAGAAACACTTCTTAAATATCTCACTTAACCTTGAAAACCCTCTTAGGGTCGCTATAAACCAGTTCAGACTTGACAACACAAAACACAACACATGCAAACAGCGACCATGTTGCCCCCTCTCAACTCCAGCTGGAGAAATGAAACACACCCATTCTTATCTTAGAATTGCAGGGCTGGAAAGGACTCCTACGTATCATAGAGATTAAGGGGCAGAACAAAGAAAGGACAAGAAGGCACTCAGTTATATAGAAGAACACTGACTTTAATTAAACCGTTATAAATGTTGAAAGTAAACTTAGTGGAAACAAATTCCTTTCATCTCCAGTTTTCGTTTTTTAATCTTTCCAAAGGCTCAGTTACGTTTTTGAGTGTGGTTTTTTTATTGCTTTGGTATTGAGCTTCTGAAACATGAAGCACATAAAACATGGAAACAAAAAAAGAGAGAGAAAAGATAAAGTCTGTCATTTTAAAAAGTTATATAAAACCAAACAATATTGACATTAAAAAGTCTTAAAAAATAGCACCAAGAGGAGAAAGCCTTTTCAACCTCTTCATGACATTTCTGAAATGCATCATTAAAATGCAGTAGAAAGATAAGATTCGGTATCTCAGCTATTGCTTGCTACGTCTTGTGCAAGTTAAATGGCAAGAAGGAAGTCTTGTTGCCTTTGTTACTTTGCTATTCAAAACCCATTCTCCTTTAAGTTTTTAAAAATGTTCATGCTTTTTAAAAAACACACAGGGAGAGAAAAACAGAAAATTTGCATTTAGGACTAAAAACAGCACATCAGCTGCTTTGGTCTAGAATGCAGGGGTTGGAAAAGAGAGAGAAGCCGGATGTAAGCAACACAAGATTTCTACCAGCACTGTCCTCAAAGGGGACAGGAACGTCCCTCATCTGCAGGCACAGCCGAACCCTTCCAAACACAGACCAGGATTGCTAAAGCCTCCTGCAGGTAGACCTCCTGCTGCAATGGTCTTCTGAGGTATCTTTATTCGAGAGGACTGGCATTAAGTTCCCCACCAGGGGAAAGAAGACCTAGCTTGTCCCTGAGTCTCACCGTTAAGCCAGTGGTTCTCAAAAGATCTTCCTTTGGAAGAGGACCAAGGAGTCAATGGTGAGAACCTGTTTTGGTCCTGGTGGGAGAGATGATGCCCGAGGCAAACAAAAAAGGGAAGAAGCAAAGAAGTGGGTTGAAAAGAGGATGGAGGTAGCAGCACAACTTTGGACAAGGCGCTTTTGTTTTTGAACTTTAGCTTGAGAACCAACAGGGAGCTGTCGTTGAAAAAGAAAATAACCTTTCCAAGTTCTAGCTAGCAGGTGTGGCTCATCTCTTTGTTCCTCTGAATTCTGAAAAAGTCCCTGAGGATACATTGTTTTGCAGGGAGGGTGCTGCCCCCCCACAAAGATCCCAAGTGGTGTCGGGGGGGGGCAAAAAGATCAAGAAAGAGCAAAACCCTGCTGGTGGAGACCTCAAACGTTCCAGGGAGATGCGCCTCCCTCCCGCTTTTACTGAATGACTAGACAAAAGAGGTGTCAACTTTCGCTGCCTAAGGCCCAAAGCACTTTGAATGCCGACACTGGCAAATGGACTCTTGCCCAGTTTTGGCTGCAACCACAAGGAAGGTCTCTATTTCACCAGACAGTGAAATGAACAGGGGCAGCACCCACACCCACCTGTGTCCGCCTGGCACGGCCTTTGGACTTTTTGGCATTTGTTCACAAGATTGTCCCAAAGATTTGTGCTAACAGGGCTGCATAATCTTTGGTCTTTTTTCCCAGTGTGCGTGCATGCAGGTTTATACCAAATGGATGTGGACGTCCCCAAAGACATCCATGCTCATAAGTCAAGGGGCCCAAATCCCTCGGCAACAGGGAGCAAAGAACCAGGTTGAGTTGGGGGGGGGGGGAAGAGAAATCCTCTTTCTTTTTTGTGCTGTAGCCAAGACAGCTGAAAACAAGAAGTCCGTTGCCACTTCCTAGCACCAGGCAGAGGCGAGAAGGGTGTGGGGTAAGGATGGAATTACAGCTGGCACGGGTCTGTTCCAAAGAAATCACAAAACCAAGGGCGAGCTTTATTCCTTGGTGGCTGGAACCCCGTAAGCCTCGTCTCTTGTGTTAACTGCACCAGGGATAAAAGTCATGTCAGTTCAAGAACCAAGCTTAATTTTCATGATGAAAATAGCAGCATCAATAAAGTCCAGGCCTGCTGTCCCCCCAATATGAGGTCCATCTGAATCAGGACAGACAAACGGCTGATGTGTCTTGTGGGCTAGTGGTGATTCTCAGTGAGGTGGCTGTTCAATCTGCAGAATGTCTTTTAGAGATGGGCTGAGAGCCTTTCTTGCCAATCGGTCTTCAGCGTAAACACTTGCAAAACATGGCATGGTTTCCTCAAGTTTTCAACAGCACAACTTGCTCTCCTCAGATTCCCAGCAGTGACTAAAGCGAGTGTAAACACACACGGAAATACTTCAACAGCTCTTGATCACGTTTGATTGGGTGCAGGCGAGAGAAATCAATCCAGCTGGAATGCAGATTACATTTCTCTTCTGTAATCTGTTCCGAAAAGGATTCTCTGTTAAAAAGCCCTTACAGGTTGCACGTTAGTGTAATCAAACAGTACATCAGAGACATACGGCAGGCAGGACTTGAGTGTTCTGGTTTCTGTCCCGCTTTAGCTCCAAGCAGCAAGGTCATCTCACAGTTCGGTTTCAAGCTCTGTCCCTGACTAGGAATTTCCACACTGACACACAACGCTGTAAAGCAGCAGCCAAAAAGATCATTATAAAAATAATAATAATAAAAAAACCAAACAAACTCTTCAAAAACAAAACATGAAAATAAAAGATAAAAGCAAAGATGAAAAGAAAGGGACCATCGTCCTTGTCTCCCAATTTCTCCAGTGTAAAAAGATATGAAACATTACAAAAGTTGGCACTTTTTTCCTACCGTTTTGGTTTCCAGTGATTGTTCCTTGGCAAATTCTTTTTCTTCCCTAGTTCAAGTTTGCTTGCGGTTCACAGTCTGCCCCCCCCCAAAAAAAAAAACACCTTTCACTCACAAAACAGCTAAGTTGCTCCTTCTCATTAATACAGAAGGCAGACTGAAACTGCTGCTCTCCTCCTCCAGATGCTCATCATGGGTTGTGCAATGGGCTGGCCAGAGGTCCCCTGATCCAATTTAAGAAAAGTGGCTGTGAATTAAAATGAGGTTTCTATGAAGGTCTCCTTGCAAAGCTGCCTTTTCCTTCCTGTGTCCATGGGGGCCGAGGGGTGGGGGGCTGGGGGGGATGAGTGTCCTACTGTGGATGGCCCTTGGTCCTTCCCTCCATGGCCACTTTGAGTCAGAGACCTGGGTGCCCCTGCTGTCTAGTCACAGGCAAAATAGTCCTTGAGAGGAGCAAAGAGGTGGCGGATCACGGGAACACTCCAGGACCTGCCCAGCAGCTTCTGTCGAGCTCCACGGCCCATGTTGGATACGTCCGTGTAATGGCGAGGGAAGCCGAAAATCCTGGGAAAAAGCAGTAAAGCATTAGCCGTACGGATGGTCCAGAGAAGGACAAGCAATCCTCCCCATTCTGATGAGTTTGGAAACCCAACCTTTTTGGACATAAAATTCCCAGGATCGCCCTCCCCTTCCCCAGCCAGCACGGCCTCTGGTATTCTCCCTTGGAGATACAGTATATAATCTTCAAAAGTAATTTTGCCAAGCTCTGATGGTGATACACTCCCTGGCTGAGGACAGAATCTCCTATTTCTCTTCACAAAGAAAATTAACCCCTTCCATATTCTACATGAGAGAGGAGGGGAGCATACCAAAGTCTAAAAAGGGTGCACACCAAAGTCAGAAGTGGGAAAATGCCAGCTTGGCTTGTCTGGAAAAAAAAAACTCCCTGTGTACAGGGCTGACTGGCCTGTGCCTATACTGTCCCAAACCCACCTGGCCAATTCCATACAACAATTTAAATTTTGATTGTCCTTTAAACAAATAAAACAAGGGGGCAAAATGATGTTTTGCTGGATAAGCAGATATTTTTTAAAAGAACAACAAAAAAGGTCATCCCCTCTTAATTCAAATGTCTGATATCCTCTATGTCATGGGGGAAAGCTATGATGGGGGAAAGCTGGTCCTTCCAGCAGAGATGATGCTCCACCTTTTGTTGTCCTTTCTTCTGTGCACTTTTATTTCATTCCCTCTACCCCAAAAAAGCCAATTTAAAGCATTTACCGATCAAAACAGTAGCAACAAAAGTAAATGGGTGGAGCTACCTCTCCCAGGAAAGTTTTGGTTGTTTTTTGGTTCTTTTTCTGAAATCATAAAGTCACTTTTAAAAAAGAGAAAAAAGACCTCTTGAGCCTAAACAACAGCCAGGGGAGCAGGAAGGAGCTGGGAGCTTGCACTTTGACCCCGGAGGGTCCACACATGGCTCAAAGAGTGCAATTGGAGAACTCTAGGTAAAGGTAAAGGTTCCCCTTGACATTTAGTCCAGTCGTCTCTAACTCTGGGGCGCAGTGCTCATCCCCGTCTCCAAGCCGTAGAGCCAGCATTTGTCCAAAGACAGTTTCCATGGTCACGTGGCCAGCGCAACTAGACACGGAACGCCGTGACCTTCCCACCAAGGTGGTACCTATTTATCTACGCGCATTTTTACATGCTTTTGAATGGCTAGGTTGGCAGGAGCTGGGACAAGCGATGGGAACTCACTTTGTCGCATGGATTCGATCTTAACGACTGCTGGTCTTCTGACCCTGCAGCACAGAGGCTTCTGCGGTTTAACCTGCAGCGCCACCACGTCCCTTCTTGAGAAGTCTACGTTATAATAATAATACTGCCATTCATGCGCACGAGAGGGTGTTTGGGGATTTTTTATGTATGTGCATGTGGGTCTGGTCTCTGAGTGCCTGTGTGAATTTTGTTGCATGGGTATACTGTGAATATACTTGCAATGACAATTAATTAATTAATTAATTAATTAGGTAATAATCCTTTCCAAGAGATCATTGATACTTAATATTTAACAAGTCAAAGTGCTGGCTCCAACCAATAACGTCATAAAAGGCTTGGATTCTCGCTATCTCAGGGATTTTATGAGCCTGCCCAGGTGTTACCATCAGGAGAGGCCTTTCTGTCAGTCCCGCCACCCTCACAGGTGCACTTGGTGGTAGACTTCGGTTTAGATGGGCAGGGTATAATTTTATTTTTTAAATTTAATAAAAAAATTAAATTTAAATTAAAATATTAATAAATGGGTGGCTACACAGGAGAGGGCCTTCTGTGTCGCTGCTCCTAGCCTTTGGAACTCCCTGCCACTGCAGGCCAGCCTGGCCCCCTCTTGACTGTCCTTCCGCAAGCAGGTGAAGACCTTTCTCTTCAGGCAGGCCTTCCCTGAGCGCCTCGCTGCCTGCGTGGGTTTTTTTTAACGGATTGGTTGTGCCTTCTTGCTTTTAAATGTATTTCTGGTGTTGCTTTTATTTACTCTTTTTTTTTAGTGTGCTATTTGTTTGCTCTTTTTCCTGTTTGCCCGGTTATTGTTTTTTAGCTATTCGTGTTATCTTTTAATGATGCGAGCCGCCTTGGGTCCTTCTTAAGGAGGAAGGTGGGGCAAACATATTTTAAATAAATGAAATGAAAGAAAGAACATGCACCCAAGGTTTGGAAAAAGAATCGCTTGCAATTTTTTTTTGCAAGAGGTACAAAGCATTGGTCTTGAGTTCCAGCTAGCAGAAGTCCTGAGCAAAGGGCTTTCCCGGGGCCCCCTCGCTCTCCATCCCAGCATTATCCTCCCGGAACCTTCTCCATCGCCCGACCCTGCCTCTCACCTTTCCAGTTCAGTGCACCACAAATCATCATCCTTCCCGTTCATGCGCACTGGCAGAGTCTGGGCTTTGCCCTGCCGGATGGAATTGGACTTTGTGGTTATAGTCTGGACCTTTTTCAACTTAAAAAGAAAAGGGGAGAGGAGGGGGGGGAAAAGAGAATAAGGTGAGTTTGTGCCACAGGCTTCTCGGAGGAGCCTTCATGGCACTGATTCCAGAAAAAGACTGGGCTGGAGTTGGCAAGCAATGGGGTGCACTGCAATGCTAAAGAGGAGACAGGTTTGTTTTCTGTGGGTGTGGGTGTGTGTTAAGCTTCCCATCCATCGAGGCATCCTGCTCTGCAGGCAAGGGAAGGGAGAGGGAGGGAGAGCCCAATCCCTTCCAGCAGCCCACAGAAGGCGTCCCAAAATCTAAAAATACCCAGCCAGCATCCTTCTAGGAGACAATTAGTCCTTGCAAGATCATGTCCGAAGGCGCTGGCATGTGGAAGAGGGGTTTGCCATCCCTCCTCCTCCTCCTTCTCCCCCCCCCCCCCAAACATTCTGCCCCAGCCTTTCTTCCTCAAGAGGGAATAATGCTGCCTCCTGTAAGGCTCCATTTTGCAACCTTCCCATTGATGGAATATTTAACCTATTTTGCTCCTGGGAAGCGTGAGACAGTCCTGGCATTTCATTTCATCCAAAAAAAAGACAGGATGGACCGCGGGGAGGGGGGGTGAGGCAGGAAAGACAAACAAAGACAGAGATCCAAACAGGGAGGAGAGGTTAGAGAAGAAGAGGTGAAGCAGGCAACTGGAAGAGAAGGGCTTGGGGGGGGGAGAAAGATGGGTTCCTGAAGCCCACTTTAATCACATAATCTTCAGGCTGTGTTGCAACTGAGACCCTGGAGGTATCCTGCAGCCTCCTCCCCCCCCCCCCAGATTATTTTAAAGAACAATTCCGGGAGGGGGGAGAGAGAACTGGGTTTGCAAACTTTTGGGGTCCAAACCCTACCTTTGCTGTCCGGCTGTATTCCAGGCAATCCTGCAGTTCAAGTTTATCGTTCTTCGAAGCCACCAGAGGCCTAAGAGCAGTCGAAATGCATTAGTCTCTCATAACCGCTCCTCCTGTCCCCTCAACCCGTGGACGGCATTTATTATTTTGCAGGACACGCTCTAAGAGGCTGAGGGAGAGAGAGCTGCCCGGGAAAGACTTTCAGGAACCTCTCCGCAGCCAACAAACAGCCAGGGACCCCTCTTTCTGAGAGCCTGGGAAAGTTTTTTTATTTAAAATAGTTGTGCCCTGCCTTTCTCCTTTAAAAAGAGGCTCTGGTGGATTGCAACGACCCCAATCCCTCTCAGTCCTGCTGGCCTGGGAGGGAATCCGGCGTTGTTCTCCCCCTGAGTTTACTTTTCCAAAGCTCTCCTATTTCTTTGACTTAGAAATGGCTGACTTGTGAATCACACACCCTTCACATTCAAACTCTTCTTTCCAGCCCAATTCCTGTTTGCTCAGAGGAACTGGACCCAGCGGCAATTGGCAAGGGAATTTTTTTTTTCAACTTTACTCCTGGCCGTTTTTCCTAGGAAGCTGCAATGCTTAAAACATCAGCCAATGCAACTTTGGTCATAAAACTCTGCCCAGTGACCAGCGCATCTGTCCCTCCGGACTCAAGGGAGTTCACTTCGCAGGAGACCTGTACAGAATTGCACCCCTCGTTTTGTATCTGTATAAAGAACAGGCACGAAGGGTTTGAAACTAAACTCCTGGCCTACATTTCCTAATGTCAAGCGCAGCCGCCTTAGAGCAAAAAGGGGCCAGCTTGCCTACCCAAGCTCGCCAGCTACATCAAGAGCATTCCTGGCGCATTGAAAGTCATTCTTGCAGAGGAATGTCAAGCACTTTGCCCGTAGGATAAAAGAGGAGGGGCTCTTTTATCCTGGCGAAAGGCAGTGATTCCCCTTCGCAGCTGTGCTTTTACACCGCTGGCATTGCAACGCCTGCAACCTCTTTCTCAGGTCCCTTGCCTATGCCTGCTCCATCCCCCCCTGCAAGAGACACAGAGCTGGAAGAGAGGGCTTCCCGAATTACCTGTTCATCCCTGGGAGGTTCCCCCAGAAATATCGCGCTCGGTGTGCCGCCGAGACCTTCACAGCATCAATCATCACTGGGTTACACTGGGCAAAAAAAAAGGAAGACAAGAGAGTTAAGAAGAAGCCGCAGGAAAGGATCCCAGCGGGTCTGTGGTCTCTGGAACCCAGGCATGCCGTGGCAAGACTATGCGGCTTATCACCACTGGCTATTGCCCACGCTGCCTGGGGCTGATAGGAGCTGGAGTCAAGCCACATCTGAAGAGCCACGAGTCCTCTGTCTCCAGTGGACAAAGTTTCAGCACCTTTTACATCATTAAAATAAAACAGTACTCAACATAAAGCAGCCTGCAAGTAGGTCACGCACACCCAGAGAAATTCCTTCCTTCCTTCCTTCCTTCCTTCCTTCCTTCCTTCCTTCCTTCCTTCCTTCCTTCCTTCCTTCCTTCCTTCCTTCCTTCCTTCCTTCCTTCCTTCCTTCCTTCCTTCCTTCCTTCCTTCCTCCCTCCCTCCCTCCCTCCCTTCCTCCCTTCCTTCCTCCCTTCATTCCTTCCTTCCTTTGCCTTCAAGGATGTATGACTTAATGCAGAGATCAATTTTTTTGAATTTTACAGCAATTCATGAACCTATGTAGATTACAGAATCTTCCAAATGTAGCTAACCAATGGCCCAGTTCTGCTGGGAACGCCATCGTCAGGGTCCCTCCCCATGGGAGTACGTGATGAAATGGCAGGAGTACCAAAGTTCTAGAAGGGGAATGTCCCTTTGAAAACCTGGCAAAAGCCAACATGATCCTACTTTGGGCAGGGCTTCTGAGCATTGACATCATAAGGCTTGGTATGCATTGGTTTCCAGTCCTTCAGATTGCTGATTTTATGTTTCTGAAGGTTTACGTTGTTTTACCATTGTAAAAGATTTGAATTCTTTTTTTAAAAAAAAATCCAAAATTTTAAATTTTTATTACTGATGGCATCACACTTTTGAGATTTGTTGAGAGAGGGCAGGCTAGAAATGAATGAACCGTCTCGCTCACCCAAGGTGTACTTGGACTGGTCGTTCTGACCGATGCCTCGGCCCCATCTCCTATCAAAACTCTACCATTTCCAATGTTCCCCGTTCCCCAATGCCGTTGTGTAGTTGTCACGTGCCATCAAGATGCCTCCAACATATGGCGGCCCAATGAATAAGGGATTTCCAAAATGTCCGGTCCTCAACAGCCCCACTCAGCTCTCACAAACTGAAGCTTTTAGGGAGTGAATCCAACTCATATTCCCAAGAAATAAAGGTCACTCGCCACAGGAGAGGAAGCCATCAACTAAGGTTCTTTTTTTACCTCCAAAAACCGAGAGATGTCCCTCTTGTCATTGACTCGCATGGCCACGACATTCTCAAATAACCAGAAAAACGGGCGGTCTTCTCCGGCTTTTGGGCGCGTATAATTCAGCAGGTGGTAGAACTCAAAGAAAAGGCGTCCGGTCCCTTCTGTGGAAGAGAAAACAACGGATACCAAAGCTGGACGGAAAGAACCCAAAAAGAAAAAGAGAGGAAGACAAGACAGCTCTCCCACCTCCCAGCAAACGGCCAGAGAGAGAGAGAGACAGCCACTGCTTTCAGGGTTACTCACCGTACAACCCCTTCCTGGCTGGATTCACGATGGAGAGGTCGTTGCAAGGACTCCCACCAATCACCAGATCGAAGGGGCCCCAGTCATCGATCTAGAACAAACATCAAGGTAGAAGGGCTTGGGACGCTCCAGGGCAAAGCAACACCATCCTCTGTGGGACATGTTCTAAAGTCCAGGTCTTCCACCTCAAGTACATGACAGAGCAGATCTGAATGCCCATCTTCCATCCCTGGAAGGGTGCCTGTAGCCCACCAGACAGCCTCTGAGGTGCTGGCTCCCACAGGATGATGGCAGGTTGTCTTCTGGTCCAGAGGCAACAACCTAGGCCAGCTGACTTAGCCAGAAAGGCTGTTGAAGAAGTTTGCAAGGTTTACTCCTAAACTGTGGCCTTCGCGGCCATAAGGTGTATAGGCGGCTGCCAGCAGAGATGCATTGAAAAACTGTTAAGTCATGCGCATCAAGTTGCGTCTTTCTTTATGGCAACCCAAGGAATGAATGGAAAGGCAGGAGGATCCTGTGGTGGAGAGTGTGTCAGACTAGGACTCAGAGGAGACCTGGGTTCAAATCCCTGCCCCACCATGGAAAGTCACTGGAGGGGGGGGTGGTAATGGTGAGCCGCTCCTTGAATATCTCTCATACCTCGAAGACTCTAGGAGGGTCACCATAAGTTGGGGGCAAGTTGATGGAACATAGCCACGCTGAATGAATGACCTCAAGCAAGTCTGATTATTAGCGGTTTTTTAAGGGGATGAGATAAATTAGGGCCACCAGCCAGATTGGTGATCTATGACCTCCAGCAAAAGTGTGTGACTTTGTTGCTGCAGAACGCAAGACACGCCTTGATGACGGACCTTCTGGATCAACTGGTTGGCCAAAGGGAAGATCACCTTGGGCCACAGAAAACTTCTTAAGTTCCACGAGTGTGGCTTCCGAGGCCCCGGCCAGCTCCCAGGAGAGTCTCCTGGTCCACTTTGAGCCCTACAGACAAGGTGAGGCTCCAGCCTTTGGATCTTCTGACTAATAACATTTAAGAAATCCATACCACTCCATGGCTCACACGGGGCCACAAGGTGCCTTTTTCAATCACCATGTCTGCCCCCTCCTGCTTGTTCTGGCCCTCTCCTCCATTGACTACTGACTGCCCTTCTCCATTACATCCCTTTCTCTCTCTTGACCGACCCACAGGAAAACTCTACCACTTGGGGGGGACACGGTTGTGGGGCTCCCCATGAGGGGGAAGCAAGCTCAGGCATCCGAAGAGAAGACCTTCACATTCCTGATGGCCCCTCTCCTCCCACTTTGTCGGAAGCAGTAAATGGGGTCAGGGGCAACGTAGGAGACCCCTCGGCTCTTCAAGGCGAAGAATGTCCCCCCGAGGGTAAGACACCTCACTGCACAGCTCCCCAAATGCTGGAGCTGTCTCTATGCCCAATAGGCAGCCGTGTGTTCCCAACACAACCAGCTAACTCCCGAGAGTGTGTGTCAAGAAATCTAATCAAGCCCGTGTGGTCCATCCTTACATTTCTCTTGGTGATGTTCCTGACGTCATGCACATATTTAATGTTCCCTTCGTGCCGCACTGTTCCCACAGCCATGGAGTCTTCGCAGATCTCAGAAGCGATGTATTTTTCCACTTTGATGCCTAGATCCCGCAGAACCAGGTACCCTATTGGTGCAGAAGCACCTCCAGTAAGAAAACTGCCAGGTGGCCAATTTAGATGCCCCCCCCCCCGTCAAGCACCGTGACACCTTCTTATCCATCCCACACTGTCCCTGCCCCACATGCCAAACATACGGCATTCATATTCCTTCACCAAAACCCAAACCGAAGCAAAAACAACCCAAAGCACCCCCCCGTAGGAGCTGCAACATATGTGTGGGTGCTCCGAGCATCACTTGGGAGTGCAGGATGGTCAGTCAATTCAGTCATGCAGTCAAGATGCCCATGCGCTCTTTCTCCCTCCCTCCCTCCCTCTCTCTCTCGCTCTCTCTCACACACACACAAGGTCACTTGATGAAAAGCAACAATGGAAACAAATCATGTGTGGGTGTCGGGCGGTGATGGGGGACAAAAAAACAAAAAAGCCATGAGCGTCACAAGGGAAGCTGGGAACGGCGGGAGGTGCAACAGATAAGGAAATGGACACAGCGGCAGTAGAGGCGGTATCAAATGAACCAGACTGGCCTTAAAGGAGGAGAGGACAGGCCATCCAGAAAGTGGCCAAACTTGGCGGAAAGACAGGCCGAACACCACTGTGGGGGGAGAGGCGCTGTCCTGAGCAGTAATGGCCACGATTCCGTCCATCCTCACACCATGACCTAGCAAGGTAGAGTAGCATTTTTCCCAAGGATTATCATTTTGCAATTGTTTTAATTTTTTTTCTAAAGAAGCACCATTCTTAAGTTCACACCGTGCAAGAGAAATCTTCACAGTGCGGGCCAAAAACAAAAAAACATCCAACAAGTGATTGTGAATCAGCTTAACAGGGGGAAGATTCTGGACACAGGGTACACCAGGGAGGGGTGGGTGGGAGCAAGCACTGTGGAACTCCCTGCCACCGGACACATGGGCAGCTGCCAGCTTGAACAATCTGGAAGGGCACTGGATATGTTCATGGCAGTAGGGCCATCAACGGCTGCTAGTCAGGACGTTTATGGCCCTTAAGTTCTTTACCCACTGTGCTCATCGCCTCTCTGATGGGAACGGGTGGGTAACGTCACCCGAGGAAGTGGGGAGCCAAAAATTGTAGGGATTTGAGCGTCTGGTCCTGTGGCAGGCCCGCTGCCACAGCTGACCTCGGAGTGGCCACACAACCCCTGTGCACAACTGGTACATGCGCCTGGCCCTCAAACCCATGGGAATATCTATGTATGCATTTATTACTAATAGGCAGATATGCAGCTTCCGTCAAGCCCTGGAAGCATCTTACCTGTTGCGATGCCATCGAAGAGGGAAAGCACCCGGATCGGCCTCCGCTTTGCCGCTGGGATGGCGGGATAGATTTTCGGAGCATCCTGCAAGGGAGGTGGGGGCGGGGAAGAGCACAGCAGCCGAGGTGAAGCCATTGAGGTAAAGGGTCTGCAGCCCCGGGCATCTACTGTGAGCCTGGGTGAAGGGGAAGGATCTCTTTGAATCTCTGCACAAACCCCATCCCATTCCATCATTCCTGCAGCAACGTCACCCTTCAACCAAGCACACCAGAAGGCATGATTTGATGGCTAAATCAGGCACTTGCTTAGTTTTAAATGGGGAATCCAGGACTTCCGATGGGAAACAAGGGTTTAGGGTTGCTTTAAAGATGGGAAGTCTTCCTTTTCAGATTGCCGCTTCTGCAGGTGCAGCTCCTCCACCACCGCCCAGAAGCAGCCCATTCTGGTTTCAAAGGACCAAGAGCAAAGATTTGGGAGAGCGGATGGAGAAAAGATCAGTCCATCCATCCCCGTGTCCTGCAAGACCCGTCTCCTTCTCCTCCCAGAGCCGGAGGCAGGGGCCGAGCCTCTCCCCAGTTCACTTACATACTCCTGCCCTTTCTCATTAGTGAAGAATTCCTTCAGGCGAGTGGTCCAGTCGTGCCGGCGCAAGAGGAGGCCGTACCGTTTTTGCGGCTGGCACATGTAACAGCTCCAGGGTTCCTCTTTCCGGGCGGCATCGGCCGCCCCGCGACCCACCAGGGTATTCAAGCAATCCACACAAAAGCATCTGCAGAGAACAGGCAACAGGGGTGGGAGGTAGACTGGAGACTTTCTGATTCGCAAGAGCGATGACACCTCTCCCTCAACCTTCCCCGTTCCCTTTGCCATCATCACAGGGAAGGAAAAGAAAAAAAATTACGAGAAACTGTAGATGGTTGCAAGCCCTCGAACGAAAAGGAGGGGGAAAGGAAGGCCAAAAAAATACTGTAGCACTTTTAAGACGAAATGCCAAGTATTTTGTGCTTTGGTCTCCCCACTGGGCGGTTCAGAGGCCTGGGATTTACTAATGCTCCTCGTAGGGACCCATCCAACTGCGTACATTTTGTGCTTTCTTTACTAGATGGATGGCTTCAGGAATAATCCCGTTGAGCACCTTCCTTTCTCGATTTACCATTGTACGGTGACTGGGTGTATAACCCAGGCAGAAGATCTTCCAAACACCTGCCTCTCCAGCTGCTAAGAACTGAGCGGGGTGCCCTAAAGAAAGCCCTGGGTGGGTGGGTGCCTGCCTGCCTGCCCGCGTGGCCGGAGGGCCTGCCTACCTGAAACAGCTGGCGTTATCGCAAAGAAGCAGCTCACTCCCCTCGCAGCAAATGGAGCAGTAAGTCTGGTAGCCATCATCATCATACATGTAGAAAAGTTCCAGGAAGCGATCCTAGGGGAAAGAGAAGACATTCTGCCATGCTCGTGATGAAATAATTTTGGAGAGCGGCCCCATGGCCCCACCTGGGGAACAATGCCCTGTTGCTAAAGGAGAAGCCAACTGGGAATCTTTCCCTACTCTTGGTGTGTTCCAGAGGGTCAAAGAGAGGATTGGTCAGAGTGTTTGAGTTAAATCTCAGCCCCATTAAGAGTCGCCATCCGAGAGTCCGGCAGTGACCTGGACTCCGATTCTGGGGTGGAAGGACCAGCAGAGAAGACATCTCGTCCAACCTTGAGATGCGCCAATCTCTCCAGTGCGGGAGGCTCCTGGAATCGTGACGAGAGGTGCCTGCCTTCAGGAGAGGAGCTGTCCCTTTCAGAAGACTGTGGAGCCTGGACGGAGGAGCCCGGGGGCCCTACTATAAGAAGACTCCGTTCAGCTCAGGCCAGCGGTAGAACAAGACGTCTGGGTGGCATTCATTGTTGTTACGACCTCCTCGGGTTTCCCCTCCTGCTGCTTGGTGGGCTCTCTGGGCCCATCTGAACCAACCTGAACCAAACCCTGGATCTCTTGTGGGCCAAATCGGAGGCAAGTCCACCACCTCTGGCAGGACAGACGGACCAGCACCAGCTCCCCATGGCTGCTGAGCCGGGGACCTACTTTCCTCCTTGGTTTTGAAGATGCTTTTAGGAATGGTGAGGCTGCCTGCTGAACCCTTCGTGGTCTAAATTTGGTCCGTGGGCTGAAAGTTCCCTCACCCCTCTCCTACAGGCAAGTCTCACACACACATTTGGCTCCCACTGAAGCTGTGACCCTGCAGATTTCACAGCTCTTTATTCTTTTACCGTGGATTACTTTGACTTGCTCTCGGCCACAGCAGCTCATTTGGCCAACCCAAGGACTGGATCTGCCTCCACCTCTCCTCGCCCTTCCTCTGGCCCACAGAAAGATCTCCGCAGCACCCCGGCCTCACCTGGCAAATTGTGCAAAGTCCCCCTTCAAAGAGCGGGTGGAAAGTTACCGGATCCCTCTTCCCACACGATAAACAGCTGTCTGTTCAAGAAAAGGAGGACAGGTCGGGAGGTAGACAATCAGCATTGCTTTCTCAAGGCGATCTTCCCGAACGGGACGCCCTTCCGAGATGCACGGGACGGCCATTCACATCCCGAGGAATGTTTGTGACATCAGGGGAATTTTACCTTCCAGGCTTTTCTTGTTATTCCGTACTTCAGACAGCATCCTCTCTGGAAAGAAAACAGCCAAACCTTAGGGAAGGAAAGTCACTCCAGTTCCTGTCTGGTCCAGGGCACAGGAGCTGGCTCAAACACAGAATTAGGTGATGCATCAAGCCCCCTCCTCCAAAAGCCCCTGGTTGCTCCATGACTGTAGGAGCATTCCTCCTTCAGGAAGTCAGCGTGGGAAGCAGCGGAGAGGCGGACGTGAAAAATACCCCAGGAGGAAACCAAGGGCCGGTTTCTGCACTCGACCCGATCAAGTGGCACAGCTTCCTCTGGAGTGGAACGCTCCCAAGTTCGGGGCAAGAGGGAGATGTGTGTTCGAATACTCTTAACTGTGCAATTTAGAAAAGCAGCGTCCTCCCTGCATGTACATCATCTGTACAACTAGAACGAGGAAATCTTAAAATTCCTTGGACGGCAACTCCCAGAAAATTCAGTATGTATTCGGGACTCCAACATCCGCACTTCTCTTGCCATGTGGCTAAGAGGTCTGGTTGACCACCAGTATCCCCCTGGGGAGGCTCTCCGAGCTGGAAATCGGTGGCCTGGTGCTTGCCTGGCTCCGATCCTTCTTGGAGGACCGTCCTCAGAGAGTACAGCTTGGGGCCCCATGGATCCTCAATTGTGGGGCTCTGCAGGGCTCGATCATCTCCCCAATGCTGTTTAACATCTATATGAGGCCGCTGGGTGGGGTCATCAGGGGGTGTGGGGCTTTGTGTCATCAATACACTGATGACACACAGCTTTACATCTTTTCTCCAACCACAGTGGATACCATTCTGTCCCTTCAGCGCTGCTTGGAAGCTGTACGGCAATGGATGCAGGAGAATGGACTGAGGCTGAACCCAGACAAGACGGAGGTCTCGGTGGTGGGCGGCCCCTCCATTGGTGGTTTGGGAAACTCCCTCTCTTTTCGGGGAGTGACTCTCACTGCGAAGAGTGAGGTTCACAGGTTGGGTGTACATCTGGACCCAGCGTTCGCCACGGAGACCCAGGTGTTGTAAATGGTCCATTCTGCACATTTCCACCTTCGGTGGATTGCCCAGCTGCATCCCTATCTTGATGTGGTGGCGCTCACCACTCCGGTCCATGGGCTTGTAGTCTCAGGATTAGAGATTACTGTAATGCGCTCTACGTGGGGCTACCTTTGAGATGGATGCGGAAGCTTCAAATGGTGCAGAATGCGGCGGCCAGGCTTCTCACCGGGGTGAGAAAATATCAACATATATCCCCCACTCTGGCTGCCTTGCATTGGCTGCCCATTCATTTCCGCATTGATTTAAAGGTGTTAACAATGACCTATAAAGCCCTAAATGGTTTAGGATCTCGATATCTAGCGGAAAGCCTTCTCCCACCTAGATCTACCCAAATCACTTGTTCTAGCCAAGAAGGGTGGCCGAGGGGCCTAACGCCAAGGGCCTTTTTGGCAGTGGCCCCTTGCCTCTGGAACAGTCTACCCATACGTAGATATCTGCCTGGCTCCCTCACTGGAGGGAGTTGTTTTTAAGAGCCAACTTAAGACCTGGCTCTTTAGGCAGGCCTTCCCTCCTGTCAACATCTAATCTATTTTTTTGCTGCCTTGAATTATATTAATACTGTTGTTTTTATTTTAAATTGCTTTTACTTTTATGTATTGTTGTTAGCCGCCCAGAGTAGACTTTGGTCTAGATGGGCGGGGTATAAGTTGAGTAAATAAATAAATAAATAAATAAATAAATAGTCTCCAAAGATGGCTTAGGATTTCTGGAGGGGGAACATTGCCCAGCTCTGAATTATCCCAGGGGCAAACGATTTCACTGGAAAACCAACTCTAAAACTCCAACATGCCCCTGCATGGAGTGGTAGGCTGATCTCTCAGATCAATGATTACTGGTGATGGGCTACTTGTATTCATATCCCTGAGGATACAAATATGAATAGCAGCACCAAAGATGCCACGGATGTCCCTGCCCTGCCCCCAGAACTGGACGGTCCACTGATTGTTCAGCGCTCAGCTCCATCGTCGTCATGGAAGGATCCTTGCCAGCTCTTCCCCACCTCCCCATGCAGCTGACCACTCATCAGCTAAGCAGGGAGACTCCCTGGCCCATCTCTGCACTAGAGTGGTCAGCTGCATGGGGAGGCAGGGAACAGTTGGCCGAAGACCTTCCACGATTGGCATAATGAGGGCAACGATGGAACTGAGCAGCAGATGACAAACTGAGTGGACTGGTCAGTTCTAGGGGGAGGGAATGGACCTCTGGTACCACGATTCATATCCTCAGGGATACTAATACGAATAGCCCCTCTCTAATGATTATTACCTTTGCTTTGGTTCTCCTCTGCCTGCTCCTTGTTGTTGCCATTGCAGATGCTTGTCTTGAGCCGCTTGGTCGGAGGGGCTGGTTCGGAGGTGGCCGCTGGGTCTTCCGCACTTATCTCCGGGAGATCTGTGTCCTCTGGGAGAGAAGAAGAGCAAAGAATAGAGGCACTGCTGGCTTAAAAGGCCGACTCCAGAGACAGGTTCCACCAGGGCGCAAAGGGTGCTGACAGTCATACTTTTAATGACGGAGTGGATGGATTTTTAAATCATTATTGTAGTTTAACTGCTTTTTAATCTGTAATTTAGTTTGTATTTTTAGTATTTATTTGTTTTATTTATTATTTGCTTGCTTTATTTATAGGCCGCCTTTCTCCCGATATGGGGACCTAGGGTGGCTCACAATATTAAAAACAACAGAATTTAAAAATTAAAAAGTTAAACATTTTTTTAAAAAATAAACAAATTAAACACTAATTAAAATATAATTGATTAACTGAAAGCAAATAAGCATTGAAAATTAACTTTAAAAGGGCATTCAGGGACAAATGGTTTGCTTGGGCTCTCTCACTGGAAGAAAAGGCAACCTACGAACCATAATTAATTAATAAGTCTTGCTACCCAATAAGCTCTCTAGAGCTCTATAAGC
The DNA here is from genome assembly GCF_051106095.1 of Pogona vitticeps. Lineage (NCBI taxonomy): Eukaryota > Metazoa > Chordata > Lepidosauria > Squamata > Agamidae > Pogona > Pogona vitticeps. Next base: position 2,565,264 of record NC_135786.1, read on the forward strand.
CCCTCCTGAAGAACTGTAATTCCCACGAAGCACTGTGGCAGCTTTCTTACTTTGTTTAACAACAGAAGTGACCAGATAGCCAGAGCGAAAACCAAAGAAAGCATTCTGAATTGTGCCAGCGAACAGAGCGGCAGCAGGCCAAATTCTTACAACACGGAGTACTGTGTTTCCTGCAAACTAGACCGGGTTAAACAACCCGGCTCCGGTGTTTGGGACCCAACCAAAGTTTCTGCGCAGTGTGGAAAAAAAACAACCTCGCTTAGAGCACCTTGCGGAGATGTGAGCAGGATGTAGCCTCAGCCCTGTGTCACTGTGGCCTGCCCAAAACACCTCCACGAATGGGTATCCCCAGGAATGGGGGAAACTGGGCATTACTTGTTGTGAGGATGGAACCAGGTCAAAGGAGGAGAAGCATGTCCATCAACTGGAGTTCCACGGAGGGAACAGTTTGGGTGTGTGCATGCATGAGTCCCTAGACCTTAGCAAAACAAAATAATTGCAATTGACTGAGCTAGTATAAAAATGGAAATACAGCCCTTAAAATTGGCACATACAAAAGAATACACATTAAGTACGCATAGATGTTGAATACCTCGAAAAGGAACGAAACTTCACTTGCAAATGAACTCGTCTTACCAAAAGGAAGATGCTACAAACTGATCTATAGAGAAGGGTCCAGAAATGTTTCCTTCCCTCTGGCAGCCTTTGCTGTAAATAACCCACATTCTTTGACACGGGTTGGTTTGCCGCTCAAAGCACGAAGCCCAATTTTAATTCCACTTTGTTCTCTTCAACAAAGAAACTAAACGGCAATCTCTGGTGTCAGTAGATCACTGATGGGGAAGAATACAGTGGGTTCGACTTTCCGCAGCACATCCACGATCTGCCTTTGACTGGTATGCCATGGAATCATCATGGATTCCATTTCTTTAAGACATAGTCGGACAAAATTTTTCCAATATTCCATTTTCGTGGCGTTTGTGTATAGGCAAAAAGGGTAATTTAAAGAGAGCTAGCTGATGAGGGGGGCGGCTGCTCTCAAGAACCAGAAGAGAAAGTTCAAAGCAGGAAGAACTAGGTAAGTAAGGCAATACATGTTCAAAGTGGGGCTTAATGAACGGACAACGAGAAGCTCGTTCTTGGCCACTCTTGTGAAGACAGAACTACGTACAACCATTTCCTCAGCTTCTTATACCCCACCAAAGCCACTTCTATACCTGAGGTCTTGGGCGGCTTCAGTCCTTTGCCTCCCATGGGCCTGAAGCCACCGAGGGCCCAATCCACCAGGGGCTTCAGCTTCTCTTCCAGAGAATCAGCCGGGGTACTCGAGAAAACCTTGCCGGCTCGGTTGCTGGCGACCTGACAGAAAGAAGAGGAAGTTTTACATTAAGAAACATCCTTGGGGAAATTTCTTTCTTGGGCTAAAACTTCCCAACAAGGGTTGAAGTAGTTCAGGAAAGTACCGTATATTTCCGTGTATAAGATGCCCCCACATATAAGACACCCCCCACTTTTCTAATCCAAAATTAAGAAATCTAAGTGGGGCTTAGCAAGTGTAGGGGGAAAGGGATCAAAGCGCTGCAGGATCGCTTTGATCCCTGCTTTCCGCTCCACTTGTTTCTGTTCTCTCATCAGCTTACTTCTGTGTATAAGACGACCCTCAATTGTAGTCTAAAGATTTTAGACAAAAGTATAGTCTTATGCGTGGAAAAATACGGTATATTTTGTCAACAATGCTAGATTGTTATGAGTCTCTGTCTCGTGCCGATGGGATATGGAAAGTGCTTAAGGAAAGGTCTACTCTTCACCCTGCCAAACTTAAAGAGGTTGAATTTCAGAATGCTTCTACATCACCACCACCACTTGATAGATGGAAGATGGCATCTGTTAGGAGACTGCAATATTCCTGATAAAGAATATTTTATTGGTGCCGCTGTTCCAGCTGTCTTGGATGAGAAACATGGCCATGTTCACCAAGGCGTAGGTTTCTCTGCTAGCCTGCTCCCGCTTGTCCTTCCCAGTTACCTCCAAAACATGGAGAATGGCTTGTCGGTAGGACACCATCTTGTTTAAAGTGGTTGGGTTGAAATGCTCCTGGAAGGCCACCAGTCCCACCAGTTTGTCTGCCGAGACCTGCCACGGGAAGAACCAAAGGAGGGGAACGGCTGAACAGCAAGCAAAGGCATCTGAACAAAACCAAATCGACTTAGGAGACGTCTCCCCGCCCCCCGGAAAAAAAAACATTCACACGACTCTTAGATGAAATGAATTCATGACGTTCCATGCCAAAGCACAGGACTGAGTTCTCTCTGGTCCTCCTTATACCACCAGTGACAACAACATTTAACATTGAAAAAGGACCCTTTATTAAACTGTCCACTGTGCCTTGTAAAAATCCTTTCAGTGACCTGTGCAAAACCACCCTGGGAAGGAGGCTACATGATGTTTGGGCAGGGCCCCTCCTCGGCCATGAACTCAAGAGGCAGCAGCGCTTGGCCCGTACCTCTCTGTCTCAGCTTAAGCCACCTGCGGATGATCTCCAGTTTTGGAAAACACAGAAATGTCCACCTTCAGCTGCTTCCTGACCGGCAGGGGAAACGGTTCTGTAGGAGTTCTCAGGAAGCCCACCAGGGTTCAACTGTGGTTCAACTCTTTGCCCCCTAACACCCCTCTGCCTTCTCCCGTCTCTTTTGCCTCTTCCCTCCCCTGCATCTCTGAGGTCCCCGGGAGTCCTCTCCTACCCTCTCCCTCCCGTGTTGCTTTCCCCCTTGGCGCTCTGCATCCTTCAGCCTCCTGGCCATTCTAGCTCTGAAGACACCAAGTGCTGTGGGGCTTTCTTAGCTTCTGCAAGAGCCTCACCTGTCACTCCACCCCCTCCAGAGCTGCCAGGACACAGCACGCCCCCTCAAAGGTCCGCTGCCTCGTCTGGGCCTCTCTTCCTCTGCCAAAACAGCTCTGCCCTGCTTTTCTGAAGCCTCAAGAACTGACCTGAAGGCCATGATCATCCCATGCCTCAGACTAGCCCAGCCTTTGTCAAGGGGGTGCCGGGATACAACTCCAAGCCTATACAGCCAACAGAACCATCTCATGTTGGGTAGAAGCCACTGCTCTTACCAGTTGGCCAGCAGCAACCCTTCTGTTTTTAAAGACTACTCAGAGCTCAAATATTTGAAAGTGCTGGTCAAGCACTGGCAGCCTTTTTTTTTTAAATTGTCCTCACTGCCACAATCAAGGACTCACAGCTTTCGGATTGTTTCCCCAAGAGACAAGGATGAGAATGGGTCAGCTAAAAAAGAAAAAATCCCATGTCTTTTTTCTGATGGATCGACCGCTTGACTTTTAGGATTAACTGTGGCAAGAGAGTCTAAGAGGAACACCTCTTTCAGATTCTTTATTTATTACAAAAGGTGGTAGGCTGATCAAAAGTCAGCACCTATCTCGGTCTTTTCCTTTTGTCTCGGCCAAAAAAAACTTTAAACGAAAAATAAAAGTAAAAAAAAAACCAGAAATCTCAAGATTCTCAACACACAGTTTTGTGGATATCCACAAGTCCCTTGTCACACAAGCAAATGCAAATACAGACAAAGGAAGTTTTCAGAGAAGTAACCATATCAATCTGTACTTCTCTGAAAACTTCCATAGTCTGTTGTTTGTTTTCTTGTTCCTTTAACTGGTGATCTCGGGATGTGAATACACCAATACCCTTAGCTTTGATCAAGCCGCTGGGGTCCTTTGAGGTCATCCACAACCCTGCATCTTTGCTTCCTCACCTCTGAAAACTTCCCGTCTCCAAACCACTTCACCCAACGCATCCCGGGACCCGCTTGTCGGTTGGAGGTCGATTTCCACGACACCACGATGGCCGGCCACCAAGCAAAGCCTCGGATCTTGCCCCAGACAAGCTCCCCGATTTTAAAATCCTTCCCATCCTGTAAGCCAAATGAGGCAAAAGTGAGCAAACAAAAGAAATAACAGACCCATCCACTCAAGGGAAGCATCTGAGAGTCAGCGTGATGACTCACAGGTCTATTAAAGATTGGGGGGGGGGGGGAATTGTACCCCTGGTGGTCCTTCGAGTGATGCCTCAAGCATCTCCTGGGTCGACAGAGATCTTGGTGCCTGGGAATTCTGGAATCCTTAATCCACAAAAGTCCCTTTTTTAAAGCTTTGGTTTGCGAAAATCCCTAGGATGTTCTTCCTAGTTGTGACCGCTATAGTGAATTTTTCAGAGACAGGAAAGCTTTTTTTTCCCTTTGTGCCCAAACTTGGAAAATACCCTTTTATGGATCATAAAGCTTTTTTCATAGCTTACTTGTGGGATTTCCCAGAGATCATATCTGGCTGGCCGGTGTGAGAAGCTGAATATTAGGATCGCCTTTTGGATCGGATACTACGCTTTTCATGGGCTCTTTTACTGCTTACGTGTTGCTGTTAATTTAGCTTCCGGAGTTGTCTGGTGCACGGTTTGGGGGGGGGGGGGACATACAGCCTAAGACTGGGATCAGAGGTGCTTCAAGAAGAACCTTTTCTTTTACAAAGGCCCTAAGGACCAAATTCTCCTGCCAGACACAACTCTTTCTAAACTTATTTTCACCTTCCCTTTTATCCTTTCTCTAGAGCTTGGAAAAGTTCCTTTTTTTGGAACACAATTCCTAGAACCACCAAGTAACAAGTGTGGGGGGGGGGGTTGGTTTAGGGTGGGCAGGACATTCTGGAAGAAATGCCTTGCCCAGGAGATGCCTCTATCCTTCCTCGCAGACCACCCACCTCGTCTCCGTGTCCCCAGGGGAGGGGGATCCCATCAGTAGGGCAGCTCGGGGGGGGGGGGGACGCAGGTGGTGGGACAGGATGCCTGGACGAGAGCAGGAAGAGCCCCAGCTGCAGAGCGAGGCCACAGGTGGACCTGGGTGTCAGGAGCCAAGGATGGAGGAGGAGGAGGGTGGTGGCTTTTCCATGTTGGGATCGGGAAGGTGACGAGAGGCCTGGGAGAACCGGGCCCTGCTCCTCCAAGACCTCTGGGCAGGCGACGGGACTCAGCCTTGCTCCCAGGGAAGTGTGGCAGGAGAAAGCACATCTCCCTTCCCAGGAGAAACAGGCAATGTGTCCCACGGAGCCTTGCCCAGGAAAGCACCCCCAGCCCAGAAGAGGCCGTCGGAGATGGCCAGCCCCAGTGGCTTGTCCGGCTGGCCTGGGAAGGAGAAGACTAGCTCCGGCCAGAGAGTCATCATGAGCCTGGGGCTACTGGCCCTCCCGGTCAAGAGGTCTCGGGTTGCTGGGGCTCATGTCTAAAGCTCAGCCCCAGCTGCCCATCCAAGGACCAAAGCCCCCCAGCTGCAGACAGAGAGAGTCGAGGGGGGGAGGTAGTGCCAGGAATTGAGCTCCTGCGTGGATGGAAAGGGGGAGCACCATCTGGCTGCCTCAATAAAGGCTGGCTGGAACCTCTTGGAGCTCATGGGATCTCTTCAGCCAATGCTCAAGAGATCCCTTTCCGAACCCCGTGTTCCTTGGCACTGGAGTCAGACTCCCCCAAAACTCTACATTTCTTCCAATCCTTGAGGAAGGTCCCAACTCAACTCACACTGGGATAGAGCAACAGAGCCGTACATTCAAGAGCTAAACTTGTTCCTTGTGACGGCTTTGGAATTTGGGGCCTGACAACCTGGGACTCAGCTCCCGTCGCATGGGAAACATTTGCCAGGAGAGGGGGGGTTGGACTACAATTCCCAGAATACCCCAACAAGCATGACCAGTGGCCCTACTGGTTAGGATCCTCTGGAAATCAAAGTATAACCCTGCCCGCAACCCATTCCTACCCGTGAGCATCATCATCATCCCACTCCCTGCTCGCGCATGCTTAGGAAACCTCCTCCTCCTCCCTACCTGGTACTCTTCAACTCTTCTCAGGGACCCTCCGTAGCGCAACCCGTTTGAGACTCCGGCGCCGCTGCTCTGGCTGGACTCTGATAATTTGTCCTCTGAGAAATCGATCGGACCGTTGGCAGAAATCCTCCTGGAATACTGGGGAGAGGAGACAGAAGGGGAAGTGAACTCCGAGCAGGACGAAAGTTGGGAGAAAGTCTAAATGCAATGGAAGAGACCAAAGCACATCATCTTTGCATGTTATGTTCCTGAAACTAGAGTTGAACAGCTCTACCCAACACACACAGGTCTTGCTTTCCTGTCTCCTCCTCACGATTTGCTTCTGGCATACAAAGACCAGCTAGGAAAAACAAAGCTGGAGGGGCAAGATCTGTTCTCCATCATCCCGGAGGACAGGACACAATCATGGGTTCAAGTTACAAGATGCCAGATTTTGCCTGAATTACAAAGAAAACTTCCTAACTGTTAGAATAGTACGACAATGGAACCCATAGATCTCAAGGAGAAGTGCCGAGTGCTCTGACAAGGCCTTCAAGGGAAATTTAGACCGCCCCCTGTCCGATCTGCTCTGACTTGGATTCCTGCCTTGAGCAGGGGGTTGGACTTGATGGCCTTAAGAGGCCCCCTTCCCACTTCACAAGTCTAGGATAACATAAGCTGAATCTACGGTACCTCCTGGGAAAGTCCCACGTGGGGGTTTGTCTCTCTAACAAATACAGAGCTTCAAGACATTCGTTCTGAAGGCTGTGACGCTCATAACACCCATCCCAAGCATGGCGGGGGGGGCTGGGTAGGGGGATTATGGGCGCCCTAGTCCAAAATGGAAACGAAGCTGAGATCTGAACGCAGACCTCAAGACGCCCTACCCTGATCTTGTGCCGCTCTTTGAAGCTCTCCACGCTCTCCACGTCGTCTTTCGATTTCTTCTCCAGCGAGGCTGGCCCGGCCTGGAAGACGATGCGGGGAGGGGGCTTCTGTCGCAAGCTGTTCTCCCATCCAGCGCTTCCACGGATCCGGACCTGGGAACCAAAAGAGCAGGAGAGGCTGAGGGTCCTTCTTCTCCCGCCATGGTCTCCTAGAGCCGGGTCATGCCCATCACTTTTGGGGTGGAAGGGACTGCCAAGATTGCTTTTTGAACCCCCTCAGGCTCCTTTCTTCCTCCTGAGGAGGCACCGGCACTTTCCAGTTGACCACTACGCGGACTCGTCTGCTATCCCAAATAGGACAGGGGAAGACGTTACGCCGACCACCATTACATGGGAAGGAGGTGACCCACTGCTTTTCACCCTGGGACAAATTCCCCCTTTCAACAAAATGCCCCCTCCCCCAAAAATTGGGTTTTTGATTTTAAAGAAATTATATTTAGGGATATTAAATGGCTGATAGTGGGCTGGCTCTCTGACCTATTTAATTGCTACTGCAATTCAGTGTTGTTGTTTTGCTAGAAAAACGAAGGAACCAGGGAAAGGTGAGTGATCCTAAAAGCTGCCTTCTGGGTACATGTCATTCCATGGCCGTACCTCGTCCTGCCCCAAATCCAAGCCAAGCAAGGACAGATGGCTGCAGAATCTCCAGGACGTAACAAGACCGGCTGCTTTTAAGTCACTTCCTGCACTATGCTGGAGGTCAGAGATGTGGTGGTTTTGTCCTCTCCATATATACAGATTTGTATTTGCTTGTGGGACGAGGGACTGGGGTTGACCGACCACTGTTGTGCCAGGACAGTTATGCCAACTGAGAGGTATAAAGGATGTTTATGAATGCAACTGCCAACTGATTGATCTGCACGGTCCCTGTCTGGATAAGTTCTCACTCTGTCCTTCACATATAGTCTTACATACAAGAGAGAGTTAATGCTGTCATTTAGGAGTCTGAAAGTGGAGAATCGGGGGGAATAATAACGTACTCTTGTTAGTACTTGTGACAAAGCCATTACTGTACATATCTATATAATAAGAACAGAAGGTGTTTAAAATTACAAAGACATTAAGGCTCACGGTTGTAGAATGAAGAAACTTACGGCTTGAAATCATCATGATTCTTCTGTTTTTATTTTTACCCCTTTCATGGAAACTTTTTATTCCTTTAAAATAAAACTTTGTTTTATAGATGGCAGTCAGAAGACATGATACACATGTACGCTGCTGGTCAGGGCTACGACACAGGGTTCACGGCCTGCTGCCAAAGTGTGCAAAGTTGTGTTGCACCAAAGGTGTCCTTCCTTTTAGAAAGGCTGTCTGCAGTCAGCCCTTAGCAGTGGCGGCAAAGGTAAAGCAGCAGGCGAGAAAGGCTACCGGCCTGGATCAGCGACAGGGACCTTGCAAGGGAAAGAGACCTTCTTCACCCCATTTAAGCAACCACCTCAAACTGAAGTGTAGGGGGTTTGGGATGGGCGGAGGAGACACCATTCCTTCTGTGAGGGCCACGTATGACATGGACCCTCTTCCCCGGGCAAAGAACCTTCATCGTTGCTGCTTCCACCATGAGCTGGGTTTAGGAAAATAGGAAGCTCTTTCAATGGAATGCAGCTCCATCCACTCCCGATGGCCAACTCTGGATCTCCCTGGTGGCTTCCCATCGGAGACCTTTGCCTGGCCCAATCCTGCTCAGCGTCTCACCTGAAACACGACCGGCCTGTTTAGGGGAGGCGATGCGCTCGTGAGGTGGCTTCAAACGGTCACCTTGACCAGGAAGGTCAGCAGCATGGGTGGAAGGGACTTGGGCACTGCAGAGAGAAGGCCAGGGGGGGGGGCGAGACTACCAAGAACACCCTTGGGCTGCGCCGCTAGAAGAAGCATGGAATAATCCGATTGCATCACGTCCAATATTTATAAGGAGCATCTAGGGCTCCTGTTACAACAACTGCACTGACTGGCTACCAGTCCGTTTCCGGGCCCGATTCAAAGTGCTGGTCATTATCCAAAAAGCCTTATACAGCTTGGGTCCAGGCGACCTGAAAGTACGGAGCTGTATCTCCCCCTTTGAGCCTTTTCCGTGCTTAAGATCGTCCGAGGAGTTCCTCCTCTCGGTCCCATGGCCAGCGCAGGCGCAGCTGATGGGGACACGGGAGAGGGCCTTCTCAGTGGCCGCTCCCAGCGGATGAGATTCTATCCCTTTGGGAGATCAGGTGGACCCTTGGATGCTTCCGCCAACAGCTGAAGCACCCACCTTTTCAGGCAGGCTTTGAACCATCCTGGCCGAGTCCCTGCATGCCTTCCGAGACTCAGATAGTTTTTTAACGTTTACGTGCTTTTAACCATTCAATTGTACTTTAATGAGGATCTAGTTTCATTTTTTTAAATCTTTAACTCATTATGTTTTTAGCCCTATTCTTTTTAATACTATGAGCCGCCTTGAGTCCCTTTATCAGGAGAAAGGCGGCACATCAACAAAACAAATAAATAAAACATTCACTTACTCTTTCCGGGGGGGGGGGGGACCACCTAGGACGTTCGCACGGGCCACCGCAGGACCTTTCTATTGGATACAGATCAGCTAGTTTTAAAAGAAAGCCTGCCGCTGGGCAGAGACATGGCCAAGAACACGGAAGCAAAATTTGCACAGGCTTCCAAGGCTGGCCCTTGCTGCTTCTCTCTCTCTCTCTCTCTCTCTGCTCACACTTATGGGAAATCCTCCCCTCACTCTGAATGACTGAAAACGTTGCTGGGTTAGCCAAAGGCTCCCAAGGACATCTGAGATCCTTCAGACACACCAGAGTCCGTGCTATGCACCCAGCCCTTTCAGGATTGGGAAAGTTACTTTTCTGCACAACTCTTTCCAGAATGATGGCAGCCTGGCCGTATGGACGGGGGAATTCTGGGGAACGTCGTCCAAAAATGCTGGACACTTCCAGTCTTGGGACACCATTTTGCACTAGTGTGTGGGAATTTCCTAGTCGAAGAGCAAAACTAACCTACAGAAAGAACACGTTGTCCCTGCACGGGTTTTAGGATGTGGAAGAACATACCTCCTGGCCCTCTTTTAGGGTTTCCTCTGTCTTGTTCTTCTCCTTTGCCTTTGGAGCTGGGTTTTCTGACTCTTGAACATCTGCATAAAGGCGAATATGGCCCGGAGTCAATCAAGAGTCAATAGCAAGATGTGCTTGCTGGCTTTACCTACCTTTGTCCAGAAATCCATTTGGGAAACGTCTCCTTCGCGGGCATGCAGGAGACTGGGGGGGGGGGGCGCGGACCCAGAGCACTGGGGTCCATCCAGCCCAGGATGGTTGACACTGGCCGGCAGCCGCTGTTTTAGCTTGGGAAGATGGAGCCTTTCCTGTCCTTAAGCAGGGACGGATCTAGGGCCGCCACTGTCAATACGGCTCTGCGGGGGCGGGGGGGCTGGCTAGAGATGCAACATTTCTGGAAATTTTGAAGCCACATTAGATGGCTTTTTTTTGGGGGGGGGAGACCCATTTCTTTCCCATTTTTTCAGTTTTTCTCCCAAGCCTTCCCATCCCTACCCCTGCCATATTTGAAGGGGGTCATCAATTCATCGTTTGTGTTGTATCCTTGTTTTGCAAATAGCCAAAGGCTTCCCTTGTTTGACCCCGGCACCTGAGAACAGCTCCTAAAAGGGCCATGACCCCCCCCCAAAAAAAGGTTGAGAACAGCTGATCTAGGGCCCTTGTCTACACTCGATGGGTGCTCAGCCCCTGAGCTGGGTGCATTCACCTGGCATGCATCTTGAGAGGCTTATTCCTATTGGACTCTGAGGTTCTGCTTTAACCTTTGTACAGCTCTACCACTGGGTCCCTGCCCTCTTTCGGCTGCCCATGGGAGGCACAAAACCACGCCAGAGACTCCAGGGTCCACCTCCCAGGCCACAGGCAAGTGAACATTTTGTGGGTGGGGAAAAGCAGCAACGTGGCAATCAATCCATGGCTTGACTCCAGTTCAGGACAGCTGCCCATCCTTCATCTCCCCGCACGGAGGGGTCATGGGGCTCCCGAGAGACCCCAGGAGACCGGAAATCTCAGGGCTCCTTTGGGAAGCTTCGTACGGCAAAAGAGGAATGATGCAACTCTCCTCGTCTTCACATCTCGCCTCTGAACACCACAGCCATGGCAGAACCTGGCCTCACCCTTCACGGCACACATCTTAAGGGGGAAACACACTGCATGTCCCAGAAGGTGAGGAGGCTGAGCTTGGGGAAAACCTAAACGGGGGCGGGAGGTGGGGGAGGTTGAGCGGTACAAGGACAGTACGTTCATCTTACTTTGCTCGCTGTGTCACACTCCCTTGCTCACTCTCGCTCTCTCACATACACACACACACACACACACACAGACACACACACACACACACACACACGAGAGAGAGAGAGAGTAAGTTTACCTGCTTTCTTCCGTTTCCCTTTGGCGTCCAAGTTGGGGCTGGGTTTATCCTCGGCCAAATCACTGCAGCTCCCATTGACTAAAACCAGTTTTTCTTCCCTGTCCGTCTCCCAGCGGGCATGCTTCTCCTGTTTCATCTTCACCTGTGGGACAGAGATTCAGGACAGGTCATCTCCAGCCAACGTACAATGTAAGAACATAAGAAGAGCCCGGATGGATCAGGCCAAGGACCCATCTAGTTCAGCTCCCTGGATCTCACACCAGATGCCTCTGGGAGCAAACAAGGCCAGGAGAGACCCTATCCCCTGAGCCCCCTCTTCCCTTGCATCTGGCCGTTGCAGGTCCCTTCCTTCAAAGCATGGAGATGGTACATCCCCATCATGGCTTTGTCACCTGTGATGGGACTTTTCCTCCAGGAATCTGTCCAGTCCCCCTTTAAAGGCACCTAAATGGCAGAGGCCATCACCGCATCCTGGGGCAAGGAGTTCCACAGACTAACAACATGCTGGGTCAATAAATATTTTCTTTGGTCTGTTTTCACTCTCCCAACACTCAGTTGGAGTGGATATCCCGATTCTAGTATTGTGTGAGAGGGAAAAGAGCTTCCCTCTATCCTACACATTCATTTACAGATTCCTGGTTTTTGAATGGGGTGTGTGTGTTTCTCATCATCCTTCTGCACTGATGCCTTCTTCTAAGTACAAATCCAAGAAATGAAGGAGAGGAGCAGCCAGCCAATGAATGAATAAATACACACATTTGTTTTTCAGGAGAAGGAAGTCTTAAAGTCGGGGCCAACTGTTATCCCATTGGGGCACATGCTCAGAAGAAAAAGCTCTGGAAGAGCAGATGCGCAACGAGATGTCCCACCTCCAAATTTCTCTATCAGAAGGGTGATACTAGGCAAAAAAAAAAAAAAAAAACCAGGCGCCTGGAGCATCTCGGCTTGCATTCTGAAAGGCCCCCACAAAAGCGAGAGCAAGGAGGACTCAGAAGGCTAATGACACAACCAGAGACCTCGAGTGAAAACAGTCCTGCCTTCTCATGTGCTCAAAATTTCCTCCAAACCCACACAAGGGATCCACAGTAACATGGCTGAGAGCTTCTTGCCAGACAGATCCACGAGGGGAGAGCCACTCGTAGGCAGGACGCTTAAGGTCCTCCAAACACTGCCTGAAGGATCTCATCTGATCTCAGCAGCTGCACAGAGCCAGGTCTGCCTCATGGTTGGGCAAGAGACTATGCCAAGATTGCCAGCTCAATCCAGGAAGGCATCTTTGCCTGAAATAACAGATGCTGCCAGTCAGAGCTGGGAATATTGGCTCAGAGAGACCAAGGGTCTGTGTGATTCAGTGAGGTATCGGGGACAGATTATTATCATCCGATCAATCTGCTGGTCCCATGGAACAGCCAGGCGAGACAGACCCAGGCGGCAGCTGTGGTTCTTGTCCATCGGCAGAGCCAGACAGAAATATCTGGTCTGCATCATTTTGGGAGCTGGGGGGGGGTACCAGATTCTTCCAAGCCCTGTGAAATATATGATGCATGTGAAGAAATCCTTCTAAGGCATCAGGGAACCCCCACAAGGGGAAATGGCAGGCATCCACCATCAGCACTGGGAGTTAGGAGGACGGGAGGCGGGGGTTATAGGTTGGGACACAGGATCAGGCCTCCTCTTCCAAGCTTGTTGTCCAACAGGAGCCCGGGGGGGGGGGACACTCGGTGCTGCTGCAGGTGTGGGCGGGCGCTGGTTGTGTCTGCATCGGACATGGCTTCTCACACATATCTGCCCAAATCACCAGATCCTGACAAAGGCCCCTTCTTTTGAACAGGACGGCTTGTATGTACACACGCTCACATATACACACAGTTGGGGAACAGGTGCTTTGGAAATTTGAAAAAAAAGATGGTTATTGTGCTCCGTGAATGCCCCTCGCAAACCACCAATGGCAGGGAGCGCAGAAGACAACTGGCAGTTTTTGTTGCCGCAGCTGCGATGGTTCAGTTCAGCTCCACCTCACTCAACACGCGGCATGAAAAAAAGGCTTTGAACCCTTGACAAAGCAACGGTGCCTCCCCCAGCTTCTGGGCCCTGGACACGCCAAGCCTGCAGGAAGTCCAGTCCTCCGCCTGCCCCTTACAAAAGCCGAGGTCTCCCTGCAAAAACCTCCTGCCTGCCCAGCCCTCCTTCCCCAGAACACAGTGGTCTCCTCTGTGCCAAAAGGTACGGGGCAAAGAGGAAGAATAAAGCATCCATTTGTGTCCTGGTGGAGCAAACCCTCCAGCGGCTTCTCCTTGATCCTGGCTCATCTGCTCTCAGACCGAAAAGCTGTAATCTTGGCGGGAGCTGCCCGGGCATGCTGGGCTCCGCTCCCAAACTTGAAAGGCCTGCCCAGCGCGAGAGAAAACTGTCATCAACCGAACTCCCCATGTCCACGGCCATTGTGCAGAGAGAGACAGGTTACATTTCAAAGCTCAGATTGTGGCCCCAGAATGTGCACATCCCTCATAAGGAAGGACTCTACTCTGGACAGCATGCCGGGGGGGGGAGGTCCCCTTCAAATCTATGTCTTCACACACATGTCTTGGGTGAGGGCAGCAATCCCCAAACTGTATGTCATGAGAAATGAAACTCTACCACCCTTCCAGGGATTTGCCAACAAGATTTTCAACATCTTGACGGAAGGCCTACAGACACCGACTTCACTTGGACATTGGGCCGGATATCTGACAATCCCTCTGCATGGAATTAATGCAGAGACTCTGTATTATTTTATTTCTGCCCCTACTTCCTTCTTTTTCATTTTCTTTTTTTCCCCAACACTAATATTATTTTTGCCAAATAAAAAACAAACATAAAACATCACTGAAGCCTTCAATGAACCCAATGAGAGGGATGGGTGAGGAGGGACAGTTAAAAAAAAAAAGACAGCAAACACTGTTTATCTTGTTTTCTTCAAAATACGTTTGTCCCACCTTCCTCCTTAAAAGGAACCAAGGCAGCTTACATCATTGAAAGACAATAGTAAAGCTAACAACAGTGAGTATACAAATATTTAAAATGGTCAAGCCAAAAAAACAACAACACATACTGTACTAAAAAAAAGGTAAGCACGCATGGGAGCCAGCTTGAGGAACCTTTGCAGATAAGCTTAGTGATCCTTTCCTCCTTTACTATCCAAAAGTGGGCTTCCTTCCCCCAAGAAGCCTTTTCACCCCATTATTGGCCCAATGCCTGTTTCCAGAATGGCTATTCTATTCAACAGCCACAAGCCCACCAACTGGGCTGCTGCATCGGCCAGTACCAATACCACATCATCCTGAAAAAAAGGACACATACCGCCCCGCAAAGATCAGCAGGACCAGAGGACAGACGGTCGGCCAATTTTTTATCAATATAGCCAGGCGGATAGACAGACAAAAAAACTGATAGAATTGAACCATTTCTGGAAGAGATCCTCTTTTCACTTTCAGGTGCCACCCCCGCAGACTCTCCCCTGCTCCTCCTCCTCCTCCTCCTCCAGGTTGGTTTCATCTCCACCAAAGCTTCCAGAGGAAGTCGCCCGGCAACTGAATCCAGCTGTCCAAAGTCTGAGCCAGCTGGATCAAAAGACAGCGTTTCACAAGAGTTCGTCCCCTCTACAATCTCGTGCCGTTTATTTACAAGGTAAGATAACCCAGCTGAACCTCAGCTGTCTAGAGGCTCAGATCGAGCAACACAGCAGCCTCGGTCTAGTAAAACGTCTATGCTCCGGACTTTAAATAAGCAAAAGGTGCCTTCACGGCACCGACCTATGCCAAGTTCCTGGACTTGCTTTTTTAAAGGGACTCCATCATGCAGCCTTTTGAAAATTACAGCCAGGGCATTTTAAAAATGTACACTCCAGATCAATGCCACGGGTCTCCACTTGTTTCATGTTGGCTTTCCGACGCCACCAGGAAATTCCTAGCATGAATTCCATCAGAGGACAGAGCCCATTAAATCAGCATCAACATTACATCTGTATTCCTGGACAGCTCTAACCATGAAACCTCGGCCCTGAGGCATCAGCCCCATAACTCCTTTAAAACAGCTCGCAAACCTCTGCGCTTAGGAATCTGAGCTAGGAAGCAAGGAGTTACAACGTTACCTGTCATGAGTTACTTTTATTAGTTAAAAGGATTGGGATAAGCTAACATCCTGAAAGCAATCCAAGAAGCAGGATAAAGGCCCCTTTCCTGGTATAAGAAGTAAGGACTAGAGGGGTGGATGGATAATTCTGGGGGTTACAGCCCAAATGCACTGACCTATACATTTGAAGGCACATGGAAATGATGGTTTCAGCTATTTGGGGCCCCTTCTCTTACCAACCGATCCCCTGTGGGTGCCTATGTGTGTATCTCACGCCCCTGGACATTTAATGGTCCCGTGCAAGCTGTGATAGGATTGACCGGAACAAGTTCTGCCTGGTCTCTCCAAATCCAAATCGCCTCCCTTTTCCTCCTCCTCGGTCAGCCTCTGGTTTTTTCCCTCCTCCCCTTTTCCATTCTTCTGGAGACTCTCTCGTGCTGCGCTCGGCTGCTCTCCAATGGCTTTCCTCCGGGTGGTGGGCACGGCCCCTTTTAGTCGCTGAGCCAGAAGCCGCAACAAGGCCCACCAGAAGCAGCAAGAAAGCCGAGCAGGAGACGGGTCCAAAATGGGAGGGATGGGATGGGACCCGCACATGGCCCCAGGGGCGGCCTGCACAACAAGGCGGGGAACACGCACACCCCGATTTCTTCCTTGGTCAGATATATCCCATCTCTCCTTTCCAACCCTGTAGTTTCCAGGAAAAAGCAGGTGCAAGGCCAGATAGCAAAAAGCAACACTTTGATGGCTCGGGGAATGAATCATTCCAGAGGGAAAGAGGAATCTGCAGGTACGTCATGCTCGGGGGGGGGGGGGGGAGAGAGAATCAACCACCTGCTTCCAGGAACAAGCCAGGCAGGTCCAAAGATAGGATCGCACTGCTCAAAACTACCTAGGCTTGGAGGGAAAAGTTGCCTTTTCTGGAATTCCCCAACCAGGGTGGCCCCCTGGCCACGTGGGCTGAGCAAATTCGTTAAGCCTCCTCGTCCAAAACAGGGATTTGTTTATTTTTTTGTTTATAAATTCCAAAAACGATCCAGCTGTTTCAATGGGGGATGGGGACAATCAAGCCCACTTCCCATCTCTTTCATTCAGCGGTTTACTCCAAACAAAGCAGGTGAGCTGCCGGAAATCAGCTCTCTTGCAGCCCCGTTGCCTTTCGGGCAAAGCGGTGTGGAACCCCTTCCCACTTCCTTCCTTCCTTCTCCTCCTCCTCCTGCCTTTGGAGTTAATCCTGCACTTCTTTGTCCCCGACTGAGCTGCCTGTTGATCTGTGACCAGGGAGGGCAAAATAATGGGTTGCACCACATGCTCTACTCTGGCTGAACTCCTTTAATCGAGACTTTCCTGGAAGGTCCCCCCCCCACCTTGCAGAAGGAAGAAGGGAGGGGCAACTGGAGAGACCCCGGAGGACGGCGAGGGCGGAAAGTTGCACAGGGGGGGGAGAGGCCTTAAGATGGTTTTTCTGGAAGAGGTAGCCGAGGGAGTCTGTGCAAAATCCAAAGAAACAACAAACACACACGCACACAAACAAAGACAAAAACATGTGGCCCCTTAAAGTCTACTTTTGTGGGCTACAGTTCTAGCAACCACAGCAGCTCCCTGAAGCCCTGGGGGATTCTGGGGGTTTGTAACTGCAAAACGCAAACTTTCCCACCATCCTCATCTTTTCTGCAGAGCCCACCCTGAAATCAGCGCTCTGCAGCGGTCAGCCACTGCATTCTTTGAAATCTAGTGCTCTCGAGCCATGGCCCACCATTCCACAGATGTCACCCGTTGTCGTTGGTCAAAGAAGAGGGCCTTTCTAGTGGTGGGCTCCATCGGTACAGGGCCCTCCTCAGTGAGGACGGCCTCGTGCAATAGAGGAGTCTGTCGGACGTCGGGTATTTTCAGTTTTAAAGCCTCTGTCTCTTTGCTGCTGTCCTGTCGTCGTTTTTAGCCAGACCAGCATTTGATCCATCCCACCTGATCTTGTCCACAGTGACCAGAGGCAACTCTCCAAGTTGCAGGGAGAAGGACCCTCCCCTCCTCGAACAATCTGGAGACACGGTCAGGAGCTAACTGCGGGTTCCAGATATCACACTTTAAGAAGGATGCCAACAAACTGGAACGGGTTCAGAAGAAGGCAACAAGGATGTTGGGTGTGTGTGTTTGGAAACCAAGCCCTAAGAGGAAAGGCTGGAAGAACTGGGCCTGTTTAGCCTTGAGAAAAGAAGACTGAGGGGAGAGAGGAGAGCACTTTTCAAAGGCTTGAAAGGCTGTCGTACAAAGGATGGGCAGGATCTGTTCTCCATCATCCCAGAGTGAGGGACAGGTCATAATAGGCTCAAGCTACAGGATGCCAGATTTCGGCTGAATATCAGGGAAAAAACCCTTAACTGTTAGAGCAACGTGACAATTGAACCAATGGCCCAGAAGGTAGCGAGCACTCCAACATTGGGGGCCTTCAAGGAAAAAAAATGGACAACCCTCTCTCAAGTCTGCTTTGATTTGGATTCCTACACCGAGCAAGGGGTTGGACTTTATGACCTCAGAGGCCCCTTCCAAATTAATTATTCTATGATCCTATGACCTTCTGCAAGCAAAGCCCTACCATGAAACTCTAAGTTCTCCCTAAGAGGAGAGGGAACTGGACAGTTTGTGTACCGAAGTCTACCAAATTAACTCCTTCAGGGTTTTTTTCCTAACAAGACCTACCAGATACTTGTTTTTCTTGTCTACAGCTTTTACCACTGAAAGTTCCCAATATTTTAACCTCTTTGTTGCTTCTAGAACTTGGTTGAAAACAAAACATCTTGGAAAAGATCGAGTACTGAGAAGCCAAAGCTCATAAAATACAGTGGTGCCTCGCTAGACGATAATCGTTCCACTGAAATCGCTGTTTAGCAAAATCATCGTCTAGTGAAAAGCATTTCCCCGTTGGAATGCATTGAAACCTGTTCAATGCGTTCCAATGGGGAAGAATCGTCGTTGTCTAGCGAAGATCAGCCATAGGAAAGCCGCTTTGCAAACCGTTGATCAGCTGTTTAAATTGCTGTCTTGCGAAGCTTAGGTCCCAAAAACACCTGTTTGCAAGCGCGGAGGGACAAAATCGTTGTCTAGTGAAAATCGGTTTGCGAAGCGGGGACCAAACATTGTCCAGCAAAATTCCCTCATAGGAATCACTGTTTTGCGAATCGCTATAGCGATCGCAAAAAGCCAATGTCTAGCGAAAAAACTGTCATGCAGGGTAACTGTCTAGCGAGGCACCATGGTAAAGAGTTGCAAGGGACCCCAGGACTCATTGGGCCCAATCCTCTGACAGAGCAGGAACCTCCACAGCTCAAGCTTCTCTGGCAGGTGACCCTCCAACCTCCGTTTCAGAAACTCCGATGAAGGAAAGGCCGACCACAAAGGCAGATCTGTTGCGTTGTGAAGCACTGTTTACAATCAGGATGTTCTCCTGAGGTTTACTCAGAACCGCTTGCACCCCCATTTCAAATTAGAGGGTGGCCACAATCCTTTGGGGGATTTATACTGGTGTAAGGGTAATAATGTAAATCGCAACAGCCAATTGCTATGTAATGAGCTGCTACTCACATTCCTGGTCACGTACCCAATCGCTCCGTCCACATGTGACCCGAAATGAGAGCAGCAATTTCTTAGTAAAGTGAAAGTGACCATGTAGGTTATTATTAATTTAGGTTATTACGTTTACACCAGAGCAAATCCAACAGAATTCTGGCCAGTTGCTTTTATGGACCACTATGCTTTTGCGATCCATGTAGAAAAGCCAAAAAGAAAAAAGAGAGAGAGAAAAAAATTGCAATAAGTGGGAAATAAATAAGTACATATGTTCTAAATGCAAAGCGTATACATTGAGAGTCCTGGGTGACAGCCATCCGCCAGCAGTCACGGTAGACAAATACCATGGAAGACTGTATGGATTCAATCCTGTGCTGTTGTAAAGGATTCTGTGTGCCACCATGGCCACATCTTCACACACACCCCACGCCGGGACCAGGAAAGATTTAAACCAGCATTAAGCTTTGTCCAGCTTTTTCTTAAAAGCACGGATGGGGAAAAAAACAAGATCCTACTAGAGGCTGTTGAAACCAAACTCACTTAACCCCATGCATTGGCTATGTCACCCAAGGCTGATGGGAGTTGTAGTTACACAAGAGGAAGTGGAGGAAGAAGACGAAAATATTGGCTGAAGAAATCAAGAACAGCCATGGTGCTGTTCAGCCTCCAACAGGAGGAAGGGCAGGGGGAAAAATCCAAGGTAAGTACAAGAAATCAACTCCGTGTTGACAAGATAGGATCAGGGATGTTAAGAGTCACTGGGGCGATGATCTCCAAAACATGAAGGACACCGCAATAAGCCAGCTGATTTCTGAATCCCTTTTACTGATTAAGCAGGCAGAGAAAGAGGGTTCCAATGCACAAACTCCTAACAGTCTTGAGTTGATCACGTACGTTTTGCTGCTGTTACTTGAAAGAGAGAGAGAGAGAAGGAAGGAAGGAAGGAAGGAAGGAAGGACCTTTATAGTTCAAAACATTTCACTTAAGCTATCTCAGAAAACCTGGTAACAAGATTGCTTGTTCAGAATGCCATTGCTGTCCATCTCAGTGATTAAAAAAGATGTCAAATTTCTGGAAAAAAATCCATTTTTCCAGAAAGAAACAGGGAAAAACTTTTTTTTTCTGGGGGAAAAAGGAGATTTTCAGAAATTTTTACATCACTAGAAGGGGTGCAAGTTAAGAAGCCAGCATCATCATAGTCACTCAACAGCAAATGCCTACTCTGGCCTCTGACCTGCCACAATTCATGGCCAAGATTTACACTGACTGCATCCTACCAGAAGGCATAACCGATAAACAAAACCATCTTTACAGCCTGGCCATCAGTGTAAGAAGGGGAGGGGGGCATTGAAAGCAGCCGGTTCTTGGCTAAAGCCAGCTAGCAATCATGATGATTAGGACAGTATGTAAGGCCCAAGTTTATTCACTTAAGAACTGCCGAGCTGGATGGGACCCTCTGGATGATGGGAGTCCAGCTCCAGTCAAGGAAGCCCAGTGGGGGAATCAAACTCTCGACCTTTTGACTCCGCAACCAGAGACCTTCGCCAAGTGGACTAATTTCTATGGTCAGACTTGACTCTCGGGGGTTTGGTCTCTCCTTGTAAGGGATTTATAGTGAAAAGATTCTCCACGTGCTCTCCCGTGGAAAAACTCTACGCATGTTTCCAAACAGCATCAGGTCACGGGCTTCGAGCCAGCCAAGAAAAAAAAGGCCTGGGGAAAAAATCACCATTTCTATGGCCTCCTCCAAACCTTTGCACGGAGGCCAGCGCCTCCCAGACTCAATCAGGGGAGTTTCCCCCCCACTCTTCCCCCCCCCATCCCACCCATGCCTGCCTCACCTCAGGCTTCTAGCAAAAGATGCCTTGCTCTGTCTCTACCCACCGCCCCCCTTATTTTCACCCTCTTTCTTGCCGGAAAAGGCCTGAAAAGAGCAGGAAATGTCTGTTTTATGGCTTAGCCTTGGGAGGAACTCCCCCTCTCAGAAACCTCTCTCCCCCCTTCCTCCTTCCCCCCCCCCACGCTCAGACCCGGCGGGATGGCTCTAACCACTAGCTGATATCTAATCAGAGCACACACCTTGGGCCAGAGGTTTGCAAGGCCCAGCTGTTGGGAAAGAAGAGGAACCGCTTCTCTCGGGTTAAAACAGGTCTCTTCTTCAGCCTGACGTGCACATATGGCAGCGGAAAGCTTGCCCATCAATTTTGGAAGACACTTCCTCTAGAAAACAGAGGGAGGATGAGACGCCGTGCTCGGAGGGGGGGATGAGATTGTCTCCTGCCTCACATGTAAGGGGGGGGGACACACTTCCCTCAGGACAAACAGTGTGCTTCCTGTGGAAAAAAACAGGGCTTTTTCGAGGAACTCCTCCTGCTGCTGTGCGATGCCACCCTGGCTTCCATACTGCATCCCAAGATCCACGGGGATGCTTCTGAGGGGCTGACAGGGAAATCCAGTGAACTCTCCTGCATTATTTACTTTACGATTTGTGTTATTTAAGACACGTGTCTCCTGCTTTTCTCCTTAAAAGGGGCCCAAGGTGGCTTATATCTTCACAAGCCGCAATGTTAAAAGGCTAAAAACAGTAAATATATCAAATGTGGAAGAAGAATTAATAACAATATATTTGAAAATGTTAGGTAGAAAAGTTACCAAAAAAAGCAGATTTAGCAGCAACAAAATAGAAATCATCCTATGTAAGTATTCAGCTGGTTATTTGATAGAGTGCAGAATTCGAAGCACCTCACCAAAACATCTATTCCAGGATTGGGGGGGGGGGCTGCTAAAGTGGCATTAGAATGCCATCGCTACAGGGTCGATTAAGCGTCTTTAATTCGGCCGCCCTCCCTCCATTCCGACACGCGTGCAAAGGCTGCCGTACCTGGCCTACATTTTGGAAGTCTTTGTTCTTTTTCCAGTCCTGCTTTTTTGCGCCACCTGCCCTGATAAAGAGTTCTGTGGAACCTGAAACCTTGCACACATTTTGTGGCATTTTGGTTGACCCCAGAGAAGATATGGGGTGCACAGGGTGGCGAGCCGGCGGGGGGGGGGCAAAGCGAGGCCGGCCTGCTCACAGAATCATAACCAGTCATGCATGGCAATGCCCCCCCCAACAGCCCGCCGGGCTGTTTGTGTGACGTGCCTCCCCCCCCAAAGTGGGTTCAAGGCTTCCAGCCACGCCCACATAACCACGTGGATGCTTGCTCAAGGTTTTTGCACCGAGTATGGCACATGGATGAAAACCTTTGCAACCACATGAGGAGCTGCTGCTGCAAAGGGTCCACAGGGGGTCAGGTCTCAGGGGTGACCAGGGGGACTTTGCAGTCCCAAAAAATATCTTTTCCAAACTCTGTTTGCAGCCAACCTTTGCTCACAAAAGCAGGGCAATTAAAAAAGTAAGAAGCAAGTGGACTCTGGAAAAAAGCATGATTGCAAGCCATAGGGATACCCTCCCCAACCGCCACATCAGGCACCCCCACCAAAATGAAAGGACGACAACCCCCCCCCCAAATGGCAGACACAAAAGTTGGGGAATGGATGGGAGCATTTAGCATCCCCTAAGCTGAAAAACCACCTTCTCTCTTTCTTCCAGAGTCTCCGGGCGGACTCCTTTCCTAAATGCCAAGATGTCACCCCCTCAAGATCATTGCGGGGGGGGGCTATGGTTCCCCCCCCCACTCAGCTGCCATCTTGTTTCAAAGAAGCTCAACCGGTGTCAGGCGCTGTGCTTTTCAAAACTGCTTCCAGAGCAAGTGTTTTGAAACACAGCCCTTTGCTTGACTGTTTCCAAAAGAGCTTTCCTGCGTTTTTATCCCCGCCTGTTTCTAATCCTCGAGTCTTGATTTTGGGGGAAATATGGCATCCAAGTCAGATAAACAAGGGCATGCCGCATGTAACTGCGGCACATGGAGAGAGCCCCCCCTGACCCCGACCCTGACAGGGAGGGGGGAACCTTTGAACTAAGATGGCAACCTCCAGGGACGCCCCTCCGGCAGCCTCAGGCTTTTCAAGTCAAACCGTTCATGGCTTGGCAAACATTCTCCTCCCTCAAATGACTACTTTTTAAAAAAAGTTTACATGAAAAACCAGGGCTTTAGGTACCCTGACAGGGAAGCGACGCCGGTAGCCTAGTGGTGCATAAACACCCTAGCTGGAACGAAGAACGTAAACCTATGATACAACATCCCTGTTTGATCTAAAAGTGGCACGATCATTCACGACTCTGACCTTACTACTGTTTGTTGGTCATTATTCTTTAATGCTAACTACTGAGACTGATTTTGCAACAAATAACTGATGATTAGGGTTGCAACCTGAATTATATGCATGGGCATATCCTGAAATGGAGAAGGCAAGCACCCACTGCGTGGAAATCTTGCGCTGTTCCGTAGGATTACTCGGTGGGAAGTGATCTGAGGGTAGTGCAAGCCTGTCTCAACGGAACAAGCTCTATGCAGTATTTGTTACCTTGCTGGAAGTTCAAAGTTTTAGTTACTGCATAGATAGCATTTTCTGCTAGCCAGTAAGAGTGGCTGGGGATGATGGGAGCTGCATTATCACACCGGGGCAGGGCAGGCTGTTTTGGTCCATTTGGGGCTAGTGGAAAGCTAAAACTATCAGGATGATGGAAGCAGGGCTTCCTGAAGAGGCTGCCTCACCTCTTCCAGGAGACATCCCCGCATGTGGCAAAGTTATTCCCCGCCTCCTTCAGACTTCCAAAAAAATCTGGGAGCCAAGAAACCCACAGACAGGGACCTCCCCTTTCTTGGCCACAAAGATTAGATTTCCTGCATCTGCTACAAGGGCCCATTAAAAGAAAAGAAAGAAAGAAAGAAAGAGGTTCTGCCACATTGAATCTGTGAGTCTCTGGAGGTGCCAAGAAGATGCTGGCTTGGTTCTGAAGCACTCACTGAACTCTCCAGGAAATCAGGATTCGGTCCTTCTGTGGGTCTCTGGAATAGTAAATAAACCTCGGTTTCTGGAGACGGCCCATCATCCAAAATAATAATAATAATAACTGGTGCCCTGTGCTCCCCTTGGCGGAGGGATGATGGGAGATGCAGTCCAGCGTGGGGACCAGAATGGGCAAGGATGGGGACTTGGGAGGCGACTCCGGTTGGGCAGAGATGCGAGGGGAGCGGGGCTCCTTGCTGCGCCCCCAGCTCTCCCGGCTCCGCTCGGCGGGGCTTGGCTGCGGCCGGAGAAGGCAGGGCGAGCCGGACGGGGGCTTGGCCGCCGATCGGCCCCTCTGCGCGCGCTCCCCCCCCCGGGCCGGGGCGCCCTTCGACGGGCCGCGAAGCCCCCCCCCCCCGGCCTGCCTCGCAGGGATGCGCGGACGGTTCAGGCGGGCCGCGCTTCCCCCACCCCGCCTTCCCCGGCAGACCTGCGCGCGCTCCCCCCCCGACGGAGCCCCACGGCCAGGGGGCGGGAAAGGCCCGCTTCGGATCGGGCTGCGCGGATCTCGCCCTCCCGAGCCGGGCGAGAGGCGGACGGACGGAGGGAGGGAAGGAAAGAAGGAGGGCCCCTCGGCTCTTCTCCGGACCCTCGCCGCGGGCAGACCGGGAGGCGCCTCCCGTGACCCGGGCGCTTCCCCCGCAGGAGGAGACCCTCCGGACGAGACGCCCCCCTCGCCCTCCCGGCGCCCTCACCCCAACCCCGCTCCCTCTCCAGCGGGGCGGCCGGCGCCGTCGGGGATCCGATCCGCGGCGCCTCGGGCGGGCGAACCCTCCGGAGGGGCGCCCGCCGCTCACCTCGCCGCCGCGCCTGGCCCGCGCCGCGTCTCCCGGAGCCTCGCCGCCGCCGCCGCCGCCGCTGCTGCTCCTGGGGCCGGTGGGTCCGCGCCTCCGCCGCCCGGCTGGCTGGGTTGGCTGGCTGGCTGGCGCTCCGGCGGGCGGGCGGGCGGGCTGGACGGCGCGCCTGCCTTTTTCCCCCCCCGGGTCTGGAATCGGAAACGGGCCGGCCGAGCGCGCCCTTTCCTTTGGGGCGGGCGGAGCGACTCGCCGGGCGCTCCTCTGCGCTGCGCTGCGCTGCGCGGGGGCCGCGGGATGGCCGGGCGAGCCTCCCTCCTCCCTCCCCTCCCCTCCCCTCCCCTCCCCGGCGCCAAGCACGCCCCCTCCCCTCCCCCTCCCCTCCCGGGGGGGCCCCGATCGCCCCCCTCCGCCCTCTCGCCCGCCCCTGATCTCCCTAATCCTCGCCCGCCCCCCCCCGCGGGGCCAGGGCGGGGCCGAGGGAGGCGGGTCTCCAGGTGAAGGCGCGCCCGGGCCGGAGCAAAGAAGAGGCGGCGGCGGCGGCGGGGGGGGAAGTAGGAGCGGGGGGGGGGAATGCACCGGCGGACCCCAGCCCCGCAGGGCGGATCCAGACACCCCCGCCGCCCTCCCCCCCGCAGATCCTGCGCCCCCGCCCCGGGACCCCCCAAACCTGGGCAACCGGAGGTGGGCGCAGGAGGGGAGCGGGGAGGGCTGGGGCAGGCAGGCGCCCCCGGGAGAGAGAGGGGGGGCGGAGGGCATGGATGGGGGCACCCGACCCCCCCCCCCACACACACACACAACGCGGACCCGAACGTTACCCTGGGCAACCCGGGCAGAAGGGGAAGAGGTCGCCGTCCTCGGCTCTGCGCGAGCCCCCCCCAGGCCAAAATCCTGATGCCCGCCCTTCTAGAAGTCCTCCCCGCTCGACCGCTCCCAGCAGAGCCTCCCGCGGGGGGGGGGGGGGGCGATTCCGGACGCCTCCGAAGCAAACTTCAGTTTCCCAAGTTCCGGAAGTCGTCTCGTTTCATTGTAACCATTTCTGAGCAAAGGAAAAAAAGAAAAACTGGGAATGTGGGTTTGGGCATGTGGGGGGGGGCAGGGAAATCCATCTCCCTTGATTTTGGGAATTCCGGGAACTCCCAAAAAATGTGCTGTGCCTTTCCCAAACTCTGGAAACTTTGTACGTTGTCATCGTCGGAAACCCCCAAAAGGCCAACAGCAAAGGGGGAGGGATGTCCCTGGATGGTGGTGTGTAAGGAGTTGGCGGTGGGCCCAGCGCGCCATCCCTGTGGGTCACACTTGAGGAGAGAACAGGCCTCTGCCTCCACGGAGCCTGCAATCCAACCATCCTCGGGAAGGAGACAAGGAGAGGAAGCCGGGTGTGATGGTTTTCCGACATGAGGGAAGCAGGGGCCACCCCTGCCCGGAAATGAAGGGGCAGGCCCCAGGTCGGATCCGCAGGCGGTGAGGGGATGGTGTGTCAGGCCTCTGCCCCTCCCCAGTTCCTGGGGGCAGTGAGAACACAGTGAGCCACCATCAGAAACGTGGCTTTCCAAAGCCCTCTGTGGGTTCAAGGGTGTGGCCGCCAGGCGCAAGGCCTGCTCATCCCCAGGGGGTGCCAAAAGGAGAAAGAGAAAGGTTTAGGTCCCCTGGAGGCAGCCAAGATTCCCTTCCCACTCCCTTCAAACCTTAACAAAGACAGCCTGACATTTGGGATGGGGAGGCAGATGCCCACCTCTCCTAGTCATGAAGTAGCTCTGTGGATGGAAGGATACTCAGATCGGGACTGGGAGGCCACGATCATCTTCACCTGCAGGACAGAGAAAGCTTGGTTTCTGCTCCTCCAGGAGGGCAGGACCCGAACCAGCTCGGTCACATGGCAAGAAAGATTTCAAGAACTTCCTAACAGGTCTGAGCACACTCCTGTCCTGCAGGGAGTCCTGGACCCTTTGTGCACAGCAGGAGAGGAAGATGAACACCTTCCATATGCGTTGTCTCCGATGCATTTTTGGTATCACCTGGCAGGACAGAGTTCCAAACAGAGTCGTCCTAGAATGAGCTGGAATTTTTAGCATGTATACATTACTGAAACAATGACGTCTACATTGGCTTGGCCATGTCATGAGAATGGCTGATGGTCGGATTCCAAAAGATCTCTTGGAGAGTTAGTGCAGGAAAAGTGCCCCAGAGGTAGACCACAGTTGTGATACAATGAGATCTGCCAGTGGGATCTGAAGGCCTTTGGAATGGACCTCAACAGATGGGAAACCTTGACATATGAGCACTCAGCCTGGAGCCAGGCGGTGCATCACGGCCTCTCCCAATTTGAAGAGACATTTGTTCAGCAGGCCAAGGCAAAGAGGCAGTGCCAAAAGCAGCAAAATCAGGGAGCTGGACAGGGGAGAGACTGGATTTGTCTTCGTGTGGAAGGGATGGTCACCCTCGAATTGGCCTTCTCAGCCATACTAGACGCTGTTCCAAGACCTCTATTCGAGCACGTTACCATCGTCTCTTGAGACTGAAGGATGCCTAATCTAACAGGTCTGTTTGGCCGTGGAACAGGAGGCAGTAGGCTCTCTTTTGTGGGAGGTTTTTCTAAAAAGCTTGGATAGCCCCCTCTCAGGGGAACTTCTGCTGGGCCTCTCAACTCTGCAGTTCTGTGAATTTTATGATGCCATTTGCCCAGCTCTGCAGAAACTCTTGAATCAGTTCCCCAATGCGTGGATAGCATAACTCCATTGAATTCCTTCCATTCTTCCACACAGAGAGCTTCCCCGTCAGCACACCCTATGGAATATTTTTAAAAAGCTGCCATGCACGGTGGAGCACAGTGGAGACTGCTCCCCTGCAGCAGCTGACCGGCGGGGAGGACACTGACGCTTGGCTGGGAGATTCTGGGTGATGGAAATACAAAACAAGGAACATTTTCTGGGCTGTGCACTTGGGGGGCATCACACATTTTGTAGCACAAGATGAGAAACCTCTGCCCCCCCCTCCTCAGTTCCTTACAAACTGGGGCCATGCTAGGGCTTTTAGCCGATGACAAGCTAAACAGTTTGGGAATGGGGGGCAAAATTTTCCCTAGCCTTTGTGTTGCTAGCATCTAAAGAGGCAAAAAATATCCTCGCCCTCTGAACTTACTTCCAGGATAAAACACTTCCGTGGGGAAGAATCGGGGCCTCCCCTTTAGCCGGGAGGATTAATGGTTGTTTTATGTCTCTAATTGCACCTCCTCTCCTGGGCCAAGTCAATGCGTCCCCCACCCCCACCACCTCGAGGGGTTCTCCCTGTATAATGTGAAGGTAATGGAGATTTATTTGCGAGGTTGCCATGGGGCTGAATGCGGCAAAGGCCGTAATGTGGTTTGTTAGCCCTGCAATCAAAGCAGAAATGGGTTTGGTGACTTTCGGAGTTGCTCTACACCATCGTGTAAAAAGATAAGTGACTTTGTCCCTGCAGAGGGGCACGTGTGCCTGAATTTTTGGAGCATTTGGCTTCCAGATCTCCTCCTGGGGTGAGTGAATCCCCTGGATATCTCAAAAACGACCACAGGAACCGGTGCAGTGACCGACAAGTCGAGCTCGGCTTGCAACAGTCCACTTTTGAGAGACACCATTGCCAGCGTGGCTGATGGCGAGGCTAGCCAAAGGATCCTGGGAGCTGTGTTGAGAGAAAGACTTAGGAAGCAGGAAGTCCCTCACTCAGGTGTTATCACTGCTGCGTTATCTTTTGCCGGTCGGTTTATCTGGCCAGGCTGGAATAGTCAGAGGGAACAGAAAACGTGACTCCCTTGAGGACTTCTGTCACAGCCCTGCACGATTTCATCACTTCCCCTCATGGCCTTCCCAAGCTCCCCTTTCTTTGCACCTAGTTAGGAATAACTCAAAAAATGTTAATCCCCTCCCCCACAAGGCCACCCCCTCTTGTTTTCTCCTTTCTTGCACCCCCTTTTTTTAAAAAAACAGCTCTCCGAATGCAGCTCCACCGCAGAGCATCACCCCGGGGTTCATTGTAACAGGTGTCTTGCTTTGGATCCCATCCTTCACAATCTCTCCATATGGAATCTACCTTTTTGTTGTTGTTGTTTAACAGTTGTTGTGTCACTGGGCCATCTGCCGTGATCCGAATATTGTTTTCCTTGGTCATTGCCAACTCAGAATACCTGGGCACGGTGGGGTGGGGTGGGGTTGGTTGGCTGGCTGGCAACATTAGTTTACACCCCAAACAACACTCACTTCTCAGTCTGTTGTTCATTTGCCCCGTCTTGAGACATCTTCATCTTTGAACTGCAGAGCTGGAAGGGGCCCTATGGATCATCAAGTCCAGCCTTGTCAAGGAGGCACAGCGGGGAATCGAACCCCCAACCTCTGACTCCAAAGCCAGAGACCTCAACCTCTGAGCTATCCAGCACTTCAATGATAACCATTTGCCATCAGGTCAATTCTGTCTTATGGCAATGCTTACGCAGAGTTTTCCAGTTTGAGAGTACTTGGATATGGTTTCCTATTCCCTCATTCCTGGGGTGGCCCGGAGGGGGGAACTGTGCAGCTTGCCCAAGGCCACCTAAGCTGGCTCTTTTCCCAGAAGGCACAGTGGGGAATTCAAACTTCCAACCTCTGGCTCTTTGCAGTTCCCGCACACCTTGAAAAGGTGTGTCTGTGAGGGCCAGCCTTAGCTCCTTGTGACCTAACCACACGTACAGGTTGCTTGGATAATTTTTGAAGCTTCGTGCGGGCCCAGGACTCTCATCCCTCTGCAAACCATCTTCTTCCTGTGAATTTCTGGTTCTGGAACAGGTTGCCCATGCATAAGGCAGGATCCTGGCCCAGCCAGGCTCTATTGATCTGGTGTTGGCTCACCTTGAGTAGAAAGAGAATGTTAACCATGCCTCATGTCGCTTCTGATTTTGTCACCCTTTTTCAGTGCAATGAATCTTCAGTTGGAGACCTTCCGTTCTCCTTGGACGCTTCAGGCTAGTTCGAACGTGGAATTTCTGGAGTTGTGACTCACAGGCAGGAGAGCCAGGGAGAAAGGATGGGCGAGCGCCTTTCCCTCTCCTCATGGTGAGTCATACTGCCCCCAATAAGCTCCCAAATTCTTGCCCCAACTCTCATGGGTTTCCTCGGGAGCCTTCTCTGAGAGACTTGGGAGACCCCGGCAAGAGTGCCTGCTAGACTGAGGCTGCCACGTGCACGTCCACCACAGGTGTGTCTGCTACCTCTGGATGCCACCACGCCCAATCCACCACAACCCCCCCCCAAAAAAACACCCAGCAGAAAAGGCGTGTTATGCTCCAGAAGCCTCTGAGAATGGTAATTTCGCAACGGGACAAGACGCAGGAGCTCCCAACTCTCTCTAAAAATGAAATTGCTTTCCTGCAAAATTCTGTTTTAAGTAAATTTGGTCTTTTTGAGAGGCTATTGCAGCCTCAGTGGATCTGGGAAACAGAATAGCAGCTCTCAGAGGCCCTGAAGTTGCCTAGTGTGCTACTAAGGTCATTGTAAACACACACACTTTTCAAGATTTTCCCCCTCAAAAAAGTACAGAACGAATATTTTCCTTCAGGCTGCATTCCTGTATATACATGATGGG
The DNA here is from genome assembly GCF_051106095.1 of Pogona vitticeps. Taxonomy (NCBI): domain Eukaryota; kingdom Metazoa; phylum Chordata; class Lepidosauria; order Squamata; family Agamidae; genus Pogona; species Pogona vitticeps. The sequence continues at coordinate 2,595,490 of NC_135786.1, forward strand.
CGCTCGATGGCTGCTCTAAGTAGATATTATGTCGTTTGTTCTGTTCCACGAACTTTGTTATTAATTCACTTATTTAAAATATTTATACCCTGCCTTTCTCCTGAAGAAACCTGCCAAGGCAGCTTACCAAAAAACAAACAAACAAACAAACAAACCTGCAGCCCCATTTTTGGACAACCAATTATGAAGAAAAAGCCTGCCCGAAGACAAAGTTATTTGCCTGTAACATAGAACAACTTGGATGAATCAGTAAAATCCACAAAATCCTGTCGTTAACAGCCCTGGTCCAGCTTCCTTTATGGATTCAACCCCCCCCCCCCTCAAGCTTGGTTTTCCTTTTTCCTTACTGCCTTCCTCTTTTCTTTAGTTTTATTGCATTTTCCCGGGGGGGGGGGTCTTGTCTTCTCCTGACTTGTCTAGATTACAACAGCCGCCCCTGAGTCGTTTCTGCTTTTTAATAAATCACTTCTAAGGACTCTCTACCTGGAAAACCCTGAAAATTTATTATAACAATTATCGTTGTCGCTGTTGTTCAACAACACCAGGCACAGGCCATCAAAATGATTAAAACATTGGTATTCTGTAACAGATACAAGTTTTAACCAAAAACATAAGTACAGTACCTGTTAAATATCATCGTAGTATGTATGCTATTCCTAATATTGCAGCTTTTCGTAGCTCTGGTGGTGTGATTTCTGACATCTGCAACTGCATACAGTACTGTGTAAAATTTCTTCATATTGTTCCCAAAGCCCCGATTTTTAGTGGGTGGGGAGTGTTTGGGGATTTTTTTGTGTGTGTGCATGTGGGTCTGGTCTCTGGGTGTCAGTGTGAATTTCGTTGTATGGGTAAACTATGTATATACTTGCACTGACAATAAATTTATTTGATTTGATTGATTTGATGAATCCATGCTGACCACGGAAGTGTGTTTCATCCACAAGGGAGATGTTTCGATGGCCCCAGGTCTGCACTTTGTTAGTTTTTCCAGTTCTTTATTTTTGACTGTGGCATCCACTGAAATTGCTGTGAGGATGACGACAAGGACGACTCAATATTCAGAAACTGATTCCAGAGATCTACTCTGGTTGGGGTCAAGAATTGGATTGGGGCCACGGCGGCGGCTGACCTTTTTGCTCCCCTGTGAACCAGCCTGTGGGCTCCGAGCTCCAGCCTCCATTCGACAGCCCACTGGTGGCCTTCCAGGTGTTGCTAGACTACAGTTCCCATTATCCTTCAACATGTGTGATGGTGCTTGTGGCTCATGGGCTGTAGTCCCAAGGATTATCAGGACGGCCTCCTGCTTCCCTCCCCCCCCCCGTGTGCTGCTTTGCAGGCTTCAGGTGGGTCCTAGGACTCTTCTGATGGGCAAGGGTGCCCTTCCAGGTCACACGATGGAAGGCAGGGACAAGCCGAACATTTTGTGGCTAGCAAAACAGGCTTGAGGGATTGAGGTCCCAGGAGCCCCTTGTATGGTTCTGGCTGCAAAAGAGCTGCAGAAGGAGAGAGCGGCCATTCTCAGAAGGAAAATGGGAGCAAGAGAAGGGAGACCTAGAGAGGATCTTTCAGGATGTTTTGGTAGCCCAGTGGTATGCAAGGGGGTTGGGAGGAGCCCTGACCAAATGGCCTGGATATTGGGCATTGAAATGCAGGCAGACTGGTCTGGAAATCCATACACATTCAAATCCCTGTTTGCTATGGGTGATCTCCTTGGGGAAATTAACTCCTGAAAGCTGGTTTTTGGGCCATGATTTGAATATCAATCAGCAGGCCATTTTGGACCATTAGGGATGAGGAGATGGGGATGATGAAGGTGATGAGGCTGGAGTGAGAACCCTTTTTAATTTTTTTGCAAGCGATGGCCATAAAAGAAGAGAAAACCCTGGCAGAGGGAAGCCAGCAAGAAACAAAAGCAGGGATCTCCCCCCCCCCACAACCTGCCCCCCCCAGCCCTCCTTTCCAAATTATCTTGCAACCCAAACCTGACTGTGAGCCACAAAGGGGGGGCCTAGGAAGTGTATACTTAGGTGTGGCAGGGGGGTAATGGGGAGGGGGGATTGAAGAGAGAGAGAAAGAAGCAATCTGGGGATGAATGACCTCAGTCATGCTGGGTCAGGCAAAATAAATAAAGGAGAAATTAAAGAAGAGAAGTCAAGTGGTTATCTCTGCATCTGAAAAGGGGACCAGAGTCTATGAAAACTTTTATGCGAAATAAAACTTGCGAAAGCTTTCCAAGGAGCCAGAAAGCTCTTTGCCACTCCGGCTCAGGAGAGAGTGAGGTTGCTTGCTACCTGGCTGTAAATAATTATCAGAAAAGAGACCATAAATATCTGAAGTAGCTCTGCAAGTGAAAGGAAGGATTCCACCCACAGCCTGGACTGGAAGGCCCTGCCATGGAGCGCCTCTGGGAAAGTTTCCCCAAACCCCAAATATCTCCCTGTGCCCGAGAGGCCGCTTGCATGTGTGCAGGAACTCAGCTCAGAAGCTCAGCCCTTGGGATCTATTCCTTTAGCCCCGTCTTTGTCATGACAAGACTAGGCCAGACATGTTAAGATCTATAGGGCAACCGTCCTCCGCTGGGTGCCACCCAGAAGGGTTGTGCTATGACTCCCAAAAGTCCAAGCCACCGCCAAGGTCTCACAGAAGGTGTCGTCGGACCACGCGGCTCCGGGTACAACACAGGCGAAGGCGACCCATCTTTCTGGGAGTTCTTCAGCCTCCGGGCTTTGAGGCCTTCCTCAAAACAGCACCCCCCCCCAGATGGCAGGCCCCCTTGTTCCCAGTCGGCATAGCCATTAAGTGGTCTGTTTAGCGGTAGAGCTGCAGCAGATGTCCACAAATGCAGGCCAACAGGTGCCCAAAGGGTTCGGGGAGGGGGGAGGAAGCAAAGCAGAAATTCCCACCAAGGAGGGAGAGAGACCAGTTGGACCTGAAAGAAATGTCCAAGTTGGTTCCCAGTTCTGCGTTCACACGTCTTCAAATTGGCACTGAAAGGATGTCCTTGCCTAACAGAAGGATTTCGCCTCCTTTGAAGCCACAATTCTACAGGGCTGGGCTCGCGACTTTCCAAATCTTGTGGGACTGCAACTCCCCTCATCCCCTCGGCTGCACAAGTTGCCCGCGGGCTCATGGCCATGATGCAAGGGCAGGGTGCCTGAGAGCGGAGGATGCTGGCCTTTCTTCCACCATGATTGAAACCTGGTTGGGATTCACGTCAGCTTGGGAGAGCTTGCTGCTGTTTGTTGTTGTTTGGTCATTAAGTCGTGTCCGACTGAGTCGTGTCCTGAAGCTGAGGCTCCAGTACTTTGGCCATCTCATGAGAAGAGAAGACTCCCTGGAAAAGACCCTGATGTTGGGAAAGTATGAGGGCAAGAGGAGAAGGGGACGACAGAGGATGAGATGGTTGGACAGTGTCATCGAAGTGACCAACATGACTTTGACCCAACTCCGGGAGGCAGTGGAAGACAGGAGGGCCCGACGTGCTCTGGTCCAAGGGGTCACGAAGAGTCGGACACGACTAAACGACTAAACAACAAGGCATGTCTCAGTTGCGTGCAAGGTCGTGCAGCCTGGCCAGCTATGCAGACCTCTCGTGGATAGCAACAAGGCTCCTCTCCACCCTCTTACTCCAAGGGCAGGAGACCAGACTTTCTTTCTCCAGTAAAGGGCAGCCGTTTTCTTCTGTAGTCCACAGAAAAGTTTTGTGGCCCCTTTGAGAGTAATTCCAAGTGCTGGTTTTAACCTATAAAGCCCTAAACTAATTGGGTCCAAGCGATCTCCAAGACCATATATCTCTTTCTGAGCCTGTCCAAGGGTAAAGATCAGCCGGGGAGGCCTTTCTCTCGGTGTCGCCACCTTCCCAGGTGCCTTTGCTGGGGACACAGGAGAGGGCCTTCTCTGTGGCTGCTCCCAGCCCTTGGAACTCCTTCCCACTTTCTGAGAGTGGTGTGTGTGTGTGTGTGTGTGTGTATACACACACACACACACACCACACACACACACACACACACACACACACACACACACACACACACACACACACACACACACACACACACACACCACTCTCAGAAAGTATATATATACACAGTGGGGTCTTGACTTGAGAACTTAATCCGTATTGGAAGGCGGTTCTCAAGTCAAAAAGTTCTCAGGTCAAATCTGCATTTCCCATAGGAATGCATTGAAAACCATGTGATCCGTATCTGCTCTTTTCCGTCCATAGAAACTAATGGGAAGCTGCTATTCTGCCTTCGACCACTAGAGGGGGATATTTTGTTTCTTTTTTTCTTAGGTCGAGAAAGGTTCAGGGAAGGCAGGGAAAATACAGTCCAGGCAGTACAAGTACCAGGCAGTCTGAAGACTGTCTCCCAATCCACTCCCGAAACGCTGGGAGGAGTGAGGAAGCAGACAGGCACCCTTTTCACTGGCCAACAGTTAACTGAAAGTTCACATTTTGCACTTTCCCTGCCTCCCACGTGGGTTTTTTTCAGTTCTTAACTCAAATCTAAGTACTTAAGTCAAGTCAATATTTTCCTATGAGAGCGGTTCTTAAGTCAAAATGTTCTTAACTCAAGCCATTCTTAAGTCAAGACCCCACTGTATATGTGTGTGTGTGTGTATTTACATACACACATACATATAGGTAAAGGTAAAGGTTCCCCTTGGCAATCTTTGTCCAGTCGTGTTCGACTCTAGGGGGCGGTGCTCATCCCCGTTTCCAAGCCATAGAGCCAGCGTTTTGTCCGAAGACAATCTTCCGTGGTCACATGGCCAGTGCGACTTAGACACGGAACGCTGTTACCTTCCCACCTAAGTGGTCCTTATTTATCTACTCGCATTTGCATGCTTTCAAACCGCTAGGTTGGCGGGAGCTGGGACAAGCGATGGGAGCTCACTCCGTCGCGTGGATTCGATCTTACGACTGCTTTGTCTTCTGACCTTGCAGCCCAGAGGCTTCTGCGGTTTAGCCCGCAGCGCCACCACGTCCCTTACATACATATACACACACATATTTATATACTGTATACGTGTGTGTATATCTGTGTATGCATACCTATGTGTGTGTATGTATGTGTGTGTACAGATGCTTATTGTTCTTATCTTTAGCATTGCTCTTGATTGATGCCAGACACGGTTTTTACTCATTGTTCTTAGTCTTAAATATTATCTTTTAATGGCGTTCAGCCCCTGTTGTATACTGATCGTTTTCAAATTCAAACATGGTCTTTCCAGGTTGTAAGCCGCCTTGGGTGCTTCTCAAGGAAGAAATCTGGGTAAAAAATAGTTTAAATGCGGATAAATACTGATAATAGGGACGTTGGACGCCGCCTGCCCGTCCGCGGGTGGCCCTTCTCTGGTTCCCCCTTCCTGGCCACGGGGAAGACTTTCAATTCCGGGATCCCCCCCCTCCACCAAAAGCAACCACAAGCCATCCTAGAACAACAACAACAACAACAACAACAACAACAACAACAACAACAACAAAGGGTGGGTTGACGGTGTGTGCGTGGGGGGGAAGGTATTGGCGGCCCTGTCCCGGGGCAACCCCCCGACCCCCCCCCCCGACCCGAGACCCCACCCGACCCACCGAGGGCCCAGAGAGGGTCTTCGGAGGGGGGCCTGATTCGCCCCGTCCGAGCCAGAGAGCCTCCCCGCCCAGGAGCAGTCGGCCTTGCCCGTGGAGGGGGAGCCGAGCGGCCGGGTTTGCCTCCCGGGGGGTGTGGGGGGGATGTGGGGGGGAAAGGCCTCAGCCCCCCACGTCTCGGCCGGAGGGAGAGGGACGCGGCTGAGGACTACAACTCCCATCAGCCCAGGCAGAGAGCCCCCCCACCGGGCGAGGGCGGGAGGCTCAGCCCCGGGAAAGGGAAAGGAAGGAAGGAAGGGAGGAAGGAAGGGGCGGCGCGGCGGGGCCAGGCCGGGAGGAGCTCCGCCGGGGCTCAGCCCAGCGCCGGCCTTCCCTCCCTCCCTTCCGCCCTGGGCTCCGGGCTGCCTGCCGGCCGGCCTTCTGCCTTCTGCTGTCGGGGGGGGGGCCTGGAAACGATGCCGGGGCCTCCGCTGCCGCCAGACTCGGGCCCCGCCTCCGCCGACATGCAGCCGCTCAACCAGCTGAGCGCCCCGGTGGGTGGGGGGGGTGTCGGGGGGGGGGCCGCCCTGCCTTGGCCTTCCCCCCCCCTTTCTTCCTTCCTTCCTCCTCCTTCCTCCTCCTCCTCCTCCGGGGCCTGAGAGGAAGGGCCGGCCAGGACCCCGGACCCCCCCCGGGGGCGAGGCTGGAGAGAGGGGGGGAGACCCTGGGGGGGCAGAGGAGGAGGAGGAGGAGGAAGAGGGGGGCGGGAATAAGTGGGGAGGGCGAGGGGGGGGGACACAGCATCTCTTTCTCCCCACCCACCCCCTTTTTTGGGGGGGTGAGAGAGCGGAGGGGGTCTGAGGAACCCTTTGTCCCAGCGGTTGAAAAGGGCCAGTTAGGCGGGGGGGGGGAAGGAAGAAAGCCCACTGAGGGCCCCCCACACACACACACCCGGTTGGGGAAGCGCCCCCCCTCTTCCCGAAGCCTTGACGGCGCGGGTCAAGGGGGGCCGGTTTGGTCCGGGTGGGCAGAGGGAGGGGGGGGCTTCTCCTCCTCCTTCCCCCCCCCCACTCATTTCCACGCTTGCCTTTTTGGCTCCTGGAAAGGGGGGGCCCTCCTTGGGTCCTGATGGCATCCAACCCCCCCCCCTTTTATTCTGTGATTCCCTTGGCCAGACTGAGCAGCTTAAAGGGGCCGAAGGAGGTCCGGCTTTCCTGGAGGTTGGGGTCCCCACCAGGGCTGCACATCCCTTCCCGGATCCAAAGGCACCACCCTTTTGGAGAGCTGGGAATGGGAGAGGCGGTGACCGGGGGGGGGGGGCAGCGGCTGCTGGTGCACCCCCATGCTGTGGTTCCTCTCCAGTGAGCGTCTCTCCTTCACCGCATCCCCGCACACACGCAAGTCCAGGTCCAAAAGGAAAATACGTTCAAAATGGGATATTCTCCTCTGACTGCAGCATTGACCTCCAGGGCGGGCCACATCTAGCTGCAGTTTGCCAGGAGTCTCCTGCCTTCCTCCCCCCCATCATCCTCCCCCCATTGTGCAGCCTCCAGTGGCTGAAGTGCTGAGATCCCTAATACAAACCACCTTCTTTCTGTTCTTCCATCTCTGCTTCTTCCGGGCGGGTTAAAGACTTCTGTTCATCCATGAGCCACAACGTCCATGGAAAACACGCCTGGCACGATTGTCAGGTGTTGTTGACATCTAGGAAAATATTTACGATTGTTGGTGTAAGCAAAAAAGCAGAGTTTTGGAATAATTTTTTTTTTAATGACAGTATCCCTCAGCTAGCGTGGCTATGCTGGCCTGGGGATTTGGGGAGTTGTAGTCCAAGAAAGTCATTTTTCTTGAGCTTTCCCAGAAAGGATGTGCCAGATGTAGAAACAGTAGAGAAAGTGGGTCAGTAGCTGGACTCGTTCTATAGGTGACTCGTTTTTTGTCTTTATGGTCTCTTTCCAGCAATTCTCCACCCTGAGCGAAGTCCTCTTCCAATTTCTGCAGGAACCTAAAGAGGTAATCGTCCGACTGCAGGTGTGTGTGTGTGTGTAAGATCGCCCTGAAAGATTGAAAATTGGGCTGACAATAGCTGTGTTTTGGCTGGAAGCTGGAATTTCAGTCATCCTGATCCTAATTGCTCTTCCAACAGATGAAATAACAATCCTTACAGCCTTTCCTCAAGACGTATCCTTGTAAGATCCTGCCTTTTCCATAGTTTGTTCGGTGAAACTTTATAACCGCGATGGCCTAAACGGGAATGTTGTGTCAGAGCTTTGAGAGTAAGATGTGCTATCTCCCTAAAATAATGAGAAATGCCAAAAAAAAAAAAATTAAAAATCCAGAAAACCTTAAACCAGCTGTCCAGTGTTCATGGAGGACATGAAAAAAAGAGAGAGAAAATCTATGTTTTGGATCCCAAATCAACACTCCAAACATTTGTGCTCTAAAAAAATAATTAAATGCAAGTGTTCTTGGTTTATCTCATTCTCTGGCTTTCTCCCGTCGCGGAAGAAGGCGGAGAAATAAGGGAAGCTGTTTCGCCCCTTCTGTCCGTGCATTCGGGTCTTGTGTTCTGACATCCTTTGCCTGTCCTTGATAAACGTCTACAGAACGCCTCTGCCCATTCACAACAAGCCTGTCATCCAGACCATGAGTGTGAGGGGCTTGTATGTTGTTGAAAACCTTTTTGGAAAGAAAGATCACGAGGGTCTGAGGAGGCCATCCTAGGCAGCCTTACTGGGGAGTCAAGTCTCCTTGAGGCACGCGGCCCCCGAGTAAGCACAGAAGAGCCCAATTTCGGCCCTTGGAATCAAATGTATTGTTTGTATTTATTTTTTTTTTAGAAAGATATTGTCTTTATTTTAAAACATTAAAAATGCAACAGATCATAAGACAGGGAAGAAAAAGAAAAACACCTAGTGACGAAAACATAAACTGGAGTCGAAACTCAAAATCTGTCGTGCCTCCAGTGTTCTCCAGATGGTGGCATTTGTCGTGGCTGATGCTGGACAAGGGGCCGTTCTGGTTTGGCCCCAGGCTGGGTGGCTGGAGCCCCGTTCCTTAAAGGCCGAGCTGAAGGGAGAGGCTGGACACATCCTGGGCATGGCTGGGAGATGGGCCACCACCCAACGGGGAGAGTCCCCCAAGACCGGGAGGACTGCAGGCGCAGTGTCCCTTCCGCTCCACCACTTCCAACAACTTTCCTCGCTGGAAGTGGGCAGAGTCACCCTGCGTGTCGCTTCTCTCCCCCCCCCCCTCCCTTTGCAGGTGGAAAGGTTCCTAGCTCAGCTCTCCGAATTTGCCAGCGTGAATAAGATCAGCCTTGGACCCTTGAAGAATGTTGTCAAAAGCCTCCTGCTGGTGCCAAACGGTGAGTTTGGGTACGACGTGGGGCAGGGTCGGTCCCAGGAGTTCCTCTGGCTCCAGATAAATGGTTCTCGCGAACTCTCTGGTCTCAGAAATCATGGGCTTCCGGGTGGCAAGTGAGTGGCTCAGCAGCACAAAGGAGATGTCGGCAAGCTGGGGGGCAACGTCGCCCTTTCCCCTTGGTCCTCTACACGTGAAGAGCTTGGGACGTTGACCTGTGTTCAAACTACAAGTCCCAGAATCCCCTGGGCACATTGGGAATTCTGGGAATGGTATTCCCCCCCCCCAAAAAAAAAGTAACTTTCTGAAACTCTGAGCCTCAGGTGCTGAAGCAAAAGGGGTAGCCCAGCCACTCCTATCTGTTTGTCCTTAGAGCTTCTTCATAGATTGGGAGGTGGGAGAACAATTCGTTCCCCAAGAGGTGGACGTGTAAAAAACTGCGCCAGCGGGGACAGCAAAAAGGAAAAACAAATTATTTCACAGTGGCCTTCTGTGCATCACCATCCTCTTCCTCAGACACTGCGGGAGGAAGGAGGAACTCCCTCCGTTGGACGTCACCCCTAAAAACTTGGGTGCATCTCAGATCTGAGGACATTTATTCTTTCACAGAAGCTCCCAGGGAAACAAATGACTTGGTCTTTAACGTGCCACCGCTTTTATACTTCCAATACATGCTTCCGATGTTTGCATGCACGATGGAGGCCTGCAGAAGGGGCTTCCTCCTCCCCCAAAGTCCCCAGGCTTAGAATCTTAAGGATTGCCTCTGGTGGGAAGGGTTCCAGTCGCCTTTCCTTGTGTCCGTTTGGTTGACTTTGAGATCCTGTCGAGTTATGGGGCAAGGATACTGACATTATTCATTACTGTCCTCATTATTATTCCTATTGCTGTTGTTGCCATTATTACTGTGAGGATTAGTCGTCGTCGTCCTCTTGCCCCTGCTACTTTGAATGAAATGCAGTAGAACCCCGGTATCCACGGATTCACTTATCCACAGTCCCCTGCAGTCGAGGAAACCAGATCGCCAGAAGGTGTTTAAATTCTGCAGATCCATTCCTTGGACCCAGGCCAGGTTTTCAGAATCCCCAGGAGAAGCTATGGGAGAATTCTTGTTAGCTTTGGGGGGGGAGGTTTGAAGGGAAGAAAAGCTTCTCTTCCTCTACAAGTAAGGAAGGAATGAATAAATGAAAGCTTAGAAGCATATTCACTAGATGTTCGCTTCTACCCGTGCTTTTTAAGCATCCACGTGGGAAGGGGAGAGCTTGGAACCAATCCTCCACAGATAACAGGGGTGTGCGGTTGTCCTGTAATAGAAATTCAGATGCACACACACACACTTGTGCCCAAACAGGACCAGCGTGTTTAACTTGGCCCGTCTGATTCCCAAACTTGACCGCTTTCACCTTTTTTTATTATTATTATCAGCCGCTCTTCCTCGCTCATCCTGATTTTGATCTCTGCCTGTGGTTTTCCACTTTGGTTATAGGTGACTCTGCATTTCTTACTGGGTTTACCCCCCCCCGCCCTCCCTTTCTTAATTGCACCCTGCCCAAGAGCCATGTTGACCCTCTGGTCTGTTTCGATGCCCCCCCCTTTTGCTTTTTGTTTTACACAATATTTATTTTAGGGGCCTTGAAGAGGAGCCTCTCGGCAGACCAGGTCCGCGCAGATCTGATCACCTTGGGTAAGCTCTTTTTATGGGGCCTCCAGTTATTCTGGAAGGTTGCAGCAGCTCCTGTCTTAACCACGTCCTGTTTCTCCTGGCAGGGCTGAGCGAGGAGAAGGCCAGCTATTTTGAAGAGCAGGTAGGAGGAGCCTCGAGGTTGCATTTTTTTAAAAAAAAAAATGTGCACAGGAGTGTATTTCCTGGGCTGCCTGTTTGTAAACGGGGCTTGCTGCTTACCGTAACACACAGTGTTATGTGTTACGGTATTTTGAGCAATTGTTTTATTTTCTTCCTTTTTAAAAAAAAAGTAGACATTTTATGTGGAAACTTTTCCAACTGTGGTGCCCACTTCCATTAAGCTGGATATCTGTTTGCAAAAGGGGGGGGGGGGTTGAGCTTATATATCGCACGCCCCCAGCGCTTAAAGCAATCTTTGTGTGGTTTGCAATTTAAAACTGGCTGCCGGGGATTGAACCCGGGTGGTGAGCAGAGTTTTGGCTGCAGTACTGCAGTTTAACCTTTGCAAGATGAGACTGGCACAAGGTTCCTTGTTCGTTTGGGGAGCGCCGTTCCCAGGGCAGGGCCGCATTAGCGGATGTAGCCCCATAAATGACTGGATCCTTTTTCCAGGCTGCCTCGTGGATCTCAACTGGCAAGTTTTGTATTAGACCCTTTTTTACAAAGATACAAGAGGCTCATCGAGATTTTTTTAAAAAAATAATAATAAAAGGGAGCTACTCATGGGAGTGATTATGCTTTTTTCCTGCTCCATTCTTTCCTTCATTCCACTGGGGCTCGAACCGAAGCGTACCTGGAGGGGCCTGCATTGTTCCTTTTACGAAGTGTGGCTTTCAGAAAGGGGATCCGCATACCTGAAGTCATAAAGGCAAGCTTTCCAACTTGGTAGCCGGAGAGTCAGGTTTTGTTGGTGGCGGTGACTGAAAAAACAGCTTTCCCTCCTCCTCCTGTCGCTGCTGCTCTGTGGCTTCCTGTTCATGATTGACCACAACAGGGAAGAGAAAAGAAAGCATCTAAAATATGTGACTCACTCGAAGGGCCTTTCCTAAGAACCGAAAGCTTCTGCTTTCATTGATTGATACTTAAAGCTTATCGTGGTACAGTCACTTTTTCTTGAACTTGTTATGCTTTATGTTGTAAGCCGCCTAGAGTGCTCGAAATGACTAGATAGGCGGGGTACTGTATAAATACAATAAATAAATAAATAAATAAATAAATACATACATACATACATACATTCATACATACATACATACATACATACATACATACATACATACATACATACATACATACATACATACATAAATGCTTTATGTTGTAAGCCACCTAGAGTGCTCGAAATGACTAGATAGGCGGGGTACTGTATAAATACAATAAATAAATAAATAAATAAATAAATAAATAAATACATACATACATACATACATTCATACATACATACATACATACATACATACATACATACATACATACATACATACATACATACATACATACATACATACATAAATGCTTTATGTTGTAAGCCACCTAGAGTGCTCGAAATGACTAGATAGGCGGGGTACTGTATAAATACAATAAATAAATAAATAAATAAATAAATACATGCATGCATGCATGCATACATACATACATACATACATACATACATACATACATACATACATACATACATACATACATACATAAAGGCAGCTGTCTGCAAAATGTGTGACGATACGTGCATGTCGTTCAGCATGCAATAGGGCGAACCATTCAGGGCCTCTCCTGTTGTGGCCCCCACCTTTTTTTGAACATCTGGCCCAAACTGGCTACCCTGCCACTGCTACACTTAAAAGGCCTGTCAAGACTCTTTTTGTAGTTGTGTTGCCCTAGTTACTGTTTTTTTTTGGGGGGGGGAGAGGAGGGAATCTCATACTGCTCTGTCTTATTGTTTCCTGGTTTCAATTTTCTCTGTTGCTTTTTTTTTTTTTTTTTTTTTTGGTATTTTAAATTATTTCACTGTAAGCCCCTATCCATTTTCACTCCTTCATCTGAATCTAACCCAGGTATTTATTTGTATGATCTGTTCTGCGCATAGTCAGGGAGATAAAAAACAGTAGGATCCCTCTGTCTGCCAAGGAACCAGTTCCTAGCCCACTCGCAGATGCTGAAAAATGCAGATGATAGTGAATGCTATTTTAATAATGACTCCTGTGGTCTCTAGCTCCCCCTAGTGGCCAGTCCTGCTAATTTAATCCTTAGAAATACATTTTTCTAGGATTGTTCTTTTAATATTTTCAGAGCGTGAATAAGGGAATCAGTGGTTGCTGATCCTGCGGCTAAGGTTGTCCTCGTGTACACCCATCTCTGACACTCTTCACCTAGGAGAAACTGTTCTGTTTCTCCATATTCCAGAAACATTCCCCCCCCAATCCATAGCGTCTATGTCAGTTCTTTAAAAAATGAATAAGCAATAGATAAGTCAGCTGCAAACCTTTGCTAGATCTGGTTTGTTTCTTTAATAAAACGGCTCTTCCATCTTTCCCATAGCATTCGTTGAAAGGTAGAACGTAGGACGCCTCTCTGTAAAAGAGTCAAGTGAAGCAGGTGAACAAGAGGTTCTCCTTCCAAGGCGTCGTCTCCCAGCGGGGTCAAATGGCTAACCAAATAAAGATATCTTAACAAGGTGGCGGGAGGCCAGGGAGAGAGCCAGCATGGGTGGGTGAGGGATCTGTGCGCCCCCAGGGCAATTACAGCCATGGGTCTGCTCCAGCCGCCAGGAAGGCTGGCTCCAGCGTTCCCCGCTGGCCCCACCTTAGCCCCCCTCGTGATTGATTGAGAATGGATGGGCGACCGGTAGCGTGGCCGATGCTGTGCAGAAGGCGAGCCGGTCTCTCTCCCAGTGGGTTCCGGCTGGGCCATGACAGATGCATGCGGGTGGACGGGGAAGACTGGAGAAAGGGCCAGGACAACGTCCGTAGCGGTCGAGGTCACGATGGCCAAAACTTTGGACATGACCTTTATTCACTGGAGCAGAAAGGGGCCTTCTCTGGCATGCAGACTGCCGGTGGAACGCGGCCGGCCAACGCCTTTGTAAAGAGAGGAACTAGCCACAAGAACCATGCTTTTGACACCTTTTAAATTGTGTTTATTTGCCTGTTTGCTGGGTCCTTCCACCAGTGGAAGAAGAACGCCCCTGCCCTCCAGCGCTTGGCTGTCGGTCAGACCCTGATGATTAACCAGCTGGTGGACATGGAGTGGAAGTTTGGAGGTGGGTGAGTGGCCTCTTGGGACCCAGGGACTTGTGATGTCAGGGCCGGGTGTCCCCCGTCCCACCCCCACCCCCGTGCCCCCTTGCCCTCTCCTTCCTCTGCAGGGGCCTCTAGTCTATTTTCTCCCTTCTCTCTGGCAGTAACCGCAGGAAGCAGCGAACTGGGTAAAGTGGGCGCCATCTTCTTGCAGGTAAAAAAAAAAAGTTTAGTTAAATTTCATTTTTCCATTTGTGTCATTTCTGTGCCTGGTGCAAAGACTGAGAGTATTTATATTAGGACCCCAGTAGATGGATGGGAATGGTTTCAACCCCCCATCACCACCACCCCAGCAGATTCTGAAAGACACCAATTACTGTGTAGTGGATGCTGTACATAGTCTCTGGCCAGTTCTGGTAATGACATGGTAGAAATGTACTGCTCTAGTGAATGCAATACAGAGCGTGGTCTCTGGCCCCCTCTAGTGGCCAGTTCTGATAGCTTCATCTTTAGAAATGTATACTGTATTTCTAGAATTTTTCTTTTAATATTTTCAGACCATGGATAAGGGAATCAGTGGATACTGAACCTGCGGATATGGAGGGGATCCTACTGTATTTGCTCCCTGCCCCCATGAAAGGGGCAAATCCCCATTCTTCTCCCCAGATTTCTTTCCTCCATGGCTTGCGGTCTCTGCCTCTGCCTCCCCCTGGTGTTCCCATTCTTAAGTTTCTCTGTACACTCACCTCACAATTGAGTTCTTCTCGCCATTGGCAGATGGCCCAGAATCACAAAGCCAGCGTTGGCTGTTACTTCTGCCGATTTCTGATTTTTTATTTTTTATTTTTTTATTTTTTTATTTTTTTGGTTTGTTTTATCGCTTGCAGAAGTGGGGTCCGTTAACTTTTTAGGAGTCCTTTGCAGTAACTGATTAGATTTTTCTTACGATTTTTTTCCAGCTGAAATTGTTGATCAAAAAGGGCAACCAAACAGAGCCTGTATACATGGGTGAGTGAGCTTTAACCCCATCTTGGGGACTTCTATCAAGAAGCAGGAGGGGCAGGAGGAGACTTCCTACCTCCCATTTTTAAAATGATGATGCCAGTTAAGAGGTTGTTTCTGTTGCAGACATCCTCTCTAAACCGACCCTCTAACCAAAACGAAGTAGGACTTGTACGGTTACATTTTTATCGTTTATTTACCCGTTTTGTAAATATTTAGATTATTTTCCTTCAGGAAGATCAATCCAGCCTACATGGCGCTCCTTATTCCTATTTTATCTTTGCAGTTAGCCTGCAAAGCAGAGGTGAGCTGTCTCAGGAAGTGCAGCTACCAGGCAAAGCCCATCCATGGAGCTGGGCACTCAGTTCCTAGGATCTCCATCCCAGTTCTTTTTTCTTTTTTAAAAAAGGGTTTTTTTTTTAATTTTAAAGAGAAAAGGTGCCTTGCACCCTCTAGTGGTCAATAAACGTTTCTACCTTTATTTTAAATTGCGGAGGCATGGGGTGTGTGTGTGTGTGTGTGAAAACATGGAGAAAATTGCGTCCCGGGCCTGCTCTAGGGCCCAAAGGCACTTTTAAAGTGCTCCCCTTGATAAAGATACATTTGGGGGTGGGGGCGCTACAGAGGCACAGGCACACCGGGGGGGGGGACACATTTGGCCCCCTCGCATGCAATCTGGACACTGCTCATTGCCCATCTCTGCTTTCAAGGAAGTTTTCCGAGCTCCCACGAACACTGGCCACCTACTTACATGTTACATGAAAATGTGCTTTCCTTGTTTTGTTAATCTATAATAGCTTTTCTACATTTTCCTTCCCACTAGAGTTAACGTTGCCCCAGTTTTACAGCTTCCTTCATGAGATGGAAAGAGTTAAAGCTAGTCTGGAGTGCCTCAGCTGACTTTCCTGTTGGACTGCTGCCTGCTACCACTGACACTGCCAGGAAGCCGAAGGAGGGGCCAGCAGAGAATGGAAAAGGCCCGCACAGCCATGCACACCTCTCCATTTTTTGCCATTGAGATCTCTTAATAAAAGATGTGAACAGCTTGGAAAGTTATTGCAATCTGGTCTTACTGGTGTTCTAAAGTCAGTTAAGAGAAAACAAATGTTGCCAAACCTGGTAAAAAGTTCATTACTGATGTGGCTGACTCTGTGAACCATTTCACAGACTCACAGAGGCTTATAAGAGGCTTATAAGACCATCAAGTCCAGCCCCGTGCTCAGGGCAAGAATTTAAATCAAAACAGATCTGAGAGATGCTTTTCCAGTTGTCTCTTGAATGCCTCCAGCATTGGAGTGCTCAACATCTCCTTTTGAACTCTGCTGACAACATTAATGCCGAACCGGGGTCCTGGAAAGCAGAAATAAAATGAAAAATAGAAGTTTGGTCTCCTCTGAGATGAGGAACAGAGAAGTCTTAAAATAAATGCCAGCTCACATCCTGACTTTTATGTTTTATAGCAGTCGTAACTGCTGAACAGTTTTCAAGGGCCGTCCCATATGGAATGTATTACGGTAGTCTAATCAAAACACAGATTACTTCCACCTAGGCACATGGGTTTTCTGAGCCCCTGCTCTTTCCATCCAAAGGAGCACAAGTTAAGTCGGAAAAAGAACACATGAAATGTGACTCAATGTGAGTGAAATGTCCTCTGTTCCAAACAATGTTTGTACATTCAGTGTTCTTAGAATTATAGAACAGTGAAGTTGGACGGGGCCTAGAAGGCCATCCAGTCCAACCCCCTGCTCAAGGCAGGAATGCAAATCAAAGGATATCTGCCAGGCGGTTGTCTAAATTTCTCTTTAATGCCTCCAGCGCTGGAGTGCTCGCCACCTACAGAGGTTATGGGTCCCACGGTCTTACTGCTCTAACAGTTAGGAAGTTTTTCCTGATATTCAACCAAAATCTGGCTTCCTGTAACTTGAGACCATTATTCCGTCTCTTGCACTCTGGGATAACTGAGAATAGATCCTGCCCTTTCTCTGAATGACAGCACTTCAAGTATTACAAAAGTGTTATCATATCACCCTTCTGTCATCTTTTCTCAAGGCTTATCTCCGTCCCTGGGAAAAAGGAATAGTTAATGCAAGCTAAAATGGATCTTTGTGGCATGAATGATGAATAATCATGGTTTGGGAAAATGCTTTGTTATTTAAGAATAATGCAATGTTTTAAGCCATTTCCATCAGACTGTATGGCTGACATGGAAGCAGATTTTCTGTTTTGGTTGTTGCTACTTTTATCCTGTGCACTCTGGCGGCTCTCTTTTTATGCTCAAGCCATCGATACTAGATACGATTTAGTTGTTGCAGATGCTTGAGGTGATTTGCCGACTATGCCAGTATTTTAAGAAGATAAACTTTCCACTCCTGACATTGACATGTGAACAACCCCTTCTAAGACGGTGTTCTAAAACCACACAAGCCGGCAGGAACGCAGCCTGAGAACCAGAAGGCAGAAAAAGGTGAAAACCACAATTTTACTCACAAAAGCCCTTTCAAAACAGAAAGGCATTATTAACTCAGTGCTGGCCAGCCTGACAACAAATCAGCCTTGCAGGGAGAACCTTTGAGGATGCAGGCTGGGCCCCTGTGGAAATAAGCCGGGCTCTTCTTCTTAGGCAAGAGAATTGGCCGCCACAATGAAAGGCCTCCTGAAGTTTTTGGGTTTGCTTAGTAGGAATGAAACTGCTGGCCAAGCACGTCCTTTAGCCCAGAGTGTTTGTTTTCCACCTCCCCCCCCCTCGTCTCTCTGGGACAACTGCCTGCTCCAAGTTATAGCAGAATTAGCACCCTGGACCACGTGGGATCTGGGCTGATTCTTGTTTGCAATGCAGTTCTGCACCTATGCAAGAGAATAGGTGATTCCTTTGTTAAACCTCTTTTATAAAAAAAATGAATAGCAAACTTTTGTGGGTAAAAATTCCACTTCTTCAGGCTGAGCACCAATATTTATGGGCAGTATAGGAAAAAAAACAGTAAATAAAAACCCCCCAGGTTCATGGCAGATGTTTGCCAGACGTGCTGGAGGGGAGTTCAAACCGAGACCGCAAACTAGCCCTGGGGGGGGGGGCGGCTCGGTCTCCAGCCCAATCTCTGGCCACCAGGTTGGAATTTTCCACCCACTTCTTCAGACAAAAGTTTGTCAATCCCTTAGTCATCGACACGCGCGCGCGCGCGCGCGCGCACGCACACACACACACACACACACACACACACACACACACACACACACACACACACACACACACACACACACACACACACACACACACACACACACACACACACACACACACATCTACCCGGGCACGGTAACACAATCTGTGGAGGATGTTTAGCCTTCAGGAAGGACTGTTCAAGTGTACAGATGGCGAAATGCTTAGCTTTTTAGACTACAACACCCAGAATCCCCAGCCAGCATAGCCACGGACGAGGCGGGCAGGCGGGGGGGATCTGGGGTGTGATACTGGACGTGGCAGGCCATTCCCGATCTCTGTGGGGATCTTGCACACCAATGGCGTCACCTCTTCCGTTTGTTGCTCCCAAAGTTGCCCGTTGGCTTCCGGGAGGCAGGTGGAGGCTGGAGGGTCTTCCCCGATGAAGGGGACCCAGGGAGGAGAGTCTGAGATGACTGGGGTGGGGGGTTGTTGTGGCTTGTGAGGCCAAGTCTTTCTTTGCAAGGGGATGGGGTGGGGGCCCCTGTGTGGACCTCGCTGGCTGGCTGGCTGTTACAGCGAACCCCCCTGCGGCTGCCGGGAGGGGTGTCAAGCTTTATGGATGTCTTCCTGGTGGTTCAAAGGTCCTGAAAACCCAGCCTGGGCATGCACGCACACACACACACACACACACACACACGCACACACGCAGAGAGAGCGAGAGAGCGAGAGAGAGCCAAGAGACACTATCGGCAGCCTGTGGCTTGTGGGGCTGGCCTGGCTTTTCCGCCTGCCACTCACCCAGCCCATCCGGGAGCTAATCTCCACCAGGCAGAAAGCTGAGGTCTGGGAGGGAGGGAAGGTCTCTTGCAAGCCCCCCTGCCTGGCCACCAGTTTCCTGAGGCCGCCCAGTGCCCTCCCCATAAGCGGTCGCCTGACTTGCCCCCACCCCACGCCAATGCCTCGACTTTCCATCCTCTTTCCTCGGCAGTTTCTCGTGTTGTCGTTTTAGAGAAGCAAACCTTCCAGACCCAGTGGCCGGAGCCAGCGGGCCTGGCGATCGGGGTGAAGCACCCGGCGTCCCTCATTTCCCACTTCGCTCAGGGCCACAGTGTTCCCACACTCCCCCAGGTTTCCATGTTCACCCTTTATGGTGTGTGTCACTCGGGACTGGAGTGGGGACAGAGACTTTTCTCGTTTTGCGTGTGGAGGTCTGTAAGATGCCATGCGTACAATTGGCCCTGTAAGAAAAACCAGATGGATGGATGGATGGATGGATGGATGGATGGATGGATGGATGGATGGATGGATGGATGGATGGATGGATGGATGGATGGATGGATGGATGGATGGATGGATGGATAGAAGGAAGGAAATGATGGATGGCTGGCTGGCTGGATGGATGGCTGGATGGCTGGATGGATGGAAGGAAGGAAGGAAGGAAGGAAGGAAGGAAGGAAGGAAGGAAGGAAGGAAGGAAAAGAAGGGTTTCCCTTCTTCCCAAGAGGCCACAGCCCTCACAGGGAGAAGTCCGCGGTTCGGCTCAGCCTCTTGGTCATCCAGCTCCATCTTCAGCAGACGTTGCTGGGAGGTGGGATGACCAGAGAAACCGGGTGGAGGGTTTTCCTGGTCTCCACATCCCTTCCCTGGTCCGTTTCACAGCGTTTGCCTCCAAAAGGAACCTCTGGAGAGTACTGCTGTTTGCTTTGGAAGAGAGAGAGAGAGAAAGTACTCTCAAGATCGCGTGTTAGTAGCAGAGTCCAGAAGTAGTTAGTTACGAGTCATGTAGTTACCTGTAAAAAGTTGCTTGGGGGGGCGCAGGCAAACTACAAAACTTAGCCACAAAAGAAAAGGGCTGGATTTCTGTTTCTGAGTTGGAGTGTCGATTCCCTGCTGTGCCTCCTGTGGGTAGAGCCAGCCTGGGTGGCCTTGGGCCAGCTGCCTCGTGGCCCCAGGGCACCCCCAGAAGAAAGGATGGGTCAATCACTTCTGAGTATTCTCCAGCTAAAAAACCATAAGGAAGGGTGGCCAAAAGTCAGAATCGACTCAACAGCAAGTAATTATGATTATTAATTTAAAATTAAGTTGTTCTCCAGGTCACTTACAGAGTGGACAGAGTACTGATGGTCATAAGAAACAGAAATCCAGCTAGACCAGGGGTGGGCAATTAATTTCTATAGAGGGGCCACATGAAAAACCTGAACTGTGTTCGGGGGCCGAACCAACTTTACTTAAAAAATGAAATGAAACAGTAATGTCATGATTGTTTTTATTTTAAACTTGTTAATCGCCACAAATAATAAAGAGGGTTTTTTTGCGGTATGTTAAAGATAAGCAACTGATCAACTTTAGAGAAAAAGCTATAAATGGTTTTGATGTTCAACTTGTTCAGTGATAGAAATCCAGTCTCTCTTGGTCTTGAACAAGTGCTTGAACACCTGACTGGAGTGATGACCGGCGGGCTGGACAGGAGCGGCTTGCGGGCCGCACTTTGCCCAGGTCTGCAGTATGACATCTTTAGCCATTCAACAGCAAACTCTTGTGCTGGAAAGATATGAAGCCTTTGCTCTCTATCCACACCAGCCTCCAGGCGAAATTACCCAATTTAGCCTCCAAAAGTATTTTATGATGCTGTTTAAAAACTTTCTGCTTTTGTTCCCGTATACAGAAGAATTTGCTTGTTTCATTTTGGGATGGACCAGTTTGGAGCAATGAGCTAGATTTTCTGTTTCCAAAAATGGCTCACGGTCCTTGGTTGGTTGGTTTAATGCTGATTGGCAGTGATGGACACCATCTTGAGTGCTATCAACTGTGATGTTCATATCCTAATCGGAATCTCTCGGCCTCCGTCTGAAGACTTTCACCCGATGCCGTCTTCATGGGTTGGTCATTAGCTACTGCTCCTCCACCCCGTCCTTTCTGGGTTTGTATAGTTTTTAAACGGTTGTTTCCTTATTGTTTGTTTGTTTTTTTTGCTGTGTTCACTATTTTTCCTGATGCTGAGCTTTAAATAATTTAAGAGCTTGTCTGGCGTTAAGAAGACTTTAAAAATACAAGCAAACAATATTAGCTTTTTAAAATAACATTTCATGAATATCATGCATCTATCTTTTGGGGGAATATGTAGCTACAGATTGATTGATTGATCTATGTATTTATAGGGCTACAGCGACATTTATTTCTACCTACCTACCTGCAATTTTTACACAGCCTTTTCCTTTAAAAAGGTCTCAACGTGGCTTACATCATTAAAAACACAGCATTAAAAGCTTTTTCTTAAAGTAAATTGTTCAGATATTGAAGAAGGATTAATAATGTTATGTTAAACAGATGAAGCACGGCCCATTGGCCGCACACAGCCTTCCCAGGGACATTTTTAAGGGGTGGGTCCCAAGGTGGCCTCTCCTCAAATAAAAAAGTCTAATTTGTCCCCCCCCCCCCTTTTAGGAAATGTCCTGATTACTCTGCTCCTGGAGGCCTCTCGGAGAAGCTGTCTTCATACTCTTGGCTGTGCAGGTGGTGGGGGGCGGCAGGAGTTAGTAGCCTTCCCATTGACAACATCTGTCCACCTCCAGATGTAGGAAGAGCAGAAGTCAGGTCAGCTAGCATTTAATTCCTTTTTTTCCCCTTTTCTTTTTGCTTAGCCAGCCCTCCCGCCTCCTGCTTCTGTGTCACGATGCCAAAACCCTACAACGAGGATCCCACGTCGTGTGCTTGTTCTCAAGAAGGGGAATGTTAGGAGCGGAGGAGAGCAGAGTGTGTGGCTTCACAGGATTTTGGCAACATCGTGTGGGGCACCTTACAGAATATAGCCGTCAAAAAGACAGGTTCCCAAAACGTGGGGGGAGTTGGGGGAGCCCAGAGGGGGGGCAGATGAGGAAGAGGAGGACAAGAAAAACTTGTTTTATACAGGCAGGCTTTGTTTCCAGCAAGGAAGGAGGGCTTGGGGAAGTTGTTCTGCAGCCGCCAGACAGACAGAAATCCTCCATGCTCTGTTTACTGCACCTCCCAAGCTGGAACCTGTTTACATGGGCTTCATTTCACCTGCTCCATCCGTGGAAAATCACTGTCCGCATCTTCTCTCAATTAAACAGCCCGATTACCAAATGTCACCACTACTCTTCCTTGCAAGCGCCTCCGTTTTCTGGAGCTCAAACTGCCCCCGTTTTTGGGAGGGCCCCGATTCACCCTAGAGCAGCCTAATGGGGTGGCTTCCAAGCTAAGTGAGATATTTCAGGAGGGGCTCTACCAGTTCCACTCCCCCCAAGTGAGTTTCCACGGGCCGAGTGAGGATTTGAACCTCGTTCGCCGGAGTCCTGGACCGTCGTCACTCTGTTTGCTACACCACACTGGGCAAGCCTGTGATGTTCCTCCTCCCATCTTCATGAGTCTACAGTCTGCAAATATAAAACAGCAGAAAGTGACAGTTGCATTAATCAAATGGATTAAAACTAAATCCTCCTCATGTGACAAGCGTAGGGCGATGTAGGTGCTTTTCACACGGGACACTGACCGAGTTATTATTGGAAATTTCCACAGCATCCAAATGACATTCCTCTTACTTCAGCTTACGTCCCCGACTTTTATCAGTTCTTGCACCTTCCTCGTCCCTTGTTGCAACAAGGAGGGGTGGGTGGGTTTGTGCCACTTTGTGCTGATGGGTGTGGAGTTTTAGCGCTACAGCACTTCCCCAGCACAAGGGCTACAGCGACATTCTTTCCATGCTTTGCCTAAAACGCAAAGCACCTTTTACACCACCAAGAAACCTGTTGCGGCTGATTTAACCCACTCATTTTGTACAAGTGACACACCCCTTCACTGAACTTAGCTGCTGCTGCAACTCTCCCCCCCCCCCCCGCTCAGCCGCAGGTAAGCCATGCTGTGCCAGCTGTCGGACCGCGGAGGGCGCCAAAGGACCGCTTTCCTTTCATCGTAGTTCCACCCAGATAGAGAAGTGCTTGGCCCTGAAAAGCAGCCTGTAGCCTCCATATGAAACCGTTCCTAGGGGTCTCCTCCTGCTGTCCTTGTGATGAGGGGCAAAAGAAGTCTCTGGAAATTTCACGTCACCCCTCCACACGTCCAAAGGGCTTCCAAGACTTTCGCTTCCTGTGCATCCTGGTTACCTCCGAGAATTACACTCTTTGCAGCAGGAGGATGTGCTGCCTTTCAGCAGCACAGAGATGGACCAGATAACAGCAGCAGAAGAAGAAAACAAATAAATGGATAGAAAAGCCCCACAAGAGACACCCATTTTTTTTTTAAAAAAGGGGGGGGAATATTTCTTATTTATATTTATTTATTTAAAATGATTTTTACCCCACCTTTCTCCTCGGAAGTACTCAGTATAACACTGAAACCAAATTAAAGCCACTCAGCATCAAGGGTAAAGCCTCCTTCAGAAAGGTTTTAAATGGAGTACAGCAGCGAACGTCGGAGATCATTTGGATGTTGTAAAAGCTGGGTTTCACAGCCATGTTAGGAGGACCCCAAATTATTCTGCAGGAGAACAGCCTCTCCTTTTCCAGCTCCTTCCGTTTCTGCTGTGAGCCGAGGCGTCGATTTGGGTGGTGATTAAGAGCGGCGGAGTGGGAGGGAGACCGGGTGACACCCCCTCCAGACGCCACCCAGAACATCTTGTGAGGCTTCCTCCACTGTCTGTGCCATGCACCTGTTCGGAGAAGGGGGTGGGTGGGGGAAGCAAACCGTCCAGCGCCTAAATACCCATTGCCAGGGGACGTGGGGAGGAAGTTGCTTCGGAGGAGCAACTGTTCACGGTGGCCTTCTTCCTGAGTCGAGGCTGGTTGGAGTTTCACGAAGACCCCGGACGAAAAGGGGACAAGAACCCACCACTGCAGCTCGGCTGGGAAGAAGCAAGCCCGCCCGGCTGTGTCTGTAAGCTGTCTGGCCAGACGCAGGAAGCCTCCTGGAGTGGAGATGTTTTGCAGGGGGACACCCTGCCCTTGGGAGGGTCGCCTTGGCCCTCTCCCGCCGGCCCCCAAGCCCTCTCGGGGTCTCCGGCTCCTTAGCAACCTCTCTTCCTCCACGGCAGGGAGGTCCTCTCGCGTCGCTCGCAGGCTGAGATTCTGGAGCTGTCAGAATGAGTCAGAATGCGGGCCCATCACGCGCTGACTTGGATCAGATGCGCAGGCACGGGTGGGTGAGTGGGTGAGTGGTTGGGGAGCCGTCCGCAAGAGGGCTGTGTTGGGAGTCCCGTTTCCTGATGCTGCCCTGGCCCTCCTTCTTTGGGGCAGAAGAACACACTGGGGGGAGCAAGCCGAAGGAAGCCTGCCCAGGAAGGACATGGAGAAGGGTCCTCATGGTTTGGGAATAGACTTTGTCTAGAGGGGTGGGGTATAAATCTAAATAAAGTAAAAGTAAAGTCTTCCGTGGAGCCCGATGGGAGCCCTGAGGCGCTTGGCTTCTCTTCCAAGAAGCTTTCTTGTTCTTTCAGGTGGGATTCACTGCCAAGTACGTGAGAGCTTGCAGCGGAAGCCCCCTCCCCAACCCCAGGCCTCATGTCCCCCCACTTCTCAAAGCATGCTACTTACAGGACAGTCAATGCCAGGCTGGATAGCTCAAGGGTTTGTGTCTCCGGCTGTGGAGCCAGAGGTTGGGAGTTCAAATTCCCCCACTGGGCCTCCTGGGAGAAGAGCCAGCCTGGGTGACTTTGGGCCAGCTGCACCGCCCCAGAAATGCCCCCAGAAGAAGGGAAGAAGGGGAAACCACTTCTGAGTCATCTCTACCTGGAAAGCCATGGAAAGGGTGACTGTAAAACGAGTACTTAGCTCCCGGGGGTGTGTGTGTGACGGGCGATGTGCAGCCTGCATAATTAACTTGTCAACTACCCAGAGAGTGCCATAAGCACTAGGAGGTGGTACATAAGCAGCAGGCTTTTATTACTGAACACCAGGCAGGCCACATCACAGCCGCAGAGTGTGGCCTTAAAGGCTCACCTGCCTCATTAAAACTAGATGACAAACACCCTTGGAGGAGATGGCGATCAGCAGATGTTCACCCACATAGAAAGCTAAAGTAAACCTCCGCATGCAGGGGCAGTCTACCTCTTTAATCTGGCTGTTGACAATCCATAGCAAGAAAAGGCTTTCAGATCCTGCTTTGTGGGCTTCCCAGAGGTAACTGTTTCAGAGTGTTGACTCCTCTATCTGAACCTAATCTCACTTGGCATAGGATACGGTCTGAACACAAAGCGAACAGACAGGAAGATAAAATACAGCCTGGTCTGACACCTTGGCGTGTGGAAAACACTTCTGTTTCTTCATATTTGGCACTAACAGTAGCCCCTTGTCCAGAATGTATACATATACATATCAGGACAAGCCAATGCTGTGGCGCGCCTATTTCTATCCAAATTATGCCTAGTGCTTTTTCTTTTTTGGAATCAAGCTGGAACATGTGGCATTTCTTGCTCTGTGTATAGTAAACATCTTTATTGCAACACCTTGAGCATCACTTTGCTTGCCTCAGAAGTGCTCCTTTAGTTACTGCATTCTGTAGTGTCTCCTTTCTTGGGAGTTGGAACATTTGCAGTGTTTTGTTTTCTAATGTTGTTGGCAAATTCTTGTTAGGATTTTGAATTTGAATGGTGAGATACCAATAGAGAGAGCACTACTGTATTGTTATCCACCAATTCCCACTGATTTATTTCTTCCAGTTGCTTTGAGAGCTGTTTTCATGTCACTTTCTAAACCGTTCATTTCTCCATTAGGCCCATCTGCACACCGATCACTTATTTCAGAACAAGTAGCAGACTTTCACTTTGCAATTTTTGAGAATAAAAAACCTTGTAATAAAAAGGGGTAAATTGTCGGAGGGGTGATACATTAAAATGCATCAGCAACCATCCTAGCAGTTCTAAAGTCCCGGAACTTAGAGAAGTTACATTCTTGGATTACACCTCCCAGAATACCACAACCATCATGACCAGCAATATCAGCTGATGGTTTCTGAAAACTGTTGTCTAACAACAACAACAGAAACTTCCTCAGGCTGTGTTATAAGAAAAAAAGAATGTGGAGATCTGTGCCTTGCATGTTCTGAAACCCAACACTGATTAAGAGGACTGGCCCCACTTCTTGGGATTTGTTCCTCAGGAGAGGTTCGTAAATGCTTTCAGCCTGTGGAACTCACTGCTGCTGGAGGTAGAGACAATTCACAATCCCCTTTAAAACCTGATGTCTGCCATATATCCGGTGCTTTGCCGAATCCCTTCCTGCCATGAAGAAGACACAATGCATGGGATCCTTTCCTGCAATGGCCCCCGTTTCTCTGAAAGGCCCCAACCAAGGAAGCTGACCAGTTCATGTCCCTCCTGACCTTCAGAAGGTGAGCCACGTCCTTCCTAGGAGGAACTGTGTGGTTGGCAGCAATGGGTGGGCAGGATGGACTCCAGAGGGAAGGGTGGCGGGTGATTTCCATGCCCCTTCGAAGGAAGATGAGTCCGGCTGGCATACCCTGGCAGGCACCCATTTTGTAGGCATGGAACCCAAACTAGGCAGACTTCCAACGGCATCTCGCCCGAGCGTGGAAAACGGTGGCCCGTTGGTTTTGTCTCCCTGCAGCTCGAGGAGGCTGGGTAGCCTTTACAGGCCCCGATCCTCCTGCTTGCCTTTCTTCCCCTTTACGCCTTGCTTGGAGGACAGCCCTCCCGGAGGACGCCGGTTCCCTGGCGGCTCCACGGACTGGGGACTCTCTTCTCTATAAATGGGCACGTGGTCACCACCCTGGAGCGAGACCCAGATCCACGTCTGCCGAGTGATGAAGAATGGTTTTCTGAAAGCCACATGGGTTTACCATCGCCAGGATGAAATCTCCTGAATCAAGAATAGTAGGAAGATCCCCCCCCCTGCTCTTTTCACAATGGGTTTCTCCTGCCCTCCTTCTGCAAGGAGTTCAGGGAGGAAGGGGGGGGGGCTGACAGCCTTCCTCCCCAGTTTTCTCTTTGACACGACCCTCCGCACCCTGCCGGTTTGGGGGGGGGGCCAGCCTGCGAGCTTTCCAGCTGCCCTGCTTTCACAGGCACTGGGATTTTTTTTTTTTTACTTTCCTGACTTTATTTGAATGTGGATGGGGGGAACCTCGGCTTGGCTGAGGATTTCATGGCTGTTTCACTGGATAAAGAACCCTGGGGGGCCGAGAAAGCCGGCATACACTTTCCTGAGAGAGAGACCCCCCCTGCCCCCAAGATGGAGCTCGACGAGCCCCCCCAGATCCAAGGCATCTCCCACTCGGTGGATCTGGCTCATCCTGGAGCTGCAGGGAATTGGCCTTCCGGGCTGGGAGAGCAAACCAAAGAGCAAGAAGGGGTCCCATCCTTTCTCGGTCGGTGGGATGAGGATGAAGGTTAAGACTGGCTTCTCAAAGGACCGGTTTCAATGCCCTTCAAGCTCATGGGGGTGGCCAGGCAGGGGAGGGGAGGGGGGAAAGCAGGACCAAGAAAGATAGAGAGCTGGATGCTTTAAAAGGGTTTTGCAGAAACGGGGTTGGGGGGGGGGGAGGGAGAGGGCTAGAAACCTGCCCAGAGGATAGAAGAGGAAACTGAAGCATCATCAAAACAGAAATAGCAACACGCAGCATTTGAACTAAAAACACACCGAAAATGGCGTTATCTACCAACACATGCAGTCTAGGGAAGAGGGTGGGTTTCCCATTCAGGGTTGCCTTAAAAACACACAAACACACACACACAAACACACAGACACACACAGAGAGCTCTTAAAAAAGACAAAACTAGGCATAAACAAGGGGAGGGTTTTCTTTTTTAAATTTTTTTTATTAATACAAAATAAACCTACTACTACAAACAAAAAAACCCTATATAAAGTACAAAACAATACAATACAATAAAATACAATTACCCATGTGCTCCCATCACCTTCAGGACTAAGATTACACTTCGTTCCATCCATTTTCACTCCAAAATTTCATTGTTTCCTCCCTCTCCGAAATACATGTTCCAAAACTACATTCCATATTTTCTTAAAATCATTATTTTTCATTTGGCCTCTACTTATTTTCATATCACATGCCATATCCCATAATTCTCTATACCATTCCTCCAAGTTACATTGATTATCATTTCTCCAGTTATTTCAGATATTTCTTTAAGTATTAAATCCCATTCTTTCTTTCTTTTTTCACATAACCACCACATAGGGGAGGGTTTTCTAGGACACAGAAAATGTTCACCGGCTACATTTCCGCCTGCAGGGTAATTGGGAAAGGCCCAGAATGATCCTTGGCCCAGAAAAGAAGAGCAATCCCCCCTCCGCGTTTTTCTTCTCGCGGAAGTTGCTTGTTGTACGTCCGTCAGCATCGCATCTCATTTGTGGCGGATCTGAAGAAGGTTCCCAAGGAATGTGAGATGGTCAGTCAGTGGGTTTACCATAGCCATGAGGATGATTCGAACCCAGCTCTCCTGAATCCTAGCCTCATACTGAGAACCCCTAATCCATGCTGGTTCATGCTGTGCGGGATAAATGTCTGTGTGTTTTTTTAATGTGTGTTTTTTGTTTTGTTTTATTTTGTTTTTTGTATTTTTTCGGGTTGAGTCGTTTTCGTGATTTTATTTGTTTATGGCTGTTCTATGTTGTGAACTGCTCAGACTGGCCTTCGGCCAGATAGGCAGTGTGTGTGTGTGTGTGTGTGTGTGTGTGTGTGTGCGCGCGCGCGCGCGTGCGCGCATGCATGCACGCAAATGTGCACATGCATATGTGTGTGTGTATAAATCTATACATATATATAAATAAATAAATAAATAAATAAATAAATAAATAAATAAATAAATAAATAAATAAATAAATAAATAAATAAATATATCACTGTGCAACGTGAGTCGACTGGCAGGTCTTAGAGTTTGGCCTCTTCTTTCAGAGTCTCTCCTTTTTTGGGGGGGCCTACAGAATGAATGGGATGGTGAACCCTTTTCCTGCTTCGCCCAGAAACTTTCCCTCCATGCGTCTCCCCCTCCCCTTGCCCCTAAGCTCAAACTCTGACACAGCCGGCTCGGTCAGGATCTGTCACGTTCCAAAACAGAAACTGCCTCTACAGAGGAATCCGAGAAAGTTCACCTCCAAAGCCAGTCCGGGTCAAAAGGCGAGTCGTTAGAGCCAGGTTCTAAGGAGTGCCCAGGAACAGAGTCCGAGACGAGAGCCCGTTGTCAAGCCATACACTGTGCACATAAAAAGCCCACCAGGTCCAAGATCACAAACGGGATCAGATCTGTGACACTCCAAGCCAATAGGGTGACCCGACACCAATTAGAGCTATCCCGACCAGAGCAGACCCTTGGTCTAGATGGGCGGGATAGAAATCTAATAAATAAATAAATAAAAACAGAGCAACCGGTCTTTTACAGGTACTTATCCACAATTTCCCCTCCAGATACGCTGTTCCTCCAAAGCTTCATGCCTTGCAAATTAACCTCACGGCTGACCTCTTGAGGACCGGTCACACAATCCAACCAAGCTAATGGGCAACATCTGAAGTTGGGGAAGGAGAGTAACGATCCCATTAGATCTCATGGACAGACAGACTCTGCCCCTCAAGGGAGTTCCATTTTTAAGGAGGTGCTGTCTGGTTTGAGCCTGAGAACGGGACTGGGGGGCGGGTGGGTGGGTGGGAAGGGGCAGAGTTGCGTGGTAGAATCCAGAACACAAGTCCTGAGCCTCAGGCTCTCACCTCTCCTCTTTTGAAACAGGGCAGGTAAGGAAACAACGGGAAAGGCCCTTCCTTGTCAGAGGCCCCACGGAGTGATGCCCGTCGGGGGAGCTAAGGGTACGGCTTGGCAGAAGCGCTGGTTGCGTCAAAGCCTCTAAAAAACTTATTTCCCTAGCCATGACGTGGGTCACTCTCCACTCCTTCGGCACAGAGGCTGACCATAGAGGCTTGCCTTGTTTTATTTTAATTTTTTTTGTCACTTTCTATCAACAAAAAAAGATCTGTGACAGAAGGGTAGACCAGCTCCCTTGCAGAAAAAAAAAGCCAAGGGACAGCTGTCTTTATTTTCAGGGAAACATGGTAATATTTTTAAATTTCATTCAGTCCATTTTCTGTCTAAAACTTAATAATTGTTTCTTCCCTCGGTGTATACCCCTTCCCTCTCCAAAATACATATTCCAAGAATACACTTCATATTTTCTTAAAATCATTATTTTTTTGATAGGCCTCTTCTTATTTTCATATCACATGCCAGTTCATCATCAATTGCCATATCCCACAGTTCACTATACCATTCCTCTAAATTGAGCTGGTTATCTCCAGTTTCTTGCAAAAATTAACTTTGCTGCCGTAATTATTATTATTTTTATTTACTATTAAGTCCTTATTTTCTTTCAACATTTGATCCTTCTTAATCAAATTCAATAAAGCCATTGACGGGGACATTTGAATATTTAATCCAGTTACAGTGGTGCCCCGCATGACCATTATAATCCGTTCCATAGAAATTGCTGTTTAGTGAAAACATTGTCTTGAGAAAACCGTTTCCCCACTGGAATGCATTGAAACCCGTTTAATGCGTTCCAATGGGGAAAATAGTAATCGTTTTGTGAAGATCACCCATAGGGAAGCCATTTTGCGAAGCCTCTTTTAACTGCACCGCGCAGGTCCGCCCAAAGCAGAGGCAGCCCAAACAGGCCTCAGACGGTGCCAGAAAGGTGGCTTCAAGCCATGGAGTGCTGGAGGCAGCGGCAGAGATGGCCGGCCGGCCGCCATCCCTCACTCTTGGTTGCTGCAAATGGCGGCTGCCAGCACCGGGCGCTCTTTCTTCCCCCTTGCCATCCGCCTGCATCTCCCGCGTGCTCCTCTGTCAGCCATATGAATCGCACCTCGGCCTCAAAGATGCGCAAAGGTTGGGCCAGTAATCCTTCTGCATGTTTCCTGCATATCTCCTTCATATCACCTTCCTTTTTTTGCTTTCCAGAGCCTCCTTCTGGATCCTCCAAAACATAAGGTGGCAATGGATGGAAGAGTCACAGCATGAGAGCTTGGAACGTTAGTCTGTCAAGAAGCAAACGGCATTCCGTATTATTTTAACGAGAGTCACCCTTTCATGGCAGGCACTGGCGCCCTGCCAGCAGAAGTGAATTTCTTAGCATGCACCTTGAGTTGTCCTCTACCAGCTAACCTGGAGCTTGTCATGCATGGAGATAAATGCTCTCAGGTTCCCTCTAGTGACCGATTCTGATGTTGCACCCTGAAAATACTTACAAACAAACACAAAACCTCAGTGAGCCTCAGCTGCCTCCCCCAGAGAAAGCCAAATGCATAGGTACAAAATCAGTTGAGCAAAACGAGCCGTGATCTGCATTCCTTGGTTTTCAGAATGCTTGGCAAAAAGGATACCTTCAACCGCTCAAACGGCGCACTGAAGTCTGGCCATGTGGTGGTCTTACATTGCCCAAGGGATGGGGAGGAGAGGGACGTTTCAGCCCTTCTGGGAAGATGGGGTGGGCGTGGAGGACGACTGGCATCTCCTGCTTGAGCCAGAGGTGCCCAGCTGCACAGACGCCTGCAGCTGGCAGGAAGGGAGCCGTTCGTTCAGCTGCTCTGCAGAACACACACACACACCCCGAGTGAGCAAGGCTCGGCGTGTCAGGAGGGGCCTCTCTGCATCGCAGTCCCCATGGGAGAAGCTGGGGGGGGCAGCTAGAGCCTCCCTCTCAAATCCACCAGAGCTGGCAATGTCTGCCCATGGCTGAGATGCCCGCAAGGACACCAGATGACCGCTGGGGCACACGGGCCAGCCGAAAAGCGAGGCAGTTGTCGCCTGATGTCTCGTGGGCTTTTTCCATCTGGGGAAAGGCAAAGGAGAATGGGCCATGGTGAAGGAAGCTTCCCCTGGCCAGAGAGAGAGAGGGGGGGGGGGGGAAGTGGCTTCTTGGACTTCAGCCAGCGCAGCCCCTACCTTTTCTCATCCCTGCCCGCTGGCCCAGCCCGTGGCAACCTTGGATTCCTCTACCCCTCTTTACCTGAGGGCATGATCCCTCCCCCTCGGTTTGAGTAGCAAGAGAGCCTCCACTGAATGCAATTTACGTTGCAGGTCATACAACAACCGAGCCTCGCCAGTAGTTCAACAGTCAGACAATCCAAATTTCCCTCTGCCCAAGTAGGATGATCGAGTACGTTTCGTGTCAGGGTCTGTGCCACGGATGAAACCGGGGAGGTGCCCCTTCCCAGGGCCGATGGTCTGCCCAGCCGTGTGGTGGTAAGATGCAGGGGCCAAGCCGAGGTAGGCGGACGGAGTAAGCCGGGTAGGAAAAGGAAGGAAAAGAAAACCGGGTCGTGAACCTCCCAGTTCGGTGGCCGCACACCTGAGAAGAAGCCCGGGCTCTCCAGGGACAGGAAAGGATGAGTTTCCCCGTCAGTGACTGGCACCCGGGGGTGGGGGGGAAGCGGCATGAAATGGGTGAAGCCAGAGAAGGCAGCGTGGGAGGTGGGGGTGGTGGCAGGAGGAGTGGGCAGCCCCCCTGCCTGGATCCAGCTGCTTCCTGCATTCAAGCCATCCCCCCCTCCATCTCCCCCCCTCCAGCTCTGCCCTGGTTTCCCTCTCCTGGTATATTTTGCAACAAAGGCCGCCCAGCTGGCAAGCCCGCCTCTGGGCACCTGCCCATCCTTTGCAGAAACCACCTCCGGGTTCTTTTTTTTCTCCATCTTAATCTCCTTATCATTATTATGATTTTTTTATTTTTGCAAACGTGCCGCGTGGACGGTTTGCCACCGAGGCTCCTTGGGGTGGCATTTTGCAGGGAGAGCGCTGGCTGGCTGGCTGGATGGAGAGGCCTGGACAGCCACCAGGCAGGAGAAGAGAGAGAGAGAGAGCGGGTAGGAGGGAGGGAGAGAAGGCGAGGGAAGAGATGCTTGCAATTATTCTCCAGCCAAACTCTTCCAGCCGATTGTAGCCATAGCAACCTTGGGGGGGGGGGGCGGTTGTCCCAGCCGGAGTCTGCAAGCCGGGCAATGAAAGGAGAGAGGAAGACCAGCCTGCCCGGGGAGAAGGAGGAGGAGGCACCCTTGACTTCCTGGGCTTGGTTCTCGGACGGGGGCCGTCTCCCTGGGGGGGGGGATGGCGCTGGCACAAGCAAGCAGTCCCCGAGGCAGCCCGGGCAGCTCCCTCTCTCTCTCTCTCCCTCTCTCTTTCTCCCCCACCCCAGGCGCTTTCTAAATGCTTCCTGACACACATTTTGCTCGAGCCAAGGCTGACTTTGCAAGTTTGCCCGGCTTCCTCTTGCCCACTTCCGTGCGACTACATGATCCACAAGGGGGGAGAGAGACAGGCTGGGAACCGGAGTCCCAAACCTTTCCGCCCGTTGGCAGAGCCCAGTGGCCAGGAGCCTGGGCCGAGAACCGCCATGGCCCCCTCCTTCACCTCTGACCTCTGCCGCGGGCCTGGCCAGGCACCCTTGAGGATCATCATCCTCCGCAGGTCCTCCAAAACGCAAGGACAACAAAGCTGAGCTACCTTGGGAGCATCCCCCCACCCCCCAAGACCAGAAACACCTGACCGTGGTCAAGGACCTGTCGGTGGTTCAGGAGAAGCTTTTGGCCCTGCCCAGGGACAAACAGGTGCTGCTGGCTTTCAAGCAAAAACCTGCAAAATGCATTGGCTTTGCCAGAGCCAGGACGACTTGAGAGTTTGGAATCGAGGTCCCTGGAAATCCACTCCGCTGCCCCACAGAGCAGGAAATGAACAAATGGACCCAAAGGAAAGGAAGGCCAGTTTTCGACCTCATGTTAGGGAGAAGGTCCCCAAAGTTTGGCAGTGGAATGGATTACTCTTATGTCAGGGAAGGGATAACCTTGATTGGAGGTTATTAAGCAGAGGTTCAGTGGCCGTCTGTCGAGGATGTAGTGGCTGTGGTTTTCCCAAATCAGCAGGGGATTGGATTCTGTGCCTTTTGCAGTCCCTTCCAGCTCTAGAATTCTACGGTTCTGTGGAAGATGTTAGACTAAATTGGCAATAGTCTTCTGCTGAAAGTTAAGCAACATAAAATTGTTTAATAAACAAAATACAGAATAGAATGATTTTGGCATATCCCATTTCTGTAGCTTGAAATACTTGTGCTTCCAGCTATTTCGGGTTATTTATTTCTTCCAAATGCTTTAACAGCAGCTTTCACTTCACTTTTTAAAACTGCTAGCTCTTCATCAAAGGATTCTTGTTGGAAGAAATCTACTACCTTAGCATCTCTCTCGTTACCACAATTCATTCCTGGTCTTGTTGTTTTTTTTTTGGTACAGAAAATAGAATTTTTCCCAACTTCTGTTTCCAATTTTCTAGTCTATTTGATTTCTTAATTGGGCATCCAGTGATGTCCACATGTACAACTGTATATTTTGAGTTTTGAATCGCATATTTGCTTAAATAAATTGTGGGCTTCCCTGAATTCTATGATGTCACCCCCTTGCTTCAGTTCTAGCTCCTGGGCCAAAATTTCTGAGGATAATTGGTTCCCCTTTATTTCCCTCTTTTGCATTCCAGTCAGTAATCCTGTTTTGGTGTGTGATCAATTTCCTGCCGGGCACTTGTTTAAAAACTTCCAATTTCTTCCTCTTGAGCAAATGTAGTTGGTTCCTAGCCTTGAATGAAGGTTATGTAGATGGAGTTGCTATGAATTCTGATTGATAATTCAGTCAAATTTTACATTATAGCCCCTAACTGCTTGAGCTATGTGTCTTCTCACCTTTAGAGCCACACTGTTTCTTCTAAGCTTGTCATTTTACAGAATAAAACACTTTATAGTGGACACCACACTTCAAGAAGAATGAAGGAAGTGGACACCACACTTCAAGAAGGAGGCTGACAAATTGGAACAAGTTCAGAGGAGGGCAACAAGGATGATCAGGGGGTCTGGAAACCAAGTCCTATGTGGAAAGACTGAAAGAGCTGGGCATGTTTAGCCTTGAGAAAAGAAGATGGAGGGATGATAGTACTTTTCAAATCCCTGAAAGGTTGTCATACAGAGGAGGCTCAGGATCTTTTCTAGATCAGCCCAGAGTGCAGGACATGTAACAATGAGCTCAAGCTATAGGAAGCCAGATTTCAGTTGAATACCAGGGAAAACGTCCTAACTGTCAGAGCAGTACGACAGTGGAACCAATCACCTTGAGAGGTGGTGAGCACTCCAGCGCTGGAGGCATTCAAGAGAATTTAGACAACCACCTAGTAGATATCCTTTGGTTTGGATTCTTGCCTTGAACAGCGATTGAACTCAGTGGCTTCATAGGCCCCTTTCAATGAAATTATTCTATGATTCTATAATTACCTGGCTGAATTGTCCTCTTCAAGTCCAATTTCGTTCACTTGCCTAGGTATTACAACATTGAAATGTTCCATTTCTGCTTTCCCACTTCAATGTACCAGACTTTCCTTTTGCTTCCTTGCACATCAGCAACTGGATATCCTTTCGGCTTTAACTCAGTTTCTTTGTTAGCAACAGAGCTATTACAGTGGTGCCTCGCTTGACGAGGATAATTCGTTCTGTTCAAATCGCTGTTAAGCGAAATCCTCGTCAAGCGAAATGAAAAAGCCCATTGAAATGCATTGAAAACTGGTTCAATGTGTTCCAATGGGCTAAATACCTCATTGTAAAGCGAAGATCCTCCATAGGGCGGCCATTTTCCGGTGCCTATATAGCGAGGAATCCGTCCTAAAGCACAGCAGGGAGCCATTTTGCACAGCAGGCGGCCATTTTAGAGCCGCCGATCAGCTGTTTTAAAATCGTCGTCTAGCAAAAACTCGGTTCCCAAAGCAGGAAACCGATCATCGTGAAGTGAATTTTTCTTATTAGAACATCGTTTTGCGATCGCAAAAGTGATTGCAAAAACCTCATTGTCAAGCGGTTTCATTGTTTAACAAGGTAATCATTAAGCAAGGCACCACTGTAATTGTTATCATACTTACTAATACCGATTGAATGTTTGCCAACCATAGTCTCATCGTCAAGCACTATTGCTTCTTTTGGGGGCGGGGAAAGGGGGTTGTCTCGCCATAGGCTTTTCCAGGATATAACATATTCAGAAATGTTTTTTTGCATTGCTTTCCTCTGTCCTGATAATAGACAAAACTGAACTGACAAAATTTGGCTCAAACTATGGAAATGCACCCGGGGATGCCACCAAAACCTGGACATCCAGGTTCAAGCAGCAATCCAGGAGCATTGTGGGGAGCATAGCCCCATCCAGTGGAGGCTGGACCCCTGTCTCCAAATCAGGGGCCCTTCTGTCTTTCCTGGACTCAGCTTCAGTTTTGCCCCTGTTACCCAGTCCTTTTCAGATGCCCCAGATTCAGCTTAGAAGAGAATTTCACTGGATTTAAGGAGAAAGGAGAAATAAGAGTCAGGAGTTATCCAAATTATGGTGGCTCTGAACCATAAAGATGGGGAGAACCTCTTCCAACAGTATCTTAAATCACATGGGAGACAGAACAAAATCCTGAGGCTTGGCAGAGGACGATCGCCAGGAGGGTTACCCCAAAACAGCGGCTCTAGCGTCCATCTCGGAGAAGCAACCCAGAAGGATGTCACGGTTGAGGGCATTGAAAGCTACGGACAGGTACACACAGAGACACATGCACGAATGGATGTACGAAGACCCACACCCATGAGCCAAAGCCACCTTTCTCCTGTAACTAGTCCTCAAGCCAGGTTGAAAATGACTCCACGTAGTCCGTCTCATCCAGAACCCCTCGGTGTCTGTCTCACAAACTCCTCTCCCCGGGCGCTTGCCACTTGGTGGCCAGTCTTAAGTCCCCTCTCTTTCCGTCCGCACACCCTTTCCGGCACTTTTAAAACTCTCGACCCTTTTTCTCCTCTCTTTACCAGCAAGTTTCTCTCCTCGCTCTGTCCCATCCTGCTCCAGAAGCGGCACACTCTCCCTCTACGGTACCTGAGTGTCACATACAGCACTGATGGTACCTGTCTGTCATGGGTTTGGAGGGAAAGTTCCATCCTATGGGGAGTGGAAGGCGGGACATCAGGGGGAGGAGCTGTACTGTATATATATGTGGAGCTTGTGTGGAGAAGTTAGGAGGAGAAGCTGGAGTGGGAGTCTGTGTGTCAGACTGAGTACAACTGTGTGTCAGTTAGTACATACCTGATAGGTTCAGGTTTCTTTATAGGTAGCCAGAACTGATAGGTTCAGGGTCTGTGCTTTACTTTAAAGTGTTCTGTGTGAACCAAACTGTTGTATGTATGATTGAGACTAAGCCACGTTACAGTATCTTATTTACTTGATCTTTTTATTTACCCTGTTTGTTATTTAAATAAACCTTGTTATTTTGTTTGTTAAAAATCCATTCCTGGTCTGTGTGACTCCTTATAGGGAATGGTTGGTGGCAGCTTAATTATAGTGTGGCATACTCCAGTAGGTCTGGGGTTGTCACATTGATTGGTGTCCAGCGTGTGGGATACGACTAGTCCAGTTGTCCAGTGGTCCAGCAAAGCCTTGGCAAGTGTGCCCAGAGCAAGGGGGGTCTAGTCAGGGACAATCTGAGGGCGCGTAGGTAATCTTCTAGGCTTACCTCACGGGGAGGTAGGCTAGTGGAAGAACGTGCACACTCAGATTGGGGACTAGATTAGGGAGCTCTGAGGCAACCAGTTTTGGCGGGAAAAGGCTGAGGCAAAGCTGTGTGAAGTAACAGTGATCTAGCCTGTCTGCTGAGAGGCCTAGCAGAGGGGGTGGATTCTGCCTGGCAACAGTTGCAAGTTGGTGCTGAAGGAACAGCAGCAATCTATAGAAGGCTGTTTCTGAGGCAAAAGGAAAAAAGTCGTCGCTTTATTTTGAGGCTTGACTTTTGAAGGCAGCCTGTTCTGGGGGGGGATTATGCCCTTGACTCGAAGCCAAATGGCAGAAATGGGTGAAGTGAGAGACCCACAGGTAGACCAAGGTTCTGAGGAGGAATTTGGCTCAGTGCAGGATGAGAACACGGGAGAACAGAACCCAGAACTCAGAAAAATGCTCCTAGCCCAACAGCATGAACTGAGGGTGAGGGAAATGGAGGAAAGGGAAAGAGAGAAACAGAGACAATTCGAATTAGAGAGAGAGAGAATGGAAAAAGAAGAAAGATTAGAGAGAGAAAGAATGGAGGAAAGGGAGAAACAAAGACAATTTGAAATGGAATTGGAGAGAGAGAAAATGGCGTTTGAGTTAAGAAAATTGGAAATGATGAACCAGAACAATAATAACAATAGAGATTCTGAGGTGGGCCAATTGTCTAAAACTGACCTGAAGAAATTCCCTGTGTACCACAAGGGAGATTGCCCTGAGGTGTTCTTTTCCCTCGTGGAAAGAGCGTTTGTGGACTTCTCAGTAAGGGAAACTGAGAAGATGACCATTATGCGATCTTTAATCAGTGGCAGCCTGGCAGAAGTCTATGCAGAGATGCCAGTGGAACTGCTGAAAGATTTCGCTGAGTTTAAAAAACTGGTGTTTGCCAGACATGGGATAAATGCGGAACAGCTGAGGCAAAGATTCAGGTCACTCACAAAGAAACCAGAGCAGACTTTTACCCAAGTGGGGGCCCAACTGGTGAGGTTGCTAGAGAAATGGCTGTCTCAGGAGGGGACAGAGACCTTCCAGCAGCTCAAAGACCTGATAGCGCTGGAACAGTTTTATTCAGTCCTGCATGGGGAACTAAAGTTCCATGTGAGGGAGAGGAAACCTAAATCTGTGGCAGAAGCGGCAGAGATCGCAGATTTTATTTCCCAAATAAGAAAGCCCTTAGGTGCTGAGGGGAAATCGATAGGTAAACCCAAAGAAACCTACAGCAAGTACTCTCAGGGACCAGGGAAAAACCAGCAAGGGGGAGGGGCCCATGTTGAAGGGAAGCCCTCAGACATGAAACCACAAAGACCTCAGATTTTGGAGGGAAAACCAAAAACAGATGAGAAAGACTCCAAATACAGCAGAAAATGTTATTTCTGTCAAGGAAAGGGCCATCTAATCTCAGAGTGTGAGAAATTAAAGCAGCTAAAGGGAAATGTGCCTCATGATTTGAGTGGAACCAAGCCAAAAGCTGTGTTCTGTGTCCAGAAAGAGCAAAGCTCCTTGCCACTGAGGGAGCCTGTTACCATGGCTACTCAATCTGGAACAGATACATCTGCTGATCAGGCTGGGGAAAATGGTCCTCTTGTGGAGGTCAAGCGCTGCTTACTAGTGAGAACAGATTCACAATTGTTTGAGACCGCAGGGGTGGACGTAGGAATACTTGACCATCAGTATAGGGGGCTAAGGGATACTTGTTCCCAGGTGACCCTGTGCCATCCAGACATTATTCCTAGGGAGTATATAATCCCAAATGAGAGCCTAAAGGTGGCAGGGATTGAGGGGCAGGTGATCTCACTGCCAGTAGCTGAGGTACCTGTGAGCTTTCAAGGCTGGAGGGGAGTTTGGCGGCTAGCGATTTCATCGACTCTGCCAGCAGCCGTGCTCGTGGGAAATGACCTGGCTGAACATGTGAAACGGGTGCTAGTGATTACACGCTCACAAGCTACCACGGGGACAGTTCAGGGGGGTACTGTCGAGCCCGAGACGGAAGCAGATGAGGGGAGTTCCGAAGCTGTGGTGGAAACCTTAACCACAGACAGCAAATTTGGCCAAGAGCAAAAGGCAGACGCCACTCTCCGAAAGTGTTTTGAAAAGGTGACAGACACCCAGTTAACACCTGAAACCCCAGCGAGATTTCGCGAGAAAAAGGGAATTTTATATAGAGAGACCCTAATGAATATCTCAAAAGGGGGAGATGGGATCAGAAGTCAGCTAGTGGTACCTGAAAAGTATTGCCCCATGATCTTACAAAGGGGGCACTCTGACATGTTTGCTGCGCACTTAGGGGTGAACAAAACACAGCAGAGAATCACACAAAATTTTTACTGGCCTGAAATAGGGAAGCAGATCAAGGAGTTCTGTAAACAATGTGATGTGTGTCAGAGGCAGGGGAATAACCGTGACAGGACCAAAGCGAAGTTGTGCCCTTTGCCTGTGATTGACACCCCGTTCAAATGTATAGGAGTGGATATTGTGGGACCTTTGCCCAAGGCCA
The DNA here is from genome assembly GCF_051106095.1 of Pogona vitticeps. Taxonomy (NCBI): domain Eukaryota; kingdom Metazoa; phylum Chordata; class Lepidosauria; order Squamata; family Agamidae; genus Pogona; species Pogona vitticeps. The sequence continues at coordinate 2,635,549 of NC_135786.1, forward strand.
CAAAGAGGGGGAACCGGTTCATTCTCACCATTGTGGACCATGCCACGAGGTACCCCGAAGCCATTCCCTTGACTAACATCGAAACTAACACAGTGGCAGATGCCTTGGTGGGGTATATGTCCAGGATGGGATTTGCCTCAGAAATAATCACAGATTTGGGCACATCGTTTACATCAAAGCTCATGAAACGGTTATGGCAAATCTGTGGAATTAAACACAAGGAAACCACTGCCTATCACCCGGAAAGTAATGGGTTAACGGAAAAGTTCAATGGGACTCTGATGCGCATGATTAGGGCTTACTTGGCAGAGAATCCAAACAATTGGGACCAGAAGCTGCAATCCCTTTTGTTTGCTTATCGATCAGTGCCACAAGCCAGTACCGGGTTCAGTCCGTTTGAACTTTTGTTTGGGAGAAGGGTGAAAGGGCCACTTGATTTAATCAAACAAAATTGGGAGCAGATCACCCAGGATGACCCACAAGACGTTGTGACATATATAGACTCTTTAATGAATGACCTAAAGAGAAACCTAGAGCTAGCAGCAGAGAACCTGCAAGCTCAGAAGGTTAGACAGAAAACCTGGTATGACCAGAAAGCCAGGGAGAGGCACTTTAACCCAGGGGAGGAAGTGCTTTGGCCTAGGCCCTGCAAAGAGAACAAACTGCAGCTGGGTAGCCCAGAAATAAAATACTTGGGTCACATAGTAGGGGGAGGAGTGATCAAACCCCTAGAGGCCAAGATAGAAGCCGTTCGTGATTGGCCCAGACCCAACACCAAGAAAAAAGTCAAATCATTTCTTGGGTTGGTGGGCTACTACAGAAAGTTCATCCCGAGGTTTAGCGAGATAGCGACTCCGCTGACCGATCTGACGCGGAAGAAGACTGATGACCGCATCCCGTGGACCAGCGACTGTGAGGAGGCGTTCCGGAGGTTGAAGGAGGCGCTCATCAATTATCCAGTGCTGCGTGCTCCAGACTTCGACCGGGAGTTCATCATCTACACCGATGCGTCTAACAGCGGGGTAGGAGCAGTTCTTTGCCAGGAGGATGAAAATGGTGACCAGCATCCAGTGTCCTACCTGAGTAGGAAACTCCAGAAAGGTGAGAGACATTTGGCAACCGTGGAAAAGGAGTGCCTGGCCATAGTATACGCGATTCAGAAGGCCAAACCTTACATCTGGGGAAGACATTTTGTTCTGTGCACTGACCACTCACCACTGCAGTGGTTAAAGACAATGAAAACCCACAATAGTAAACTTATGAGGTGGGCTTTAAACCTGCAAGATTATGACTTTGAAGTGAAGGTGGTCAGAGGGTCAATGAACTGTGTTGCTGACGCCTTGTCAAGAAGACCCGAAGAATGAAGACGGCGAAGAAACCATGGACTATGTATATATTTTGGTGACCAAAAGTTAAATGTACTTGTTTATTAAACATGCTTGGTTTGTATTAATAAAGGTGACTTAATGTATTGTAAATGTTAATGTTTAAATGCCTAATTGATATGTTTAACCTAGAGTGTAAGTATGGGATTGTATGTTATTGTATAACTGTTTTTGTGTGTTTTGGATCCTGGTTGTTTTTTGGAGAAAAGCACTTTAGCTTTCCCCCTGCAAAACAACTTATAAAGAGGGGAGGTGTCACATACAGCACTGATGGTACCTGTCTGTCATGGGTTTGGAGGGAAAGTTCCATCCTATGGGGAGTGGAAGGCGGGACATCAGGGGGAGGAGCTGTACTGTATATATATGTGGAGCTTGTGTGGAGAAGTTAGGAGGAGAAGCTGGAGTGGGAGTCTGTGTGTCAGACTGAGTACAACTGTGTGTCAGTTGGTACCTACCTGATAGGTTCAGGTTTCTTTATAGGTAGCCAGAACTGATAGGTTCAGGGTCTGTGCTTTACTTTAAAGTGTTCTGTGTGAACCAAACTGTTGTATGTATGATTGAGACTAAGCCACGTTACAGTATCTTATTTACTTGATCTTTTTATTTACCCTGTTTGTTATTTAAATAAACCTTGTTCTTTTGTTTGTTAAAAATCCATTCCTGGTCTGTGTGACTCCTTATAGGGAATGGTTGGTGGCAGCTTAATTATAGTGTGGCATACTCCAGTAGGTCTGGGGTTGTCACACTGAGCAAAGATTTTTATTTTTTTACTGGCCACACACAGACATCTGCACGCGATGGATAGCTTTAGCCTAGCCAGAGAGCTCCTGCTGAAGGCAGACAAAGTGACCGGCTGCCTCCACCACCCCCTTACTGGAAGGGCTTCTGGGCTTCCCAGCATTCTGAATTATAACTTGCAGAGCCCCTGACCGCTGGCCTGGCAGGGGTGGCGTTCGAGGGATTTGCAGTGAGGACAACGGTCAGTCTGCCCCGTTGCTTGGAAAACATGGCGCCCATCCCCATTCTTAGCTTCTGGGTCTTCTGCGTGACCCTGGCAGCCTGTCTGTTCTGGGACCCAACAGGAATAGAGGAGGCCGTCTGGGTCCATCTGGTGCCCCTTGTGGTCAACTGAGGCCAAAATCCTGTTGCTTAGTGTAGTCAAATGCATTACAGTAGGCCTATTAAATGAATGGTGATTTCATGAGCCCACTCGCCCATAAGTTCCATTCATTCAAATGGACTTACGCTACTTGTCACTTGCTTTAGCACAGAGCCAGGAAGGGCAACAGCATAGATTTGTGACTGCATGGCAAGCAGCCCAGCATGCCTTGGTGTCATCCCCAGGACTCAGCACCAGAACCCAGGACTGTGAGGGACAGTCTACTGAGTGCCAAGAGAGTGGTCTATTGAGGGACCGCCTGTTGAGCTTACCAGGGATGTAAGGTAAAGGTAAAGGTTGCCCTTGACATTTAGTCCAGTCGTGTCCGACTCTAGGGTGCGGTGCTCGTCCCCATCTCCAGCCAGTATTTGTCCGTACACAGTTTCCGTGGTCACGTGGTCACCACAACTAGACACGGAACGCTGTGACCTTCCCACCGAGGTGGTACCTATTTATCTACTCGCATTTTTACATGCTTTCGAATGGCTAGGTTGGCGGGAGCTGGGACAAGCGACGGGAGCTCACTCAGTTGCGTGGATCCGATCTTACGATGGCTGGTCTTCTGACCTTGCAGCCCAGAGGCTTCTGTGGTTTAACCCGCAGCGCCACCACATCCCTACCGAGGGGGTGTATGTAAGCTGCAGGAAAACACAAGTGGCTGAACGGCATAGCATGCTCAAGAACATTGAAGGGAAATGATGGCTCGGCCCCTTGATGAGGCGCCCAGCATCTGGAAGATTTGTGAAGCCAAGTGAGAACAGGAGAAGTAAAGCCCCACTTGGAACCGTTGCTGTTCTCCAAAGAGAGGCTCCCAGGCAGACACTCGGCAAGGGTGCCCGAACCTCCTTCCTTTCCTGCTAGCATTTTCTATGCAAGGTGGAAGGAAAGCACCCTAACAATCGCGGACACACTAAGACCCCAGGGTGAGGGAGGGTGCGGATCTGCCCGTCAGAGCTTGGAACGTTACTTTCAAAAAGGAATGAGCTGCAATGCAGAGCCCTCCTCTGAACAGAGCTCGGAAGTAACTAGTTACTTTTGGGCATTAAGCAATGTAACCAGTAGTTCCAGAGTTACCTTTTAGGTGTAATGATGAGTCATACCTAAGTTGATTTGAAATGTTATTTTTAAAGGGCATTTTAAGGCACCTTAGGTGGATTATTTAGGTTTTGTTATTGTCTTATCAGTTTTGACTGGCAAAGGAGGTATGCTTTGGTTGGGCCTTTTGTCTTTTCCTAAATATTTCCAAGGTGCAATATCGGAAATGGCCACTAGAGGGAAGAAAAGAGAATTTCCTTGTATTTTTCTGGTTTCCTTGTACTGACCAGACAATGCATTAAGAGTGTGCAATGAAATATTCTTGTGTGATCAAAACAACACAATTATCCAGCTGAGAAGTAAACCCGCAGGCTAACAAAATATGCAGAAATACTCTGTGGTTTCTTCTAGTGGCCAATTCAGATACTGTACCTTGCAAATAGTTGCATAACCAGAGAATACTTCCCTATGTGATAGAAGAAAGGTATAAAACCTGAGGGTGGGGGAGAATCCTTCTGGAATGCTTTTAAATACTCTTTGAAAGAAACTTCTGAAAGCAGCAAGAAAATGTTACTCGTTACACCTGAGAACTAATTTTGCAATCACTGGTGCTATTGGCACTTTTACTTTAACTTTGTAACTATTTTTTTATTTGTTCAAAATACCTTGACCTCACTGTTTTTCTTAAGAATGACCCAAGGTGGGTTGCATCATTAAAAGATAATATTTAATGCTACTAACAGTAAGTTTACATATACTAAAAAGGATCAAGCAAATACATCACTAAAAGATGGTAAACAAAATAAATACCGAAAAAAGAGTATGGAGGTCTTGGAACAGTGTCTCGTGTGTGGCTGAGGAGGCCAATTCGAG